>NC_139422.1:8067500-8667500 GCF_905368555.1 Meleagris gallopavo
TGACAGCTTCTGCAAAATAAGACACAGTCAGCAGTTAACAGAATGCTTACTGTACTTACTTGCCTCAGAACAGTACACGGGAAAACTCTGCCATGAGATTCCATGAAAAATTACATTGTGCCCTATATGAATTGATTTGCTCTCATGACCCTCCTTTCAAACAGAGTCAAAGTGCTTCAGGTTCCTTTAAAGAGACACTCACACAGCTCCTGTGTGGGAATCTTTTACACCTTACATCTTAACACCTATCTCAGTAATGTGGTTTGTAAGAAGGGGAATTGAGACATCAGTGACATTATTCTGCTCCTTCCACAGCTGTAGTAGAAACTGCTTTGACATAATAAGGGCCTTCATTCAAATAAGCCCTAAGCCTCAAGTAATACTGATTTCCAAAGATTTCTGCAATTGTTTTAGAGTTTACAAGGGCCTTCACCAGTTCATACTTGGCATCCTTGGAAGCTTTGTCAGGTTCCACAGATCTGTCTACAATGTATTCCACAAACCCTGGACTGTTGAGCATCAACTTCTGGGCCCAAGCTTGATTTGCAATAGCCTAAATGTGAAGACAAAAAGAGAAGGAAAATTCATTTTAGTTTTAAAAACACCCCAAAATCAGTTACACAGTAGAGAGAGCAGAAAAAATTAAGTGGAATATTAATTCTACACAGTATTTACATAACTACCATCTGAATAATAGTTTTTAATCACTGGAAACCAAATACAGTTCAGTGCTTCTCTAGCATTTCAAGTGAATTATCAAAGTGGTGACCTCCTGTATAGGATTTCAAGGAAAAAAAAAAAACACCTTTGAATTAAAGTTTCTAAGAAGAGCACCGCAGACATGACTCATTTGCTACATTTTTTAAATGGTAAACACAAGTGAGACACAGTGGAAAAGACCTTATTTCTGACTGTTTCAGGAGTTCACATAATAAAACACCACCATTTGTGGCTTCCACTGAAAAACATGAAACTGTATGACAATACAATTCATGACCTGATCTTTAATAAAAGAAAGACACTTACAGTGAACACCCTTAAAGCTCCACAGTGCAGATCAGGGAACGGCTGAGTACTGATGCTCCTGAAGAGCTCCAGTGGTTGGCTGGACAAGGATGTGAACCATGACTCAGTCATTCTTAAAAGATCTTCTGTCTGCTGCTCTGGCTGCACATATCACAGAAATGTACAGATATGAAAGGTTAGTTAGAATTATGAATAAGTCTTCACACAAACAAAGACCCACCAACTGACCAGAAAACCAACCCACCAAGTAAACTTACAGGCAAGTAGAGAAGAGATGAAACAGCATCCAAGCATCGAAGCCGCAGCTCCGTGGGCGCATTCTTTGCCTGGTGCCCTATTTTGTTTAACAGATTCTGAAATCTGCTTCCTTTGAAAGTGAGAAAACAGTTCTTTGAGTAATTCAGGCAGACCTTAGACGAAGTACAATGTTACTAATTAGTTACATGATACAACGCTCTCCTACCACTAACATAGTATATAAAGCCTGAGAAAGATCCACTTGATCCACTGTAACAAAAGCAATGTAAGATTCTCTTTGCTTCATACAGACCTAAGATGGATGAATCCAAAGCTTTTATGTTTGTTCTGTGGACTATCCAGAAAGTTATTTGTCTCAGATAACTGAATCACTTTGGGAAGCTTAGACCCTAGTACATTTGTGATTAGAAATCCCCAATCCCAGCCTACAGTGCTACAAGTTATCTGCTTATGCTTATTTTTCACTTAAGTTCTTCACTTTAAACGAGAAGCAAAAAGAACACACAAAAAAAAAAAATCCAGAACCTACTTTCAATCATTTGAACCATTTTATATTAAGAAAAAAACTGCAGCCTTCGAGAGAAAAAAAAAAAGTGACATTGCATGATAGTTCATATTTTTTCTCACCCTGCTGAGAAGCCATGAGATAAGGAGAAACAAAGGAACCTAAAATTACAGACGTACTGGCAGTTTATATACTGCAGCTCACTAGAGAAGAGTGACTCAAATAATGCTTGAGACACCAGAATTCCACCTGCGAGGCATTTCGCTCTGCCATGCCTGACAAGGCAATTAAAAACCACCTTATCTGCTATAATGCAGCTATTTGAAGAGACAACCTTGATTGCTGTGTATGTTTTTCAACTCTTTTCTCTATTACACTATTATCAATACAGTTTTTAATATTATAATACACTGAGAAAATTTTATTGCCAAGAAAGATGACACTAACTTGCTTTCTGTAAAACCTGTTTGCCTTCCACACTTGATCCCAGGATTCCTAGTGTGTCCACAGCTACTCCAATCATGGTTGGATCGTGACTTTCTGCCATTTCAAAGACTTTTTCCATAAAGACAGGATATCGCTCACAGATCTGCTGCGGGCTGTCTACAACAGCCAGGTTTCCAAAGAATTTAATAAATCCTAATAGAGACAACAAGAAACAAGTATTCAGAGTGGAGTAACAGCATAAATTAAGATAAATCAAGATAAATTAATCCCGTTCTTCAGTATTTTGTGCACGTCCAATGTGAATTCTACTATCCAAAACATTCAAGAGCTTTTGAAACAGCTTAGTAGTCCTCTCAGTTTAACATATAATACTTGCAAAGGGTAACCACAGGAAATAAGAAATGCATGATGTAACCTGGTAAGTAGAAGCCTGAGAAAGGATCAGACTCTGCACCAATGATGATGTTAGAAATTTTATCAATCACTCCTTGCTGAGCAAGATACTGACGCCCATGGGCAGTATGTGCCAGTGAAGTCACCATCTCTATGCACGTAGCTCTGTAACAGACAAACAGTTTATTTGGTCTTTTGTTTAAAGAGGGTTATTAAAATAAGGTCGAGTACCACTGCTTCAGCAGTCTGGGAAATCTCAAATTCACTATAACGTACCTGACCAGAACATCATCTCCAGTCAACTCTCCAATTAAGTCTGATATTAATCCACTGTTTGCACAGTAATTAAGTGAGTCTGCTGACACTGAAGAAATCTCAACAATTAGCTAAATAAAAACACAGGAGAAAGAAGGTAATATCACACCATGTATATAACTATTCATAGCAATGGCCAAACACACCTTATAACACAGATTAATCCTTTATATATTAAATATAGTTTTATTTTTTCAGAATCTAAATGCTTGCCAGTAACAGACTCATACAGAGCTGCAAGTTGACAGCACATGCACCTGGCTTTTCTTTAAAAGATGAACTGCTATTCCCATTAAACTCTAAATGGCTAAACTGCATTATTCCTCCTTCGTCATGCATTTCTAAACTGATACACTACTCAGCATCGCTGTTTCTTTCCCACACCTGAGTTTTTAACAGCTCTGTACAGCAGTGCTGTACTCCTCCTGCTCCCTTCTCGCCTCAACAAAACAGAGACATGAAGAAAACTCACATAATTGTCAGGACAACATCAATCCCATTCCTACCTCATACACTCTGTACCGAACAACATCATTTGTTGCCATGACATTTTTCAAGTCACTTAATAAGCTGCTCACAAACAAAGCCTCTAAGCCATCTTGTGTTTGGGCTATTCTTGAGAGAGATTTGATGGCCTGTAAACAAAAACAATTGCTTGCTATAGTAACACAAAAAATACAGGATGATTTGATTTAGTCTCAGTGTTCTTTACTAACATATCAAATCATGCTATTTGTCTAAAATGGTAGTTCTCATTCACCTTTCAATGAGAATTATTCTACTGCTGACAAGGGCTAGTTTTAGTTACTGTGATTCAAACCTCTGGCATCAAATGTGGGCCTCTAAGTTCACTTATGCACCAATAGCTATTGGAAGAAAACAGTTCTAGGTAAATGTTTTTAATCATATCTAAGTAAATTCTGGGCTTAAGTCATTTATATGATTATAAAAGTCTTCCAGGCAACATGAGCTCTTTTTTCCTTAACAAAGAGCACAAGCTGACATTTCAACAACAGCAGAAAAGGCATTCTGTGCAGCATCTACAGAGGAGGAAGAAAGCAACACTTACCTCTTTAGCCACCGCTATTTTCTCACCACCAATGCAATTTATTATCTGCCGCAGTAGTTCAGGACTGTTGAGAATTTCTCTGACAGCATCTGAATTTTCAACAATCCTCCCAACCTATGGGTATAATTAAATAAAGTTATTCAATAACATCATAATAGCCTTTTTTCTCCTATGAAGAAAGGTTGAGTGAACTGGGCTTGTTTAGCTTGGAGAAGGCTGTGGGGAGACCTAATTGTGGCCTTCCAGTACTCAAAGGGAGCATATAAACAGAAAGAGGAATGGCTGTTTACAAGGGTGAATAGGATAGGACAAGGGGAAATGGTTTTAAACTGAGACAGAGAAGGTTTAGGTTAAATATTAGGAGAGAGTTTTTTACTCAGAGGTGGTGAGGCAATGGAACAGGTTGCCCAAGGAGGTTGTGGATGCCCCATCCCTGTAGGCATTCAAGGCCAGGCTGGATGTGGCTCTGGGCAGCCTGGTCTAGTGGTCAGTGACCCTGCACATAGCAGGGGGTTGAAACTACATGATCATTATGGTCCTTTTCAACCCAGGCCATTCTATGATTCATTTTATGATGTTTTCCCCTCACAAGGTCTGGATCAGACACCCAGGCAAAATCATCATTTCTGGAGGCACTCAGAACTCAGCAGACCAGCATCCCAGGCAGTCCGCTGCAACGTGGCCCTGCTTTTAACTGGGATTGCTTTTAACTTGGGCCTGTGATGACCAGAGCTCCATCCCAAACTACAGAATCACAGAATGCCTCAGGTAGGAAGGGACCCAAGCAATACAACATTGCTACACTTTGCTCTATGGCACCTGCTGCCAGTGCTGCCTTAGAATGCTCTACTCAGAACAACCCATAACAAACAGAAGGTTCAGTTACAAAAGATCTCTGCCCAAACAGCTTTATGTGTTATGGTTAGCAGGCATATCACGAAGCTCACACGCTGCACAGTAAGAGCAGCAGCCTGCAGCAAAGTACCCCAGTAGGTTGGGATGAGCGCGGAGCTCAATGTCGGATCACGGCCGTACCTGGGATATGGAGAGGATCTTCACGGAGTCGTCGGGGTGAAACAGTCCCTTCCGCAGCTCCTCCCGCAGGTTCTGGATCACGTAGAGCGGGTCCAAGGCTTGCAGGAGCCTCTCCAGGACGGCAACGCAGGCGGACAGCTGCTCCCTGCGCGGACAGAGAGAAACCCCTCAGCGGGACCCGCAGCTCGCCGAGGGGACGGGGCCGGGAGCAGGAGGAGGCGGGAACCCCCGCGAGAGACGTGGGGACGGCAGGAAGGGCCGCTCACCGCTCACTGGTGCCGAGGAGGTTGAAGAGCGCTGCCAGGTGCTCGTCGCTGAGTTGGGCGCGCAGGGCGGCGGGCGGCACGGCCTGCACAGCGAGCCGCAGTGCGCGCAGCTCCTCCAGAGGCGCCTCCCGCCGCGCCGCGCGCTCCAGCAGCTCCAACACCGCCTCCGCCATCTTGGCGCCGCCGCCAAGTCCCGCGAGATCGCCGCCCCCTCCTTTAGCAACGCCACCCCGTCGCTAAGGGTCCCTTTCGCGTCCGCCGCGCAGAAAACAAAATGGCGGCCGTGCCCCGCCCCCTCGTGACCTCCGCCACCGCCTCGCGCAGCGATTGGACGGGGATAAAGTGGGGGCGGGGCTAGCGTTGTCCCGCCCCGTCTGAGGGGTGTTATGGGGGGGCTGAGTGGGGCGATGGGGAGATGGAGTCGTAGGATAGTCCGTAGGATCATAGAGCTGCTCAGTTTGGAAAGCACCTTAAAGATCATCAAGTCCAACCGCAACCTAGCCATAGTGCCCTAACTCTAAGAAATAGAATGATTTGCAGTGTATGGAGCGCGGAGCGAATTCGGGGTCTGTGATGGCATCTGTCGCGCTCAACCCTGCTGGGAGCAGCTCGGGTGGGGGCTGCTGAGGGGCAGGCAGTGCTCACAGGCTGTGCCACCGGGCAGCAAGGCTGTGTGGGCCAAGCTCCAGGTGGCAAATACGGTCAGAAGTGCAGAAGGGAGACAAAACGTCATTTTTCTCAGTCTATGGACAGCAGGGATTGTAGCTGTGCCCATGCCGGGCAGCACCTGGCATGTCTGAAGTCGTGAAACGTTTCAGGCCCACGGCACATCACATCTCTGTGGCAGTTCCTGCCCAAAGCACAAAGCCCCAGACTCTGAGAAAAACACCGAACGATGGGAAGATGAAGGCAGGAGGAGGGGGGGCTGTGCTCCAGCCCCACACAGGGCAGGCAAGAGGGTGGGCTGCTTGGACAGGATGGCCTGAGTGGGCCTTCCCAACCTCAATGACCCCGTGTGGGCAGGCAGGCAGGCAGGCAGGCAGGCAGGAGGAGGAGCCAGGGCTGGCTGTGGGCAGCCATCCTGGGCAGCCTGCCCAGCGCTGGCAGAGCAGGTGGAGGCAGCGGGACGCAGCTCTCGCCCGGCCGGGGCATGGAGGCTCTGGGCCCCCGCTGCCCGCTGCCCACTACCCAGGGCTGCCCCCGGCCGGGCTGCCGCACCGTGCTGCTGGTAAGTGGGAGTGGGCAGCAAGGGGATGGTTGCAGAGGGGTTCCTGGGGGGCAGCTTGAGAGCGTGGAAGGGAAGGAGCCTGCAGGAGAAAGGCGTTCTTGGGTTGCTGCGAGTAAAGTGAGTTTCAGAGGGTGTTTTTCCACTTGTGCTGAGGAAGCCTGGAGGTTGGCACAAGCTGTGTTGTTGTTTGGTTGTTGTGTGTTTGTTTGATTTGTACAGAGCCTCATCCAGGCAGAGTCATTGAGAAAAAGTCCTTACAAGGTGACTTTAATCCCTAAAGCTGTTTATGGCTAGCCAAAGCCAAAACAAATTCATCTCACGCACATCTTAGTCTCTAAGCTCAGCTACCGTTTTGCCAGTCAGTGTTTGCAGTGAAATAATCGCACAGCAGGCTGTACAGTTTTGTTCACTTGAATCTTTTGGCAGCCAGGAGTTTATTTGGTCCCTCAGGTGGGAATCCTGAAGGTTTTGCAACACTTTTGCAACATCCCTTGGCACATTCAATGCTTCTGTGCTGTCACCATTCTTTTCAGAAACAAACACAAGCAAACATACAAAAAATCAACAAGAAAAGGAGTGGTCACTGTATGCTAATACTTAACCACAAGTGTTCGTGGGGATTTCCTCTTCACGTGCACATACATCTTCCAAGGAGATTAATGATTGCCATGCTAAACAGGTCAGAGTTTGTACTAAGCAGGGAATGTGATTATATTCTAATCCGGAGAAGTAAATACAACAGCGTATCTCAGCCTGGCTTGTGGCTGTGGGAGTAGGTTGGGGGATTTGCTGTACAGTAAATGTTCAATGGCTTCGTGGGGAAAAACACAAGCTCGAAAAATTATGATGAATCTTGTGATAACAGAAAGTATTTCCTCAAATGGACTGAAAAAGAGGAGACAACTAATACAGAGCATCAGTCATTTCCCCAGCGGAAAAGTGTTCCTGTCTTTGTGGTGTCAAGATATTTTTAGAATTCAATCTTTAAAGAAAAAAAAAAAAGAACACTTCTGACATAATCCATGTGTCGGGAGGTGTTCAGTGGACAGAGAAGGATGGAAATATGGAGGAAAAAAGGACTATCTTCTTAGTCTTAAAAGAACCTTTTTGTCACTGTTGCTGAATAAGGGCCAGATGCTGTTTGTTTAAAAAACAACAAAAGACAAAGAGAAGAGCAGCTGTGCAGAGACAGCAGTGCTACAACCCCAGCACAGGCACCCATCCTTCAGCTATTACTCAGCACACCAAATTAACCTTGCTATTCCCAGCTGAGATAATTTATGGATTGCATTTCTATGTGACTCTGTTTATGGCATGTGATTACCAAGAGGAACTAACGTGCTTGCCAGGAATGGGATGTGCAGCAAAACAACTTGTTGCCACTCCACTGTCAGCAGATGGAAAGAGCAGTACTGTTCTGCAGCCCTACAGACTCAGGCTATGTCAGTAAGGATTTCTGTGAACAGATTGAATTTGACTGTAAGATTCTTATCACATAATTAAGATGAAATGAACTTTAAAACCGCATTTTGGCCCTGTCCTACCATGCCTGCTCTGTGAGGTCTGTGTCGCAGGCTGGGTGCACAGCAAAATATCTGTCAGCAGAATGCAGGGAAGAGCTTGCAGGTAAGGACTAAAGCTCTGCAGGGCCTGCACGGAATGTGTTGTCCAAATCCCCTCCTGGAGATGCTGCTCTCCTCCAGCTGCATCCTCAGGGAGGCAGGGGCTCCGTCCCCCCTTGGCTGCAGGATGTGTCCTGGGTGCTCCTGTTTGCAGTAGAAACAGCTGAACGGAGGCAACTTGGCACAGCATTAGGTTGGCCCCGTTGTGGGGGAATAAATCTCACTTAAACTGCAATGAGCACTGCTGTAATGTTGAAAGAAGACTGGAGAGGTCTTTTGAGCCAGAGATAATATTAAGATAAATGCTTGTTTTTAGAAAATGCAACGTTTTCCCTTCAATAAGCACTCATATGTTGCACTGCAGGCGATGACGCTGTCTCTGCTGATGTACCCCATGCTGAGGAGCCTCGCTCTCCAGCTGCACTCTGCCATCACTGGCAGCTATGTCTCTGGGACCCACTCCATCGTCTTCATCAACTGCCTCAACGAGCAGATTGCCAAGGATATTGCAAGGTACTGAGGAGCTTTCCCTGCTTGTCTGCTTCAATTGTTTGGAAATGGCTTTTTGCAAAATAAAGCTTTTCCTTGACCCTGGAAAGAAGCTGCACTTCTCTGCTGTGTCAAGGCTTTGACACTTCTGCCTTTTGTTTTTAAGATCCATTCAAGCCATGGCCTGAAATCTCTGCATCCTCAGTTGGATTAAGACCCAACCCCATGTCCTCTGACATGCCATAATCCTTCTTCTCTGAGCAGCACAGTAATGAATTCCCTGAGAAGTGCACAGTGCACTAACAAATATGAATGAAGTGATCCACAGAAAACACAGAACAAACTTTGGGGAGCGAGGGCTTTACCTTGATATTTTTTTCTCTTTCAGTGTATGAGATACATTGATGATGTTTTGCATGCAGTTTTTCCACATATCCATCAGTCTGTGACTCAATAGGTGGTTTGTTCAAAGCAATGAAACTGTTGACTGGGGAAATGTTTATGATGGACCATTAAGTTTCCTGCAACACCTTCTCTGAGCTGTTTTCCCTGCTATGCTCTTGCTTGCCAAGAACTCTCCCTGTCCTCTGTAAGAGCGGAGCATTCCCAAGCAGCCATTCAGGAGCTGACCGGCTACTGAAAGGGATTTTGTGTCACCTTAAATACTTCAACTGTATGAAGAAATTCAAGTAGAATAGTATCTGTGCCACTGGATGTCTCCAGAAAAAAAAGAACAACTGTACATGGCTGGTGAAAAGATCCCTCTGTTCCTGAAAACACTAAGTCGTAACAGCTTTGCAAATGTTTTCCACTCTTTGTTCCTTATCTTGCAAGGAAGGGAGAGGAAGCAAATCGTTCTCTGTTGCTGAGATCTATGTACTTTGCTTGCATTTCTACTGGTGGAGTAATTTTTCCAGGAATTTGGATGAATGAGCAATGGTTGTGAAGGATGACACAGGGCTCCCGCATTTATTTTCCCACCCACTTTTTTCTTGGAGCTGTCATGTGTGCTCTTCCTTCATGTTGCTCAAAGGAGCGCTCTAAAGGATCAGGCTGCAGGGAAATTTTCTGCTTTTAGGGAAAAGGAGATCAAGGTTTGTGGAAGCTGGTTTGCACTGTCTCTACGAGATAATTTAAAGTCCTCAGAGGAAACTCATGGCCCACCCAGAGGTGTGGCCCCTGCCCCATACCTGCTGTTGGGTGGTTGCATGCCACGGAACTCACTCAACATCTTGGCAGCCCATGAGCTGCTTCTGCCTTGGGCCCGTGTGCATCATTTCCTTGCCTTTTCTGCTTATTAATATTTCATCCATCTCCCTTCAGAGCCTATTGTTTAGTGTGGCAGGGACACAGAAATACCCATTAGGTACCCAACCCAAAGATACCATCTATTATGCAGGCATTCTGCACTCCCCACGTGCAGCATCTTACAGTGTTTCCCCTTACCATGGTGGCTGCCTGTTTCCACCCAGCTTGCCAGAACAAAGAGCAGGATATCAGTCAGGATCACAGTTTGCTGGGGCAAAGCAGAAGCAATTAGAAGGTATTGAAAAGGCTCTGGCGCTCAAGTGACTTGGAAGTTGCAGATGGGAAACAAAGTGATTTGAGCCATGTGTCCTACACGATGAGCACAGCAGGAAGATCTCCATTCGTGCTGCTGCCGTTTGTTGGGCTGCAAATTAATTCAAGATGCTTTACAAATTTTAAGTGACTCGAGCTGCACGTGGCTGGGGCACACAGCCTCCTGGCACAGCTGGCCTCCAGGCCACAGTTCCTCCAACTTGTCCATGGGGACAGTTCTGTGCCAGGCACCACTCCCTGTTGCCGGGGATTGGGGCAGCTTTAGGGACAGTTCCAGCCCCAGGCCAGGAGGATCTGAGCCAGAGCAGCCCCTGCTGGAGATCACTTTGCTTTCCCAGGGTGATAATTAGCCTCAGTCCATGTCTCCCATCTGCTGCACGAGACAGCATGAGGGATGTCTCTGCAAGCCTCAGCAAGCCAAGTGGCAGTGACCCTCTCCTCTCTCACCCAGGGGCATCATGGACAAGAAGCTGGCTGCCTACGTGAACATCCTGCCCAAGAGCTCGGCCTTGTAAGTTGGGCTGCTGTACTCCAAAGGAAGAGGGGACTGGGGCTGAGCTGCACAGCCCACCTGCCCCATCTATTCCTCCTCCCCACCCTGCGCAGTGGACACTGAGAGCCTCCAGGTGCCTCCTCACATGGGGACTCTGCATGCAGATGAAATCACTGTGGCCTTCTGGCAGCATTTTTGCTTTGAAAGGTCACAGCTGACTCACAAGAAGCAGAGCTCCTCTCCTGCAGAGAGAGAGAGGGAAAAAGTGTGATACAACGCTTGGTATCCCACTGCACTGTGCTCCCTGTACAAAATGTCTCCCTGCCTCATTCAGAGGGTCAGCACCCCACAGCCCTCCCAGTGCTCACCTCACCCTGCCCTGCTGCCCTTAGCTGCCTCAGACCTGGCACATCAAGGGTGGCCCCAGCCTTAGAGCTCCACATGTTGGATCATGGGCATTTAGGACCGGTGATGTTTCTCCAGCACCACTTCATAGAGGAACAGTCACCTGCGGGGAGCACCAAGCACCAGGGAGATCATCAGGGCTGTACCTATAGCTGGATGTGCTAATGGTTCTTTCCTTTTAAATACAGGTATTTCTGGAAAGGGGAACTGGAAGAATCCACTGAAATCCTGCTGGTAAGTGACAATGTCCCATGGCACAGCAATCCCCATCCCAGAGCCCAAGCCAAATGGGGCTGCAGGGTGGCACCAATCCCGAGTATCCCAGGGTCATGGCAGTGGTGCATGGCCAGGTGCAGTGGAGCTGTGCCTTCAGGATTGTTCCCTCCCTTTACTCTTTTTTCTTTACTCTCTGCAGTTAGTAAAAACAAGGACGTCCAAAATAAGTGAATTGTCCAACTATGTCAGGTGAGCATGGGGCTTCCTATCCGCAGTATGCAGCCATCTCATCCTTAGGCTTTGGTTCTCCTCGAGACCAATCCCACCCAGGAGGGCTCTAGGCACTGCTGGGTACACTCTGAGAGCCAGAAAAGCCCCAGCACCACACCAGCTGGAGCAGGCTGCTGGGAACATCGGGCTCCCTGCATGGGACAAAGAGGGCTTCAGGGTCTGTAGGTCCCCCCCCATCTACAGATTTCCTGTCCACCCCACGAACTGAGTGCTGACTCAGCTGGTGGCTGTGGTAAACCTCAAACTCAAAGCAAAATTCCCACGTGGCACAAAGTGCTTTGAAGTCAGGGGGGATCACCCGGGGCAGGGCCCACGCACCACACTGCTTCCTGCACCGCCAGCCCATTCCTGCTGCGGGATGCGCCGCTGCGTCTGTTTCCACTTTAGATCCATCCATCCCTTTGAAATCCCCGAAGTCATCAGCCTGCCTATTGACCAAGGAAACCCCCTCTACCTCAAGTGGATTGGAGAAAACGTCCCACGGGATTGAATGAACAGCCCAGAAACCACCCTGCTCTTGAGGAGACCGATGAGACAAGTTCTGCTGGGGTTTGTGCACAGAGTGACACAGGGAAGCAGCTCACATCCCCAGGGGTGTGCTACAGCACAGGAGTTTGAGATAAGGAATTTCATTTGAACTTGAGATGTCCCCTCCCTGGCCTGGCCCTGCAGCAACACTGAGCTGGAGGCAGCACTGGAATGGGGAAGGGCACCACAGGGCTGCTGTTGCCTGAGGTTGCTCGCAGCACTGCCCTGCAGCACCTGGGGATGGTGCAGCATGTGCCACACACACACGTGGCACTGGCTGAGCCCCAGCAAGCACCCTGCCTATCAGCTGGGCTGAGCTGGGCAAAGCAACCCCATTCGGGGACCCAGGACCAGCAGGGCATAGCTCTGCTGCTTTCTCTCCAGACCAAGCTGAGCCTTAGAAAAAGATGCTCGTGTTGTGTAATTGGATATAAGCTACAAAATAAATTGTGTGACTGGGAAGAGAATAAACCAGAGCATTTCCTACCTACAGCCTCATGAGTCATTGCAGTGCATGGGTGCAGTGAGCAGGTCAAGAGGGTCCTGCCAGGGCTCTGTTGGTGTCCGTCGCAGGCAGTGGGGATGTGGTGCAGGGACTGAGTTGCAGTCAGAGGTACTGCAAGGAGGGCTCCCGGGTGCAGGAAACAAGATAGCAGGGAAAATGGTAACTGGGCTGTGCCCATGCACAGCCATTTGCATCCTTCTGCCATCCCCATGCTTGGCAGCAGCATTTCTCTGCAGCATGACCCAGGCATGGGGTGCTGCCCAGGGCCACACACTGACCCCTCAGCTGCCCAAATCCCTGTACCACAAAAAGGTAGTGATGTTAACAAAAAAAAAAAAAAAGGAAGAAGAAAAAAAGACTTTTTAATTGTACATCAGACATATTAATTACAACTCAGATATAACAAGAGTTGGATATTACAAGCAGCAGCCTGAAACCATAAATCTTTAGAAGGTGCATAGAGTCATTATAATATCTATTATAACTAATGCAAAATATATTCTGAAACAAAAATACTTTTAAAGGCTCCATATTCAGTTCTCTGCAGTAGGCCAGGAGGAGAGGAGTGGGAGAGGAGGAGGATGAGGAGGGAGCTGCCAAGCTCACCCATGTTCTCCCAGCACATCCCATGGGGTTGGTCTGGGCATAGCTCCTGGCAGCCCCCAGCCCTCCAGGCAGTATCTGAGTGAGTCACCTGGGCTCCGTAGGCACTCATGATACGGAAACACGTGCTCCCCTGGTAACCAAGCTGGGCTGGATGGATGGGCCCAGCACCAGGCACGGTGGGGTCCTGGCAGCAACCTCTCCCAAAACATTGGGGCCTCTCAGAGGCAGCTCCATTCAGATAACAGATGCAAACCGTGCCATGGCTGCAGCTGAACAGAGCTCAGCACACAGCTCTGCACTGAGCACTGCGCCAGCGCACAGCCCCGATGGCACAGCGTGAAGGCATTGCAGGGCTTTGCATTGCTGTGCCCAGTGCTCGGGGTGTTGCAGCTCACGCCAGGGGCAGCACCCACACTGTGTGTCCCATTGCAGCAGTGGGGCTGTTCTCCAGGTCTGTGCTTTATGGGTTCTGTTTGCGATCTGCTCTCTCACACCAATGGATTTGCACCTTTATACAACACAAGGCAGCACGCTGCCTTGCTCCCCACACCCTCACTGTACTTTGACAGAGTGAATCATTTCAGTACTTCTGCAATAAAACAGCTTTTTCCGTTCATCCCCCGGCTGGCAGACCACGAACACGCTGAGGAATGATGCTGCTGCAGGAGCATGCAGCTCAGCTGGGGGGATGGGGGGCAGAGCAGCACACATACATCAGCATATCTTAGAAAGAACCTAATGAGTACATCTGAGAGTAGAATTTTTTTTTTAAAAAGTGTGCCCCTGAACAAAGTGACCGTATTGCTTCAGACAAAAAGGGGCTCTCGTTCTCCTTCAGTATAGAAAACCATGGTGAAGCAGCAGCATGCCCACAGCAGGGACAGCCCCATGAGCAGGGGAGCACCTCGCTGCCTTTTTGGTTTCTTGGCTGGTTTGGCACTGCAGGATGGGCATCTCTGAGGGAATGAAGAGCAGTCCAGGTGGTGCCCGCTCTGGTTTAAGGCACGTGCGTGTGTTTGGCTGAGCTGTGCCAAGAGGTGATTGTGGGATGGGGAACGCAGCACATCTAGGCCCTGGGATGGGGTCTGAGCAATTCGTAGGGTGTCCTCCCCTCAGAGCAAATCACATTCCTCAGACGAATGGGTTTGGCAGGAGAAGGAAAAGCCCACACAAGGGCTGCGGCATCACCTGCCATTTCCTATGGTGTAGGGATGAGCCATTGGTCTCCACAGTGGGACAGCAGTGGTGCTTCAGCCCGGGTCCCTGCGAGACCGCTGCTCCGGCCTGGACGTGGTGCTCCAGGAGGGGCCTGAGCTGCCCCACTCCTCCGGTGCCTCCAGTGTGACCGAAGGCCGAGTCGTGGCTCTTTGCATATATGTGGCCAATAAAACAATTGTCAAAAGAATACAATAAAAAGGCCGAGGGGGTCCACCCCTCACAGCTCCACGCAGCCAGGGTGCCAAGCACAGGGCATCCTCCTCCTCCTCCTCTTCCTCTTCCTCCTCTGCTGCACCAAGGCCTGGCTGCACCCAAGGGCTCCGCTGTCAGCTCCAGAAAAGGCATCGGGACCAGAGGGACGGGGGCTCAGTAGGGGGTGGTCCCTTCCCACTCCACCAGGTACTGCACTTTGCCCTCCAGCGTCACACGCCGTGCCAGCACCTGGTACTTCTCCCCACACACCAGCCGCCCCGCCGCCCCGAAGTAGCTGCTGATGGACGACTTGAGGTGCGAAAGCGACGAGTCGTCCTCACTGATGCTCTCGAAGGTGTGGCTGTCGATGCCATCATCCGGCCGCTCGGGCCCACATGTCACCTCGCTGCCCTGGGGGCTGCCCACTGCCGGCTGCCTGCCTGCTGCTCCGCTGCCACGCTTGGGCCGTGCTGAGGGGAGGGTCAGAACTGTCTGCTTGCGCTTACGGCTGCCCACCGTCCTCCGGCTGCGGGACAGGGAGAGAGGCAATGCGGTGCTGTGAGGGGAGATAGAAGATCCTCAGGAAGGGGGTGAAGGGGCCACAGCCCTCACCTGGACTCGCAGGACAGGCTGGTGGTGGCTGAGCCTGAGGTGCTGACGGCATCCGTGGAGTCCACATCGGAAAGGAAGGTCTGCCCCGAGCTGGCACTGGGATGGAGGCAGCGTCGGCCCCGCGGCCCCACGCCTCAGAGCTCCCCCAGCACCACGGCTGGGCAGCACTCACCTCTTCAGGCTCTGAATCTCATCCAGTGTGAAGTCAAAGATGCTGGCCAGGTGGTGGTTGGTGCTCCAGGCAGAGGTGAAGTCGCTCTGCACCACAAAAACCAGCACCTCAACACCACACAGCGGCTCGGAACCCTCTGCCCTGCCACCGCAGCACTCCCTCCTCCCATGGCCGTCCCACAGCCCGCAGGGACTCACGCTGGGGATGGCATCCTCCAGCAGGAACTTGGCCCTCTTCCGCCGCACCGCACGCCTCTTCTGCTGCTGGAGCTGCCCTGGGAGCAGGCTGCAAGGCGAGATGTAGGGTGAGATACAGGGCTGGGGCTGCATAACGGTGCTGTGCAGCACCCACTGGTCTTTGTGGCTGTGCAGCACTCACCTGTCCTTGTGCACATATCTGCTCTTCCCTCTCCTCTTCAGCTCACAGGACCCGCTCTCGCCCGGCACTTTCTCCGGCAGCACTTTGCTGGGGGGGTTCGGTGGGACGCGGATCCGCAGGCGGAAGATGCATTTCTTCTTCTTGATCTCCTTCCCACAGAGAAACCTGGGGAGGGAGCAGCCTTCAGCCTGGGGGGACGAATGGACTCCTGGAGGGCAGGAGCACTCCGTGCACTGTTCCATTCCCAGCCCAGCACTCACCTGCTCTTGTAGCTGTTGAGGGCATTGAGCAGGTGGGGGCCGCGCTCAGACACAGGGGTGCCAGTCAGCTGCAGAGAGACACCAGCCTGAGCTCCTCGGGGCAGGACGGCCACCCCGACCCCTTCCCCTTCTGGCCTCCTGCCCCCCATGTCCCTGTGCCCCCGAGGCTCTGACCCTTCACACCCAACACCTACAGGCATTACCTTCCCGAGCTGCAGAGGGTCCCAGTGATGGTTCACGAAGGCCAGGATCTCCTCAAAGTCGAAGTATTTCTTCTTGCTCTGCACGCCCAGGTTATACAGGGCAAGATGAACCACGTCCACCCTGCGGGAGCGACCAAGGCCAGCAGGTCAGTGAGCAGTGAGCAGCCCACATCCAGCAATGCTGGCCCAGGGCACAGCACGACTCCAGCAGCTCTGTGTCTCACAGCAGCCCTGAGGTCAGGAGCCCAAGGATGCACCAGTCCCAGGACAGACACCCACTGCTGCAGCTTCCTACCAAGCTCCAGCCATGCACTCTCGCTGCGCTCAAGTATGAGAGCAGGATGGCTCTTACTCACATGTAGACTGTTTACAAAACAGTCTCTCCTGCGGGACTTCACACTTGAATCTCCAAAAGTGAAAGCCAAGCAACATGTCCTGCAGGATTTCCCTTCTCCTACACCCAGTGCTGCTCTGTGTAACACCCCGATGCAGCTAGCACTGTTAGGATATTTTACAAAGTGCTTTCAGATCATCAAGGTGCACTATAAAGTACCGCAGAAACTTATATTTAATCTCAAAACTTGATGGCTCGTTCCCAAATTGCTTTTTGCAGTTATCTCCTGGTGAAGTTGTGCTTTGGCTCCCTGACACCACAGCACAGCACACTGGTGCCTCACGAGCCCTATGGGGACCCAGCACAGCACAACGGGGCCACGGCCATTTCTCACCATCGCAGGGGCAGGCGCTTGATGTACTCAGGTCCCTGGTTGCACACGGAGCAGAAAAACACATAGAACCTGGAAAAGAGTGAGGATGGAGAGCATAAGGGGGGATCATCCCGCAAGGATGCAGCACCTGCCCTAGTGTGTAGATGCAGCTGGGAGCTGTGGGACACGGGGACGTAGGGACGTACCGATCCCCAAACATCATGGGGTCACTGAGGCACTGAGTGCACGCTTCATGGAACCACTGCCGGCAGCGGTAGCACTGCAGCATCTTCAGGTACCACCTGGGGAGGGAGAGGAGCCGGTGCTGGGGAGGGCAGTGTGAGCAGCCCCAGCCAGGAAAGTGGCTGCTCACTGGCAAGGAGCTTCATGCAGACAGTGCAGGGCAGAGAGGGCAGCAGAGCCGCCAGCCCCAGAGAATGGCCTTGCAAGCAGAGAGCCTCTCTTGGAGGAAAAACGCCCATGAAACGGAGCAGGACAGCCCCTGAGCAGGCAGTGCTTACTCGCCAGGGCCCCCGCAGTAGCAGTAGCACTGCTGCTGGTTGGTGCGATGCGGAGAGTCCCACTCCAGCAGGTCAGGGTTGTAGGACAGCACCATCTTGACAGCTTGCAGTGTCTTGGCAATGGCTCCCTTCTTCAGGGCACCTCCCTTCTGCAGGAGCAGCAGGACAGGGTCAGCAGTGAGACCGCAGCCCACCCTGCAGCACCCTGCAGCCCCACTCACCCGCACAGCCAGGGCGAAGATGCAGCGGCGGCAGAACCACGGCGTCCCCAGCGGGCCCTCACTGCTGCTCGCCACTGGGACATGGCACTGCTGATGGTAACCTATGGGACGGCTCAGGGTCAGCATCACCAAGCTGGCCGGACACATGCAGGATGCTGCAGGACACAGAGCCACGTGCCCGCACTTACCCAGCCCGCATTTCCCACAGATGAGGATTTCATTCCTGGGTCCCGATGTCTTTCCCAGGCAAATGTTGCACTTGGGTTCCTCCCCGGGGACGCCGGCTGCAGGATGGAGAAAGTGGTGATGGCCCCACAGTGCTGCCCACGGCACATGGACTCCCAGGAACAGTGAGCAGGGCACGACGGGGTGGCACTCACCATGCTGGATGTCTTTCCAGAGGACCCAGTACTTGGAGTTGTCCTCAAATGTCACCAGGCAGCTCTGCTTGGAGCCGCTCACCTGCAGGGACAGAGCACAAAGAACCAATGAATGCCTGCTCCCATTGCCTGCACTCTCCTCTTTCCCCGATCCCATTTTCCCCATCTCTCATAGCTGCAGGAAGGCAGGTTCCAGGGCAGATACCCAGCTAGGACATCAATCCAGGCACTCCAAAGACCACAGTCACTTCACAGCACAGGCCAGTGCGCTGCGAGCTGCCCCAGAGAACAGCACCCACACCTGGTGCACTTTGGATGCCCTCTTACCCTTCTGTGTGCCAACTTTACCCTTCTGGATGCCCACTTAAGCCATCTGGATGCTTTCTTACCCTTTTGGGTGCCCATTTACCCTTCCAAATGCCCTCTTTACCCTTTTGATCTTCCCCAGGTAGTACAGCCCATCGGTCCAGCGGCACAGCACGTACTGCCCCTCGCTCAGCTCCCTGCAGCTGCCGCCCCTGCGCCCGGCAGCCCCGTGCACGTCCCGAGTGACGGATTTCAGCGTCCCGTTCTCCATGAGCAGAGCCTGCGGGGACGGAGGCGATCTCCCATCAGCAGCGGAGCGATGTGCCCGCGGGCCGAGAGAGGCGCCCGCTCCGTAAGCACGGGCTTCGCCCGGACGCTCTCAGCATCGGCAGCTTTAAATCGAACGCGAAGTCGAGTCGACGATTTCCTTCTGCACTTTTGCCAACGGGACCGCCGGGAGAGTGGGGAGCAGCGCGGGCAGCAGCGGACGAAACCGAGCGGTCGCGTTTCGCAGCCGCCGAGGGCTCCGAGCGCGGGACGGAGCCCCGACTGCCGGTAGCACCGCCCCGATGTCACTTTCCCCCCTCGGGGCTCCGTCCGGGGCCCCCACCCCGCCGGTCGAAGCGATCCGAGCGCCGCGCCGCCCGGGATGAGCCCCGCGGGGCCGCCGCCCGCCTGGAGGACAGCGCGGTGCCGCCGGGCGGAGCCGAGAGCTCCGGGCAGAGCCGCACGGCGGCGGCGGCGGCCGCGAGTCACCGCACAGAGCTCAGCGCCGCCGCGCCGAGAGGTTCCGAACACCGCGGCGGGCGCAGCCACGCACCGCCGCCGGGACCGCCCCGGGAACTCCGCAGCGCCGCTCCGGGACCCCGCCGGCACCGGGAGCGGCGGCACCTGCCGGGCGGGAGCTCCGCGGACGGCCCCGCAGCCGCGAGACCCTCCGCCATTGGTTCATTCAAAGGCGCTGCGGCGCCGGTCCGTCCCGTCCCGTCCCGCCCGGCCTCGCCGCCCCGGCCGCCTCCCGCCGCTCCGCTCCGCTCCGCGCCGCCCTCACCGCTCGGCGCCGCTCCTCCGCCGCTCTGCCGCCGCCGCCGGGCTCGGCTCAGCGCCCGCCCGCTCGGGGGCCGCCGGGGCAGCGGCGGGGCGCGGCGGCGCGCGGCGGGGGCAGGGCGCGGGGCGCCATCTTCCCGCGCTTCCCGCGGGCATTGACGTCCCGCTTATGCAATTAGCGCGGGGCCGCCTCCCGGAGCTCCGAGCGGCGCGGTGCGGCCCGGCGCAGAGCATCCCGGGGTGCCCCAGACGCCGCCGGGCCCCGCGCCAGGGAACGGCCCGCGCTGCCGCTCGCCGGGATTCCGGGAACCGGGGGTCGTTTTTCTCCGAATCCAAACAGAAAAAAAAAAAAGAAAACCAAAACAAAACAAATCCGTCGGTGCAAAAGTGCTCCGAGACGGAGGCTGCAGGGTTTGCTATTTGCGAGAGGGCGCTGCCAAAAAAAAAACAAACAAACGTTTCCAGGCCCGATCGGGCGGCGAATCCGCCGGGTTGGGAGCGAGGCGCCCCGCGCAGCGCTTCCACGCACCGCCGTTCGTCGCGCACCTGCGTGGAAGCAGCGCACGAGGAGCCGCTCCCGGCGCATCGGTGCTAAAGTCACCTCTCGGAGACAGCTGCGGAATTCTGTCCTCTTCGGAGTTTTGTCGTCGTTTCTTTTTGCAAAGCGGAGCCTCCCAGAACCGCTGGCATCGCGCTGTACGGCGGGCGGCTCCGCACGGGCTCAGAAACACGTGGGGCCCCCAGCGCTGCGGCCGCCAACTGCCTGTGCGGGGAGTGAGAGCGGGGAGGGCAAAGTGCGGGTTTCAGGGTGATTCATTGCATTTTGGGGTGATTCATTGCATTTCAGAGCTCCTGGATGGGAGCGCTCCAGCAGCCGTGCCAGCAGCAAATGCAGCATCTGCAGCACAGCACCCAAAACCCTGCATGTGGGATTTCCCGAGAGATTCCTGAGAAATGGTCCAAATAATCCAAAGGAGTGGTCCAAATAGTCTTGGGTTACCCTTGTAGGAGTCGGAGACCATGCAGCACCACGCCATGCTGTGCCATGCCATGCAGTGCCACGTTGTGCCATGCATGCCATGCCATGCAGCACAATGTTGTGCCATGCCATGCCATGCTGAGCCATGCTGTGCCTCCTCCCAGTTCCTCATAGCCAGGCCATGTTTGCAGGCAGCCAAAAATCTGGCAGCTCCCTCCCGCTGCCTGCAGCCCTATCCTGCACAGAGAACCCGACACATCTTCCAGGCGCCCCACGGCTGAGCCCTGCAGTGAGTCACAGTGTGCAGCCATGAGTCACCACGGGATTAAAATAACTCCTGCACCAGAATTCTGCCTGTGGGCAAACACTGCTGCTCGTGTCCCTGCACTTTGCAGCTCTGCTCTGGCACACAGGCAGCCGGTCCGGGTGTGAGGGTGCGGTGCTGGGACAGCAGTGCTCTCCGTGCTCCTCCTCAACCATTGTGGTTGTGTGTGCAGCACCCAGGTCATTGGCCATGGAGGTGCTGGTGATGTGAGAGGTCAGCCAGGCACTGGGCGATGCCCAAACCCTGTTAATGAAAGGGGACAACGTCACCAATGGGGGCATCCCATAGTGGCAGTGCCCTCTGGGCTCGTTTGAACAACGCTGACCTCCTCACCATGGAGATCCTTCACTGTCGTTGCATTTCCAATGCAGTCCCTACAAAATGGTTTGCACAAAACCTTGGTGGCACATTGTCCCACCGCCCTACGCTGTCCCCAAGGCTTCTCCCCATACCCTGTGCCCATGGAGCAGGGAGGCTGAGGGCTCCCACGCTGTCCTTCCAGTGGTGCTCTGAGTGCAGCTCTGATGGCAGTGGCTTTTCCCCACATTTTATTTCCTTTGCAAACAGGAACGGGAGGAGGGCTTTTGTGTTGGCTCATAACCGAGACAAGGAATATTGAATGGAAGCCCAACCACGAGGCTGCCCCAGGAGCACTGCCGGGCCTGCAGGTATGACGTGCAGTGAGGATGTGCACTGCAGCACACACAGATCACAAGGCTCCATGCCTCCAACCACCCCAGTGCCACCTCCACCCAGCCGGGTGAATACCACCCACTTATGCAAATGGGAGCAGCCACAACGAGTTGCATCTGGCCACTGACACACCTCACCTTCCTGCAGCCCCTCACACTCAGTGTCCTTTCCCCAGAGCCATCTCCTCAGCCAGCATGGGCAAGTGGGCCAGCTGTGCTCCCAGCAGCTGTGCACGGGGCTACTGAGGTGTGTGGCTGTGATGAGGGGTGGTTGCATCTGACATCCAGCTGCTCCATGCCAGCTGTGCCTTTAAGAGGAAGAGCATCAAGGCGTTGGGTTTCGTGTCTTCTATTTATTTAGTATGAACTTAATCCATGTCCTTTTTTTTTTTTCTTTTAAGCTTAGCTTTGCGTGCTCCCATGCAATTGCATAAGAAGCGAGGAGCTTGTAAGCATTCCTGCAGCTGGGCAAGGTTTATATTAATGGAGTGGTTACATAACTTTGACACAGATACATTATGTACACGTCTGCAGTTCCTGAGCTCGGCTCAGCAAAGACACCCCAGCATAAAAATTAAGAAAAAAGAAAGAAAAAATGGAAAACATGAAGAGTGGTGCGGGGCCGTGCTGGCAGCACAGCCCAGGGCCCTTCCCTCCCACAGGGCTCTCACAGCCCCAGGCTGCAATCGGGGAGCAGCAGCCATGAGCTCTGCTGTGCTCTTCGAGGGCCCCTTGCTGCTCCATGCACAACGAGCTCTGATTGGACTCCTCCATTAACTACACCAGCAGCACAAACGCGCATGCAGACACACAGCGCTCTGCACCAACACGTGTTTGCAGCTCTCCCACACACTTTCTCTTTCCTCAGCCCTCTCACACCCAAGGACAGCCCTTCCCTTTCTGCTACGAGATGGCAGCTCCGTACAGAGATGTGTTTTGCAAACAAACCCGAAGCAGAGCGAGGATGCAGACCCCCACCCCCCAAGGCAGCAACCACTGCTGTCAGAGCTCAGCCCATCACTGCCTCACAGCAACAAGTGGGGTTTGCAGCACGGCTCAGCAATTCCCACTGCAAGCTGCTGTATCACATCCCCGGGTTGCTCAGTTCCCTCTTCTGCATTTAAAATGATACACAGACCTTTTTTATGTTCGTGAGCTTTATTTGGGGAATAAATGAGACGGTAAGAAAATATGAATGATTAGAATAAATACAGCACTTGTCAGAATTACGCAGCCATGAAAAGGAAAATATTTTTAGGCACATTACTGCAGTGTGGGCGGGAGGTCTGGCACAGTGCTGGAAAAATAACTTTCGGTCCCTGAAAAATGTCTTAAACATGAAAGAGAGAAAAATGACAGCGAGTGTGTGTGTGCAATGGCAAAGAACACTCAGCTCCTCCCCAAACAACACACGATAGATATTTGTTTATGAAGTGGGTTGTTTTTTTTTTGTTTTTTTTCTGAAATGTGGTACTTCATCACAACTCGTGATGTAAAGTGAGGATGCTCTGTTCTTGGAGGTGTTCAAGGCCAGGTTGGATGGGAGGCTGGGCAGCCCAGTCTATTAGATGTGAAGGTCGGTGGCCCTGCATGGGGAGGGGGGCTGGAGATTCATGATCCTTGAGATCCCTTCCAACCCAACGATTCTATGAAAAGGACACTGTCAAAATAGAAGGGAGAGCTTTGGAAAATGTGCCCATAGGTCTGCGGGGAACTGCAGCACAGGGCATGCAGCAGCTCTGCTAGGCAGCTGCTGTTCTGTGGTTGTTCAATGGACAGTTTCTCCTTTCCCTTCTCATGCAGTGAGTATAGCAATTCTGCCAGTTTTGTTTTTTCAAGTGATTCTTGGGAGATATTGCAGAGGAAAAAAGGAATATAGTTACATAAAAGATTTTCAATCATAAATGAACACCTGCCTCTGTCTGCAAGATCAGGCCTTGGATCTGCATCCTACCCTTGCAGCCATCCTGCAGAGTGCCTTGCAGGCCAGGAGCAGCGGCTGCACTGCAGGCATTGACCTGCTGGGAGTCCAGAAACTGCTGCAGCCAAACCCAGCCCAGCTGCACTGATCCACCAACCGGTTCTGAAGCAGCAAATGGGAGCACCAGGTTGAGTGCTTTTCAGGGGATAAAGTCCAGCATTTGAATTTCATGTACATCCAACCAAGTTTAGCTTGATTGTAAAAATAACTTTTATTTATTCCCCGCCTCTTAAAGAAAAACAGTTCTAGCAGGTACTTCCATGTTAGCATGTCAAGCACATAAAAGATCAATATTTCCTAATAAGTCACTTGCCTCAAAGCTTCAGAAGTGAGGGAGCACTTTAAGCCCAAGCCCCCGAGGGGTCCTTCCCACTGCTGAGCTGCCAGCCTGGCCCTACTTGTTGTTAACCCCCACAGCTCCATGGCTGAGGTGGGAAAGTCAAAGTGCCACTTTTGGAAACACCAGAGGCAACTTTCCCCAGGCACAGTGTAACCTGGTTGCATTTCTAATGCAACAGAGCATCTCCGTACAGAGCACATAAATATAGGTCTGAAATAAATAGCAAGAAATAAATCATCCAGTATAAGGATTTCAAGCTGCCAGTGCTACTCACAGCTCACAGCTTTCAGGGTCCTCAAAAAGCACAGACGCCCACCCAGAGCCTGTGGGAGGGATCTGCACCATCCCTGCTGGGGAGCAGCACAAGTCCCACAGTGCAGGTGGCACAACGGGCACATCAAACCTGGGAATGGTGGGAGAGGGAGCAGCACTCCTTGCTGCTCCCAAGGGTGTGCAGAGCCCTGCAGCCCTGCAGCACACTGCCCTCAGCCCCAGGGTGCCCTGCCAGAACAGCACACCTGGGCAACGTAGGGAAGGAGCTCCCCTTGACCCACCTGTGCATGCAAAGGGGAGCAGCTGTGATCTACATCTAAAGCAGAGTTTGGGCAGGTCAGTGACATAATCACAGCCCCCATGTGCAATAGCACGCTCTGTGTGCCACTGGGCAACGTGTTTGCACAGCCAGCAGCAACCACAGCGAGCAGGCAGACCCAGCTGATCCCAGCCAGCACAGGGGGACACAGCCCAGCTCTCCAAACCAATGCAATGCCCCAAACTGATGTTTCTTTTCTTGCAAACAAATGAATTGCAGAGGGTGATTTACCAGACACGTTTCAGAAGTTACTAATTTGTATCTACGATGCATTTAAGGAAAAGTGTATCTTCTTTCACATAGGCGTGCTTTGGGGACTGCAGTTTGGTCAGAGGGAGGAAGGTGGGGCAGCCGCTGGCAACATTCATGTCGTGCACAGGTCTCTGAAAGGAAGCAGAAGCCAAGTCTGGGCGGAACACATCAATAACATGTTCTCTGTTGTTTTGGTCGAGCAACATAAATGTAACCTGAAAAGCAGAATGCAGCAGTGATGAGTTACTGGCCTGAAAATTAAACAGAAAAATGTTGGAGACAAACGTGCAAACACTGTGAAAGCAGCTGGGTGTTCTATTGACAATTAAATGCAAGCTATAAGGAACATCTCACAGCCTACGAGGTTGATTAATGGGAACGAGGGAGACTGTAATGGTTCCCAGATGAAATATTTAGGACTTTGCCACCCATGAAATGAAATGAAATCAAGTCATTATTTCTTGGTAGAGAATTGTACACTGCAAAGACTTTTTCCCTCTCTCCTGTCAACTTGAACAAACTCCAGGTTTGGTTCCAGTGATTATATTCATTCTGGTGCTGTGGTTTGGAACCAAAACAGCTCCGCTGTTCTGTATGCACATATGGAGAAGACAAAACCTATACAGTGACTCCATTTTACTATCACTTTTATTAACCCACTGTTCCTGAGCTTGAAACGTCAAATACAGATGAACTTTTTAAACGCAGTGAGCATTGAGAACTTTGATTACTATTTTTTTGGCTGCTAAAAGTAGTAAGACCATCTGCATGAAAGGCTTACAGAATCACTCCCACTGGAAGGCAGATGCTAAAAAGAGAATCAGAACCTGTGCATACTTTCACTGTTCAACCATTGTTGCATTATCAGATTGTACTTACAAACTTCAGAGATAAATTGTGACCCAAGGATAGAGTATGGTGCATAAGTCATCGTGAAAGAACATGAGAGAAGGCCCCCTCCTCCACTATAATATTCACCTGAGTTCCCTGCCAAAAGCAGAGGGTTTAAGCTCGGATCAGACATAAAATGCTGCCCTTTTTACCTTGTGCCTGAAAGGCCACGGGAGCAGAGCATCGTAGTCTCCTTTCATGACAACAAAGTAGAGCGATATGTGGGTTCCTTTTCCCATCCCGTCCCCATTCAGATAAATCCTCAGGCACACCTTGTAGCCATACTTTGCAGTGTAGAACGCTGAAAATCAGAATGCTTCATTAGTAAAGCCTCCTCTGCAAATAAGGCAAAATGAGTGTTCTGACATATTACAGAAAGACTTGTGCCAGATTTGGTACCACAGAGATGAGGAGAACAACAGGTCAGTAAAGCAAATAAACAGTGAGAATACAGTGGCTGGAATCCTTCTAATCCCTCATACCTTGGTAAAAAAATACCTGTTATTAGCCAGATAAGATATTTTCCCTAATTAAATCACTTCTCACACAGGAGATAACTGCAGCAGGGAACCGTTCAGTACCACCAGGCACCAAGGCTGTGGGTTAGACAATGCAGATCCAGCAGATGTCACTGCAAGTAGCTGCAGCAGAGGGCAAGTTGCAAAACAAAAGCCCAGAAGAGAACACAGCTCTGTGGCAGAGTACAGCACAGCTGCCCTGAGTAACAGGCAGGAGAGCAAAATGCCTTCACACAAACAGCACCTTTTTATTTTAAAGCACCTCCCATCCAGGAGGAGAAACAAGCATCATTCTAGAGAAATCTTGTGTTTTCTAAAGGATGGAGATCTGCTCACACACGTGTATGCTGTGTTTACCTGGTGAGTACAGACTGACTGCTCTGCCCGTCACTGAGTCCTGTAGCTTCTGGCTAACATCTGTTATCTTCCACAAAAAGACCCCATCGTAGGAAGTTTGCTCGGAGAACAGAAGGCTCTTGTGGAGCCTGCTCAGGCCTGCGTCCTTCTGGGTCAGGCAGCAGTGCAACTCTGCAATCTAGGAGGAAAAACAAAACAGATCTCAGTCAACTCCATCCCCACGCACTGCAGAAGCAGCAGAATCGTTCCCAGGTCCTCACATCCTTGGGGGTCTCTGATTTCTTTTGGCAAATTCTTAATGCACAAGGGAGTACCCATGTGCCTAAAGGTGGTTTTAGAGAGCAAATATTAGAGATGCCCTTTTGAAAAAAACATCCAAAACAAGAAAAGGATCCTGTTGATGTGTCCAGAACACAGCCCTGCACAGCCTCAGTGCCTGTGCTCATCTCTATCCCCATCTCTACCATCTCATATCAAAGCACCCTCTTTGATATGTGTGAGTACTTGTTATCTATACAGCAAGAACAAATCCAATGCTGGTCATAAATATTTACCTTCAGTTCAAGGCCTCGTATTATATTTTGATCGAGTTCACTCTGCCTCCGAAATGCTGTGATTTCCAAGTTGGAGGTCTCCACTTCTTTATTGAGCACTGCCACAATATTCTCAAACACATGTAGCTTATTTTCGAGCTCAGAAATCACCTTCTCCCTCACCAGCTGCTGTACAACAGATTCATCTCTGGGAACAGAAGTTCTGGTTAAACAGTCCACTTCCAGATCCCCATTGATTTGCAGACTGCCTGGGATGCACAGATCAGAGATGCTTTTTTCTGCACCGTTCACATTCAGCTCTGTCTGTGGGATGAAACCATTTGCAGCTTTGGAAGCAGTGCACAGGTTTGCCTTCAGTTGCTTTATGTACTGCAGCAGAAGCAGCATGTGAGTCCCAACTGCAGTTTTTTCATGCTCCTTTATCACCTCTTTGCTGCCCTGTAAGAAGATATGGTTAATACATTCTCCATACAAACATCACGGGGCCAAATAAAGCCACAACACAGAGCAAACTGCACCTTACACGCACCCTGTAGCCATGGCAGCTCCAACATCACCTCTCCTGGTCTACTAAAATGGATACAGCTCTTTCTTTCTTAAAAGACACATTTAAATCAAGGCCTGCTGCCCTGAGCACAAAGGCTGGTGAGGCCACAGGCACAGCATGGAGCTGTGCTCCTGAAGGCAGCACTTTCACTTACCCCAAAGGAACAGCCAACCTCAGAAAACCGACATCCATCCATGCTGACTGAGAGCCCAGAATGGTTCTGCTGGGGAAAAAGAATTGAAAAAGTGAGAAAATAATCAAATAGCAGCTTCAAGGGATTCTTTTATTTACCCACAAACAAATAGGCTGATTTAATAAATTAACTGGGGAGCAGCAAAGTGAAGCTATTCATGAGAGCTATGCCAGGATGGAAAAAGCACCCAGATATAAATGTCACATCTGAAGATGTTCTCAGCTGATCATTTCACCTAAATGAAGATTTTATTTCACGAAATGAAATAAAACTATACTGTATTTACTCATCTTTTACCCACCTTTTCGTTTGATGGTGTTTCTGCTTGCACATGCTTCTGCTCTCTATATAAACTGCCTTCACATGAATGTTTCTGTCATTAAAACAAGAAGAAAGGAACTGAGAACATCAGCAAAATGCCTGAGCATCTTTACTGAAGAGTCTTTGAAACACAGCTTCTCTTTGGGAGTGCTACTCCCACTTCACAGGCAGTTGAAGTTTAGAGGGGCTTTTATGCACTACATTCTGTGCAAGTCTCCTGCTTCCTTCCTGGAAGGTATAGATTTGAGGAAAATAAAGGAAGGATCACTACAGCACAACAAGCTCCACAACACATGTCCAGAGAATGACTGCTATTGACTTCACTATTCAACACTGCAGTGTTTTCAGGCTTCTTTTCAGACAGAATAACGTTCAGAAATTTGGGACTAAGGCACATCTGTTAAAGGCAGGAGCTGCTGTGCCCTCCCAAGAGTTGGCTGTACAGGGACAGACTGGGGGGTTTCTCAAGGTAAGCTTCCAAGCCAACAGCTCTTCCTCCCAGCCCAGCAGGTCTGCTCAGTGACAGAGCTTCAGAGGCAGTGCCTGTTAATGGAAGTACCAACTCTGATCTGACACTTACAGGGCATCAAGCTTTTGAAAACTGCTTACAGATGCTTTGCAAAGTCATCCTGCAAAGTCTGACACAAGGTTGACAATGTAAAGGTCTTGCTCAGCTCCAATCATAGTATGAGCACACTGTGTGCACATAAATACACAGTGAATGCAGGTGGGTAATGGAACAGAGAGCAAATAAACAGAAACCCAAATATAAACTGGCTTCATACAGTTTGTCCCACGTGCAGACACTTCTTGGATCCCAATTATTAACATTTTGAAGGCAGGAATCCAAGTGTTCCATCACGACTTGCTAATGCAGAATGCATTAGAGCTAACATGAGACTTCCTGTCTTTCCTGGCTGCGAGGAGATGAAAATAATTCTGCCTTTGGTTCATACTATGCTCCAACTTGTGCATTTAACACAGCAACTGTCAGCTTTCAACTCAAACCACACAGGGGTGGTTTTGATCTTAAGAAATGCCCTTGCATGCCGGCACATTTCCTCGAGCAGTCCGGAATTTTCTTTTATAAAGTCATTTCACCTTCAGTTCTGAAGTTTCTCTTTCGATCCCCAGAAAAAACACCACAGTTTTTTTCCTCCCTTGAACTCATTTTGAATGCTGTGCATCTGAGTTATTGCACAACGTTGTGTTTATTTTCTTACTCACTGCTGGTTCTCTCCTTCAGATCTTTGGTTTCCTGGGGGAGTGGGGCTGGGGGAGGTTTATTTCAGGTATGGGAATGCAGAAGTCATGAGACCAGTGACTGATTGGTAAAGGTGGAGAGAATGAGAGCAGTGGGTCACTGCTGCTGTATCTTCATACAAGAATCTCTTCTATATCTAAAATACCAATCTATTCATGTAAGAACAGATCATTTTCTATCACTTTACAGCTGCCCCACCACACCGTTTCTATTCTAGAGCAGCTTCTATTTGCTCACTTTGTGTCCTCGGAGCACTCCCACAGTCTGCACCACTTTGCTGCTTCGGAACGAGGGAAAATAAAGAGCAACTTTTAAAATGTTAAGATGAGCACGGAGAAATTAGCAAACCTTGAGAAACGAAAGGTACTTCTCATGCAACAGCAGTCAGCAAATCGGGATGAAAAACATGATGATAAAATAGTTAAGCCATTAATATTAGACCCTTATTTGAAACCAATAAACGTTCTTACTTGGTACTCGCTGCTGGATAAGCTCTGCTTACACTTGTGACACATAGTCATGTTATTAACACATCCGTTTTCCAAATGATCTGCAAGTTTCTTTCTCATCACCACGTGCCCACAGCCAGTGTGACAAGGGATCAAAGCGTATTCACACAGAATCTGATGCTCCTGGAAGTCGAAAGTTACAAACTCTAACTTAAACTGCAGATAAACACTCATCTATAAACAGCACCCATCCCTGCAGCGTTGTTTGCATCTCTTCTAACCTCGGGTAATGACCCACTCTGCAGTGATACCAAAATTACTGTTGAAAAATCCACAGTTTTTCCTGGGCCTTTTTTTTTTTTTTTTTTTTGATGATTTTTAACTTAAGCAAACAATCACATGAAAGAAAAAAAAAAAAAAAAAAAAAAAAGGCAAAGCCCACACAACTTGTGATTAACTCCAACAGGAGCTCTATCCTGCTCGGACCAGGAGGATGAATGCAGTCAGAGTGCTGGCATCCTATCCCTGCACAGCCCCAGAGGAGGGCAGAGCCATCCGAGCCTCCGTGCAGCAGTCAGGGTGCATCTCTCACCCACCTTCAGAACAGCTTCTACAACACTCCCTTCTCACTGTTTGCACTTTCTCATCTCGCCAAGGAAAAACCATCAGTGTGGTTTCTCCCATGGCGATGTCCAACAGCTCTACTGCCATACTTACAAACACAACATTAAACAGAAAATCTTTATCCCGGCCTCTTTTACTGAAGCTTCTGTGGACACTGTGTCACAGCCTATTTTGTCTTCAGAAGGAGATGGCTGTCCCCTAAGAAATGCCAATTTCGATCACACGCTCAGCTCTCAGATCCCTTTTGCCACAACGCTGTTGCTGAGAGGGGCTCCAATTCTCAAATTCACAATGCAGAGCAAAACGGGTGACTTTTAAAAAGGCCAACACTCCAACAGAAAAACAGTTCTTCGCTCAGAGGGCTGAGGCCTCAGCACTGCCCAGAGCTGCGTGTGCCCCACACCTGGAGGTGCCCAAGGCCACAGATGGGCCCTGCAGGGGGCTGTGGGGCAGGCAGCCCTCACAGGGGGCTGTGGGGGGGCTGTGGGGTGGGCTGTGAGGTCCCTCCCACCCTCAGCCATTCCATGGTCTGTGACTCCATGGTATTGATAACAGTGAGCTGGAAATGTAAACGTACCTCGAAGTTTTTCATGGTACCACACCAACTGCATCCAAGGGTCACACAGTGCACTCTGAGCTCAGAAATCTCCTTGTTAATGGCAGCATCCCCAAAGGCCTGGAAAGCGAACACAGGAAGGAAAAACCCTGGTCAGCATGCATTCCTGGGACAGGAGTTAAGCGACTGTGTCAAGATTCGTTTGACTTAGCAAGTATTTTGGTGTTAGTCAAATAATTATCAAATCACTTCATGGTTATGATTCAAAAATAAACCATTTGATGCCATCTGTATTTACTGACAACACTCCTAACAGAACAGCTATTGCTCTGAGTAGTTCTTCACAGAAATCTGACACACATCACATGCAGTGGATGTGCTGAGGTGATCCTGAGGGTGCTGCTATGCGGCCTCCATAATGAACGTATTTAATTACTGGGGTCATTAACACCTCCTGAAGTGCAGTGGAGAGGATTGAGACTTCAGTGAGCCTAAGCTTTCCAGATCAGGGCTGTTTCCATTTAACACAGCGCTGTGTACTCACAAAATGTAAACCACATGTCAGATGTTTTCTGACTGCGTAGATCTTTTTTCTTATAGCAACCACCAAGAATTGTACAATTATTCTGCAAATGATTAAACCCTGCACACTTCTAATATTGCATTTTATGCTGGCACAGGAACAAGACAGTAATAAGAACACAACGCAGATGACAGCAGATTTCCTAACACAGTGAGTCAGGAAGTTGGAGGCTGGAGGCAGTCCTTACAATTAAAGGAGGGAAAAGTATTTACCAATCATGTCCACACTTAAATAAAGGCACTGAAATCCTGATGAACAGCACTGTGGCAAGACTTGAAGCACCTACAGTACATCAGTGGTTGGTAAATTAGAGTACAGCAGGGAAGGGATGGAAGCTACCACAGCAGCAGGTCAGGGGATAAGATAATGCCAACACGTATCCTGATAGGGCCTTTTGTTCCTCTTGTTTAAGTACCTTATTTAAAATATAAACATACCATCAGATAGCAGAGGGAATAAACATTAAGCAAAACCGCAGCAAAGGTAAAGCAGAGATTATCAGAAAAAGATATGGAGCCAAGAACAAACCTGCTAGGCAGTCTTTGTTAGTCACGCTGTTTACAACCCTTTGTTCTGGATGGGTCCATAGGGCAGATCATCATGCCTTTGTGGTGATGACTTCCCAGCAAGAACCTGCCCATGCAGATCAGCTCACCCAGCACCTCCACCCACCCACAGACTGCAGGAAGTCCCAGAAGACCCAATGGGAATCCAAATGTTGTAAAAGAACTGACAGTCAACACTCAATAAGACTTCCATAAGGGGTTAGCTGTACCTATCTGTGGTTCTACGATGCCTGAAATTGTTTCTGGGAGACTTATTGCAGAATTAAGGATTTTTTTATTTTATTTTTTTCTGAGATCTTCAGTGTTAACTGCAGATTCATTACTTTGGTGCAGCCATATCCTATATTTGCCTTTTTCCTCGCTGCCAGCTGACTATTGGGTCTCATTCTTGGCTAAAAAATGTAGACAGAACGTGTATGTCTTGGTGCTCCTGCATGTAGTCAGAAGGAAAGGAAAAAGCTGAGCTGGGAGTGGGCCCTGTGTGTGTGCCCAGGACACAGAACAGCACAGTGATCTGCCTGGAGAAACCACACAGCAGCAGAAGAGAGTTCTGCAGAGCAGAGCAGAGAACAGTTAGTGATACAAGACTGAACTGTGAACCACAACTCACCCTTTCCTCTGCCAATAGGTTTCCTTCACTCAGAGTGCTGGGATCCTCCTCTTTACATTTCTGGCAAACTGGATTTTTATTGTTCCTGGAAAAAGAAGAGCAAAATAACAACAGATTATTGAACTTGAGTTTCAGGGGATCTTTGTACATACACTAAATTAAATTAAAACATGGATGTAATTTCCACTCGGAATCCAGAGTCTTTGCTCACTAAAGGTCCAATTCTTGAAGAGGTAGAAGTAAAATAAGTTAATAAATAACAAGAACCACCAACAAAAACATAACAAACCGAACCAAGCAAATAAATGCTGCACTATTCCTCAAGACCGGCTCTTATTCCTCAAGGCCATCAATCCTACCTGTATTTCAGCAAAGCGAGAGCAGCCTGGATCAGGAAAAATAAAGCTGGAACCTACAGAAGAGTGCTAGAACCCTGCCACTGAACCTTTCCCAAACACCAAAGCTACCATCAGCTCACACAGGGATTGCTGCTGCAACTTCACTGCCCACCTGCAGGGCAGATGTACTGTTTGCAAAGCTGAAAGCAACACTACCTACTGAACACACAGCAGTGCCAGCTTCGCAGCGAGGACCCACCGGACAATCCAGGACAGGCAGGCAGAGCAGTATCTGTGCCCACAGAGCGTCTGCAGGGCTTTCTTCAGAACGTTATTGCAGTTGCTGCACAGGTACTTCTGCTCGGGCACATCTTCACAAATGCTGGTGGGGTATCCGAAAGGAAACTCGTTTTCATCAGGAGAAGAGCTGGGGATATCTTGCTGGCCTCTGCTTGCCTTCTCAGCCATCTGAAGGGAGCTGCTGGCGAAGAGGAGAGGAGGGGAGAGAAATGGGTGCTGCTCACTGCCTTGTGATGGAGCACATCGGTACCAAGGCCACAGCACAGCCCCGAAGCAGTGCAGTCATCATAGTGATCTGTTGGACTGAATGTGCAGCTGACGTACATGACTAAATGTCACAGCGGGTCTGACGAGGGACCTGCAGGAAATTACTGTGCAGATGTAAAATTTCCCTCGAGCACAATGTGAGAACGGACAACACGCTAAAATGAAGGTCTGGGCTTTTCTGCTCGTGTTTTAGTTCATAGAAAGGTGAAGTAAATGGTTCTATCGTTTCAGAGCCACAATCCCATCGGTCCCCAACACACAGAATTACTTCCTGTACAGTAAATCCCCAACAATCTTCCATTTCCAGGGGCCAAAATTTGGGATTACACTTTATAGGCACAGAAATTGAGCAATGGGTGTGCTGACAGTGACCTTCCTGAGGCCATAACATTAACAGCAACACGAAGAAAGGGAACCTCGAGGCCTCCAAAAGCCCCGTGCTGGTGCTCCAAGACACAGAGTGCCTCGTGTGAAAAGGTGCAAGGCACGTTCAGCATGGCTTCTGGTTAATGAGAGCAATGGAACACTGCTGGGAACGCACCCAGAACTGATCTGGTGGTCTCACTGCTGCTCAGAAACGCTCACACTGCGGTCAGTGGAGGTACCCCATGTTCGTGGGATGCGCTCGGGGCACACAGCAGACACAGTGAGAGGCTGAGGTGGGACGGCAGCTGCGGCCCTGAGAGCAGCAGCCCGGCGTGTGAGGAGCCCGCAGCTCGGCTCCGAGCACCACAGCCCACACGGACACCTGTGCCGCTCCTCTCGGCTCCGCGGGCCGGCCGAGGGACGGAAAGGTGGGACCGGGTCACGGGCTGCTGGGCACCCCCGGGATTTTAAATACCCCTTTAAGCAGCGTTTTCTGCCTTGCGGCTCGCCCGGCACCCGAGGGAAGTCAGCGACGAGCGCAGGGGCCGCCGGTCCTCCGAGAGCCGCAAGATGAAAACGCAGCCCGGGTAGAGCGGAACGGAGCCGGGCTGCAAACCGCGTGCGGGCGCCGTGCGCTCACCAACAGCATCGCGCTGCGTGTGCGGGACGGGACCGGCACATCCACGAGCGGCCCGGGGCGGAGAGGAACCCGGCAGGGCAGCGCGGCACGGCGGGGCAGCCCCGAGCGGGGTGGACGGGATCCCCGCGGCGGCTCCGAGCGGCGCCGCACCGCACCGCCCCCAGCCCCCGCCGGCTGCCGCGTCCGCCCCCGGAGCCCCCGGCGGGGCCGGCACGAGGCGGGGCCTCCCCCCGCTCCCCTTACCTCAGCACGCCGAGGCGGCACGGAGAGGCGCAGCGCCGCGGGGAGCGGAGGAGCGGCCCGGGGCTCCCGGGGGGGCGGGGCCGGGATCCGGGCGGGGGGAGCGGCGGCCCGGGGCGGGCGCGGGGCTCGGCGAACCGGCGGACAACGCGTGATGCGGTTACGTCCCGGGGTCGGTGCGGTGCCGCCCGGCCGCTCGGAGCGTCGTCGGAGAGCAAACCGCCCCCTGCACGCCCGGGTTTGCTGTCGGCCCTGCGGCCTTTGCGGTCCCGGCGCCAGGCGCGTGCACGTGCTGCCGGGGTGCGCGCAGCGCTGCGGGGCCTTTGGGAGCTGAAGTTTCGCTCTCGGGATAGGGCGGGTTTGCTGTGAAATCATGTGCTGCAACCACGGCGCCCGGGGTTCGGTAAGAAGAGCGTTTCAGATGCAAATCTGTTCGTTCTTCCCGGTGAAAGAAATGTGGGGAATACTGCTGGGGGTGTCCCGGCAGGAAACTAAAAATCGTGCCCTAGCTGCTTCCATTGGTTTGTTACTCTGCAACGCTCGCGAGCGCTAATAGCCAAGTACCGTGTGCCACCACACCACCTTATTCGGTTATCACCGAGTGTCTGTTAGCTTCTGGGCTGTGTTTGCTCAGATAACAGTGCCACGCGTGCCGCTGTCACATGGGCTGATTGCCCTCTTGCCACAATTACAGATTACCAAACTGATTAGAGCTGTATTAAATCAGAGATCGGAAGGATAGAGCTTCTAGGAACAAGGCAGCCCTGCAGACAACAGGAACTATTAAAAACGTCCACACAACACAGAAGAAATGTACGTGGCATCTTTATGTAAGCAGGTAACTGCTCCGGTTCCTTCACCAGTTTGGGCTCTTCCATCCGCAGCTCTCACCCCTCGTTCAGCTCCTTTGCTGCACAGGCAGTGTCTTTTCACAGCTGCACCCTGTAGACCACAGGAACCACTACGCAAGACTGAAGGATCAAGAATTTGGTCCTTCACTTCGTCAGAGGCCCTTTAACTACATGCCTTTGGGTTAGACTGCCTTTGGCAAGCGATGCGTGTTTTTTTCTTCTTCTTGAAGGTTTTAACAGGTAAGAAATGATGATGCAGAGGAAAGTGTCACTGTAGAGGAAAGGAAAGCTGAGTCGGATGGAGCAACTGGCACAGGTCAGCTTTAGGGCATTCATCTGGCTTACTGCCCTACATCACAAGAGCATTTTGGATGAACCACGGAATGCTTCCACCTCCCTCACTGCAGAGAGGGAACAACATTTGTTCCCTTTGGCAAAACACCACCATCCCAGCAGTGAAAAGCACCACTGGCAGCTCAGCAGTGTTGTTACACACAAGCAGATGGGAGCACGCGTGCTCTGTGCTGCAGCCGTGGCACCTGCACACATAACCTCTGTGAGAGCAACCGTGTTAGCAAGAGCTGGTGATAATCTTGTAGAAGGGGAACAGTGTGTCAGTTTTATTTGCTACTTCTGAGGTTTCCAGTTAACTGTTGAGATCCAGCCGCAGGAGCAGAAGGCTTGCCTTGTAGGTTCATGCAGAATCACATGTAACTTCTCTTCATCTCCACTTCTCTCTACTTCTCTGTGCTACACGTAGATTTGTGGATGCTCTGAGTACAGAGCTAAGAATCTATGAGGACACTGTGGTCTGCCTGAGCTGGTATGGCTTCAGACATTTGCTATCATTGCTTTATAATGGGCTGTGAGAAGTCATAGCAAGTTAGTCTGGCACAGAGCATTTCTGCCAGGAAGTGAGCTCATTTTTCAAGAGGTTCTAAAGGCAGTTCTGGATGCAGCAATTGTAAGTTTTTGGAAGTTGATAATTTCAGAGAGATTGCTGCTACACCAGTGGGGAGTTTTGGTTTGGGGCTGAAGGGACACTGCTGCTGTCACCCTCCAGGCCACCCATCCGGGCTGCCAGCTTGCTCTTCCACTTTTGCCTCAAGACTTCTCGAAAATGTGACACCTCTATCTCAATAGGTGCTGAATTACACAAAGAAACGAGAGATAAGTTTTTGGTACTTTCCAAACTAGATATATTTCCTCTGACAAATTTCCCCCATCTGAGATCAGTTAACTGAAAACAGGATGTGGCTCAGAGGGACCGACCTCTGCAGCGCCATTTCACTGCAGAGCCATTCCTACCACGGCTCACACTGCAGCTCACGGTGTTACTATTTAAGGAGAATGTTCACTTATACATCTGAGAAAAGAAGCTCATGAGGGAGTATTTATAACTTGAGTGTTGTCCTTTTAGAAGCATCCAAGAGCCTGAGTTTTTAGTATGTCTACAAATGGCACATTTGGATGCTAAGCGTTTCAAAGACTGCAGTCGAAGTGCAAACAGTGCTTTCAAGGCCGAGAATCTAATTTCAGACAGAAAAAATGCTAGAAATAGGGAGGTCTCACTCTATGAAAACACACTTTTCACTTAGTATAACATATCTGGAAATATGTCTGCATTCTAGGAAACACTGAAAAATGGGTAAAATTGAATGAAAGCTGGTTAGTAACAAAGCACCTGGTGCCCACGGGGCACAGTACTTCCAGGAGCCAGAGCTGAGTGCTCCAAGCCAGGATCCTCACCTGTGCGCACAGCTGAGTCCAATCCACTCTTCATCTTCTTTGCTATCACCTTCCTGACTTTAGCCACCATGGGACAGACGTACAATAGAGCTGTAAGATTCCATCCATTCATCCTCGAGATTTTCAAATAAGAACGTGAAGAGCCGTGCAGTTTGATTTGTTGTTATCCTTGTCACACGTGAGAGCTTTGCTGCAGCTCCGTCCCTTACCTGCAGTGTGATGGCACACGGCCAGCTTCAGCTCCACGCCGCTGTGGTGCCATTGCCAGGACCCAGCCCCACTCACATGAAAGAGCTGGAAAGATTCCCAGTAACTTCTGTAAGAGTTGGACTGTGCTCCTCAAAGAGACATCAGGAATCAATCTTTTTTTCCTTTATCCCCATCTCTGCCTCTACATTTTTCCAGCTCATATTCTCTGTAGCACAGTATAATCCTCAGCTTCTCAGTACGCAGGGTTTCCCCTCCCCCCAGTAATGGGAGCATCTCTTCAGGGTTTGTCAGGGGAAAAAAAAAAAGCACTCCTTAGAATGAACATCATGCACCAATTCTCTGATCTCAGTACTTCACGAAAGCAGCTCCACAACAGAAGCCATGGAACCCATTGAAAGAAAGTAAAGAAAAGTGTTTCTCTCCACCGTGGTGTCCCAGATTGCTTCCTATGCACAGTGCTACTTGAGAGTGAAAGCATCACAAAGAGACGCCTGAAGCTGCTCTTAGGCCACCTATCACACAGATCTGTGACAGCAGGGACTTGGTGGCACACCTGTGTCACTGCATCTCTGCAGCAGGAGAAGCGCTGTGCATGGATGTCTGTAGCTGACGTGGGATGGCTTTTGGCAGCTTCAGCTGGTGAAGTTCTGCTTTCTGCTACAGCCTGCCTACATCAAGGGCCTGCTCTGTGCTTGTGGTTGTGCTTCTGTTTCTCTTAACACACACAAAGCCTGATCTGGACTGGAAAATTCTGAGCTGCTTATTTCCATTCTTACTGCTCTGGAGAGAAGTCAGGGAACGGGAGCTGAGCCCAGCAGGAGCCTGCCAAAGAGCTCTTCCAATGTTCTGGATGTAACATGAAGAAACAAGCTAAGATTCAACATTTTCAACTATAAAGCAGTTGGCAAATAATGGATATTCTATTGATAGCTCAGTTCATTGGTACAGAGCGTTAGAGAAATGATAACAGAAATCTCAGCATTTTTGAGTGGGACTAATTACTGGAAACAGAAAATGGAAATACATTTCTTTAACAATGCCTTCATTAATTCTCCTTAATGAGAGAAATGGAGGAAAGAGTGAAGGCCACAACCATGCCATAACACTGCCAGTAGTTAACTCATGTTGTTAGCAAGACCACTTTCATCCTAAAGAGATGTTTAGAATATTATAGTGGACAGAGGCAGAACAAGACAAAATTAGATGCATTTAAAGAAAAATGGAAGAGAAAAAAAAGATGTTTTAAACACAGGAGAAGCCTGAATGAAAGAGGAAAGTTGGAAATGGGAAAAAGCAGGCACAGAGAAAGATGGATCTGTATTGTGAACAGGCAAAAGCAAGCAGACAGTGCTTTAATGAAGGAACAGGAGTCCTCTCATGAGGACAAGTATCTTGGCAGCTCTGCCAGTGATGGGACTCCAAAATCAGATCATCACATAAAAGTTCCCAGCAGTGTCTTTGGTGTTTGGCCAAGAAACCAAACCTTGAGACTCCTTGTTGAACATCTGCATCACAAATTGGGCACTGAAACCCCACAGCCAGTGAGCAGGGCACCAAGTGCTCAGGAAATGTCTCTGTGAATGAGACAGCAGTGCAGGCACAGTGAGGGCAGCTCTTCTGTTACAGCTGCAGCTCATGCCCAGCCTGTCAGCAGCGCTAACATTCAAGCCTGTGCACTGCACATTACATTTCCTCAGGTGTAAACTGGCAGATCTGGATATCAAATGTAAGGAGTACAGCTACTCCAAAATAATCACAACAACGCTGATTTCCATTAGCTCTGTGGCCTCACTGTTTAAATTGCAGAGAACACATAATGGCCAGTGGAAAGAATGCACTGTTGAGGTTACAGTCGTAAAGCCAAGCGAGACAATGCAAGTCCATGTCAGGGCTCCCTTACATCGTGCTACATCCAAGTGCTGAGCCTCTCTGCTTCTTTTGGAGAACTTTTTTGTGGCGCCAGTGGGGCTGCTGCCATTAAAAGACAACTGATTTTCCACTGTAAGCCCCAATTTTTGTCACTCAATATCTCCACCGATTCAAAATGCATCACGTATAACTTTCTGCTTGCTTTATTTACAGCAGGAATTGGCATTTTGGTTGTCAGGTAGCAGAAGAAGGAATCAGAGTCTGAACCACAGGGATAACCTGCACTTCATGCCTTCCAGCTACCAACACGGGTAAGCACCTGTGTGTAGCTGATATTTCCTGGGACAGAAAGGAAAGGACTGAAAATAGCAATCCTTACTCAAGATTTCTCTGTGATTGTTTTCTAAACTTGAATGTTCTTTTTATGACAGTTGTGGCATTTAATGCGGTTCAGTATTTTCCAGGAACTCAGTTGCTGCTGGTCTGAGTTCCAAGTTCATTCAGAACTTGAAAAGCAACATTTAACACGAGGAATGGAATTCTGTAATGACCCAGCAACTGGCAAAACCAAACTCTTGGTTCCCGAGGGAATGAAAGAGCCAAACCCAGAAATTTCTGCTAATTAGAGGTGAAAACATTACTAAATACCTTAAAAATTGAAAGCATATGCAACTGCTGTAAGGTGGTTTTTTACTGGAAAATAACTGGTGGCCGTGCCAAATTTCAGTGTGTTCTCATGTAAGAATTCAGCAGGAGATTAAGAACACATTTTTCTAGGAGACAAGCAGAAATGTTAATGTTCACATGGGCTGTAAATAAGCCTCTGCAGGTAAGGTCAGAAGAAAGCTCACAGTGGCTGAGAACCAAATCAGCAGCCCTCAGAAAAAGGATTTTTTTAAATTACAAAATAATTTTCACTCCTATGAAAAAATAGGCACGCGTTCTCTCATCTCTTCTGCTTACTTCTACACACATACTGTAAGTGGATCTACTGACATGTGGAGACGACAGTTTGAGATGAGTTATGAAAAGATCTTTGAACTTGAAAGAAGCCTTACTGAGGATTAGATTCAATTATTTTGCTGCTGTCTTTGTTTCTCCACCCTGTACAGGATCCCACCTACAGGCTCAGAACGGAGCCTATATTGAACATTTCTATTGCTATGCAAAGATAGAAGCTAATTTCAGTGTGATGTCATGGCATTACATTGCCCAAAGTGCATCTCAGTGGCTCACATAAGCAGTTTTCTCTTTCACCTGGTATTTAGCATGGTATGCTTTACAGTCCACCAAGAAAGAATGATGGCAGTCACTTACAGATACTCAACTTTTAAAAAGCAAGACTTGTCATGTGCTACAGGGACTTAGCATTACTAAAACTGTGGGGTATTTCTAACTCAAAAGACTTTTGGCAGAACTAATCTGGCTCAGTCTGCTTAGGCCTTGTGATGCATCCAGAAAGATCACATACATAAATCATTTCTGTGCTGCTAATAAAGCAATGTGGCACCATTTGTCTTCCTTCCTACATTAGTCACAGTAGTTTGGTGCAGCACAAAGCTTTCACGACCAGATCAAAAAAGTGCAAGTTTCACGTGTCACCGTGCACACCAGGGAGGAATTTGATCTGTTCAAGTCATTTATTAGCTTGGATCAATTGGATAAACTCCTGGTCACAAAATGATTTCTTCACTTCAGTGCAACATTCAGTTATCTAAAAATTAGTATAATGCAAATGGAAACGTACAGCAAAACACTTTTTAAAAAGCAAAATAAATAAACTTAAAACTAACTTAGTATTAACCCTCAGAATTGTTGTTATCTCAGAATTCAACTAACTCAGTTCTTACATATCTGCCAAGAGTATTCAGAGAAGAAATCGCACTAGAATGGCATCAGGCAAATCTTCTTATTCGGATTCTGATCTGGAAATGTATTAAAGGAGACTTAAATTATAATGACAAAACTCACTTCATTCACTTCGGTGGGTAGTGTGCATTGCTAGAAGCAATCTGAAATTCACTTTTGGAGACAAGTTTGTCTGTCGTGTATCATTGTGCCAATAAATGGATGTCAGAACAAGCCTGTGTGCCAGCAGCCCTTGTTGTCTTGGCAGAACCGACAGACCCAAGGCTGGTTGTCTCTCTTCTAAGAGAAGCAATTTGGACTGAAGCACGTAGTCCTTGGACAAGTGCGTTAATGTGTAGACAGACTGGTAATCCCACAGAGGCCACCCTCAGGATAAAATACAGAAATATAGTATTTGAATGCTTATTTCTATGGAACCACTAAAGCTATAAGCCTATGATTCAGAGCCTGGAACATTTGGAGACTTGCACACCATGTACACAAACAACCAAGGAACAAAAAAACTGCACAATTCAGATTAAATGGCCTTTCTAATGTCCAGAATCCCCGGTAAGTATATAAATACAGAATGTGTCTTGTAGTAATTCCCATTTTATAATACAGATGAGTCATCTAAATGGGGATTTTTCCAGGAATTTCTGTTTTTTTTCTGAGATTGAGTACCTCGGGCCTATGGCTAGAAATCACTAAGGTAAGCATGGCAGAACGTTCTAAACTCAACCCTATGCTACTTCCATTTTTCTCCAGTCTTACTGACTAGGAGATACAGAAATCTGCCAACATAATTCACATGTGTCAAGTGGACAAAGATATACCTGTTTTATACAATGATATCATTGCACTTTAATCGAATCACCGAGTTCTACCTCAGCAAGGGCAGCTGAGGCAGCATCTCTGTATTGAGAAACAAGAAATGTTTCCCAGAAGGTGTGTTGTTCTTGGAGATAACTGGGTTTCATAAAACATAGTTACCTTCACTACAATGTCATGCAGTTCAGAAGTTGGTTTACAGGTGGACTGCCTAGGCAACCACACCAAGTTTTTAAGCATATTTCACTCTGCAGTTTCAGTTTATATCTAATTAGTATTAGATACAGTGCTATCTTCTCATGCTTCTTAGAGAAGTACAGAAGTACAGATCCAAAAAAAGCACTCACAGAACCAAAATTGAAATCAGCCGTGACTGTCTTCTTTCCACATACTGAAAAGTCTGGATGGAGAGTATTCCTATGAGAGAGAAAACAGGAAATTTAAGGCTCTTGGACACGATGCTTTTGGGTAGCTAGTCAATAAAAACGAACATGTGCAACTGCACTTTCTATCAAACTCTCTTCTTAGTTTTACTAGGAATCAACCTGACCTGTGCCAGCAGCTGTGAGAGTGAAAGTTGGCCCTTATCTGCCACTTTCCTGGAGGCAAGGCAAGAGTGCTAGTGGTCAAATTCAGTTGTGAAGTGCCAAAGCAACATTTGTTGTAAATGATTCAGTCTACTGTGCCTTAAAATGCAAATGAATGGCACAAATATTTTTTCAGACTTGTTTTATTTTTTAAACAAGAATTCAGAGCATAAAAATGAGCTAGTGTCAAGAAAGTACAATAGAATACCTGCAGAAGTTCAGAATAGAGTCCGAAAGGAAAAGATAGGGAATAATTTATTTCATAGACAGTAAACGAACTGCCTCCTGTTCAATACAAAACGTTTTAACTTGTAGCTTAAGCCCCAGTACCCATTGCCATGTGCACATTCTTGCCAGTGCCCGGGTTAGTGCAGGGAGATGGACACTGCCAGGCTGAATTCTGAATTTCCTTCTTTCTGTGGTTTTAAATTAGACTAGATTATCTCTCTAAAAGCCAGGAAGCAGCACCAGAGTACATTTCCTATTCCAAGTTCTCAAATACCACGTCTTTTTGTAGAGAAATGAAGTAGCTCTGCTAAACTCCATAAAACAAGTGAGGCACACTGAGCAATCAGCCCTATTGCTGCCTGCAGCTGCTCCGTGCTCAGAGCTCTGATCAGGAGAGGCTCTGCTTCCCCTGCCCAGATGTTGTCCCACAGTCCCAATTATAATACTGGCAAATCCAGTGTCCAGGAATCCCAGAGATCACAGCTCCTGTCCCATGGTGGATCTGTTGACAAAGATCTCTGCAGAGGTGAAAGTGGTTTTTCCTGCTGACATGAAATCAACTTCAGAGCTCTATACAGTAAAGTACGTGTGGTTTTCATTCACTAGGAAATGAGTAGAGCATTTTCAGTAGTTGGACATTTGAAAAATTTCTGTTAAAATTCTGTAAAACTTCTGTATTTCTTTTTTTTCAGGGAGTGAGGGAGTAAAGCACTGATGTTTGTAGGAGCTGCACAAAAACTGTGTTCTTGCACTCCCTCTACTGTTTCTATCACAGTGGCAAACTGGGAACACTTCAAAAGCTGTGTGGTTTAATATACATGGATGCCTAAACAAAAGGGGAGTAATGTTTCCTAGCAAAAGGACTTTCAAAACTAAAGCAGCATGGTGAAAAAACTAAGGTTAAACAGCTCTACCTACCTGGAAAACGAGATATTATGCATGATTCAGTGCCTTGGACATAGCTGGGCAGTCCTTAAATTAACACAGAGCTCTGCTTCATTATGAATGCTAACAAATTCCACAGGAGTTTTACATATTACTGTAATAGAAGTTATAGTGTTGTTACTTAATATCATAATTGTTCAAACAATTTTTAACCAAGACTGCAGGGTTAATATCCAAAATTTGGTCTTCATAAAACAGAAGCTGTGAGAAATATAGTACAAGTTTTAAAATGTTCTATTTTCTCTACATACATGGATGACATACCAACACTACCCGGGAAAAAAATAAGCCATCAGGGAAAAAAATAAGCCAACACATACAAGAATATTCAAAGTTGGTTCTAATATCTCATGTAACAACCTCTCTGGAGAGGACTTACCAAACCAGATGATGACTGAAATTCTTAGCTCATCAGCAGCAAGGGGAACCCCTAGATCCAAGCTCTCTCACAGTGAGATTCCCCTGTACCACATGCTTGACTTTTCATTGTAATAGCATGACTAGTCTCTTTTTAGCCTTAATTTAACACTGCCATTTTTCAGTCACTAGACTAACAAAGTTTGCATTATTTTAAGGGGACTTTCTCATGTTACAGCAAAATAATTTGCAAGTAACTATCTTCAACGCAAGCAATTATAAGTTGATAACTGAAACATTGCCAGGATACTGAAGGCCATACTGACAGTTTTTCAGCATGATAAATTCAGTTTGTTTAGCTACAAAAAGTGAAGAGCTTCTAATAGCTTCTGCCTATTGAATATGAACAGTAGGTTTCCAAAATGGCTTCTTTCTGTTGCAGGGAGTGGGAGCTGTTTGTCTGAAATACACTGCAGTGTTTCAATGCATTGTTAAAATAAACAGACTAGAACAATCTGTAATTTCTTAACTTAGTAAACCTTCAGCATTGTTTAATTTAAACATCTGTTACTCTGTCCAAATGTTGAATGAAAAATGTTAAGTGCCTGGATACTACCAAACAGAAAAAAAAGCAAGATTCTGTCATCTGCAAGGCTAAGAAACTGAAAATTAAAGTTTTAGCAAAATTATTTCATAAGCCATTTTATTTTTCCTTTTTTAGTGTGTGTGCTGAAGGCAGGGTTGTTTTTACAAGACATTGGGTTTCAGTGTTAAGGCATTTTTGCTACTGGCAAAAGACAGTCTTTTCCATGTTATTTTTACAATCATTCCTTTTCAGTTCATCTGACTTCAAATGTCTTTGAAGTCTTCTGCATTATTCTCCCATCCAAGCTTAAAAAACATACTTTGAAAATTACCAGGTAATAAGAAAATGGCTATGAAATACAAGCCAAGAGTTTTTTCCAAGGTAATAATCATGACAGTTAAGTTCTAGAAGAATTACTAAACAACTGAGGATTTCTTAAATGAGATGTGATCTGTATTTTTAATTTAAAAATTCTCCACGTAGATCAACAGCCACTGATGATGAGATCTTCAACAAAATCTTCCATTCTGTTTAAAAACTCCTGACAAAATGTACATGCTGGATTTGAAGGCCACCATTCAATCCAAGTGCTGGAGTCCAAAGGATACTGGAATCTAAAAAAATAAATAAATAAAATAAAAAAATCAACAACACAAGATGCTCATATTTTAAAGTAAGATCTGGGGAGAAAACCATCAGATAGAAAAAGAAATACAGTAAGAAATAGCTTGCTTTATGTTCATAACCCTATTTTAAATTTACACATCTGAAAACACATTGGGTGACTGACTGCTGTTTGAAGTGATACTTAAAAAAAACACATTATGCACTATGTGTTTATTACATACAGAAACTTGCCACCTGACAGCACAGCACATTCTGATGGAAGATTCTTACCTGAAACTGTAACCAATGTTTATCTTTAAGGCTTCTTTTCCCATGATCAGATATTGCATTCCAGGGCTCAGCTCAACATCAGTACAGGTCTTCTTTTTAACAAAGGTAATTTCATTATTTTTTTGAGCAAAAGCCTGTCCTGAAGTAGAATTGAAAAATTGAAAAGTACATAAGAAGAATTTCCCATCACACATGTATTAGAAAACACTGACGTGTCCTATGGCATGGGATAGTGAGCTATTTGCCACTTGCTATATAACAGGAAAATTTGTTGATATAAAACATGTTTCCTGCAAATTATTGCTAAATGAAATAGAATGGTAAATAAACCTTGTACAAATTAAATAATTTCCTATTCATTATAACAATTTATATAACCAATTGATTAAACTCAGACAAAAAATGGGTGGGAAACAACAGGAATATGTCCATCTTGTTTTATCTCTTAAGAGATGTTTAACTGATTATAGTTTAGGACTGTTAACAGCTATAATAAAGAAAAACTTTCTAAAAACATCATGCAAACACTGCCCTTCTTAGGACAAGAATGTTCAAAGTCTGTATTTGAGGCTAGGGTTTTTTACTCTCCTGAAATGACTAGGTTTGACTCTTGATTTTTGTCATCTGTTTCAGCAGTATCAACCAAACAGCATTTGCTCTAAGTTACATGCATTAGAAATAGGACACTCACCTCTTTTATATAAATCGAGAATAGTTGCAGAATACTTTACAAAGTAACCTTCTTCACTGCGAGATAAGATGTTCACTTTGTAAACTGCAAAACAACACAAAATAAAGGTTTTTTATTCCTTTTTCCTGCAGTCTGTTCTAAATGTCATACAGATGCTCAGGCAGAAAATACAGCATCCCTAGATGTTAAATTCTGGTAAAATTATGACTACAGCTGTACACTGTTTGGCTCTTATCTGATGATCCACAACTTCTCCTAACCCCTAAGTACATAGAATCATCTAGATTGGAAAAGACCTCCAAAATCATTAAGTCCAACCATCAACCTCACCCACTGAGCCCTATCACTAACCCATTAAATATCTTAAATTTTAGCAAAGGCATGAGAAATAAGTAATAACAATTCAAATATTACCATATGCAATATCATTCTGGCATGCAACTTCTCTCCTGGTACCAGCAGTTATTGACCGATCCAGTCTTTCTTGTACTTTGCTACACTCAGCTACATTGAGAGAGAAAATAAAAACAAACAGTTAAGACAGTGTCATCAAGTATCTTCCCAAAAAACATCATGAGCTTCTACCTCATCCAGATAATCTGCTCTAACTGAGAAACACCGCCATGATGGCAGTGCATGGTGTAACAATAATTTTTGTTTGTTTGTTTGTTTTTGTTTTTTGTTTTAAATGCAATTAAGGTATATCTTTACAGGACAGATAGCTGTGTTCTTAAGAGGATTTTCCCTTGTGGTTTAAAATAATTTTGTCCAAAGCATTAAACTGCACTTTCCCATCAAATGAAATAGAAGAACATCTTTTAAAAAGTTTACCTTCCATGCATTTGCATTCATCTCCTTCACACAACCTCACAAGTTTTTCATTTCCATATGGGTTATAAAATACAGCGCATCTTTTATCTACAAGATCCAAAAAGATAAAACAAACAAATATAGAGAAACCAGGAAAAGAGCACTGAAATTCTGTGAGTCGGAAATTACCTGTGCTTAAAATAACAAGGATGAGAAAGCTGTGGAAGAAGGCAAAATGTAGCCTTCAAAAAAGGTGTAAGGAGCTAAAAAGCACAAGTTTGAAGACATGGAATACATACCAGGTGCGTGATACTCATAAACAGTGAATGTGCCAGGATTTAGCATTCCAACATGGAAAAGCTGACTTATTCGGAACCCAACACAGAGGAAGCGATCAGCTGGCACCTATTTGAAAGACACATGAATGAAGAAGCTGTAAAAAGGAAATACAGAAAGAGTTAAAGTTGTTCTTACAGTTATGATAGAGGTAACATACAGAGTCTATCTGCAGAATAACATGCCCATCTTTTATCTCATAATCAGCTATCAACTGATCAACTCCACTTGCAAGCTGTAGGGAAGAAAAACAGAAAAAAAATTGATAAAGTTTTCTGGATGACCTTGAAGATCTTTCAATCAGTAGCTTTGACACAATTTTGAGACTTAAAAAGCTATTTTTGGATTGCCTCTTATGATGCTTATACTCTCACTTTTTTGCCTTTTTTTTTTTTTTAAAGGGAATTATCCTTTTACACATTGCATGAAGATAACAAAGAGTTACACAGCTAACTGTCTTTAAAGGGATACTTGTGTCCATTTCTTGCATCCCATTTAAATCCCATAACCCAGAGTGCCTTTATCTTGCAGTAAGAGGTGGACTGATGCTACAGTGGAGATTCATCTCACAGACTTTAGGCACCTGACAGGTGTGAACACCAGGAGAATGCTCTCTACACTTAGCAGATAAGACATCTCCAGAGGTGGATTAACATCATCCTAACACAAATGGCAGCCAGTTTTCTATTCACTTTTCTCTTTCCACTGATCACAGAGGGAGCTGTGTATTACAAGCTTTAGTCAGATGTCTGGCTTCTGATCTGTTAAAGGAAGGTGATCTGACTCTACTGAAAATTCAGACTCTACACTTAGGTAGACTATTCTCACCAGCATTCGAAGTACTTTGCAGCAACAAAAATACAGTGATGCAAATCTGCACTGCTAGTCTACAGAGGGCGATGAAGAAGAGTAAATATCACAGTTCTGTCAGAGAAATCTCCAGCAGAAGGAAGATGTTCTTTAATACTTACAGTAGATAAATCTTCTGTATTTGCTACCAATCCACTAACCAAACTTATGTCCATCACTGCATGAGCAGATCCTGACTGTGGCTCCCTTGTGCTGGGCCTGTACCTAAAATATATTAAAAATAAAATTACTTAAACACAACTGAAACTAAAAATAATCTTCAATGTGCCACCTCAGAAAATCTCAAGGAAAATTATATCAACATTCGTAACACCATCACAGAGAAATATATTCAGGATGAATCATTTCAGATTTATGAAAGTTCTCATACTTAAAGGAGTTTTTCTTAATACTTATTTTCCTGGAGCACCCAGATATAAATCAATGAAAAACTATTTCCCAAAGAATAATGACCTTTGTCTCTATTATTGCTTACACAAATGCATAGAGAAAAATGAAGAAAACAAGATCAGGAGACCAGATGTTATTATTAACAAGGGAGGATTAGCAGACAAATACATTTTAATCTCTCTTGGAAAAAAAAATGAAAAAAAAGATTTGAATATAAATGTCACTTAATGCAACATGAAAACAATAACTAAGAAATAATATAAGAGCAGAAAGTCCTTATAACATTCTTAGAGAAATTTCATTATGTATACATACAGCCACAATTTATTTCCTTGCACAACTCAAATTCCTGAACAGATGGGAATTACTCCTTTGCAAATAGGAGTGTTGAATGTTCAGCAATCCAGGATGTTTGGAACCAGCACTGAGTTTAAATGGAACATTTTAAAACAAAATATTGGCTCTGCAGATCACTGCAGGAATAATAACAAACTACCCAACTAACCCCCACCAGCTGTACTTACTTTGCACAAGCCTCTAAGTGCCCGAGTGGCTCACCATCTTCTCCTCTGTAACCTTTTAAATCAAGTAGAGTCAAACAAGTGATTTGAAAACTCTTCAGAAATAGCAACCCCAAAGTCTTGTAAACTGTTCTCATAATTGAAAGAGAATTTTAAAAACTCTTTTGGTAGCTATTTTTCATGTGAACACATTGTCTAGTCACAAATAAATAACACCAAACTATTTTATAATACGGGTAAAATGTCAGCTTTAATGCTTAATGATTTATCATGTACTAAAGTTGTTAAAAGTACTTCACAGCAAAAGCTCACAATGCATTTGTACGCCCTGTTGTAGCTGCATTACAAGTCTCAGTACCTCGCAGAATTTACCACAAACCACTCTCCTATTATATTTCTTTCTTCTGCTAGAATTGTGCATTTCTCACTGCCTCAATTGTAATAGCACTTCTACAAATGAGTCAAAATGCAATAAATAAATACACTAAAAATATTTCCATTCACAAAAAGACAATGGATTCAAAAAGGGCAAAAAAAAGTTTCTAGCAATTTGTTTTCCAGTGGAAGAATTCATTAATATCATTCCTAATAAAAAGCACATTGACAAACAAAACAAGTTTCCCCCACCTGAGCACTGATCCAATCAGCAATATTTAAAACCAGATTAACTCTTTACCATTGTCTCTCTTTGGAGCAATCTTCAATTCAAAGTTACATGACTCTTCAGAAGTACCCATTACATTATATACTGTCCTCACCTACAAACAAACAAATAGGGCAATATAGAAACAGTAAACAATGCTCAAATATGGCATGTAAGTGCTAAAATTGACACAGTGGAGTTAGAGGATTATGAGATTTTATGTAGTAAAACTACAACTCTTGCTTGGTGGTGTTTAGAAGACTAAAAGTACTGTATGAACAAGTCCTGACTGTTTTATGAATGTAAATACTAGCCCACATGCTGTCGTACATCAGCTCAGTACAAAACACAGCCAAAATGACATCCATCCCTTCAGTGTAGAAGTAAGGGCAACAAGTGGAAAAGCTTATGAAAAGCCACATTTTCTTTCTCAGCATTCATGTTAACAAACAGGAGATACCAATAAGAAACTGGTTGCATGCTTACATTTATTGTAGCTATGCCAGTGCTGCTGCCTGTGCTTACGTATATGTCATCATCCAAAGGTACCTAAGGGATTGGTATTAAATATAAATAATTATAATAGCAAAGAATATAACTGAAGCCAGATGAACTGCTTGTCTTGTCTATATTCAGATACAAATTAAGGCCACAAACAGTTTCTACAAAAAAAAAACAAAAACAACACAACAACACAACTTGAGAGGAACAAGCAGAGATGAGTAATATAGTAAAAAAAAAAACCACATTAAATGATTAAATGTAGCAAATAAGGAAATTCCTTAAACACTTTCTATGTCACATTAACACCAGTTTATCAGAAGAGAAAAGCTAATTTAGTACTGATTTTAAAGTTCATAGAACTACTTAAGTTATACAGAATTCTGCTTTGACTCTTCAGAAGAGATACCATTCACTCACTGTCACAGCTCTTCCCACAAAATTATCTTCTGTCAGTTTAAATACATGAAGGTCTCCATGATTTTTGTATGCAACCTTAACGCCCATGTCCAGATGAAGCCGTTTGACAAGAAGGGAATATTCAGTCAAGGCCTCAAGAGCATTAACAGTATCCTGTCAGCAAATGATTTTAAAGATTTACTTACAAAAATATAAAAGCAAAAACATTTTCACAAAGCAATTCGTTTTCTGCAACTTAAACAGGATGACACTTGTTGGTAACCATTACCTGCTGCAGAGCTCATGCAGCGTGGCAGTACGCTCCAGAAAGTGGTAAGCAATCTCATAACTATACAAAATTGCATGTTTGTGCAATTTAAAGAAACAAATGCAAGCACTAAAGAAAAGGCAAGCAAACAGTAAATAGCAAACACCAGTCATTTTCTTTTTTCAATTTGTTCTTTCTCCCTTAGTAATTTGAAAAGATCAGGAGTCTTGTATGAACTGGAATGTTCTATATAGTATGATCACTACAGGCTTCCTAGAGAGGCGGTTGATGGCCCATATCTGTCAGTGTTCAAGAGGCATTCAGACATCCAACTGCTCAGGCAGTTGGACTCAAAGGTCTGTATGGGTCCTGTCCAACTGAACTATTCCACTCTATTCTAATACAGGTTTTGCATAGGAAAAAAAAAACCTGCAAACCCTCTTACATTACATATCTCTTACATCTCATTTTTTGGGGAAACAAGAACAAATATGTCACAGAATGAAATATTCTGCTTTATAACTGACTCGGGAAAACAGCTTCCTGGTATGACTCCTTTCATTCAGCTTATCTCAAGTCAGTGGAATCAGCTTGCAGATTTCTGTTTATAATGAACTTCACAAAAAGACGTATTTCCAAGAGACAAAGAAAACCATGGCATGAGAGCTATTCAGTACTTGTGTCATGTACAGGACATTGTCAAGCGGGGTCATCTAATGATAGCATCCTCTTAAAGTTTCTCAGATTTTGGCACTTGAGGAAAGGGAACAAAGTATTTAAAAGCTCACCTGAGTTGAGTAAAATCCTCCACCGTATCTTTGTTCTTCAGACAACCACTTGATGATTGGATTAGCATAGCTCTTGTCTCCTCTTAACAAAGCAGTAAGCAATGCATATGCTGTAGTTTCAACCATTTGTGCAGTAACAGAGCTGGGAGCATGTAGGTCTGGTGTTTTAAAACCATCTTTCCAAAAACGATAGATAGGAGGGTCACCTACACAAGTACAGAAGAAAGGTTTCAAGTTGTCTATGCAGGTCAAGAAGAAAAGGAGGCACTCTGACTGCATATAACAAAACATGAAGATAAATGATATTTATTCTAGAAGCTGATGATCAGAACAATCTACTTGGGGATCAAGCCTGATACACAGTTTGAGAGAATTTAATAAGCAATACCTATGACAGATGCTTCCCTCTTCAGAGCAGAGAACAACGATCTTGCAGCCTGATGATTCAAATCCACCAGAGCTAAAGCATATGAAATGATTGCCATCGTAAAGGGGCTTTGAGCAGACTGTGCATTTTTCAACAAATAATCTCCAGCCTTATTTTTAGCATCATGGATTTTCTGAAAAAATAAACAGACTACAGCTTACACATATAATATATATGTGTGTATACACATATATCTTACATATACAGTGTATATTTAGATACATCTATTACACACGTCTATCAAGATAATATAGGATTACTTAGTATTTTCTACAGTTTACCATAAAGTGATATAGAATTTCATTGTTGTTCATCCAATTTTGAAAGCAACTAAATGTTAACCTCTGTCACTGTAAAAAAGCCTGCTGATTTTTTTTAACAAATGTTAAAGAAAACAGAAGAAATCAGAATCCCAGAACATGACTGCAGCAGAAATAAAAATGTTATTTACCTGAGTAGGGCACATTTTAATTGATTTTTCAATTCCAATAACAGAAAATGCTGTGAGATACAAAGATTTTTCTTTAGCTTCTCTGGGTAACGTACCCTAGAAAATAAAATATCTCAATATAATTAAATAGAAGTATCAGTTAATTTCAATAATTACAACTCTTTGTGCTTTAGGAGAGGAAAGAAATAGAAATTCCTGTAGGAAATATCAATTTGATTTTACCTGAAAATATGTGGGGTCTTTTGTAGGTGAGAGCACATTAGCAAAAGAGACAAAAACACATTTATTGTCAAGCCAGGTCTATAATATTGTAAAATCAAGCAACACATTTATTTTTTCTAAACATTAAGAATTGTCACACAGTTACTTTTAGTGGGAGGACAGGAAAATTTGTAATGTTGTGCTGTTCTTTAAATTACAAAACGTTACAAAGAGGTAAAATTGGCAAACTTCTCCTGATTAGATTTCTGGTGAAATGCAGCCTGGAAAATCTTGCACTTTCTGTAACTTTAGTTCTTGCTCTACACACACAGTAAACATGCAGTTTTCATACCTGTAGTTTCACTGGTTGATAATCTGAAAATTCACTGAATGATCCATCTGGCATTTGGCAGTTTTCAATGAACCACAGAAGTGTATTACAAACAGAAATTTGATCAAGATTTACATATTGATTAACTTGTCCAAGAATCCTTAAAGCAAAAGCTGTCAACCTGACAAAGAAATCAAATATATTATTTTTGTTTTCATTTGAAGACACTCTCAAATTGCTAGAGATTAGACAAATCTGCATTATTTACAATTTAGGTATGTAATACACTCCCACAGTTCAAAGAGATATTGGAGACTAATTTTAAATTTAACAAATGGGCAGTAATTAGTCATAAATAATGCTATAATAGGGCTCAAATACCACTCTTCAGGATATGAACTCACTATGATGCTACATGTCCTACTTAAAAATATCACCCTTTACAAAATTAGCTATAGTATGAAAGCAAAGGACTGAATCAAATCTTTTCCATTCATACAAATCCAAAGACTTCCAACTCACCATGTGCTAGCTTGCCCATTCTTCCACATGCTGTATGAGAAGTCAGAATTTCTGAATGACAAGATGCTGACAATTCCTAAGGGATATATTAGGCAGAAAGAAAGTTACAAAAAGAGACATTAAAATTACAACTGCTCACTCAGATGCATTACCTTTCTTATTCAGCAAAGTCCATGAAGATCTACAAATGTGAAGCAAGAGAAGTTATATTTTTCTACCTTCTTTCATCTTCCTCCTCATTTGAGTTCTTGAAGTTAAGGTTTCAGGACCCAGAACATGCCAGTTGTTTGATGCTTCCAAGTAGTGAAACACATAAAATACTGGGGCAACACTCATGAGCTCTGCCTCTGCACTGCCCTTCGGCAGGTTTGTAAGAATACTAAGGCCTTCAGGACTGAGGACTGTGGCAATTACTTCACCCATAAGATGTCCTGTGGAAAGAATAATAACAAAACTGACTTAGATGAATGATCAGAAAAGTGAATCCAAGGGCAGAATCTGACTGACTTATAAGCAATCATTTTTATGAGGTGATCTGCAAAGCCTTTTCTAGAAAAGTAAAAAAAAAAACAAACAAAAAAACAACTAAGAATAAATGCAGACAAATTTAAACATGGAGTAATAGTATACCACAAGCTTCAATACAATTTACCTTTTACACTGACACTTCTATCAATTTTTGTTTTAGGGACCAGGTTTAGTGGAATTTTATAACGAAATTCTTGTCGTCTTTTGATTGAGCCTGCAAAGGAAGATGCATATATAACACAGCAAAATCTAAATCAGTAGAGAATTCAGGCAAAACAGTTGGATTTAAATGTTTCAACTGTCTAAGATAGCAACAAAAATAACTACAATGACAATGAAAAGTAGAAATATACATGAAAACAATACCAACTGTTGAAAAAAGAACAGATGCAAACACTGTAATTGTACTTTTGTCTTTACTGATAAGAGAAAATATCTTTGAGTTTATAAGTCAGCTGTGATTAAATGAGAATACATTCCATCTTCATTACTAATATACCTGTTAATACGCTTTCAAGCACACTAAGAAAAAAGTGGCATTATATCATATTTTTAAAAATACATAATGGTTTATTTCTAAAGAATGTATTTTTTCAAAGACTAGATATTTAGAGCTGGATTTGTGAGCCAATGAAAGGACAAGACATCCTTGGACACGTCCAACAAAGAATATGTCAGAACAGAGGAGTGCCAATCTTTTCATATTACAAGAACCTTGAGCATTATAACTGCATGAATCCAGAACATGAGAAGGTAAATAAAATATATACAGATGCATAGAATCAATTTTCATACCATAAACACCTTGTGGATCCAAAGTGAAACCCGCATGAAGTTCTTTTTTAATGCCTTCTGGCTGTAAGCATTAAGAGGAAAGAAGCAGAGAACAGTAACACTGTTACACATACAAATACATTAGTTGCCTTCTGCACCCTTCTGTGAAGCTGAGTTCTACTTGACTGCTCCACAATACATTTAAGTTAGTGGTCTATTTCCCAAAAGTATTTGAGGAGGTGTAAGATTTAAATGAAAGCTCAGGAAAGTATAAGATTCCCCTCCAAAAAATATCTTTCAGTGAAGTAGGATTAAGCATTTGAAAATCTGAACCAAGTAGCTTAGAATTTCATGTCCTACTCACTTATTCAGTTAGATACATATGTATATTTCTGACAATCTTCATATGCAAGGTATAAAATGCACACACTCAAATACCTTGCTACACATTTTTCCACTGCGTACACCTCAATTCATTCTATGATATTACATGATATAAATGAATAAAGCAATATTCATATATTGATTTCATATATTTTGTTCTTTTTGTAATTGAATCAATATGAAAATCAGAAATAATCATTTTTTTTCTTACCTTTACACGTAATGTTTTAACTACGGTTTCACTGCTCCCAGTTGTCAGCAGTGTGAAGTTGATGGTGTGAAGCCCTAATTCCAAAGGAAGAATCCTGAACATAATTGGTGATGAAGAACCAGCATCCAGATTCTTAAAATCACAATTGTGCATCCTTGCTCCAGTAGTTGCAGAACCTCCAGAAGAACAGATTCCATCTCCAACTGCTATTTTAACACAGAACTGAAACATTGGAAGACTTTAAATGTTTATCTTCACAACAGGCAAACTACCAGAGAAATACTATTACTTCAGTATTACTATTATAGCATTACTATACTACAGTATTCTATTACTGTAATACTCAATTTCTGTCTGCAGTGAACAGGTACTACTGGTGTTACTAACTGCAGAATTACTGCTATTTGCACTAGAGACACACTAACATTCCTTAGCAATGTTCTGGGAATCACAGACATCTTTACATACTTTTCAATAATTCTGCATCTCACTTTAAATGCACTTCATTAAAAGAAGCTCTTTCGTATCACGTCCCTGGACAAAATAACCTGCTAGCTCTGGAGCACATTATTCCAAAAATCCCATCACTTACTTGATATCTTATCCCAACATTTGGAGTAGAAAAATTGTATTTTAACTTTTATGGGACAAATTTGCTACACAAACCCATGACAACATCTTAGTCAGTGGAATGTCTGGAAATGAAATGATTAATGATCATATTTTACTGTTACATAGTATAGCAGACATTACTTAACTCTTCCTGAAGGACAACAGAAACCTGATCAAGAGATCTGTTAATAATAGGTACTCATAGAGGAAGTGCTTTTTTTTTCCAGTTTATTTGTTAATATTTCAATAAAATTCAGGAAGACAAATTACCTTAATTGCAGAAGCTCTGTGGTTATAAACGGATCCTTTCAATTCAATTTGTTCTCCTCGCACCACAGAATAAGGAACATAAATGCTAAGGAAGATGTCTTTTACAACTTGCACTTCCAGTGGTGCAGCAACACATATACCTAACAAAATGAAACACATAAAATCACGCTACCTTGTCTTCCCTTCTGATAAACCACATTCTTGCCACCTTTACTGATGATTTATCATTTTTAAAAATACACTTTGAAACAGCCCTGTTTTTTCCAAAGCTCTTGCTTCCTGCTCTTCACATATTCTCTCCTTTACATACTCACTTTCAAGTCCATTTCTTTCATATATACTTGCTGACATTGTAGTCCTTTTGCTCCTTCTACTCATTCCCAAAACTAAAATAAACTATTCTGTTTAAACTACCATATCTAATGGAAAATCTGTTTCTTCCTCTCCTCAGGTTCCCAAGATATTGATAGCAGGTCACAGTGCAGGTTTGCTATGGAAGAGTCACTCATTATTTGTGATGTTTTGATATTCTTTCTTAATTATTTATTATGGGCCTCCATCAAATACAAGTCATTAGGCTAGACCAACCTTTCTCTTGCACTGCCATTTTTACCCTCATAGCAGGAAATGAAGTAATTTCCTTTCCCTAAAATATGTATTTTTATGTTGTCTTTTCCTCTTTCATAACCAGAAAATGAACATTTGGGAATATGCATGGGAACTAAACTGAGAAGTTTTACAAAATCCAGACTGAAAAATTACCTAATTCTTTGGCTACACCTTAATGGGGTTGCAGTACTTACCTCTATCAGAAATGCCAACACCTTGCACTTCCCAGGTAGTCAGCGAATCAGGCAGAGTGACAGACAAAGTCTTTGACCTGTGTTTGGAAGTGTTTTCCTTTTACAGTCAGCACATTCATACATTCACTATTGGCTAACATCAACAGCTGATCAACATAAAAACACTAGGTGCACAGAGGAACTGCAGTGTCTAAGGCAAGATGAGAGCACATTTAGGAAACTGAAAGTCTGGGTTTTGTTTGAATAAGCTTGTTTTTAGCTGACTTCATGGAAACTGGTGGTTAGCAAGGTAAAAAATGAACAGAAAAGGGACTCAGTCTAGGTGTCAGACAGCACCTCCTGCATGTAGAACATGACAGGAATAGTCATGCCTGCATGACTACAACTGCATACTAGCACACGTTGTGAGTATGTGTAAAGTTCCACAAGTTATCTCAATTTTAGCATTTACTTTATAGAAAGTAACCTGATGATGTTAGTAATTTCCTTGAGAAAAGTAGTACCGTGGAGAAACTTGATGAACTTCCCATAACCAGCTTTCAGGAAAATAGCTTCGAACTTCTGTCTCATCTAGTTCCAAGAGAGCCTCAAATTCTGTAGAAGATGAGTAAATAATAAGTAAAAAATAAACAACCAAAGAACTCTTGACAAAGGCCTTCCACTAGAGGCATGAAAATCATTATATCTTCCTTTTGTGATACTATATATTCTATAAGCCTATTTGCCTCAGGTTAGCTCTGATACAAAAAAAAAAAGTACCTGAATACCCAAATCAAGAGCCTGTTTTTTCCATTTCATCTATTTATACATATGGACAACCATTCAGTATCTGGACAGACTAACCTGTTAACAAGCAATTATAGGGAGACAATAGGAGACAAGAAATTTCACATTCCCACTGATCGTTCCTGAGATGTTACTCACTGGCTGTTTTAGGCCTAGGCAAAGGATTCCAAGTTAAGCATTCAAATTAACATTCTCTTCACATGAACAACACATTTTTGCTTGTTCTAAACGTGGATGAATTGAACATAGCTCTCCAGCAGTTCTATCAGAACAAAGAACTGCTCTCTCACCCCTCTGTAGGGGTACACAAATCAAGGTCTATGGAGACTGGCACAATTCCTTCTGAAAAAATCCTGAGAGGTAATCAGAGAGGGTTATCAGATTAACGAAGTTGTCACCTCTACATTTATTCACACTATAGTAGAAGTATTTCTCTACATGTCCACACAAGAGTTAAAGCTCTTCTACTTACGTTTTCTTGCCAATATTAGGAGCTTATTAGGCTCTTCTTCCCGTAGTCTGTTTGCAAATTCACAGCAATTTATGAATGCTGAAATGCACTTTGGATGACTCTGAATTCGCCGGGCTCTGTCACTGCAAGTCTCACTTACAGGATATACTTTTACTCCATGCATACAGCATTTTCGAATTTCTAGATGTTTATATTTGGATGCTGAAATAGCAATAAAACAATTCCCTTCCTTACTATAAAGTTTTAATTTTCAAACACATTTTAATTAACCACGCAACTCTCACTTCTAAAATTTGCTGAATTTCTATGGAGGTATAGATTTGAGGAGGAACACGAACATGTATTTTTTAAAATGCACTTAATCACAATTCTGAATTAGAGGAGTTTTAGTATGATAAGATTTAAAAGACAAAAGCTGTTCTATCAGCCTTGGTCACTGGCAGGTGGTGGCTGCTGTATGGTAGCACTGTGTGTTTTCAAGATCAGTCTTTCTAGAAAACAAAAAAACCTACACATATGCTACATTTTCAGTGTGTACCAAATTCTGCTGATTTCAAATCAAGCAGATGTTTAAGAGGCTTTATAAGTGGGGTCCTACTAAATGCCATGTTCCATCTTTGTCAGTCTCTCTCTCTATTATATTACACAAATAACAATAATTTAAACTACTACACAAACACTCATTTTCTTGATTTGTAATTGGCATTGCCCTTTTGTCAAAAATATACATTTTAAAGAACTTTTTGAACACCTTCTTTGAGTACTCGCTCCTCAAAGTCAGACCGTTTGGTTCTTATAACTTCACTGCACTTTTCACCTGTTTTAAAAAAAAAATCAAGTAAGTACAAAACACAGGACCTCTTTGATAATAACACAGACCACTTAAAAAGATATCCATAAAGTCATATGCCAGATTTGGGAGACATTTTAAATTTATTGTTCTGTTTTCTTAAAAATAAGTCAATTGCAATAACCAACCCACAAACCATAGTGATTTTCTTCCTGAAAACTCCATTTTGTATTACATACATTCCTATGAAGTATTTTTTAAGTTCCAGCGAGTCACAAGAGAATATTTCAGGAAAGGCAATTCATAATTTCACATTTAAAACCAGGGAATATACCTGCTTCATTCGAATCATCAGCGTTTGCATTAGTTAAAAATGTAAGCCCAGCCATTCGGAATACATCAACATTGTTTTGTCCTCCTCCAGCACCACATCCAAGGTCACTCTTTTCCAATTTCAGCATTATCTGAGGAATAAATACATTAGCATCTAACTAAAATGTGGAACTGATTATATATTTCAAATGATAAATGAGAGAATTAGACATGCAGAAAGGCAACAGTCTGGAAAATGTCTTCACAACACGCTGAAGCATACCATTTAAAAAAATTTGAACTAATTCAACCACCAGAACTAACACAGTCATGCTTTTGTGGCACACATCTGAGCTAATAAGTCATTAGAATCAAGGCAGAAGAGTGTTTATAACAGTTCTGATACTCAATCTAGCTTGTTTAAAACTTTTAAAAATATTCTCCTATTAAACTCTTTTGTATTTTGTATCTGACTGTTCCAAGGTGTCAAAGAACTGCTATATTTTACAACAGGAATGGAATTTTTTTTCAGTGGTATGTATGTTTACTTAACATATACATGTATTGAAAACTCTACAAGGACTGAAAACCTCTATAATCCAATGAACATGCTAGTAACTGCCGTGACATTTTAAAAGTATGCCATAAAAAATTAACCTGAAGAGATTATAGGAAAAAATAAAAAGGCAAATATAGTCTTTGTGCCTCTTTGACCACAGGGCTCTCTGACACTGCAGCCTATTTTTGTCCAAGTCCAAAGGTTTCTGATGAGACCGTTCAGATCTGGTTTTAAAATCACAATTTACTTTTACTGGAAATCAAGACCTTGTAAATGAATTATTTTTATAATTTGGAACCGTCAGAATTAAACCCACAGATTTTATTCTAGATTTCTCTTCTATTTTTAGGCTTATTGAAGGCATAAAACGTAACAGTGATTTGAATAGGAACCTAAAACAAACAGCAATTTATCTTTCTTTTTTTGGCTATTACTTAACTTTTTTCATTGCTCCCTTTCCTCTTCCTGTTACTCCATATATTGCCTTGTCAACAGATGACAGAGCAACGTAGGAATCGAATTGTGTTTTCATGTTAAGTGATACAACTTCTGCTGGCTTGTGCGTCTCTTTGCTCGATAGCAACTTAATCTATAAACAAGAAACAAATGTCAGTAATCTTAAAAGTACATTGTTCAAAATAAATGCATCCGAAAGCTGACACTTCAACACATCAAGGAAGTGTAAAAAGGAGTTGTGTAATACCAAGTTGAAATCTGATCATAAAATGAATGCAAACCCACAAATTTCAGCGCTTATTTTACTACTCACGTCAAGACTACTCCCACACTTCTGTTCCACATTTAGCCAAACTGAATCAGCTACTAACTCAGCAGGTTCTTCTCCCACAATATAGTAAACAATAAGACGTGCTGAAGGAACCATTTCTTGAGTTATCTGAAAAGACAGATGTTCGTATTCCAAATCTTTAATTCTCTTCTGAGTTCCAAAGCTGACTATCTTCCCTTTTGATGTGATCTGTAATAAAAGATGATGGAGAACAAAAAAAGACAAATTTGAAGTTGAATGTCTCTCATGCATAATAATTATTTTCATTTAGGTATAATTCAGCACACATAAAAATGCATTTCGCACTAGTGTGTCTTGTTCAAGGGAAGGCAGCTCTCTCCCTCTTTCCATAACAACAGCTGCTGCCTTTATGCATCTTTGTCTTCCTTTCCTTGGATGATTCAGCTCATGAAATAGCTCTTGAGATTAACACTACTACTTCTTAATTCCAGCCTATGTCAGACAAGAATTCAAAACAATATAGCTTTAACATATAATTTAAACATGAATCTGGTAACAAGTTATTACTACAGATCTGGCATTTTTAGAGGAGAAGACAGTATGCATATTCTGAACAGTTGTGTGAGCAGCATGCATTCTCTGGTGATGATAGATCCTGACTGTCAAAGTCCTTTACCTAGGACGATACATCCAGTCACAATGCAATATTTCACGTGGAAACATCACTTACCAAATAGCTGTAGTGATGTATATTATGAATGTATCGACTTCGTGGATACACATTAATACTTATGAAATCCCCTACATTCAGGACTTTGTGGTTTGAAGCCCAGTCGATATAAAGATAACTTTGACTTAATGATGAATAAACTCTTGCTTCATAGGTTTTGGTTGCTTGGTTTTCATCTGAAAGGTGTGGATCAGCAGTTTTTACCTGAAAAGATAATTAAAAGTCCACAAAGTTTTGCAGCAGAGAAGGAAATAAGACCTGCATGTCCTGACTTCTGAGAAGTTTAAGTAGCAAGCTACACTTCAGAAAATAAGCACAATATTAAAAGCATTTTGTAATATTCTATTCAGAGAGATTAATAAAATAAGCCATCTAAAGGCTTTCATGTTTTCTTAACAAAAATACTTATAAATACAAAATCAAATAGAAATTGTAGTATAGAAGCACGTGCATAAGTAGAGCAGAAAATGTCAGTAATATGCCTCTACATAACAAAAGGGGCACTCTCAGAGATTAGTTCACATAATTCAGTTATTAAATAAAACATTTGAGTACTATAAAATAACTACGTGATTAACTGGGATATTTTGTTTCAGAATTATTTCAAACACATTTAAATATAGAAATAATGTTTTATTATAGCATTTAGGTTTCATAACCAACAATTGGGAACAATCTCTAAGTTTGTAAACTAATTGTTGAGAGCAAAATCTTACCATGTGTTGAACACTGGAAAAAATACGCAATTAAACAGTCTAAGAAACAAATTAATGAAAGAATTTCACTCACTTGAAACTCCAGTAGGTTGCTATCTGGTGGGATATTAACAACAAATAAAGCAGTTCCATCATTTATGCTTGTTTCTCTTCTCCCGGATTCTGAACCCTCTGAAATCAACTCTGTCGCATCCATCTGTTGACTAAAGGATTTTGCAGTGATAATTAGAGGGATGTTTCCAACAAAGTGATCCACTGTATCCTTCACCTGCACCTGTTCATCAGAAAATATTTCTTTCAAGAATGGCATTTTTCAAGCAGAAAACAAGTGGTTAATCTTCTACAACAGCAAATTAAAGAAATGTCAACAGTCAGTGGAAAGCAGAGGCGTGTTAAGATCTACAGTAATATTCACAAAAAATAATAAGACTGTAACACGATGGGTTTCGTGTTGTAATGTGCAATAATACTTCCTTTAACTAACCTTAATGAAGAATGGAAGTCCAGGCTTTATAAAGAGTGGAGTAGCAATCAAACTCAGTGTGTAAGGAGATACAGCATATTTGACTCCAGAAAATTCCACTTCACCACTGAGGCCACCTAACAAAATATAATATAAATATAATTGATATTATAATTATTAATTATTATATAATTATAATTAATATAAATATAATTAATAATTACATCTTAAGGCCATTTATTTCAATTGAAACCAGTCAGAAAGCAACCTACCCATAGACTCCGCTACTGATGCTGCAATGTATAAAAATGACCCATCCAATTCTTCTAGGCTTTGAAACTCTAAAGAACTCACTGCTTTCTTACTGTTAAAATTGATCTCAGCAACTCCATTTGTAATCTGGAAATAAAATAAAAATTATTCATTTACAGTGAATAATCTAAAATGATAGGTAAGTTATACCTAAATTCTATTTTCAGCATGTTTCTGCTCACTGTTTTCAAAGAAAATCAAAGGTGGACATTTTTAAAGAAGAATTTAACAAATAAGAATTCTTTCTTCCTTAGAATTATAAATGATTAAAGAATCAATAGCACATGTTCCAAAATCTGCATGCAGGCCAAATACAGATATCTCTCTCCTCCTTTAGAAAAGACAATGTCATTTATAATTCTTCAATGACTAAATCAAAAAAGACCAGACTAAATGAGAAAAGGAGAAACAGTCTCTGATTGTGAATTGCTATTACTACATTGATCCTATGTTTGATTTCTTTTGTTCTATAATAGACAGCAAAAAATTTACTTCACAGAAATTTCAACTCAAGTGAACAAATGAACCAGACTGCAGTTACACAGTTTGAGATGCTGTTTCTGACTTCCACTGCAAAGTATGTTTCTATATGGCTGATGAAAGATCACAAATGAAAATTTGACACTAAATAGCTGTCAGTGCAAACTAAAAGTTGGGACACATTCTCCCCAGCCCCAGTAGAATTGGATCAGTCCTGAACTAAGCAGGTGAAGTCTACACAATTTAGGCTTGCTTTTTCTTACCTTAGTTACAAGCATTGCACGAGGCATCATTCTTCTTTCAGTTCCTTCAATTATTCCAAAACGTAGAAAAACATCAGCCTTTGCAAGCCTTTTATTATAAAAATAGCTGAGAAAAAAAACCAACATATACATGTTTTTAAGACTTCCATCCTAATGGCTGCAATAAAGCATGATTTTTAGGAAGAGTGATTTTTTAAGCAAGGAATAGAAAAGAAATGTCTACACTGAAAAATAATCACTTCCTAAGAATTTTTAAATGGTTCACTTAATTCAGTAGCAGAGCTCAAAGGATTGTAATGATACAATTTCTAGGGAAAGAGGAAGGTTCTCAACACAAGAAAATCGTTCTTGAAGTAAAGAAGAAAAATATGCCTTTTAGAAATCGAAGGCAAATTTCCTTACCTAGCTTTCACAGCAATCCTGAAGTTCTCAAATTTATCAGAACTAATGAAGTTATGTTCTGGCTCTATGACAATGGAAAAGCTTGGCATAGCTGAAAAAAGGAGCAGAAAATAAAGGCACTTTGAGTGTTTTTAAACAATGACCAAAAGGTACTCAGAAAGATACCACTACACACACTGACAGCTGTCAGCTTTTCCACAGTGCAATACAAGTTATAAAGCCCAAAGTTATCTGTTTCTGCCCTCTCCACATTTTGTATCAGTGCAACCATGTCAAAATGACCAGCACACTGCAGAACAACTATTTCTAGGGAAGCTGTATTCATACAATCTTGAGTTGATATTGCCACTTGGCACTACATTGCACCCTCTAGCTGTTCAAGTAGGCTGTGCTGCCTTAAGCATTTGTGAGTTTTGTTACTCTATATTGCATGGCTGCCATATTGAAACGTCATGGAGAAAGCACTTAAAAATGAAGATTCAGATTTCAGGCATGCCTTACCATATTCTTTTACTTCAAATTTTGCAACAGCTGAAGTTATGAAATTCTTCTTGTACTTTGCTTCAATCTTCCAAATTCCATACCTACGCAAAATCAACAATCAAACTATATTTTTAAAATTAAAAAATACATATATTGAAAATGAAAGAATTGCTACTTAACAAGAATTCATGTTAATAACCACTTAGAAAAACTTGGCACTGACTTTTTGCATGTGTACAGTGCTTTTTTGAGAAGATTCTACTATTTATTTGAAAGATAGTAACCAAGAAATATGCTCCAAAGGGTCATACAAGCTTCTGTTAGGCTCCTTCTCTCTCCAACTACAGCACATTAAATAACTTACAGGAAACCAGTTCCTGTAATCTTTTGGCTTAATAACACCAAAATAAGAACTATTCCATCTACTGTTAGCAAATATTCAGTTTCAAAAGGGATACAAAATTATTTTGTGTATGGGTTGAGATTATTGCTGACTTCCTAATGAATAATAAATTGGTCAGAAAACATTCTTTTCAAGCTAGCATCCCTCTGCCAACTCAGTGTATCTTCAGCACCCTCTCAAGACCAAAGGGAGAACTGTAAAGGCATATATTTTGTGTGCTGCTCTTACTGGAAAAATGCTGGTTATGTGAATGTATGAAATGAGAACATTACCCTTCCTTGAAATCTGTACATCTTTGACAGTGCTTCTATATCTAGAGTAGAAAGTTGTAGTTTTTACTAGGGTTCCTTTATAACTGAGCTCGATAAACCTGCCATTCAGTTTTACCATCAATATTTTCACCCACTAAATCTTCTCACTTTCTCTTATTACACTGAGGATATTCCATATTTTTGAAAATAAAGGCAGTAGTCTGTAATTTCACTTCAGCAGATGAAAATTCATGTGAAAGTCAACTAAAAAGGAGAATGCTTTGTCATAAGTTCTCTATCTATACCATTATAACACAATATGTGAAATGTCACAAGTTACCGAGTTGCAAGTTACACACACTCTGTGTATCAGCAAAGAACACTCCAACAGCCCTTAAGAAAAGGTAGAATTATGCTAAAGGTTCTCAAAGAACATTAAATATATTTACTTGGGATTAGGAGGAATCTTGAAGTCAGGAAAAGAAACTATTCCAGTAAAGTCATTTTCTTGTATGATATCCACTTTTACTCCATCTGGATCCTTGAAATCACAAAAGAAGAGAATTAGCAGAAATCATTCTGAGCAAAAAGAAAAATCTTAATTCAGTGACCTCAGTGGAAACCTGTGCATGGCATCATTTTCTAGAAAGTTACTATAAGAACAGGCTAAAATAAAAATAAAATAAGGCTAAAATAAAAATAAAAATAAGGCTAAAAAAAAAAAACAGTACACAAGCTACTGATAAGTTTTCTATCTTAAAAGAAATAAACAATTGTATAAAAATCAAGTTATCAAAATTCTCTCACAAATTGTCTCCCTAGATATTAAGGATAATTTGTGCTTTTTCTTTTCTCTGTTCTGTAACAGTTTTACATCACAAAATTGAAAAAAATCTAAGAGTGCAAAGTCCTTCTTAGATCTTCTAAAAGATACCTGGCTACCTGCAAAAACATTTATCTAACAGTTTTCTTGTATATCCATAGCACCAATTTCCTATATAACTAGGATTCATATTCTTGTGATCTATGACATATAGAAATTAAATTCAATTACAACATACCACAATAGTTAGGACAGTTTCTCGCCGAGCTGGCTGCAGTTCTTCGTTCAGAGAGTAAACCCTGACTTTCACTGTAAGATTCATTACAACACATCTCAGTCATACCACTGTTCATAGTAAAACAAAATAAAACAAAAGAAAAAACAAACAAACAAACAAACAAAAACAACAAAAAAAACCACAAGCCTATCCAAACCTAAAACTTTTAACTCATTTCTTTATTAGAGTTTTTTCTTTAGTACTTATGGAATGCACTTGATCTTTTGTCAGTACGCTGCCCAGACAATATTTATTCATGCTAGCAATAAAAGATCCTGCACCAATACTTTTCCATATTCAATCATCACAGTGTGAAATAATTTTTACCATTAAAATCCCAGCATACCATTTCTGCAGCAGAAAAGCCTCCATCTACACAAAACCAAGGATTCAGGCATCACTATTTCTACGCAAACGTGTGTTATTTTCAGTACGTTCTCAGGAAAATTGAGAAGGTAAGGATCCAGAGGAGAGGATATTGTGAGAAATTATTAATTTCTACAATATGATCAAATATTTCAAAGTATTATCCTGCTAATTAAAAAATTAAATAGTAGCTGATGGCAATACAACATGGCCAAGAGTTAAAGGACACTTATATCTGAATTCCTTGACAATAATGTCATTGGCTTATAAAAAAAAATAATAATAACAGCCAGGAGAAATGAGCATTATTTACCTGACTGATCTGGAGTATAAATTGGTTTGTCTGTGTGAATAAAAAGGAATCCATTCTCATAGGAAACAGGAATTTTTTTTAAACCGGTAAAATGTGGAGAAACAGCTTCCAAATACACATACTTGACTGAGTCCTCTGGGCCAGCTAGGTCTGTTGGCTGAAGCTGAGAGAGAACAGTTAAAGAATATTATAATATTTTTCAAGTAGTTTTTCTACACTATTTCTTGTCAAGAAGTGGGATGAATTGGGATGAACAGGAAAGCAGAATGAGAAGAAGCTCCTGGGAGGCATCACCTCGAGTAACACCTCCCTAGTGATCACAGTTTAGCAAAAATCTATTGTCAGCTTTCAGTAAAACCTGCCGAGCTTCCTGCTCCCTTGGTCTCAAGTGACTCAGGTCATCAAGGTTCATGGTTACATCTCAGTCCCTCTGGAGCTTATCAGTGCCAAACAAGATGAAGCTCAGTTATATTTTGCCTTACTCTGAATGCTCAGATGAGGCTTCTTGTCCATACCAAACACGTCTCTATTCCTTCCTCTTCATATTTTTAATGTTATTGATTATGATAATGTTTCTTAAATAATTTGATTAAATTATTTAACTTTGATTTCATTCCTCTACGCTAACTTTATCCAATATAATTTCAATTTCAAACTAAAATAAAAGAAACTACACAAAGCAATTTGAGGAATGAGGGCCGTAGGCTTCTCCTCCCATTTTAAACAACCGTAAACTCAGTACAATCTTTTCTTAAGACTTCCAACAAAAAGCAACAATAAAAACAAGAAAAGTCATAATTCCTTACTGTTACAGTTACAGAATTTTGGAAGTTGTTTTCTGGATTTAAAGAAATGTGGCCAGAAGAATAAACAACAATCTTATCTGGAAAGCTTCTTAAGGCAAGACTGACTGCAAATTCATTCTCATAGCCAAAAGCTTGTACTACGACTTTCTCAGTCGTTCCAACTCGGAAGACTTTTGGTGCTGTAAGGACATACCTGTATATGAAATATAAAAAAAAATAAGAAGGTAATGGAGCTATACTTTCCAGTTTCTTACTTTCATTTGCAATTCACTTACGTAGACACTGCCAAAACAAACCCAAGTGAACCCTTAAAATGTTAATGCTCCAAACAGTACACTTGTATAGTTTACCCACCACCAAAGCTCTTTCTGGAATAAATGGGGCAATTTACAGTAAAGGTAAATGTGAGCAAACTTCTGTAGGAAGTTCTTCAATGCTTTGTAAATTGAAGTATGCATTACACCACAAAACCACAAGCCAGGCTTTAATACATGAATACACAATCTATCTCAAATATATATGAAATGCTGCTGAATAATAAACATTCATCTTTTCCTGAAACACCAAGAGCACTTTGATTGATTCCTTTCTTACACACCACTGTTAACAGAAGAATCAAAATAAGCACTGCTGAATACAACCACAAAATAAACATTTAAATAAGAGCTTTCCTCTAACCTGCAGCATAATATCTGTCTTCAGGCACTACAGAAAATATAGTGAGCACAGGCTTCACTTTTTTCCATATTTATCTTGTCATCATGTTAAGAACTCATTGCAGGTAAGGAGTTGACTCTACCTCTTTCACTGACAGCAAATAAAGAAATTAGAGATGCATCAGTGAGTTTTGCTGTGAGAACAAGTTGATTTGAATAGTCTCTGTTGTATTGCCTCTACTGGAATTCTGCACCTATTCACCTAATACAGCTGACAGCAATCAAGTAACATTTCTGGTAAACACTGCATTTGTTTTACTTACGTTTTTTCTTGGCCAAAAGCTGTTCCAGAAAATACTAAAACAAAAAAATATATTAAAATAGCCATAGTGTCTCAATCAGCACCCCCCCAATGCCAGCAAGTCTGAATTAAACTGTATTTCACTGCTGCTGCAGATGAACAAAAATACCACTGACAGTGGTGATACATGCCACTGACCATTAATAATTAACTGCAGGTCTTGCTTTTACTGAAATGTCATTGCCCTTCCAAATTCATTAACTCTCACAGAATCCAGACCAGCTAAAGTCAGTTTTTTTTTTTAAATTTAGGATTTAAAATATTTAATATATACAGAGCAATTCTGTATCAATCCTAACGTTCTCCCGTTAGATAAGCACCTAAAAATTCCTTTTCAGAGGTAGCAAAAAACAGTCTGATTCTGTTTGCTCTTCAGAAAAGTAATCTTTATTTAAACACAATCAATACAATTTTAAACTTTCTTCTGAAGAAAAATCATTTGAATTATAGTGGCTACACTACCCTGATATTTTTCAATCAGAAGTTTTCCTTTTTTTTTTTGTTTCTTTTGAAATAACTCCTCATTTGCAAATGTCTCTTAGCTACTGGTATTCCTGTAGCTGATATTCCTCTTAGCTACTGGTATTCCTGACTGTGCCAACTTTCTGAGTACATACACTGCAATGTGATATTGACCACAAATAACTTTGTGCCAATCCTTCCCATAATTGAATTTTGCTGGGGTTTTTGGGTTTTTTTGTTGTTTTTTTTTTTTCCCCTGCAGATTCAAACCTTTGGTGTAAAGACTTTCCATACTTCATATGTAAGCATAGGACCTAAGGAAAAAAAAAATAATCTAAAACATTAAGTTGAAGTTGTGCAACTCTGCCCAAGCTTAAACAAACACTGGGTCAGCTCTTACGGGAAGGATTGGCACAAAGCAATTTCTGGTCAACATGAAAACAAAGTAAGGCTTCACAACTACCCAAAGTTATCAACGATAAGGGGGACATCACCGTATGGAATATAACCTTATAAAATGTTAAGGTGATGATTTCATTAAATCAATGGCTTCAATATCTATTGCTAATTAATGAACTATGAGAATGCTTATGAGTATGGAAAGTAAAAAAAAAAAAAAAAAAAAAAGAGCAAATAATAAATAATACTGGGAGACTTGAAGTTCCAAAACCATTTTAAAATAGCATTTTTAAACCTGTGTTAGTTACAAATTCCATGGTAGATTTTCCCATACTTCTTTTCAGGTTTGGTTCACAGTTCTGTTTCACAGCTGGACACACACCCTCAGCTCACACACAGCCCAAGACTGTTAGGAGACCTTTATTTAAGTACTTGTGTGAAAATGATGTGTATTTAGCTATCTCCTATTGAGTTCATCTGGCCAGAGTATTGTAGATTCTACTAGTGAGGTTCCACAGCACAGTCCACCTAAAGCAATTTTAACCGTGAAAACGTGATACACGCGTATCGCACATATAAAACAAAAGCACTATTACTAGCAAATACTTCGTTATGTGTGCAGTAAACCAGCCTTTAATTAAAACAGAACACCTGAAGGCGAGCAGCAGGAAGACGCTCAGGCTCCCACAGCCCGCCTTGAAGTGGACATCAGTGGCGGGAAAGCGATGATGGGCGTGGTCTCACGAAGCCCCGCCCCTGATTCGTTCACTCATCGCCAGCCAACAACCAAACAAAATGGCGGCTGCTGGGCTCCTCACGCTGGGCTCTTAAAGGAGCCGCGTCGTCTCGGGCCTGGAGGTCGGTGAAGGCGGCGTCCAGGAGGAAGGAGGAAGAGAGGCGGTAGAGGTGGACCGCTGAGCGCCGGTATCTTCGCACGGGGGTCGCTAGGAGGCTACCTCGCCCGCCGACCGCGAGCGGGAAGCGGCGTAGGCGGCGTTGCCATGTCAACCCAGGTAATCAGCGCGAGGCCCAAGGGCGGCCGCTCTGGGCGGGAACCGCCATCCCCTCAGCGAGCACCGCCGCGGGCTGACGGAGCGGTCCTGCCGCAAACCCGGGGCACGGAGCTCTGCCTGGGGCTGGGGGCAGCACTGCAGTCGCTGTCCTGTCAGGTGTGGCGGGCTGTGGGGCCCTCAGGCTGCCTGCGAGGTGTGCTCCGGGCTCGCGGCCGTGGCTCGGTTGTACCCGTGCATGTCTCTGCTGTCCTCTTAACACGGAGTTCTGGTGGGCTTTGCATCACTGGAGTGCAGTATTTTTCAAGAAATCTCATTAAAGTACTTGACTGCTTTTTCTTAAAGCACGAAGGATTTCCCGTAGGTGCTTTTCACTTGGTCGTAGCATCTTCCATTGCCTCTGGCCTGGATGAGCAGCGTCCCCACACAGTAAGACTGAACAGAGTGGCTTTTACTTCTTTTCTTATTTATAAAGGTTCAGTGAAAAAATCCACTTAAATGACAGAAAATCTTATCAGCTTTCTGCACTATGAGTGCTTATACATTGTGTTGAAGTTCCCACAATAGCATATGTTTCTTAAAGGATGTCTTAGAATGTGTTTTCTGCTTATTGTGTGTAAGTCCTGGTGAAACTCCGTCCCTTGGAGATGGTCACTATGAGGAAGGACTCAGAGCAGATCGTGGCTCTTTCTGTGCTTGTCCCTGGGGAAACCACATTCTTCTTTGGTGGAAGCTTCTATTGACAGTTCTCTGGAACTCTCCCTCAGCCACAGAACAGCTTGTTGGTACGAAAGGAAACACTGGGTCAGTGCTAGACTTCTTTTTATTTTTATTTTTTTTTTCTCTTTTACTTGTGTCTGCTTTTTTAGCTATAGTTTGGTGGTTTATAGCCTTAGTAAAAGCAGTCGGGATCCTAATTGTCTCCTTCTGTTCTCTACCAGCTATGTTACTCTGAACTGGGTGTCTCCAGGCTCTGTAAGCCATAAATTGCAAGAAAGTTACCCAGACGAAGCTTCTGCTTTAGGATAGCAGAAGTAAACAGCTATAGTGTTCCTCTAGATATGTGTTAGCCCCTGAAAAATGGAAGCTGTCATCCAGTGGAGAACTAGTTTAAATGTATTTTTTGGCAGCCTATTATTGCTAGAAATATTTCTTATGCTAAAAAGACAACTTTTCAAATATCACCTCTGCATTGTCTCAAACTGTCAACAAGCACCTAAAATTCTTGAACAACATACTTCTGTTGGCAAGCAAACACTAAGAGTTCAGCTGATGCAGGTAATTATGTTTATTTCTTTCCTTACAGATACTGATCAGATGATATTCTATATTTTTGGCAATGAAGAAAAGCTACATAAAAAAAGAATTATGTGGAAAATCACAGATGTCAGCTTTTCGGATACCTACTCCAATGTCTTCTGTTGGTTCAGGCACCAGATCGTCATCTCCCCTAAGCCAACAGACATCTCCACCTGCTCGCAGAAGTAGGGCATGGCAGAATCAACAGCTTGATACTACAGCAAATGTAGAAGCTGCTTTTGAGTCTAAGTTTTATGAAGGTAAAAGTATGCACTAAAACCACAAAAAGCCCATGTTCTGTGAACTTGGTGATAATGATTTAAAGATAAATGATTTGTTGGAAAGAAACATGAGAATTTGCTTTGCTGTTTTGATGCTCAAATGTGTGAACAATAATAATGGATCTGTATAGGAAAACAAGATTTTCACTCCTTAAAGTCTTCTCCAGGGGGAGAAGAACACTGAAGATGGGTGATGTGTACTGTGTCATTTTTGGAAGAATACACCCGCTTACTCTAACATGTCATTTCCTGTAAAAGCTTCTGGTGTGCTGTTTCTTCTCATGTGGGGGAGAATAATTTTCAGTGCTTTTCCTGTATTCAGTGTGAAGTACAAGATGAATATAGAAGTCACCAGTTCTTTTACTGCTGAAGGTAGTTTCTCTGTTTAATTTCAGATGAAAATGGTGTCAGTCCAGGTGTTCGGTACATTACAGAACCCCTTATAAAAAGTCTCTCAAAACAGGAAAATTTGGCATATATAAGCTCACTGAATCTTTCTTCACCAAAGGATGGGGACAAGAAATTCAAGGTAAGTTATTAAACGTAACTGGTAATAAAACAGAAGTGTGTATATACATGTGTGTATATAACATATTCAAATAAAGATGTGTTTATAAGTGGATATAAATAGTTATGTTCTGTTAGCCTCCTTCTACAACCAGCTTCTGTCAAAATAAAGATGATAGAATGTCAGTGGAGACTTCTGTGCAAAAGAAGAAACCATGAATCAATTATAATGAAATTTAGAACATTATTTTTTAGGGTTTGAATTGTGGTGGTTTTTTTGTTTGTTTGTTTGTTTTAATGTAAATGAAACTGATTCAGTGCAAGCTTAAAATCTAGTTTTCTTTCTCCAGTACTACAGAACACTGAATTTAAGAATTCTAGAATTCAACAATGAAACTGATGAATGTTAGAATAATGCACTTTTTTTTATGAATGTATTTGTTAAAAATATAAATCTGCCTCATTTAAAGAAAAAGCTAAAGCTGCAGTTCTAAGGGGTAAATTTTCTGTTCTTCAGTACATAGAAAACTTGGAAAGATGTTCTAAACTAGAGAGACTGAATCTAAGTAACAATCAAATAGAGAAGATTGAAAAGCTGGACAAGCTGTTGAAGTTGCGTGAGCTCAATTTGTCTTACAACAAGATCAGGTAAGCAGAGATGCTTCTTATAGCTTTGAAAACTCCAGATATGACAGAGCTGACACTCTCTTATTGTTTAAGTGGGATCTGAGAAGTGTGGACAACTTAATAGCATTTCCCATCAGTTACATGTCAAGACTATAAAATTTCAGTGAACTCTTATTTCATAGAAGCTTGTGACTTTTAATATCTTCAAAATGTATCCAAAGGAGAAGCACTTTTGAAAAGTGTGTATTATTTTCTGTTATCAAAAGTTGAAGAGAAATGGTTGAAGCTATAGCAAAATTTCGTTTCCTTTGATCCCATGTAACTAAAAATATTAACTTTGTAGAGAAGTTGCAGTGTTGCTTGAGAAGTTAACAGTAGGAAGTAAACAAGCATTTCTACACGTTTACATTCATACAACTTCCTCATTTAACAGGAATTGAAAAGGTCAGAGTAGTTTTTACCTAGTGCTGCATGTTTTCAGACTTTCATTATAGACAACTGGCTTCTATTTCAAAAAGAGTAAGGCAACAAGAGGATTTTCTACCCCACTTTATGATACTTATCTCTTTAGATTAGTGCCCAGGGAAACTTAAACCCAGCATTTTCCTCATTACCAGTTCAGTATTTTAATGAATATACTTAAAAAGTAGCTCTTTACAGCATTTAAGTTTAAGTTGATTCTTGCTTTTATATGGAAAAAATACATTTATTTTGGTTCAGCTGTGTCACGTAAATGTGCAATTATATTTGCAGGATAAGAAGAGCAAAATGGGAATTTAAATTGGCATAATCACATATGTAAATAAGTTTTTAATTTTATAGTGGAGAGGTGTAAAAGTGAGGGCTTTGGTCACTGTAGTAAAATGTTGTTGTAAAATTGTTGGGTTTATTTATTCATAGCTTTACCATAGTATGTGAAAGCAAGATATTCTAATTTCATTTGAACTGTGAATCCATTATTCATTACAGTGTTTGTTACAGTGCTATTTGCTGTTTCTTGAATGGTGATTAGTTAAAATAGACTTTCCATATCTTATCCATAATGCCTCAACTGCACTGTGAATTTTTATATGCTTCACAATGAGTTTTGTGTTCTTCTTTTCAGTAAGATTGAAGGCATGGAACATTTATATAACCTACAGAAGATGAACCTTGCAGGGAATGAGATTGAGCATATTCCTGTGTGGGTAGGGAAGAAACTGAGATCCCTGCGCATCCTTAACTTGAAACAGAATAAAGTATCATCAGTAAGTGGTCATACTTAAGGAATGGACTTTTCATGAACTGTAACTTCATGTTGTTTGACTTGCTCTGAATCACTCAATGGCTTTTAGTTGTCAGTCCAGTTGCTGTGAGCCTACCAAAGCTGATTCTTAAGGATAAACTCTCCTGTTGTCCCAGTTATTCCAAGTGTAAACGTGCTTTATTTTTCAAAGTCTTACAGTTTCCTGAAAAAGTGGGAAAAGTTTGAAGATGTGATGCCTTTTTCATGTGGTGGTGTCCCTTACAATAAGTTAGTTTCATGTTTTGGGAGATCTGCAGACAATATACTTGTGTTTTTGTATTTAGGGCATGACTAAACTTACTTCTGTGGTCCAGGTTAATTTCCATGTTTTATATAAACAGAATGTCTATGAAATTAAGTCAGTAGTACAGTTGCTGAAATAGTCATAGTATTTAAGAAGAAAGATATACTTTCTTCAGTTAATAAAATCTTTCTCATGAACTAGTCTGGAGGAATGGAAGGAATGGAAGGTTGGATGTATCCACAGGCTCTGTGATCTTGGATTTCTCAAGGTCAATCTTGATGAAATTTGGATGAAACTTGCTCTTTTTGCACTGTGGTTTGGTTTTTTTTGTTTGTTTTTTTAATGGAAGAAACAGTTTGATTTTTAGGAAGTCATTTTAGTCTTGATATGACTCTAACTTGTAATATCTTATACAAATTCAGTAATGTGTGGGTTAGTTGTTCTTGGAAGGATGTCTAATCATTGTACCATTTGTCTTCCATTTAGCTTCATGAAGTAGCTAAACTAAAGCCTCTACAAGATCTGACTTCTCTGTTCCTTGCTGGTAATCCAGTTGCCAGCCTGCCTCACTACCGCTTGTACGTCATATTCCACTTGCGAGCACTGGAAAACTTGGATGGGCAGCCAGTGACAAATCATGACAGACAGGAAGCTCTAAAGAGGTTTGATTTAGGTAATAATGTTGTATTAGAACTATGGTAAGTGACACCACACGAATTTAGCTGGAAAAGAGTTCTATTTGAATGGGTTTGGTTTTTTTTACTTTGTTTTTCAGAAGAGATAGAAAAATTAGAGAGAGAGTTAGAGAATGCAATAAAAGAGATGGAGAACCTTAAACTTAACCAGTCTAAAGTACTTGAGCAGCTTCACCGTCAAGATGAGGTCAACAAATCATTAAAAGAAAAAACTTTGCAGCAGAAGCAAAGCTGTGAGGATCTACAAAGGGATGTGGATACCAAAAATGAACTGGTAAGATAATCATTTATTTGGAACAGTTTTGTTGTCAGAAACAGATGCCATTGGGAGAACTCAAATGGTAGGATTATGCTAAAAATTAAGACAAGTATTTTGGAAGACATAAGCTAAGGCACTAAAGAGTGTTTTCAATATTCCTTCTGTGGAAAAAGTAAGTATACTGAGCAGTCAGTACCAATCTCACTATTTATAGTTTATAGAAACTTTTTGTCTGTAGTAATAAGCTTTTTTTACTTGATAAAAGATTAAGCTGCTCTAAATTACCTGTGTACTGAATCTCCTTTGTTGTTCAGAACTTTAAATGCTGCTGTGTTGAGGGGGAAAAAGGTTCAGTATTTTTATAATAACAAGGTATGCATACAAGTTGTACACTAGTAATGCTTCTTTTTCCAGGTCAAGTGTGTTAGTTTTCTTGTATTTTCTTTACATCATCCTAAAACTTGTCTGACAATTGTCTTTCATTGGTAGCTATAAAATGCAAGGTTTGTACTGGGGCCCTGGAAAAAGTTCATTTGACTGAAGAACGTTCAGTTGTGAATGACTTTCTGGGAGTGCAGTGTTTGGCGTTTAATCTTTCTTGTTAGACTTGTCCTCTAGTTTTATCCTTCAGATTCTCTACTGCTAATATTTATTTAGCTGTTTCTCCTGTTGAACATACTTGCTAACCAGAGGCCTGTTCCTAAAATGCAGTTTTCAGTACAGTGAGATTTGGCAGCAGATATTTTGCAACTTAGCCCACTCTTATCCTCTGGATGACAAACTCTGCTTGCTTCTCTCTCCCTGTAGCTGGTGTATTGGTTTGTCACAGTCCCTTTCCGCAGAGCCTTTATTCCTCACTGAAGGTAGCCCGCTGTGCTCCTGGGTTGCATGCTTATTTTTATTTCTAGGCTTTCTTTGCATGTTTAATAAAGTAGAAATGTTGTATAGAGAATTCTGGTGAGACTGTGTATTCACTGTGTGTTTTTTGTTGTTGTTGTTGTTGTTGTTGTTGTTTTGTTTTGTTTTTGCATGACAAGTTTCTTTAAAATCTTTCTTTAAGCCTTTTCTCCTTTATTCCAGTCTTACCTATTTCTTTTCCTCCAGTAGTTTTGCTTTCCACTGTCTATTGGAGTACTACTGCATGTTCTCCCTCAGGTATTCAGCACAGAAAGTTGATTTAAAAGGGAATCACATGATAGACCTCTTTAAAAAAATAAAAAATAAAAAATTCCTAACTAGCACAGAGTTAAACTAAAATGAAATGCTTAGGCTTTATAAATGTGACAATGGAGATTTTTATTTTTTTTTTAATACAGTTTAAGACTGTTAAAAATAAGATCTCATTTACTTAATGACAGTAAATATATTCAGCATAGATTTTGCTAAAGGACTGTACCCAAGTTACTTCTTGGAGTTAGTGACATTTTCTTTCAAACCTCTCATGCTTGTAAACTTAAGAGACCTTTCATGTGATCATTTGTGTTCTACTGTGGAATTTGTCTGCTCTTAGTTGTCATGTGTATCTTGTAATGAAGTGACGCTTTGTGATATCCTTGACCCAAAATACACCATCTTTTTTTCTAATGTGAACTTTGTTTTGAAATCAATGTCTTTGCCTCGCTGTTCTGAATTGAATGGTGTGTGATAACAACTCAGTGAATGCATCTTCCTTTGCTTACTGATTCATTAGCTAAAACAGAAAACAATGGAGCTGACACGAGCTTGCCAGAAGCAATATGAGTTGGAGCAGGAACTGGCATTTTATAAGATTGATGCGAAATTTGAGCCACTAAACTATTTTCCATCAGAGGTAATAACTTTAAAATTATGGATCTTTTGATTTCTTTTTCTCTTGCTTTTCAATTGCTTGAAAAATACCAAACTTCCGTAGTTTTTCTGTTGATCTAAAATACATAGAGGTCTATAAGGAGTTCTAAAATCATAAGTTACATGATTTGATCTAAAGTGAATCTTGAGTGACCTTTAACTTGCTGAAAATTAGTACATGTACAGTTTAGCTGAACAGAGTCAGTGAACTATCATTTCATTCTTATTAATGACTAAGTAAATGATTGTTTTCATTTCTGGCTTAATTTTGGAGGCCCTCTCAGTCTGAAAAGCTGTACAAGCCAGAATGTTCTTCAGTTAAATGACATCTTATAATTTGTCCCTTTTTTCCCCCCTTTTTTCCCACCTAGTTAATAAAACTAACCTCTGTCATACTTGCAAAATTAAAATGATTGGTGAGAGAGTCTCTACAAGAAACAAAGTCCACTGAAACATAACTAAAAAAATTCTTCATTCATGATTAGTGAAGTTCAGATGTTTAAGTGTAACAGTGTAATGGACTAAGTATGGTCTATGTTACTTCTACATCTAAAATATTGAGAAAAAGTCCTCCAGAAGTTAAATACCCTCTTGCATTAATCACTGGCAACAAACTGAGCACATCCCAAATACAAACGTATCTGCTAGTAGACTGTTCATTTGTAATGGCACTGTAAGAGTGTTAAATACAGTTTATGAGCTGACAGCAACCATGTTTCTGAGACAGATGTGTAGATGACCTGACAGCTGTATTGCTTTAACACTGCAGGATGTTGAGCTTGACAACGTACCTGGTGAAAGCCCATACATTGGTAAGGCCAGGTACAAAAGAAATATGTTTATAAGAGAAGGCTACGTAACAAGTAAAGCTCAGCAAATGGGAACTGGAAAAATGCAATCAGATGAAAATGATTTGTGTATGAAATCACAGCTGGAACCTCAGTTTCAAACTCTAGATGAGCAATTGGAGAATAAAGAAAAAAAGATTCATTCAGGTAAATCTTTATTTTTTTTTTTAATATTGAAAAAAAAGTACATATAGCAGTATTTATTCTACTGTTGGAACTTTTGACATGTATTTGACATGAGAATAGCAGCAGTGTGTCAAAGGCTATAACTGCTGTTGCTTCTCAACCTTGTAATTGATGATATCTTTGGGGTCAAAAGTGCTTCATACTGAATTATCTTAAAATAATAGCAAAAAATCTTGTAATAATTACAGTTGATGATATAAAAGAATGCCGGGGAAGTCTCCCATCTGATCTGTCAATTTGTGTCATTCACATTAAAAACTGGTTGGATCTACTTTGTGAGTAATCGGGATATATTAGCTTTGATTATCACTGTTTAAAGAAAATGTATTCTGATTTTTCTGATTAATGAAAAATGTGTCAATGTTGTATGGCACTAAAATATGTGTGGCTTTTTTTTTTCCTGCAGCACAAAGGAGATTAGAAGAGTTGCAAAACGCAATAGGAAGAGCAGAGCAACAAGTTTTGGAAGTAACAGGGGAACTGCAACAACTGGAGGGTGCTCTGGCTCAGAAAAAAGTACGCAAAGGAGTTACTATGTGGATAGCAGGGGAAAGTGTTTCAAACAGTGTTCATACAGAAAACACAGCTGCGTTTCTCTCCCCATCCTTTTCTAAGGGGCCATTGTACATATGTACAATGAATAATCAAATAATTGGATCATATTCAGACAATCTGTTGGGCTAAGCTGGTTTAATAGCTTCTCGATCAGCTGCTTGTTTCCAGTATAACTGTTTCAGCCAACCTCCTGCTGCCATCCCCAGGTCTCACAGGCCAACAGGGAGGATTTGGAGCAGCAGCTGAGTAAGAAGATACAAATACTGCATCAGCTACAGGAGGAAGCCTTAGCACTGGAGAAACAAATGGAGAAACAGAAGAGAGAAAAAGGGAAGAGGCAGAAAGAGCTTGAAGACTTGAAGAGTTCTCTTGCTTCTGTAAATTCTAAAGATCCAAGACATGTGAGTAAAACCAGAATCTTAAGTTTTCATTCACTGTCTATATTCATAGACTGAGAAATGTAGTTAAGTGGATTATATATTATTTAGCTTTTTAGCAATGTCTGTGGCAGTTAGGAGAACTTGCTTCAGCTGTTGCTCAGAATACACACAACTCCTCAAAACTAAAAACAAGTAATTATAAAACATTTGAGCTACCCATTTTCAATGCACATTACGTATGGAAGCTGCACACGCTTTAAGAACTGGGTCCTTGATTTGTACAGACATGCTGCGAGCCTTGGAAGGAGAGATTTTCTGCTCTCAGTTTTCAGTTAAACCTTTTCTCATTCTGAAAAGATCTGTAATAGCACTTGGATAGGGACCAGTAACCTTCCTGTGCTGCCCGTGTCCTCCTGCTGTTCCTGGAAAGCTGCTCGTTGTCCTGTTGGCCACTTGTTGCAGGTAGGAAGCAAAGCTGGCAGCAGGCATTGCCGTAGCTTGACAGCCACCTTCTTTTGAGCTGCACAGAAGCAAAGCTAGTGATTTCTGAGCTACTTGCTGTGTTCAGCAACGGCAAATGTTTACACAATTATGAAGTTGAAATGATTTTTTTCTTTATAAATACTATGTTTTTCTTTTTTTTTTCTTTTTTTAAACAAAACACTTTTTAAAAATGACCAGCTTTTCAGACCAGCTTGACACCCTGACGCATACAAAGTAAAAAAGACTTTTTCAGCTCCGTTCCTATTTCGAGCCGAGCCGTGCAGCCACTTTCAAAAAATGCGTTAAGCGCCGGCAGGGCTGGGCGTGCTCGGCACGGAGCCCAGGCCCGGCCCGGCCCCTCTCGCCGCCGCCGCGCTCCGAATCACGGCGCAGGAAGCCCAGCCCGGCCCGGCCAATCGCCGCGCTGCTGCTGGAGGGCCGCTCCCGGCTCTCCGCTCCCTCCCGGTTCCCCTCGGCCCCCCGCTACCTCCTGCTGTTGGGGCGGCCGAGCAGCGGGAGGTGATGCTGTGTATCACGCTGTAGGCGGCAGGGCGATCGGTCTGACTTTAGAGCGGGGGTGTGGCGTCCTGCACGTGATCCCGAAGGAAGAAAAGACAAAGGCGAAGCTGTAAGTGTTTGTTGTTTTTTAAATAGGGCTCCTGTGACATCCAGCAGCTGCGGCAAAGTGACTCAGCAGCAGCAGCAGCACCTCGCCTTGCTTTCTGCTTGTTGAAATTTCACTTCTGAGAGCTGAAGGGTAGTTTGTTATTAACAGGTGGCAAGTTGAATTGTGCTGATGGGAAGGTTGAAAGTAGCTTTCAATGCATTAAAATAGAGAAATCTACTTTTTTTTTTTTCTCTTAGACAATTACTTTGTTATAGAAGTAACTTTACAAGCAAATTTTTTGAGAATGCACACTTCTGTTGGCTTGATTAGTAGAAAGAGAAAAGTGCTGTTTTTCATGACAGTATAGATGATGTACTTTCCTGAAATCTATGGTATTTAAACTGCTTGTAATTTTCTAATGGGAAGCATGTAGCACTATATTGCATTGATAATATGGTTTTGTACACAGTTGAAACGATGGGTTAAATTCATACAAAATACATGTGCAGTCCTGATGAAATCAGTGTGAGCTATGGAATCACTGTGGAACAGGGGCATTTCCTGGAAATACAGAAGTGGTTCTGCTTGAAGTAGAACTTGGCTGTTAAGTTAGACTGACTTGCTGCATGTTCATGGTATTTTCCTTTGGCTGGTGACCTGACATGCTGTGCTGGAAAGGCAATGCAAGATGACAGGATAAAGCTTCTGGGGGAAATCATGTTTGGTCTTGACTGAAAGAGGAAATAGTATAGCAGGAAGAAAGGTCAATAGGTATGAATACTGATTTATAAGCCCACACCTTATACAACATGCCCTAGCAAGGGGGCAAGACTGCCTAATGCTGCTGCTTGCCTATCTGGGATTCTTTTTGAGGTAGCAAAGAGGAAAACAATCAGAACCGAGCACCACAAGATGTGTTGCACTGGTCACTTTTATGAGTGTCAGTGAGATACTGCAGAACTGAACTAAAATGTGAGCTGACTTTTTAAAATCTGTGCTGACATAGTTCTGCTTGGCCTTTCCAACTGTCATTTACAGGCTCACATGAGAGCTCAAAAAGCAAGTAAAGAACAGCAGATTGAGGTAATGAACAAACAGTATAAACAGCTCGAGAGTCGCCTGGATGAAATGCTTTCTAGGATTGCTAAGGAAACTGAGGAAATCAAGGACTTGGAGCAACAGCTCACTGATGGTAATTTTTTGTTCATGTCTTAAAATGTTTTTGTATCTAGGATAACATAATTGAGCTGATAAAAATGTTGAGGTACCAAGGCCCTTGATCAAGTCTGAGCTGAGTGGTTGTTTTCTGAACACATCCTTGTCATCTGCACTTTTGTTGTTACATCAGGAAGAATTATTCTGCTTTTAATTGAACAAGTGAAGTACTGATATTTCAATACACTTAGGAAGCTGCTTTTTCATTTAGACTTGAGATGTCAAAAATATGCTAATTTCAGAAATATTAAAGCAGTTTCTTATCTAGTTCTTGAGCTAGCTGAAATTCACTTAAATCATTGGGCCTTCACAGAAGTGTCTTTTCTGTGAGTCACTTTCTTCCTCTGTATTTTAAAACTGATTTAAGTGAGGTACTTCATTAATGTTATCATGTATGTATTTACCATACACCTCGTCTGTGTGGAAGCTGATGCCCCAGAAAAGCATATGATTTTTTTAAAAATGATTTAAGCAGAAAAGTAGCAAGTGCCATCATAGAAGGAAGTATGTGTGTATGAAGGGAGGTATACAAAGAACTGCAGGTTCTGCTCAACTTTTCCTGTGATCAGGAATAGTAGTGTTGAAAATCCTGGCCTTTAAAACACAGCACAAGCACTTTCTGCTTGAGTTCAAGTTACTTGTTTTTATTGAATGTTCACCTACTTAGCTTAAGATTAGCAGTGGCAGTTGTGTATGTTTTGTAAGTAAACGTGGTTTCTTCAATAACTTGAATTCACTTTGCATTTCTGCAGGTCAAATAGCAACAAATGAAGCGCTGAAAAGGGATTTGGAAAGCATTATAATTGGGTTACAGGAATACCTGGAAGGCGTTAAGCATCAGGCAAAACAGGCCAATGATGAATGTAAGGAGTTGCAGAAGGATAAAGAATCTTTGCTTCAGAGATTGGCAGACCTAGAGGATGAAAGAAATAGCTTGAAAACAGTTATCGTGGATGCCGAAAATATGAGAAAAGTAAGGTTTAATGCTATGTTTCTTCCCAAGTTGAGATACCTAAGAATTAACTTAAAATTAAGCGAGCAATCAAATTTGGGAATGGCCAAACACAGCTCTCTGGACAAAATTACTTTCTGATATGGTGACATCAGTCAGATGTGTTCATGCACAGTAAGAGGGGAATTGGGCTTTTAAAATGTATCATACAGTTACTTAAGAGGCTGTCTCAGTATCCTAGACGTCTTCTGTAAATGTTAATATCTTAGACTAATGTGTATTGCTTTAGGCTACACCTTTGTAACTTGTGTACACTTCATGTGAGGTCTGACACAGCAGCACCATTGACTTGGCCTGTGTGTGTAATAATGTTACCTGCCTTGTTTGAAATATTTGGAGATTACGTTTAGCGCCTCTGTTTTGATAGATATACCAGCTTTCAAGTTAATAAAGAACTCCTGAAGAATAGGGGAAGAGTGGCAATGTAATCTAAGAAATCCTGTTTCTCCTGTGTACATGTTTCTGAAGTGAATGTAAAATTCCAGGAAATAGCAATGCTTGAAGGCGCACTTCAAGAGCAACGAGAAATAAATGACTCACTCAGAGAAGGCCAAGGGGAGGTCAGTGCCTACCAGGCTGAACTGGAAGCCCAGCTAAGAGACAGAGACACTGAAGCCAATCAGCAAAAGGAAGAATTGGAAAGACTGAAACAACTCAGCCAGGTGAGCACACAACTGTAACATTACCAAAGTGACAGTCAGCCTGGGCTGGCAGCGTACCTTACCATATCCCCCCCTACACTGATTTGCAAGGAATTGTTCTTTCAGGGATGTCCCAGAATAGAGGGTAGTATCAGCTCGTTAGGATGTGTAACCTTGCACATAAGTACTTGTGGCCTCTTTGTAGAGGCCTCTGTGTTTGTGAAATATAGCAGATGAAAACAAGGTTGGCCTTTGCTGTTGTTTCAAGTAGAAATTCAGCTTCCTAGCTTTTTTGTTTGTTTTTGTATATTCTGTTTTTTTGCTGGGTAAGAACAATGTGTGCTTTAAGTTACACATTCCCATTTTATCGTAACCTACTGTTGGGGATCCTCTTTTGGATTCAGATGCAGTGATATACAGCAGCTGGCATCTTGGTTCAGTTTCCATTAATCAGAAATGAACATGGCGTTGGTGGGGTTGTTTCTTGGCTTTGTTTTTTTGTTGCTGATTTTTCTTTTTTCTTTGAACGACTTATTCCACCATCAGGAATATATAAGAATGTATAAGAAGGTGTTTTTGTCCCTGGCCCCTCCAAGTCTTTTTGGTGTAATGTTTCAGGCAAAACTTGGAAATTCTCTGTAGAACTCTGATAAAATGTAAATCTGTTAGTTTCCCAGTGAGAAAGACACGTTCGTGCCAGGTCTAGATTAAACATCATCATCATGGTGCTGCAAATGCTAAAGAAATACTAGCTGTTACATGTTGATGGGTTAACTTGGGATGCTTTTTTTCTTAGGGGGTGTTGTTGTATTGTTATTCTCTAAAAAAACACAGCTATTGCACATTTGGGTGATGAGGTGGGGTTATTAATCTGAAGGTTGTTTGTGCTTATAGATGGAACTGTCAGCCCTGCAAGCTGAACTTGAGAAAGAAAGGCAAGCATTAGAGAATGCTCTGACCAAAGCACAATTAGCAGAAGAGAAGGAACAAGAAAATTATAAGCTGCTTTCTCAGTTCATACAACTGCAGGTGAAGTATTTGTTGCCATAGCAAGTTCCTGATAAGCAGTGTGCTTTTTCACTGCCATTAGGGAAAAGTGAGAATTTTTGTTTTGAAGTTCAGTGGTGCTTATGACTCTTTCTGACAAATTTCTTGTCTGGAGGCCCTGCACCACAGTCTTTTATCTGACTATTTTGGATCTTTAGATTGACCTTTGAAATAATGCCAGGGCTGCTCTACTATATTGCAGTGGGATTGATAAATTGTTTAAATCTTAATTTCCCACAAGCCCCATTCAGTACATGTCAGTAAGAAAACTATTTGTGTGCAATGGGGGGAAAAAATCTGACTTTATTGCATCAGTTTTTCTCATTGTGCCAAGTCTGGGCTCAGTCCTTCGCATCCACCAAATCCCTTTGTCCCATCTCATGCACCTCAGAGGATAAAATGGCCACCAGCTTATAAAAGATCCTCACCAGATATTAGAACTATAACTTTTGCCACAACTTGCCAATGTGCAGAGCAAACTTCAAGTCCTGGTCCCGTTAGTCAGGTGTGGCTTCTTGGCCTGGTGTCTGGGACAGAGGTGGCACAACTGCAGACACTGCAGCATATGGATATTGTGACAGGCTTTGGATTTCACTGTGCTTTGCTTCTATAAACACAATACTTTCTTTAAGGAAAACGTAAGATCATTCTGAATTGCTGTTGGAATATTTTTCAACGTGTAAATTTATTTACTTATTAGGGAGACAACAATCTCCTGAAACAACAGCTTCAAGATCTTCAGAATCAGCTAAGCCATGCAGTTGGTAACTTGATACACCCCGAGGAAGTCCTAGCTCGTATAAATGAACTCAAGCAAAAGCTTCGGACAGGAGCAGGAGAGATTAAGTGAGTAAAATAGAAACAGTTTTAGATTTGTGCATGTTATTGCTCCATAGGTGAGAGCAATGAGGTACATTTGCTGCACCCTATGTATTATGATGTAGGGCAGTTCAAACATGACCTTTAGCACCTTCCTTGTGTTTAAGAGAACATTACCTGAGCTCAGTTAATTTTATTACTGAGGGAGGTATGCATTCCTCTTGGGTTTCACTACTAGAAATAAAGAATTTTTCTTTTCCTGTCCCAGCTACAAAAAATGGAAATAAAGACAGAACAGAGTAACACTGGGCACTGTAACCTATTCGGCACTGCACCTGAATTCATTTTCATTGGATGTTTTAAACTAGCACTTTTGAACTGGGCTGTGTTGCTTTTATGCCTAGTATTGTGATTTAAAGTTACTGTTTTCTGTAATGGAGCCTTCTCTTCCAGATGTCAAAATTCAGGTGATGTTTTGGGGAAAAGCCTTGCAAGTCTGCAGAAAGAATTCAATAGCATCCTTGCTGATACACAGAGGGAAAAAGAGAAAGCATGGGAAAGACAGAGAAAATTGCAAGAGGAAATGCTATCTCAGCAGGAAAAACTGGAAGATATACAGGAGAAATATAGACAGGCATGTATCAAAGCTATGAAAGCAAGAGTAAGATAGTTTCAGCTTTGTTTAAAATATTGTTTGTTTAAAATATGCATGTTGCAGCTGAAGGATCAAGATTTATGACAAATGTAGATTTGTTTCCCTCCATCTTTCAAATAAGTATAACTTTACTAAGAGCAGATAAATTGCACACGGTTGCTTGCCAGAAGCAAGTTCAACGGCTCAAGTTGGCACAGGGCACTGTTAATTGTGATTAGAACAGGAATACAAACCATTATTAAAACTTTGGTTTTTCTATTGTGCTCAAGTGTACGTCATGCAATAGCTTTCCTTGACTATTTCCATGCTGTATATGCTGTGAAGCTTGGGTTAAAGCAGTGAAATTCATTGCCTCTTCTTTTTGTAAGACAAGATGCCTGTGAAAATGATAAAATGAAACCAATGAAGACTGTTTACAGTCTGATTATTTTTTTTATCGATATGATACATGCTCCTTAGCAGTTGGCTTCTGTTCAGTCTCTAATTTGACTGAGAGAGGCTTGCTTTTTGATGTTTGTGTAACAATGCAGTCTTTGCAACAGGGAGTATAATTATAGGTAGAAAAATACAGTCAGTAACCTTCTTAAAAGATCACATTGCATACAATTGCCAAAATAAGTTAGGCACTTCCGAGATGTGATAGTTAGGAAAAGGAACTGCTTTGCTATTCTTTAGGTATAAAATATACTACTAATGGTGCTTTCAAAAAGTTTGTCTGAAAATCATTAAAATAGGGTGGATTTTAATTGAAATTTTGTTTTTGTTGCTCATTCTTGCATACTTCGCATACAGGTGAAATCTGAAAACAGGCAGAATAAGAACAAGGTCCATCAGTTAGAGAATGAAATTCAACTTTTACGTGAAAAAATAAAGAGTATGGAAGAAATTCAGGGCCTGGCTGATCAACAGCTCCAAGAGGCGGATGAAGAAAAAGAGGCTATTCTTGCTCAACTAGAAGACTTGGAGAAAAGGGTAGGAATAGACATGAGTGTATGCTCTGTGTTGGATTGCTCAAGAAAAGAGTATCTAAAGAACTCATGAATTATTTTGCTTTTTAAGATGAAGTTCAACTGCAAGGAACACAAAGGTTAAATATAACCCTTTTCTTTTTCTTAAGTGCAATTGGACATCTTTATTCTTGTATTATTATGATAGTTCTATGTATACGATACCAAATGGGGTGTGTGGAAAGGCCTTCATTCTGTGCTGCTTTTCTTTTGAAATTACTGTGAAACCTGTTGCTTTCCTGGTTTCAGAAAAAAATAGAAGATGCCAGGGCACAAATGCAATTTGCTGATTTGGATAAAGAGCTGAAGGAATTAAAGAGAGCAATCATCACTTCAGATAAACTGGCGGCTGCTGAGCTATCCATTGCTAAAAACCAGCTGCAGGCTCTTCATGGGACTGTTCTCAAAATTAATCAGGAACGAGCTGAGGTAAGTCAACGTTGGTAATTAATTGTTAGTTATACTTAAGCAATGCTTTCTAATGCCGTAATAATCAAGACTGTCTTTGTTGCTTTTAAATTCAGCTTCAAGTCTTTATTTTTAATTATCCTGCCACATGAGCTATTGCTTTAGTCAGTCTCATCTTGAAATACTATAAATCAATGTCTGACTTAACTTGGGTTAACAGGCTGCCTTGCTGCAAGTTAGAAGGTGGGGGAGAGGTAGGTTTTATCTTCTATAGCAATTGAAAATCAATCAATTAACAATATATTGTTACATAAGACTAAACAGCAAAAGAAAATATGGAATTTAGTAATAAACTTAAGCCTTTAAGAATTAGAAGTGATTTTTTTGGCTTTGTACTAGCACATGCTAAAATTTACTCTGCAGAAAGGCTGTAAGGTTAAAGGAGAAATAGTTAATGCAGATATAGTTATTTTTGACATTTTCTTGAATTCCGAAGCAGACAAGCGGTGATGTTTCTTGTTACTCTGCAATTCATAAAGCTTTGTGAGACATCTGCAAGTCTGTGAGATGTTCTTGTAAACGAAACGTAAGGTAAAATTTCAATTTCAGGAATTTGAGGAAGCTGAAGAGTTCTGTGTTGAGGCAGCTCGTGCAACTCGGGACCTTGCCCGAGCAGAAGCAGAAATAGAATTGTTACAACAGCTTCTGAAACAGAAGGAAGAACAAGTAAGTTGAAGCAATGTTTCCTCTGTTATATGAGGAGGGTGAAATATATGAAGAGCAGTTCATTGGTGTTCTGAAATGGCCGTGTTTAGTTGCCTGCTGTGGCCTTTTTCTTCAAGTTTTCCCAAGTCACTGTGTTCTTCCCTCTCCCTACACCTCCCTGACTGAATTGTTTGAATTTGATGAAAGCCTGTTCATTTGAATGCCTTCATGTGGCTGCATATGTAAGTCTCAGTAATATGAGAAGATGGGAAGAAGAATTTTGTTGCATCAAAGTGGCACATGCATTTTGCTGAGCGTTTCTGTAGGAAAAAATAAGATTGTTTGAAAATGTTCTACTGTAATCTAATTTAAACTGAAATGCTTTGCTTTGATTTAAACTTAAACCAGCTTCAACACGAAATGGAGAAAGCTGGTGAGAAGACTGCATTGAGCTCTCAAAAGTTAGAAATTGATAAACTGAATGACACAGTGGAGCAACAGAAAGCAGAAATTGACCGTTTAAGATGGTTGCTGGATGACACTGGGGCAGGTAATCTCTTATCTCTGTCTCCTGCAGTTAGAGAAGCAAGCTGTTCTGCAGCAATGCATATTTCTCACTAACATGAGAAGCTGTTTAGAGCTCTGAGAACAAACAGGAAACCATTCTGTACAATTCTTATGCTAGGATACATCCAGTATCATTAGTTATTTGTCTTATATGCTTATAAAACTGTGTGATTAATTATCAGGTAACAAGGATGAAATTGACAACTTACAAGACGAAATTGCAGCACTCAGAAATGCACTCTCATGCCAGAATGATTACATCACCAGTATGGCAGATCCACTAAAAAGAAGAGGATACTGGTACTATATGCCACCATCACAGGTCAGAAATTCAAATCCTGTTATGTAGAGAGGCATTTGTTATGGGGAAATTCCATATATATGAATTTGAGTAACATTGTTATATTTGATTATCTCTTTAAAGCAGCGAAATGCTTAAAAATGAGAGAAGACAGGGTGTGTAGAGCCTGTTCTTGAAAAAAATCAATGCTTTGGAAAGTCTACAATTATTAAATTATTTTACTTTATTTCTTATTTCTAGAATAAAGTATCTTATAGTGACAAACCCTTTTTTTTTTTTTTTTTTTTTTTTTTTTTCTTTCCCTTAGGCCTCAACTCCAGCCTCCCATAGCACAAAAGATTCTGGAGTTGGTTTACAATGTCCTGGCACATCCCCACCCAGAAGAGGGTGTAGTCAGGTCAGGAAGGAAGACTTACCCAGATCAAGAGGATGCTGGGTTTATTCACCAGTCAGAAACAAGATACACAAAACAAATCTTGATAAAGGTGAGTCTCAAGGTCTCAGAGGGTGCAGGAGCATAATAAATGTAGGTTTGCTTAGAGTTCCTAGTGAATATTTCTGATACGTGTTAGTGGATATTTAATATTTGTTTCTGGTGAATTTGTTAAACAGTGTTAAATGTAAATATTTGTGTATATACACTTTGTATTGCAATTCAAGAAATCTTTCTTTTAAAACTGAATTAAAAAAAACTTTTTTTTCCCTGTGTTTAAAGCTGGAAGAGCGGAAGAAGACAGTGAAGGAAATGTGGAAGCTCGTGCTCACAAAGACCTGCCCTTTGTACCACCACCTGGTACAGTCATCTATACAGCTCTCCCAGATGGTGCTCCTCTACCCCAAGGAACTGTGGCTTATGGCCCTCCTCCTGCAGCTGCAAATGGAGGTTCAATTGCTCCTGGCTCTGTTATCTATGGCCCACCTCCTGTGGGAGCCCAGGTTGTTTATGGCCTTCTTCCTCCAAACTTTACTGTCCCACTCATTCCTTTTGGAGATCTTCGCTGCAATGTACCCAAGCATCATGACTTGGTAAGGCACAGAGTGGCAGGGTTGTGAACAGATTAAAAGCATCCTGTAATACATGCTTTTTCAAAGGAAGGAGGAAAAAGAAATCTCACTTCTAGAGATTAAATTTTTTAACAATTCAAAGTAGTCTTGTGGCAAGATTCTGGATCTCAGAGAGCTTGCTGATAAGAATGCCCTCCACTGTCTTCAGTGTTAGTGGGCTGGTCTCTGCTATCTGTAACTGCTTATGTGTTTTGGAGCACTGAAATAGAAAAACAGGACAATCAGTCTTAATTTTGCTGTCCTGTGTAGGAGAGTGAAGTCTCAAGGTTAGAAGACACTGTGCGTCATTTGAAGTCTCGGAAATACAGAGATAAATGGTCAGAGGCAGCTGAGCATAAATGCAAGAACGAAATGGAAACATTACGTCAAAACATAGAAGATCTTCTGCATGAAAGAGAAGAGCTGGAACGCGAAGTAGCAGAGCTACAGAGAGCAGCTCAAAAACGTAACAAACGCAGGTAAGAAATCACACTAGTTCTGTTTAAGCAAGTGGGAATATCTAAAACTTTTTCCAGTGCCAGTAGATTTTGAGATGTTTATAACTGACATTCTTGTTGATCTGTTACATGCATTACACAAACTGCGGGAGGCTTCTGAGCCTCTGACATTTTGTAGCTTAATTTGGTTGTTTTTTTTCTTGGGCTTTTAGGGACTTTATTGAAGGCTACACTGAAAACTTAATGGCAGAACTACAGTTAGAAAAATCTCTTAAACATCATGAAGATATTGCAGAAGAAATTGAATGTATAGAGAAGACTCTTCTCAAACGCCGAGCAGAGCTTAGAGAGGCAGACAGGCTTCTCACAGAAGCTGAAATGGAACTTGAGAGCACACGGGGAAAGGCAAGTAGAGCCCATAACTAAGTGCCAAAGGATTTCTGTGTTATGTTGATTGTTTTAGGCAGAAGGTGTTTACTTTTATTTTTGTCTAAGCAATTTATTTTTACGTGGATAACCTGCAGCCTTTGAAAATGCTTTATTTGAAAAAAATAAGCCGTGGGATAACCTGTGCTAAAAGCAACTGGTTGGGTCCTTGCCAAAGAGGAGGAAGCTTTTCTCTTCTGGGGCAAGAGAATAATATTCAAGTAAGGTGGAGGTCATTTTTGAACAGCTGACTTGATGGTTATAGATGTTGAAAGGGTAAGGTGGGATTGTATTGTCTCAATAATGTTCAATTTTTGCTCTAGACTAAAGACACTATTCAAAAGTACAATCATGCCAAACAGCATTTGTTCCATACTGAAACTGAAGCAGAAGAGCTAGAGCGAAGGGCTCAGGAAATGGCTACTAAACTTGTGAAAGCAGATCAGCAATTAAGGTACACTACTCTTCTGAATAAGTATCAGATGGGGAAGAGGAGAACAAGATTGTTTTTAAATATCAAGAGACTGCTTTTGGAGTGGGGAAGCTGTTAAAATGTAAATATGTAAGGGCACAAATGTTTTTGTAGGTCATTACAGGCAGATACACAGGATTTAGAGCAGCGTAAGAAGGAACAAGAAGGGATTTTGAAGGAAATCAACAAAGTGGTGTCTGCAAGAGACTCTGAGTTCCAGTCATTAAACCAGAAAATAGAAATGCTGACTGGAAGGTAAATCTATCTTAAATTTACCTTAAACTAATGTCCTTCTCTAATAAGTATGCCCAGTGTACTTAGCTGTGCGTGTCCCTGCTCATTGCAGAGGAGTTGGACTGGATGACCTTTAAAGGTCCAACTCTAAGGATTCTATGTATTTTTGTTTCTTCTGAACCATGCCTTTTATCTTCTCTGTAAGCCTTCAGAAGCTTCAAGGAGATATTCAAGTTGCAGAAGGTAATGAAGAACATCACCTCCAAATGCTCAGAGAAGCAGAGAATGTTCTTCAGGTCAAGAAAACTGAACTGGAAAGACTGAAAAATCAGGTAAGGTGCATCTGGTCAACTCGAGAGTATCAGTTTAATTGTTGGTACTGAAACTGGGAATTGTGAAGTGTCTTTGGCTCTAAACTGCCTTATTTGAATAATCTAATTCTTAATTCTGTGACTATTTATTTATTTATTTATTTATTGTGGTGGTGGTGGTAATTTGAATTACTGTCTGGTTTTTTTTTGTTGTTTGTTTTTTTTTTTTTTGGTGAGGGGAATGTTTTCTATTTTGGGGCTTGTGTTTAGATTGACCCCAATCTTGTCTGCATTTCTGGGTAATAAATGTTATTGCAGAGTTCTGTGTTCTTATTGCATTTGAGAATAAGAAGCTTAAGTACCTCCGAGGCACAGGGCTGCTCTGTCCAGCTCAAAACTTAATTGTCAGTCCTGGCCCTTCTACAGCAGTCTAGCAAATGGAGCTCATTGCTCTGATGGAACTCTTATGTGATTTGCAATTCAAGTAAATCTGTAAACTGGTAACAGTATTGCATTTATTTATTTTTTGAATGTGTGTGGCCATAAAACTGTAAGTGTCCAGATGTGGTGGTGCTAAATTTTTATGTCGTAGGTTACTGCTCAGCAACAAGAGCTGTTGTTTGTGGAGCAGCAGCTCAGTCAAAGGAAAGAGCAGCTCCGTGTCCTTCAGGACTGTATTTCTCAAAAGAAAGGTGACCTCAAGGAAGCTCTTCGAGATGGGGAGACTGAAGCAAAGGAAAAACAGCGCCAAATAAAAGTAACTTTTCCAAATTAGTTTTCAATTAATTACATCTGTGTAGAACAGCAAAAGAATAGAAATATAAAAACATCACAACATTTCCACAAAAACGGTTTTGCTTTCTACATCCCCCAAATCTGAAAAACAGAACCAGCAAGCTTATGACTTTGTATTGGATTGTGTTGGATATTCTGGATAGTTTAATTCTAGAGCTTATAGTTGACAGTAGATTTGTTACATTTTAATAAATATTTTTAAATTATTAAAGGAAAAATAAATGGCAAATAATGACATTCATTTTAACAATGTTATTTCCACAGGAAATAAGGCTCCTTCTGGAAGATCTTAATGCTGAGAGGAGAGAACTGGATGTCCAAATTGATGAGAAGAGAGCACAGCTTTCGTTCATAAAGAAGGATATTGGAAAAGAGGAAGAAAATCTTCAAATAATACTTGGACAAATTAACAAGCATAAGATAGGTAGATATTATTTTGTGCAGACTGAAAATAAATACACTCTAAGATGCTAGTTGTACGTCTGTGCCATTATATTGTCTTCAGTCTTTGAATACTGTGAATGGCTGCAGAGAAAGCGTTCCTAGTTAGAGACAGACTCCACCACAGAGCTGACTGGTTACCCTCTGCTTGAGTTGAGGCTTTGTGTTGCTTTGTTCTTGGGATTTGAGTTCCTCACTGAAGTGAGGAAAAACAATTCTACCATGGGGACTAAAGCTTCTGTGCTATTGCTGTGTGATGGAGCTGGCTGCTTGTGGCACATCCATGGAAAACATCTGGATTGGAGGAGGAACAGAGGATTACCTTCAAGCAGTTGTATCCTCTCAGATGATGGGAAGCGTAATAAGCAGCAGCTTACAAACCTGTACTTTCTCTGAAAAAAATTGACTTCATTGTCTGCCAGTCAAGATACTTGTCCTTAGGAAAAAGGGGAAGAGGAGACACAGGACCTGCAACTTCCTAGTAGAACATCGTTAGTGTCTGACTGGTGTCTGACACACCAAGTGAAAATGAGTGTGCTTTTCAGGGATTGTATCAACATTATTTCATCCCATCCCCCCCTAGTCCCCTCTTCCAATGTCTTTTTAGAGAATAGAATGTATTTAATGTGCTTTATAATAACCCTTGATTTCTTTCATCTTATTAGAACTGAAACACGTTCTGGAAATGTTGGAGATTGAAAATAATGAACTTCAGGGTTTGAAACTACAACATGATCAAAAGGTCAATGAACTGGAGAAGACTCAGGTTGCAGTTCTAGAAGTAAGTATTTAATTTATAGCTGTCGTAGTGGGTAATGTAGAAAGAAGAGAGATGCACGTTCTGTGATTCTGTTAGGGTCTGGGTAACATTCTCTGTACCCTTAAGTTGGAGTAGTGTAGCTGCATGTGATTTGTGAATGAAAGGTTTTAAACTGCTGCAGATAAATATGTTCACTTATTCTTTTTCACCACGTGTGTTGCTCACAATTTTTCTTTGCCAGGAGAAGTTAAAATTGGAGAATATTCAGAGATTATTTCAGTGTCAGCAAGGGGAAGTAGATTGGCAGGAACAACTGCTTCAGAAGGACCGTCAGGAAAATGAACATCTGGTTTCTCAAATGCGCACTCTGCAAAATAATATTGAGTCTCTGAGTAAAGAGAAGCAAAAGCTTGAAGAGGACTGTCGGAGTTTGGAAAAGAAGCTGTCACAAACCAGAAGGTGGGAGCAGGATACATTGTCTGCAAATGTGATAAGTGATGAAAAATGTCTTGAATTATAACTTCTCATAATTAGAAACACAACTGTAACTCTGATACTGTAGAATGTCGTTTCTTACTCTGTGGAGGCTTTAATTTAGGCACATCTACAGTAATTCTATAGCATAACTGGGGAAAATATGCACCAGTGAATGCAGCGATGTGTCTCATGGCAATGCAGTGAGAAATGTTGTGAAAAGCAAAATGTTCAGCCTTGGAATGAGACAGCTGTCATGTTCTTCTGGCTGCTGGGTAGCGTCCCCCTGAGCTGAAAACAAGCTGCTCAAGTGCAGCTGCTTTGAGTGCATCATGGACCTCCAACAAACCACCAGCATGCATTCACGTTTTGCAGAGACCTGACTGCTACTGAAGACAGCATCGGAGCCGCGTTGTCCAATGCAGAGAAAACAGAATTGGATATTAAAAACCTGCAGCAGGAGGTAGATGTACTGAGTAAACAAAAAAAGTCATTGCATGGAGAGATCGCTGTTGTACACAAAGATCTTCAAGGTAAAGACAAAGCTGCAGTTTCTAAGCTGTAACGTAGTTTAAACTACATCTTTTAATGTGATTTCTTTTATGTAACAACTATGATGTTATCAGCATGCTTAAATACCCACCAGCAGAATGTACTTAATGTGTCAAGATGGAAACTTTCCTATGTTTATTCATTTACAAGAAATTTTAGCTGCAAAGTTATTTAATTAATTGATGATTGTATGGGAACTGAGTGCCAGACTGAACCACTGAGCACCTGGGGAAAGACCAGGTCAGCCCTGGGAGCACAGGTGAAGGCAGTTTATCTCTGTGACAGGAAGGGGTGTCCTGGGGTGACCCAGAGGCTGCACCTCTGTTAGGCCTCACTTAAGGGCTGACTGCCACTGGGGAGGATCTTTCTGGAGATCCCTCCTTGGTGAAGCTTTCCCTGCAAAGCTTTCCCTAGAATCTTCTGATGTGGGTGAGCAATCTTCTTCCCTTCCTTTATAGCACCTGTCTATTGTGCCAGTCCTTCTGTCATCACATCTCTGTAATGCTTTTCCCATCGTATTGATCTGTTCAGTTGCTACACTGATTGAAAATGTCTTTCACCAACTATTTTTCTAGAAAAAAAGAATGAACTAGAGATGCTGAAAGGAGAATTAAGTGAGGCCAGGCAGCAGCTTCAGCTGGCAGAACAGGTTAGTTTGGGTCAAATACAGGAGGTTTTAATGCAATGAGTAAATTGATGCACAGAAACAAGGGGCAACTTTTGTCATTATCAGTCCATTGCCTGTTTCTCCATCTAAGCACACTGTCTGAAATACAGATCCTTTGCAGAGCTAATAAACAATGGCTAGTTAACTTCTTTGTTCTTGCTGGGCTTGGAGTGACTAGGACCTCAGGCACCTCAACAGATAATTTGTTTTCCTCTTTTGACTGTGAAGGGAGGTGGCAACTGTCATGTTGGTCCTAGGCAGGTTTTCATTACCAAAAGCACCCAATGGGATGTCAGAGAACCATCTTCAGGTGGGCTGAGTTGGTGGGGTTTGGTGGTGGTCGTTGTTGAGTATTGCTATTTGTCTTATGTCCTTACTTACGTGCATCTTCTAGCATTTCATCTGGTGATTACTATTCTGTTTATTCACTTGAGCTGGTTTAGAAAGGAGATAGTCTTCAATGTGGTTAGGGATGATGAGTGAGTTTCATGTGGAAGCCTTTTAAGTCAGACCCTGTTACTTTTACCAGCTAGTTATGTCGATTTATCTTCTGTTCTGTCCTTAGAATTTGAAAGATAATACAAAGCACCAGGAAGAGCTGCTTAAAGAGCAGGCAACCCTAAAAGAAGATATTCTAAAATGTGTAAGGAAATGTAAGGATTGCCAAGAGAGACAGAAAAAGAGAGAGAACCATTTGCAGCAGCTCCAGCAAGAGATCGAAGAGAAAGAAACAATACTGGCCAAACAAGAAGCGGTAAACAACCTGAGACTTACTGAGCTTTTGCCTGGCCTCTAAAAATAATGCAGGTGGAAAAGCTTTGGGTGCAAGTTTACAAATAACACTTAGAGACATTAAGTGTGACTTTATGAGGAGTGGCAGTAAGAAAAGCTTCAGCATTCTGTTATGTCTGACTGAAAACCAGCCTCCCAGCAAAGGGCTCCTCCTTCTTGGTGGGATCGCTGTGTGCAGAACTGAGTGCAAGAAGGGCGATGTAGTGGGAGGTGCAGTGCAGTGCTGTGTGTCCGCTGCTGGTGTGTTGCTGATTTGGGTGAGGACGTGGACTGGCAGAGACAATTCTCTATAATTTCTGGTTTGTCAGCTGATGAACAAGAGCAGCTGGATATAGCTTGGAGAACTTCTTCATAGAATTTGTATGTGCTGTGGGAGACAAACGAACAGTGGGGGTATCTGAAATGATAACATGGATTTCAAATAAAACTGACCAAAACCTAAATGCATCTGTGTTCCAGAACTCAAAAACTAAGCAGCAGGAGATCCAGAACTCTTATCTTGAAGTTTATTTCTGGTGTCTCAAAGCTTATTTTGAGTGGGTTACTATTTGCTCTTCTACTGCACTTCTGTGTGAGACCACAATTGTTTGTGGAAATTACCTTATTTGGCCTCAATAAAGCACTAGTCAAAAGAAAAACTGAGGGAATTGTTCTGAAATTAAGGAGGAAAAATGAGCAACGCTTCTGTTTGGACTGAGTACCACACCGTATTTCTTCTTTCAGATTTCTGCTGCTTTAACTTCTACAGTGTTGTTTGGTGATGGTATTTGTTCTTACTGAGTTGCTACAAGTTAAACTGTACCAATTTCAACTGTATTTGTTTTTGGCAGATCCTTTATAAGCTCAAGCAAAACTCAGAACATGAAGGGAAAAAACTGGAAGAAAATACTGCTAAACTCAAAGAACAGAAACTACTTTTGGAAAAGGAACTCACGGATCAACGAGAGAAACTGGAACAGGCAGTAGCAAAAGTAAGGCTGACAGAAGAAAACAACAGGAAGCTGGAAAAAGAAGCATCTGAATTTGCAGCACTTGAAGAAACTGTCAGAAAAAGCAGTAAGATCTATCGCACAAATAAGTTTATCGTTGCGGTGTGTGGGTGCTAATTCTAGTGAAACCAACCAATAGTTCTGTTAATCTTGCTTGAATTTTAACTCAGTACTTTATCTGACTCTTGATTCTTAAATTCGTTTGCTTGGAGAACTGAAATTCTGAAGGCGGCTTTGTCACCTCTCACCTGGTGCCAGTGTTTATCTAAACATGACTCAGCAGAGTAGTTTGAAAATATCTAATGTCTGAAATACACCAAGGTATTTACATTTCTGCTAATCAGTTTCAGTTTAAATATTGTTCACAGAACATCAGATATCAGAAAAAGAACTACAGTTACAACAAAAAAATAGAGAAATTCAGTCTCTCCAAAAAGAATTGAAACTCTCCAAGTCTGAGCTGAACCATCTCCAGGGGCAGCTGGAGTCAGAAAGGAAAAAAGCTGAAAAACGAATCTGCAGTCTGAAGGAAGCAATGAAAATGCAGAGGACACAGTTTGAAAGAGAACTGCATGTAAGTCCTGACTGAAGGAAGGGAGAATGTTAGAGGCTTTTGGTTATTTTTAAATAGTAAAATGATAGAATCCCCCTTTTATTGCTGAGGAACAAAAGTTGTGTTAACTCTGATTAGACAGATCTTGAAGCAGCCAAACTCTGATATTTCTAGGCTGTGCTGCAGAGTACCTTGAGTTACTCTTATTAATGCTGTTTCTGCATTTTAACTTGAAGAAATTTTCTCATATAGGCTCTCTTGATTCATTTTCTCAAGTGGGTGCTCACAGTAAAAGGCAATCTTTTCTGTATTTTCCTAGGAACAAAAGCATGCAAATAACTGCCTGCAGAGTGACATAGCAGCTGCTGAACAAGTAGCACAGAATAACCACAAGCGAACCAAGCACCTCATTAAAGAGCTTGGCCAGATCCAGCAGAACTACATGGATCTCCAAAATCAGGTATAACTGAGTACCCAAATAAAGGCTGTCTGGGGAAAAGCAGTGTCTTCCAGACTGGTGCCTCACAGGCAAATAAAGTTAACTTCATAATTAGGGCTGCATCTGTTCAGAGAGTTTAGTTTGTGATTTCAATGGTCAAAATGTAAATGCTTCAGAAAGATTTGGTTACACGGGAAATTCTTCTGGGTTGATGTGTTTGTGGTATCTCAGCAAAGTAGTGAGACTATTTTATGTTTCAGGTTAAGACTCAAGAAGACCTGGAAAAGAGACAAAGGGAAATAGAGAACACAGCAGCATTGCTTAAATCAGAGGTTGAAGACAACATTAAAACAGGGTTTAAATCTTCAAGCCCATCTTCTCCAGAACTGTTGGAAGATTTGGAAGTGTTTTCTGCAGTAAATAGAAGCATGCAGTGTGACTCTGATAATTTAGAGGAGATGTTTTCATTTGCTGATGCTGACAAAAGATTGTTCTCACTGGAAAGAAAGTTGGATTTTTCTCAAATCTTCATAATGGTAAAAAGCTTTCAGACAGTAGCTGCTGCTCACGCTGCTGCTGAGTGTCCGTACCGGTAACACTCAGTTGCTGGATGTGTTTGTGTTGCCAACAGGATGAACAGTGGCGTGGAGAGGCTCTCCGAGAGAAGCTGCAGCATCATGAAGATCGGCTGAAGGTGGCACATCTCTTACCTTTGCACAGATATGTCTGCAGGCCCCTGCCAAAAAGAGTCTGAACAAAATGGGTGTGTGGGAGATCCTTCTCCAGCTGTCGCAGTCACCTCGTATATAATGACCAGCACTGGAGTATCTTTGGGTGCCTTGTTAGGTGGGAATAGTAGAAAAAAGCCAGCAATGACATGTTCTATCAAGATGAACAATATTGAATAATCATAGTTGGCTTTTTGAGTATGCCAGCATGATCCCAACACTTATGTTGTACTGTTGTATGTTAGTGACGTAAGAATCAACAGTTCACAGGCACTTGTGGCCATTTGAAGTAGAGATGAGGGCACAGTTCAGTTAGAGCATACCTGTTCCTTTCAAGCAGTTAATGATGAGGTGCCACAGAAATACAACTTATTTCTGACTGAAGGAGGTGAACTATTTAAAAGTATGTTGATTTGCAAACCCACTGCCAGCTGCTTGTGATCTGGGAGATTTTAATAGTGTGTCCTTTATGGCTTGGCCTCAGGTTTCTTAAATGTAGTCTTGAAAATTACACTAACTGGATACAAATAGAACTAACCATTTGTTCAGGCTCAGCTCTGGCACTGCATGTCCAAGCAAGTAGATGTATTGATCAGAGGAAAACAACAAACACAAGGCACCCTTCACAGCCTGAAGCGACAGGTGGACGCGCTGGATGACCTGGTCAGCAGCACTTCCTCAGACTCACTGTTCCTAGCTGAAAGTTCATCAAGTCTGCTGTCTCTTCGTGATGCTCTGAATGTAACAAAAACACAGGTAATCCTCTAGTGCAATAATTCTGATTACTTTCTTTAAGGATTTTTAGCTCACTAGTAGTCTGTTATGCCCGTGCGCCTTCCAGCTGGAGGCACTGCAGGGTTTCTGAAGGTGGGACAATCATTCTTTGCCAGCAGCAACTTGTGTGAAGGCAGGCTTTCTTCTAAGATTAGTTTTCCTTTTTTTAATCCATTTTTTCCTTCATGACCTTAGCTCTTAAAGACAATTACTCACTACTCAGACTTCTGCTTTTTTCTAGGCTGCCCTGACAGGACACACACACTTCCCCAGCAGCTCAGCAGGCATTCCAGCAGTGGCACAGGCGTGGCATTCCTGCTCATGAGAAATTCCTCAGTAAAGTGCCAGAGGTAAGAGATGACTGCAACTGAGTTGGAGTGCCCAAGGAACGAGGTGTGCCCAGCGCTGCTCCCAGGCCGTTGCTTTGGGACAAATGAAAGCATTCTTGTGCTTGGTGTCCAACAGTCAGTGCTGTTTTGGCTCTTAGATGAGTGTGTTCAGACAAATTGCTTGTGAACTTTCAAATGCTACATAGAAATCGCAGCTGTGTTGACTGACATAGCTACTTCTATCCATAATCTTAAAATAATGCACTACATTTATTAAAATCAGGTATGTGACACTCAGAATTCAGTTACACGTAGTTACATGTGAGCCTGTTAATTAATATTCAAAAATTAATACTGCAAGAGCTATCACACATCAGTGCTCAGCAGAGAGAAGCATCACCCCCACCTACAGCTCTCAGGACATCCAGAGCATGCATGCAGCTGTAGATGCTGCATGCCCTGAACAAGCCAGGGTTGTGCCCAGGCAGAGGCAGGTCGCACCATGCAGCTTCCCTCTGCACACTAACCAATCACTCATGTCACTCTCTTTTAGCCAGCAGCTGACCTGCACGTGCTCTTGTGCTCCCTGAGACCGTGCCATCATCTTCCACTGCTGAAGCCTTCTACCTCACTGCTCTACAAGCCTTTGCTAAAAAGGTATTTACCAGCAATAACAGCTCAGTACTGTGAAGTTTCTGTATGACGAAGTAAGGGATTTTTCTGTATATACGTTATTCCAAACAAATATGGATTTAGGAGTGTCTAAAACTACTGTTCTCATTGAAGTGTGGGTATTTCTGAGTTTACATTTTGAGTTGTCACGTTTTCAAATGCATGAATGTTAAATAAAACTATTTTTGAATACTTTCTTAAAATAAGTTTGTGACTACAGCTTACCTTCATCCTTACTTTCTTCTCCCCAAGTATTGTTTCTAATATGCACCCTGTACTGCCCATGCACTGCTACCAGTGCAATCTTAAAGGTAGCAATGGGAGCGAGCTCCAAGCAGCTCCTATGTAACATTTGTTGCACTGATATTCACACTGTAGCAGTTACTGGTGCTGGGGGTAAGCATTGCTGCATTATCTCTGAAGCCTTACCTGTATCATTTTGTATGGCCTTTTGCAACAAGCTTACAAAAAACACAGTGCTTTGTAAGTGAGGAGCAGCAGGAAGGCAGTATGAAATACAGGACATTCCTCCACCTTTACGCGAAGCAGGCTTTTAAGTACCTTGTTCTTAGCCCTTCTGGAGCAGGCCTGTACAGCCAGAGGGGACACAGTGATTTCCAGAGCTTCTCTCCCTTTTACTGGAGGCAGATTTCAGTGCTTTTCCGCCTTGCCCTCTCATCTACATGATCATCATCACCTGGCACCTTTGGCAGCAATATTCATGCTCCCCACTTCCCACAGGCCTGTTGTAGCCTTAGGAAGGCTTCAGGGTAGTAGAAAAGCACAAGCGGTCTATCAATCACATTTTACCCCTAAGGCCCCTCTTAAAAGTTAACATAAGCAGTTAAAGCACAACTGCCCCCACTAGAAGGGAATCTTGCATAACTTCCTAACAGCTTTCCTCAGCACCCAAAGCCCTGACTGCAGGCAAGCAGAAGCGCCTACACAGCAGCATTTGCAAGCCAGTGCAATGTGGCAGGTAGAAAATAGCCCAGGAAGGCAGGATTGAAGAACTGCAGCCATAATAAGTCACAGCACGAGTAGAGAAGGCCAGAGGAAGAAACACAAGGCACTGCAGTTTATCTAGATACAGGTACTTTATTTACAAATATTTAGATTAATAGCATTGTTACATCAAATGAGGAGTACAGCAGTCCAAACAAATCCTTTCTGTGACAGAAACAATAAGGCCTACTGTAACTTATTCTGGGAATACAGGTATTGCACCTCAACAAGCTGTAGTCATTAGAACATTTACTTCCAAACTTCATGGCAGCAGCAGGTCCTGGTCCCTGGGCAAACCCCGCTGTGGTACAACCTTGGTTTAAGCAGGACGCATCAGCTGTAGAGCTCAAACATACCACCTACTAAAGAGTACTAGTTAAAAAAAACTAACCAGACAAAACAAAGGGACAGCGCACAAACGAGTTACCCAAATCCTATTGTCTGCACATTCCAGTTTTTTTTGGCTTTTATTTAACATTGACTGTACAATACTCTGGTACCACTGTTGACTTACATGTCTGAACAGTTTATAGTTTTAGTGTCTAGAGAAGGTATTTAAGACTACTTTGTATTTTAAACACTGCAGTAAGACTAGAAGTTGGACATCTGATAGTGGTTAAACACTTACCCTTTCCTTTTTGAAACTGTATTCAATGTATTCTTAAATGAAGCTATATGTGACATCCAGTGCTGCATATAGTGACACGTTCTAGTCCTGACAACACAATAAACCCCACACATAGTTGTCATGTACACACATGGGTTTTGCTATCTCCCCTTTTCAGAAGTAGCACATGTGCTACACAGGAGGGTGGTACTCTCCAAGAAGAAACCCGCCCTCAAAGAAGCCCTCAGCTGTAGTGTTAAAATACAACAGTAGCTACGACTCCCTAAAGAACACAAGTTGTTTGACTGTCCAGTTCAGTATCTGACCATTCAAAAAGTTAAAGGTATAAAAGCGTAAGATGTGCAAGAGAACCAGCCTTGGTATACAAAGCAAGGCAGGTAATGAAGCCCAATAATGCGAAATGCTTACAGAAGAAAAAAAGCAGGTTAGCACACTGCTGATTGCACAGAACGGGATTAATAACATGGCATAGATATACCACAGTGCAAAGATGAAGGACAGATTCCACTAGTGTTAATTTCAGCACTGGGATTCGAGTGCCCCCAGCACAATGTCCACTGTCAACACCAAGGAGTTAAGCTGCTGTTAGTGAACTGCAGTTACACCTATGTCTGTACTGATGGGCGATGTGGTCACATACAGGTCATACTGTACAAACTGATATTTTCTTACATACTGTTCTAATGCCAGTAATCATTTTCTTCATTAAAATCATATACACAGGATGTATTTAACTGTTAGCTCAGTTCCTTCAAATTTTATACATATTTACGTTCTGTTAGCAAATGGATAAAAGTGGCAAAAAATGATGTAAAGCTATGAGCACAAGAATGAATGTTTGTTTCCCTGTGCAAGTTGTACACTCCTGTGCCAGCCCCCCCTGCCCCCAACATGCACACCATGGGGAATTCTTTCAACAAAGCACATTGGTACGGAGCCCCTTTCTACCATCAGAAGTCATTTCACAGCAAAAAAAAAAAAACAAAACAAAACTTATCCTTTACTATGGACAGCTCTACACAGTTAAGAGGTGGGGAAGAAAGGCTGAAGAACCATAAAATTAAACCATACAAGACAAAGCCCTGCAAAAGTGTAAAATCATGAGTCCAGCATCAGTGCTCAGTTTAAATTATGTATCTGTGACACTATCACAAGGACAATCAAGGAAAAAAAAACTTCTAGATTCACCATGCAGGAGAGGTTTTATTACTCTACTCGCCTTTGATAACCTGATTACATCTAAAGTTGTTTAGCAGTTTAGTACTGTGTTAAACTTGTTTCAGTTTTAATTAAACCCAATAAGATGTACAGAAGACAGGGAAGCAATCAAAAGCACTGCTCCCAACAGACAGAGGTGAAAGGTCAGAAATGAAGCCATGAAAGAGGTCACTAGCAGCCACAGCCTTCTCTCTGGGGCTGGGGTTCGCTGGTTAGCCGCCCCCCCTGCGGAGCTGATGGTTTGTGCTGTACACCCGACTCTGCAGCATTCAGATCCAGGCTTCCATCTTGGATATTCTGGTAGATTTTCTTGGCAGCCTCCAGGAATGCATCCTCAACATTCTCTCCACTACAAGAAGAGCAGCAGGAGTTACTTAGGTTATACTTCAGCAAAGCAACACAGGCTGAACAGGCAAACGTTGTACCCGATTCTTTGTGAGATTAAGAACCGAGCACTACCTCAGAGAGCTCGAAACATCTGAGGGAAGTCATGGCTCCTTGGGAACCACCACTAGCCACACATGCTCATCCATCTGAGGCTGAAACAAGCTCTAGCTAAAACAAACTGATTTTTTTTTTTTTGCTAGTAAAACAGTATTACACTTGAACCTTGTGGCTGTATTTACCCATAACCAATACATTCTTTTTAAACATAAGATCTGACACATTACTCTAGGAAGAAGTAACTTACGTTTTTGCACTTGCTTCAAGGAACAATAAACCTGTTTAGAAACAGAAATTTAACTGTCAGTCAATGCATAATATGCTTAATATAGTCCCAAATAGTCACATTGTGGCATTCAGTTATGTACAAAAGGCTACTTTAGTACTCCATGATATTTTATGACAAAGTTGGGGCATCATCAATACACAAACTGATTTCCAAAGATGGAGTTAGTACAGGCTGAGGCACCACAGGAGTTCGTACATATAACAACGTAACTTTGTAAGTTGTTGGGTGAGAGCTCACTTTAATATCACTATCACATAGGAAACAATGGCTCAAGAGGAAAAAGAAAAACACACCATTTTCTTCAGCAAATTGTTTGGCTTCTTCATATGTAACATCTCTCTGTGCTTCCAGATCTGCTTTATTTCCTATGAGGATTATCACCTAGTTCAGAAGAAAGAAAATCAGCCTGAGAAAAAGCTCATTAGCTTTATCACTACTACCCTCTTTACTATAAAAGATGAAAAATAAAAAGGAAGTATTTGAAAAAGCGTAACTGCAGAACTGATGTATGTTCAGGGCAGTGCTGCTCTAGCAGTGCCCCTCTATGGTCAGGAACAGCTGCTATCTTCAAATTCTTTAAGCCGTTCTCATGAGATGAGGTCCTAGAGAGTAACAGTCCTACTCGTCAGTCCTGAAAGTTGTACATCTTATGTTTGGTCATCTGCTAATCCAACCAGAATCTTTACAAGTTCTCCTTCACTGCAGTAGGGAGTCTTCCCAAAAGCCTGGTTCTAAAGCATTTCAGAGTCATTCACAAGACGACTGAAGGACAACAGATTTGTTGTTTAGCCAGAAAGATGCAGAACAGCCCTCCTTCCTACTCCTCCAAAGACCAGGACAGCTTCTGCTCAAGACTCAGTCTGCATTCCAATTCACCTCATTACCACCACAAGGCACTAAGCAGTACTAAGAGAAGTTAAGCTCTTTTCAGAGGTTACCATAATTTTGGTCTCCAACAGCTGGAAAAAGGCCCACAAGAAGTAAAGCACAGTAAGATTTTTGAAATAAGCCATTGTTCTCCTGCACAAAAACCTACATTTCTGCACCAACTGCAGTAAGGGAAGAGCTACTGATCCGCTGGAGAGTGAGGGCATTCTGTGCTAAGTAGTTGAGAAACAGAGGCAGTTCCTTTTAAAGAACACTGCTATCACCGCAGATGCTTTGGCCTAAGCCTTCCATCTCTTGCTCTGAGAAAAGCAATCTTGCTTTCATGCTAAATAGAGTCCAACTTACAGTATTTGGATTGGTGAGATTCCTTGCATCTGTCAGCCAGCTGCTTAAGTGATTATACGTACTTCTTCTGCAAAGAATCAAGTGAGTACAGGTTTTAGCTACAATATTTTTTAACTATTTAAGTGCCATCAGCATAGTTAGCATCCATTAAGCACATTAACACATCGTACCTGTTCCTCTGCCCTGTTCAAGGAATAGGGAGCAGCAGCATCTTGTTTGGACACGCACCAAGACTTCAACAAACTAACTTTCAAACCACAGAGCAACACAAACAAGGTGGAAGGACAGAGCAATTCACACTTCAGTCCGTGGTGGTATTACTGTCTCCACAAGGACAACGCTCATATTGTGTTATATAAAACACATTAAAGGATTTCCTGTCAGATACTGTTAGGGAGCTGGATACAGCAGTACAGCTCTGTACAGAACCTTGGCAACAAATAGCACATCACATCATTTGCTTTTGTATTTAAGCAAACAGGTGATACATTTATGTATACAAAAGATAAGAAGTGCACAAAGAACATCAAGAACAGCCTCAATGGGAGATGCGGTGGGAGATACAGGAAGGCAGAAGTGTTGCACATCTGATTAATTGTTCTCCCAGAAGCATCTTTAATTTTCATTTGCAAATGTAGAACAGAGTAGCTTCTGTGCCATCTCCTTCCATTGGAGAAGTTTCACTTCCGGGCCTCTTCATGGGCTACTCCTCCAATTCTCTCACACATACATTAAACACATTTGCACAGCCAGCTGCAATAGAAGCAATATTTTGTCCTATGCCTACTCAGAATATTGTCGCTAGGTAAGCAGCAGCATTCACTGCCTCCCTCCATCACTAGCAAGTGAAAAGCTCGTGTACTGCAGGCAAGTTCTAAGGGCAAAGCCAATTTTCTAGCCAACTTCAACACAACAGCCAAGATCTGAAATAGCAGTATCCTTTGGTTTATCACCAGTGACATCTTCCAAGAAAAGCACTCAGTTCCCTACATTTCATTTTCAGCTCTTAAGCACTTCAAGTATTCAGGAAAAGAATGGTGGTAACCTTCACACAACATGACACTGAGTCTTCTGGTGAAGTCAAGGGGGCAGAGCAGCATATAGAAGGCTGCAGTACCCAAAGAGCTTCCAGAGAACACAGTGACGATAGGGACAGCCAGCAGCACCTTACCTGGTAATGTCATAGACCATGAGAGCTCCTGCTGCTCCTCTGTAATAGCTTCGTGTGACAGCCCTGAATCTCTCTTGTCCTGCTGTATCCCAGATCTGTAGTTTAATTTTTTGGCCGCTAACTTCAATTATTCTTGTGCCAAATTCAACACCAATTGTGTGGGGACAGTCCGCCATAACTGTCATGAAAAATAAGAGAGAAGATCAGATCTTTGTAGTGCAGAGTGTCCTTGCCTCAGAGATCTTACTACCATCGCCTTCCTGACATCCTGAACAGATCTTCCTTCCCTAAGAAGGCCTTTTTTACAGTACAGTAATTGAACTGTATCACTTAATTATTTCCTGAACTGCTGTTTTAAGAATAACAAGATTCCTTGTCTTCCCCAGTGCATTTATAACCGACACCGTGCATATCAGAAAGTATTGAGTCAGCTGATCCTCAGCCCTGTCCTTGCAGAAATTGTTAACTATTTTAATGCAGTAGGATACAGAAGCTTTAGAGAATTACCAAGATAGGGTTAAAAGTCTGAAACAGTTGAGAAACAAATATTCAAGTTGGTTCAGACTGAGCAAAGCCCGTGACCATCCAAGAAAAGTGAATTTCATGAAGTTTTCATACAGCAAATCAAATACTAAAAGGCACCTGATTGATTACAATAAATCCATCTTAAGATGCTCATCTTTACGAGCAGTCAAGAAAATAGAGAAAGGTTGAATACCACCTTTATTCTAGAGTCCCATAGCAGAAATGTTTTACAAATCAGCTTGTTTGACTGCACCCCTTCTGCTCAACACACTGTAAGAACAAGTCACTGCCTGTTCATAAATGGAACCATATGCAAAGTAGCACGTAAACAAGTGGGTTATCTGGGGTTTGGATTCAAAGCAGCAGTTAAAAATTCACTTCCTACTACAAAACAGGAACATTTAATCTGCAGCGTGCACAGAGTTATTGCACAGAGTAGTGCAAGATAAAGACTAACTTTGTACTAACAAATAACTACAGACGTGTCCATTGAGCGTGAGCTACATGGGAAGTCACAGGAGTTCATAACAGCCACTGCAAACTCCAGTACAATGCACATTAGTAGAAAGAGCTGAAGCTAATTCTTAATTAGCTATGATAGCATACATGGAGAAATATTACAGTTGAGACGGAATGCTGAAAGCCTTGAACACCATCACGCAGGAGCAGTCCTAGTGCCATGAGTCACAGCAGCTACAGAGAATGACAATGCTTAAATCTGCAGTCTATGAAAAGTGAATCCCCCCCACCCCTTTTAAGTACTTATTTTTTTTTTATAACTACTGTGTTTAAGCCATACCAATATTAAATACATGCAAACTTCAGACAATTAATCTCGCTACTTCATATCACAATTCCCTAGAAAAGCTGTAGAAATGCACATATTCTTCCCACTCTCAGATAGAACTGACATCACTCTTGCTATTACCACATCAGCATTTTGTTTCTGTAACAGCAGATGTCAAAACAGAAGCCTGACCAAGCACAGTACAAACCTACCCATGTTAGGATACACATCAAGCTCACCTATGACAGAAGCAGAAAGGCAGGAAAGAGAGATGAAGTACACCAGTTTCAATGAACACTGTGTTGAAATACTCACATTTCTTTTCTGTGAATTGGTGAAGCAAACAGGACTTTCCTACACCCATGTCCCCTGTTACAGAAAGAGCAGTTAAGGCAGACACCAAAGCATCACAACAAGCACATTCTGTTCATCCCACACAACACACATACAGGGACAGGCAGCCATTCCTTTCTCAGGTCTAACACGCAACTTCCTAACTTCCTACACCTGGCTACAGCCTTCAAGATTTATCAGCATTACAGCCACACTGTAATTTTGGTTACAGGTACAGAGCTGCAAGCAAGGGTGGAGCAGAAAATACACAAATGATGATAACTGCATTACTGACTTTACACTTGTTTCACAAGGTCAAAATAAGCTGACCTGCAAGAAACTGAAGCACACCGCACTGAGTGCTCGCCCTCCTGCTGCATTACTTGTGAGTCTATCAAAAATAAGGATAAGCAACCAGCCTCATTCCCAGCCCACCTGGCAGCAGTCACAGCAGCACACAAAGCATCTGCATTCATTTTTATCAGCTGCTAAAGCTTTAGGCAAACATGGTGATCTATGAGGGACTGAGGTGGGATGAGGAACTACTCAAAGAGCTAGTGCCATACCGTAAGTAACCTGCAACAGGAATCAACAGTAGTTTGGAGGCACGCTGTTACACACAGATATTGGCATAAACATGGTATCTCAGTACTTACCAATAATGATGTACTTAAAGATGTAGGAGTAGTTGTAAGGTGCAGTTGCCATTGTGGCACTAAAAAACAAACAAAAACAAAGCAGAACATATCAGAACTGCTACTTATTTGAACAGAACCCATTTCAGCCATCTGAGCCCACATAAGCCAAGAAAAAAAAAAAAAAAAAAAGACCTTTACTCCTCCTCTCCCTCCCCCAACCATCTTCTCATTCACAGTTGAAGTGTTTTTGCACTTCCCAGCATTCAGCAGAACTCCCATACCATTTGCTCTGAAGTCCCAGAGTTGAAATATGTTTTCAGTACTGACACTCATTCAGTGTCATCAAGAAAACCTTTAAGCTATCGAAGACTCCAACAGGTTCTTGATTTCAATGGTCACCAAGCAGACCAGCACTCAGTCGCCCAATAGCTGATGGGAGCTGAAAATAAAGTCTGACTCCAAAAAAAAAAAAGTTATCTGAAGAGGTTTAATAAAACCAGTGGTTTGGAATGATGACCTCACACTTTTGGGACTTGCAACAGAAACGCAGAAAGCAGCACAGTTTGCATTAAACAGTTAAGAATTACTTAATACAGCACAGGAATGCTGCAGCAGCATTAACTGCAGCCTGGACTTCTGCATGTCCACATCAGTGGAGGAGCCCAAGTCAGAGAAGAGGCACTCAGGAAATCAGTCATCAAATCTGTGGCTCTGCCAGCAGAGCACGATCACCCCAAAGCTCAGCAACTTTTTGATTTCTTTGTTCCAAACAGTACAGCTCACTGATCTTATAAGATTTATTCACTAACCTTTGCTCTATAGAGGATTTAAATGATAGTGTTAGAATTTGTTTGGGATAAATGCTTTCAACATTGCAGAGTTTTCCTACATGTAGGAGGAATTAGAAGTGGCCTCAGCTGCGTAAACTACTTATCACTACTATACCACATAAGCAGGATTACAAGTCTACACTGTTCAGATTTATTATTTTTGTCATCCTGAAGCAAAATGACTGCTTTTGTCCCAGACATTTAACCAAGATGTAAGTGCCATCATTTAAGCAAATAGGAAGTTTCTATTAGGAATTCACCATTTCCTTTCCTGCTCCTGCACGGCAGATAGCCAGCCATTAGCAGAACAGCACTCTTAACAGACAACATGGCCTCAGCCTAGGAAGGTAGCTCCATGCAGCCATGTGTCATCCACATGGCAAACCACAGCAGCAAAGAAATGAAAACAAGGAAACTCACCAGCCTGAACCTTTTTGAAAAGCAAATGTTTCCTCAGCCAACGTTAATCCATAGCTGTGAATTGTTGTCTTAAGATGACTGACTACAAACCTCGCTCACAGGGCACAAGCTGACAGCCACTGCTTCACACAGCAGAGGTTTAAAGCAAACACTCATATCTAGACCTTGGAGGAGAACAGCTCCAAGGGGAAGGTGAGAAACATTTACCACATGCCAGCTGTGGATCTGCACGTTTCCATCATGCTTTCCTCAAGATACAGGAATTCTAGAGGCCTTCTAGTCCAAGCAGTAAGCAAGTACCTCCATTAAGTCCTATACAGACACACACAGTGTTTCATCAATCCAATTTTAATGCAATATAGTAAACAAAAAACAAACTTTTTTTTCATTCTTGTCCATGTTGGCAAAAACAAGATTCTAAACTAGGTGCTGCATGGTTCTAAGAACTCATTTCAATCAAGGTTTTACATCAAGTTTTTCCACAGCTGCAGAGGAAATGGCACACGGCTGCCCCACACCTCTGTCAGCCCCAGGCCCCACTCTGGCACAGCTGCTCACTGCTTTCCAGCACTGCACTGCAGCACAGCTCACATTCCTGGTTTCAGATGTGCCGCCCCAAGCTGCTACCCAGCAAAACAACAACTTCAGCCCAACTCCTACAAGTGAACAGCTCCAGAGCTACAGTGTCAGCTTCAGTACAAGCACTGGTTGTTTCCAACACTGGCAAAGAAAGACAAGTAACTACGTTTGAGATTGTAATGCATAGGAGTTACTGCAGAAGTATACTTCAGAACATCCAAATGCATCTTCCCGCCCCTCCTCTCCACCAGCCCCAGTTACACCTCCTGACCCAATGCACTACTTCTACCATTCATGTGGTTCAGCCTGATGGCAGACAAGGCTAAAGCAGAGTATTATGAGATATGGAAGTGAATTAAAAAAAAAAAAAAAGAAAACCTGAATAGGCCAACATATATTTGCAAATTCTTTGGGATGAAAGCAGAAATGCAATATTCCCTTCTACTCCCACCCCTAAAAAAAAAACAACACAACAACATTCTACAGCCACAACACAAAGCTGAAGAGACAGCACCAATACAGACCTAGTATGACAGCCCCATGCTCTGTTACGGGTATCTACCAACCTACATGGGTTTTCTGAAGGGAAAAGGGAGCCACTCACACTGCTCTGAGATCTGTCTGAGGAAACCCCGCTGCCCATCTCTCTTCTCCCAGTACCAGTTGGCTAAGGAATGCTATCAGTACTCAGAAATATTCCATTTTAGTGCTTCTGAACACCTGACCTTACAGTATTGAAGTACACAAGGAAGAGGTTGCACTGCCTAAGCTTTTAAGGAGCACTGCTGGAAGGTGAGGAAGCCTTTTTATTAAAAGCACGGACAGACTGGGAGCTCTGTGCAGGCTGTGTCATAAAATCTGGAAAGTCTTTACTGCTAAATATACAGTTCTGTTTTCTTGACACCATTTTTACTTGCTGAGCTATGCCAACTTTCATTACACTCCTTACTTAAAGAGGTCTGCAACTGCACTATTTCGATATGAAAGAAACTGTCACTGCTTTGTAACATATGCATCAAAATCAGTTCCCACTTCAAAGCAAGAGTTAGAAAACCACATCCTGCACTTGGTAACAAAGTCTGTTAAGAAACGGGTTGGAAGGGCTAACTACCTTCAAGCCATGTCTCACTGTGACAACATCACCCTCACTCTTAGTGAGAGGAGGCTGCTCTGAGGGGAGAGAGACCACAGAGCTCAGTGTGTGCAGCCAGAGCCAGCGAGCCCCTTCCCCAGCTCAAAGAAACGGGATGTTGGTAAAAATGCTGAGAAATGCACTGATCTGATGAGCCCAGACCTTTCAAGTCTGACACAGCTCCTGGAGAGGTTCTGACAGCGTATGGCAGATGTTTATTGAAAGCTCAAGGAGACACAGAGTCCAGCTTTAAGCAGTTCCTTGAGTTAAGCAGATACAGAAAGAAAAGCAATGCATCAGTGCAAAGCCTGTTCCAAGGGTCTGCTACAGACAAAATTCTGAAACATCCCAAATTATTTCTTGGCATTAAATTGACATCTCAGTTTTTTGTTTTTCTTTAAGCTAATATAGATAAATCACACAGCCAAAATGAACATATTAAAGGAGATGATGTTCTTACTGTCTGTAACTCTAGGATTAAACTATTAACAGCATATTAACCTCCTTAGCAGAACAGAACCTTGCTAATACTGACATTCCAAACTTTTCACAACTTTACACCATTTCTTTATTTCACTAGATGAACATACATAACAATCCCTGCTGTAAGACAACCAAGTTCTAAAAATAAAGCTGGATCAGAAATGCTCTGCAATGTACAGGAAGAAAAAAAACATGACAACACAGAAGACACTGAGAATTCAGCCTTAAGATACCTCCAAGCTCAGCATTCACAATAGACAAAAGCAGGAAGTCCAGACAGAACTCAGTAACCACAAAGATATCAGCTACATGCTACTGCAGAGGGTTCATGTATTGTCAATAGAATCAGTTATCTGTAGAAAATAGTGTTTTACACCCCTTCACAGCCCTCTGTTCCCTCTCACACTCCCAATACAGGAGTTCAGTTTTCCTCCTTGGTGAGCAGGAGTGGCAGCAGAAGGAACTGCAGGACTGAAGAAGTTGCATCCAAGCCTGCATAACTTACCTTCAGCCACAGCTGACATTATACAACATGCCAAAGTTAACCAGCCATACATTCACTGGTAACAGAAAGCAGAAGTAGTTTCGTCTGGGAGCGTGGTCTGCCTGCCATCTTTCTTCCAGGAAAATCTGCCAACACAGAACAACTCCAGCTCCCTTTGCCGAGGTAATGCTTCCCCAGAGCTCAGAGCATTATTTCAGGATGGCACCTAGCCAGAGAATCATGCTTCACTGTACACAGATCTTTGCTAGCTTCAAAACCTGTACTATTAATTTCTGGGTCACAATTAGGACAGGAATTTTTACCATATGTTTCACTGTCATCCATTTTCCATACATCATCTCTGCTTCCTTATTACAAGAGAAGGCAACCTTAACAAGATACTGGTGACATTGCCATTTCTTCCTCTAAACAAGAAGCATCATGCCAGTATTTTCACATCTCTCCAAAGTCCTGTTTCAATTAGCAGCATCTACCAGTATAAACTGAGATAAGACAATTTGCTCTTATTACGAGTTTTATAGCAATGCACCTAGAACTAACTGGTAATATCACACCCACCCCAGCTGCCACGAGGCCCATGCAGCTTCTCCTAGCCCAGCACAGGGACACAGCCCATTAGGTATCCTATGGGTATTGTTTGCACAGAGAATCTTCACAGCTTTACGCTAAGTAAGAAACTGTATGTTAGTAGGAGGGACTGGAACCTGTCATCACTGCATGTGCTGAATACCATTACCTGGTCAGCCCACACAGAGATGATATCTCAGCCTCAGGACAGTCTGAATATTACAGGTTCTCCTTAAAAACACACCATGCAGCCAGACAACCACTTCACTTAGTCTGGAGCCAGAGATATTTGTATTTTATCTGGCCACCCAGGTGGTTTGGGGCATTCCTTAGAGATGTACTTCAGCAGAGAAACCTCAGAGGTCAAGTTCAGTCCTACCTCTATAGAAAAGAATACCACCACATCACTTTCAGAAACTGCAACTCTTTAAGAGCTATTAGTACTTTCATTTGTGGGGAAAAAAGATTAGTTACAAGTGGAACTGTATGCAATCAGTAACTATTATTTACAATAAGTTCTAAATCCTCACATAAAGTGAATGGGTATGTGGTGGCTCTTTCCCACCACATAACCTTCCTTCTCTTCTCTGCATACTTTCTTAAGCATCAATTTGCACTGAACACCGAGAACAATAGGGGAGGGAGGACAGGAAGGAGGGAAATCCAGGGAGACAATTGTTTCAACTTATACTATTTCTCTGATGAAGACTTTTGTCAAGCACACAAAGCAGGGCAGTGTAACTCAGATCTTCCTTTAGCGGGCAGCTGGAAGCACAGTCTGTAATTGCACCACTTGTGGTCTTCTGTAAAGTCATATGACACTGGAGGGCAGTAACAGTTTATCATCAATTAATACACTGAAGTGGTAAACTCCCACCAGTCAGCTGTCTATAGCAAGCTATGGGGTACCACTAAACTTCACTGATGTTCTATTATCCTCATGCACCAAGGACATTCAGATGTTCCTAAACATATGAACACCTCAGCCCTCATAAACAGAATGGCCTAACAGCCAGCATTGATTCCCCTCAGTTATTATTTTTGGTACGTTTGTCTGTAAAAAGCGCAATGTATAAGACTGATCCCGGAGGAGTGCCATTAGCAACCTGCTAGCAGCTCATGCTTTTATAACATCACTTCTTGCTGGCCAGTTCCTTACTCATTCCTCAGTTCTTCTGGAGTCATCCTCTCTAGTGCCCCTGATTGGGCTTTGCTAAAGCATCTGATAAAGCACAAGACAGTAAATCTGGCCGAAGTGGTCTTCAATCAGAGCTAGCAGTCAGGCAAGCCTCTCATGATCTGCTTTTGAAGATCATTCTGCAGCTCCTCATTTCCCACATTCTCTCTAGAAACGCACTAGAATTCCCACCTATTCTCTCTACAAATGCACAAGGCCAGCATGCTGCTGGGCTGAGACTGGTGAGCTTGCAGCTGAGCAGGACTTCTTTCAGCTGTTGTTGAAGGAATGTTTTTGTTCTGTTGTTTCATGATCACATTAAATACACTTACTAGGCCTCAGTCCGAGTTAGGATTTTGGAAGAACCCACAGTCCAAGCACTCTTGATTTAAAATAAAAAGAACGTATCATGTCACCACCACTTTTTGGTTCGCCTCAACAGCTGTCCAGCTGCACACACTGTGGTGGTGAAACCCTTCAACAGGTTACTCCACCAAGCTCTGCCATCTTGTTTCCTAAGCTTCCTGCGCTTAGGTGCAGACCTCACTTCTGTATGCACACAGCCTCACTTACCCCATTCTCCTCTTTCTATAAGACTCCCACCTGCACCACACACCTACATTAGAGGCAGAAGAGCAAAGTTCCCAAGATCTCAGATGAGCTTAGGGTCAGTATATATACAAAAACAAGAAATGCTGTCAGCATCATCAATCAGAGCAACATGCAACTGTTGAGAGTCACTACCTCGGGGAGGAGGGAGGAAACAGCCCCAGAGAAACCCTGAGGTCCACCTCCTTTGTTCCACAAACATACAGCAAAGAGAAACAATCGTGGGTTCCATTTGATGCACATGAGCGAGCAAGCAGCTTCAGAAGTTCAATTTACATTCTGAATCCCAGCACCGCCTGTATAACAGGTTTGTTTTCAAACTGCTGTCCTTCAAAATACTCACTTTTTTTTTTTTTACAGTTCTTAAAAGAGAAAAAAAATAAGAGCTTCTTCCTTCAACTCAGATTTATGACTTGCTCAAATCCCTACAGGAAACTACTAAATTCCTTGTTAAATCATCTTAGGCTACATGATAATTATTTCCTAAGCCCCTCAGGACTGGGATTTCCTTCCCATTTGCAAGCAATGCCCAAGCACAAGCAGCCCCCAGTCCTAACCATGACAGAAAGATCCCAAGGCACACATCCCACACCACAACTCAGAGTAACCATGAGAGCTACATTTCTGACATTTGAGGTCCAAAGTGATTTAGGACCTGGGCAGCCGCAGCCTCCTGCACAGATGTGTCCTTCCTTCTACACCTACAAGAACCACAGCAACATAGCACTCAGAAGAAAAGAGTTCTCATCAAGGAACCTCCAGAGCGACGCCAGCCTCCAGAGAAACCCCAACACAGACACATTTTTCTTGGCTTTACTGCAAGGACAAAGCAGCATAATTTCAATTCCAGTCAAAGCTATGTAATGCAAATAGGTGAAAGCAAGTAACCACCGCTTTGGCAGCAGCAGATTTAACAAAAGGAAGCCGAGCACAGAACGCTTCCATCACCTCCTCAAATAGGAAGCGGCATAGATTCACTCCACCCGCACCCCGAAAGTTGTTTTTCTATCGAAGTTCACGACAACAGCGCGGGCCGGGATAAGAACAAGCAGATATAACACCGCAAATCAGCCACATTGTATAACAGCACACAGCGGCACACTGCAGCAATCACCGAGCCGCACACACCCTCGCACACATCGACGTGCTTCAGCGCCCGGCGATGGCGGTACACAGGAGGGAGGCGGCCGGCAGCGCACAGCGGCCCAGCCCCGCTCCGGCCCGCCCGTCTCACCGCCTCACCGCCCCACGGCCCTCCGCCCCGCGCCGCCCGGCCGAACGGCGGCCTGCAGCGCCCTGAGTGGCGGTGCCCCGGGCAGCGCGGCCCGGGCTGAGTCGCAGACGGGAGGACGCGGAGCCGGGCAGGGCCGCGCTGCCGCCCAGCAGTACCGCGGGGCCCGGTGCACTGCGCCGCCCGTCCCCAGCTCCTCCTTACCTGAGCTCGGGAAACGCGTCGCCGTGCAGCGTGGCTCTGCAGCCCGGTCGCCCTGCGGGCACTGGAGCGCTCTGCGTGCGCTGAGCAGCGGCCGGGCCGGGTCCCCACCTCGCTCCGGCGCTCCCTCAGGCTCTGCTCCGCTGGCTCCACTGCGCCCCCATCACCCCTTATTCAAGATGGCGGCACCCCTCGCACGGGGTTTCCCCTCCCACTCTCGACGGGCTGCGGGGCTGCACAAAGGTGGGCGCGAGAGGCCGCCACAGAGCCAATCGCGGGAAAAGTCCCACCTCTCGCCGGCGTCGCGGGGCGGGAAGAGAAGGGTGTGAGGCGGCCGCGCGCACGCACGCACGCACGCACGCACGCAGCTCCCGCCCTGAGCCTGGCGCGCGCCGAGGGGTGGGCGGGAACGTGGCGGGTGAGGCGGGGCGGCCGCGTCTCCTTAGATGGTGTTATCAGCTCCTCAGGTGAGCGCGGGCAGCGAGGCGGGCAGCCAAGGCGCGCCGAATTCAGGAGCAACACGGGAAAAACGCGCCGGGCACGGAACGCTGAGTGTGTAGATCTGAGCCCACGAGGTTGTGGCGACAGGGCGACATCTCGCTCTGCAGAGGCCGAGTGGGTGTGGCGGGGACGAGGGGGCGCTGAGGTGAATCTGATCCTCCTGGGAGCCCCCGGGGAGCCGCAGGGAATGGCGCTGCCCTGTGCCACGGTCCCGCCTCAGAGCTCAGCGCCACGGCCAACAACGGCTCACAGTCATTTCTCAATTTCTGCTTTTAGATAACACCGCAGTGCCATATTCCATCACGGTTACCTGGCTGTGTAACGGCCCGTGGGACAGGCTGTGCCACAGACGAACACATGAGATGCTGTGTGAACCTCACAGCATGTGGGATTAAATAAAGATTAAATCTGTGGATGAGGGGATGAAATAGGCAGTAAAAATACCACTAGGGCAGATTCTGTTTATCTCCAATTCCATAAACTTCTTCAGATTCTAACAGAGAAATTACAGAGGTCTTTAATATTAAATAGCTTTGGATGTTCCAAATTAAGACCAGTAGTGTTCCAAGCGGATTGTCTGCTCTTCTCTACCTGGTGTTTCCTATAGTGAACTCTTTTAAGTGACCGCTTTCCATGAATCCCCCTTCCCTAAAGGTACCCAGCCCCTGGGTACCCAGCCATGGGATGCTCAGCTCCGCATCAGCCAGGCTGCAGGCTGTCGCTATGATGGAAAACACAGGAAAAACAAATAATGTTGTGGTTTTTGTGGTGGTTTTTTTTCTCAAATCCACACTTAAAATACATAATAATCCAAATAATAAATATATCGGTAGGAAGATATAAAATCTACCAGCAATATGCTACAGTTGTATTATTACTGTCAGTTCACCTCTTTCCACAGCCGTTCTTGTCAGGGTCTTACCTTTTAAATAGGTAACACTGTGCAACAGAAGTATTTAAAGTTTAGCAGTACCATATATGGAGTGATTTTACGAGAAAAATAGGTCAAAACAAGTCAGTAAGAATGATTTCCACAAGAGGGAGTCTTTAAACACAAAATGATCTGACTATTTTGACCCAGTTACAGCCTAGTTTTCTGTCTGTAAAAAACCACAGTGCCTTCACGTGCTTGGTATTCCCCCAGATATTACCAACAAGAACAAGAAAGTTTTTACATAAAAGATGATTTTCAAAGGTCTTAAAATTAGGAGTTGTTAAAACACCACACAAAAATCTTCTGATTCTGTTTTTATTTAATGCTCAGCCTTGGTAGTATAGCTGCATGACATGAGCTTTTATGTTTCTATGCGATGCTCTACCTGTGCTGCCCAGGAAGGAGCGCAGCCTGCAGAGGCGTGAGGAGCTGTTTGGCCGCATATCTTCTTTCCCAGCCACAATTCCGAGCAGTCCTGGCCATTTCACTGCACGCTGAGCTGTCACAGAATGCTCCTGGCCTTCACTGGGGCTGAGCGATGCCACCGCCCAGATCTGAGCTGCTCCCCTAACGCAGGACAAGCACAGGACAGGCGCTGCTCCCTCCTGTGGCCACATATATCTTCAGGATTACTCAGCAGCTCTCCAAACCGCTTTAATCTGAGGGCCGGGTTGAGGAGGACATACTTTAATCCTGAACACAGTGAAAAGTAGTTTTAGAATATATGAGTAATCACTGTTATTTCTTATTTGCAACAAAGAAAGTTAGAAGCCATTCTCTGACTACAACCGAGATGATCTTTTTCATCTGAAAATCAAATTTTGTGACATATTTCATATCAAACTGTCAGCGTCTGTCAGGTGAGCTAAAAGGCAGTACAGATTTGCCTTGAAGGGTCTGCTTTTGAATCATTTTGTATATTTTTATCAAATGTTCCTGTAAAGTTTAAAGGACACAAAAGATGGCAGCGAGGCAGAAGATTGGATGACGGCATCCTTTACTTCTTTGGTTCTCGTGTTCTTGTGAGTGCATGAAAGCTTGCAGCAGTTTCTTAACAGCAGTTATTGAGAAAAGGCTGACTGCAGCTTATTCCTTCTGAACATCTGAGCAGAATCTAACAACAGTGATTAAATCCCACTAAATTGGTAACAATACCAAACTGCTGGAGATGAAATACCGCGCCTCGTCCCACCCTTCTTTGTGGATTTCTGCTTGGTCAATGCAGCCTGCACTTGGAATCCATTTCTACGTGTCTCTTTCTGAAGTCTCTGTCAAAAAAGAACAGCACCCACATTTCCTGCTCACAAAAGTATCGCTCTTGAATTTACTTTTTTTTTTTTTTTAACCACAAAGCCGAGGAAAAAACAAAGCCTCAGAGTTAACACAGCTGATAGAAGGTTTGTGGATTCTGCTCTTCTCAGAGGAGTGTACAAACTATATTCAACAACACGCAGGGACCAGTGGATAATGAACAATGAAGAGTATGCTCCCTCTTTGGTGGGACAGCTGCTTAAAATAGATAATGCTGCATCTCTGACAATGGATTGCTTGCATGCTCAACTAGATTCTCATAAATAAATCAGGAAAAAAAAGGAAAAAAAAATCTACAATCAAGATCTTTCAATGCAGCACCTCACAGTTATTGCAAGAAAACTTATGAAAGAAGTGATACATAAAGCACAATTGAAGGAAGAAATCCACTGCTGGCATTTATATGATGACATGAAAGCAGCAATTCACAATGGTTAGGAAAATCTAAGCTACCCAGCAGCAGTAACAGCAGATTGGGAGAATCACAAAGGCAGCCAATGAAAGAGCAGCTGAAGTAATGTATGTTTGCTTAGATGTGGTTCCTCTGTCTTTTTTGTTCCCCCAGCTTCTTTTTGTGGCTGCGTTCAGTTTCTGTAGACAATTACAGAAAGCAGAAGCATGGGATATTTCAGGAACTGTTTTGAAATGCTACACTTCTGCGTGAGAGTGGGTCATGTAACACTGGGCTGCTCTGAAATGACTAATTGCTCTCTGATTGGATTTTAAGATGCCAGCTTCTTCTTTCATCTCTTCCCATTTCAGCTTTGTGGTGTCTGTAGAAATGTCTGTGGTCTTTTTGTTGATTAAATTTCTTTATCTTTTTTTTTTTACTTCCTTACTCTCCCAGAAAATAGACAGTCCTGAACCATTTGCATGTACGCAACCTCAAATCTTTGCATTAAACTTAATAACGGTACAAGAATATCTGTGACAACAGCAGTAGTTCTGCTGTAAGTAGACGTAAACCAACCCTCCCTTATGGCAGTGAAGGCAGTGAATTGAGTTCAGGCTGGGAGTAAATCCCCTGCCCACTTTTGCCAGTATCGCTCTCAGCACTGCAGAAGGCAATGGCTCCAGCTGGCAGCGCTGTGCCCAGCATGGCTCCTCTTATCCCAACTACAGACAAAGCTGAGCAGCACTGATTTATCTGAGTTATTTGGGAGACCACACTTAAACGCAGATGTCTGCTTCACTTCTTTAGCTTAACACTGTGCTGTGTTTGAGCCTTTTTGAGAGCAAGCAGTCCGTGCCTTGGCACAACCCCACATCATTGCAGCAATAGAGCTGTGCTGACTACCAGCAGCACCCTCTGAAAGATGTGGCAGCTCCCCAGTTGATACGGCAACACTGATCGTCCAAATGGTGACTTGAGGACTCAGTTACCCTCCACAAATCAAGCTCAGCGCCACACAAAGCTTCCCACGGGCCGAAAGCAACGACAGGAGCTAGCAGCGGGCACCTTCACATAGCTGTGCTTACTTTGCCTTCTCTCCATTGTCTCCCAGCAGCTGTCGGTGCAGAACGAACCCTTCCAGCACCGCTGCCGTGCCACAGGGCACCACGGGGCCGGGATGAAGGGCCGCGTTGTTCTGCGGGCTCAATGGCGCCTTGTTACCGCGGGTGTGAGCGGGGCACGGGGCGGCCGGCCGGCGGGGACGCACGGCGCGGGACGTGGGAGCGCCCGGCCGCCCCGGGTTTGGCTGCTGACCGCGTTGTGGAGCCGCGCTGCCCTCGCCTCGTGCTGGAACACGAGGAGCCGCTCGCCGTGTGACACGGGACGAAGGAGCGGCCCTTCCCTCCGCCACACGGCCTGGGGACGGCCTGGACGGGCTGCGGGAGGCCGAGCTGAGCGAGGTAAGCGGGGAACAAAATGGTGGCCGAGGGGCTGGGCACGGGGGGGATCACGGCCGCTCTCGGGCTGGTCCCGGTCCCGCCGCCGCAGGGCAGGGCAGAGCTGAGCCGAGCCGAGCTGAGCTGCCACCGGGCCTTGGCCGGGGCGGTGCCGGGCCGGGGCGGGGTGCGCTCTGTGCCCGCCCCCGGGGCTGCCCGGCTGTGCCCGGCCCCGCGCCCCGCAGCTGCGTCCCGCCCGCCCCGAGCGCCAGCAGCAGGTAGGGCCGGCAGCTCGGCAGGGACGGCGCGGAACCCTCCGGCCCGGGGTGCGGGGCGGCTCCTGGGGGCGGCGGGGCCGGGGGGGCGGTGGCGGCTCCGAGCCCGGGGCTGCCGGGGGGAGGTGGGGAGGGGCGTGGGGCGAGCGGCGGCGGCGGCGGTTCGCGTCCGCGTCCGTTCGAGGCTCGGCGAGGGTCGCACGGCTGCTCCCGAGCCGGTGTCCCTGTGTAACGCCGCTGCCCGGAGTCTGACTCGGTGTTACGCCGCGCCCTGAGACCGGCACGCCGTTAGCGCAGCCCGGGGCGGAACGCCGGCCGCCTGCTGAGCATCTGCGCCCTGTGCTGAGCGCTTCTGTGCCCGGGGAAAGGGTGTTTGAACGGAAATTCCACGAATGTAGAAACTTAAAGTTATTTGAAATGTTTCCTAGGAAGAGTGTTTAAAAAAAAAAAGTTATGGGGATGACTTGTTTCAAGGAGGCCTCATTAGTAAGTAGATCCTCATTGAATAAAACTGCTTTGAATGTTATTTGCTTTTGGATGTGAAAAAAATTGACTTTGCTAACAAGGATGACTCTAGCATCAGTTTCTCCTAAGTCTCCTTTTTTCTTACTGATCATTGCAATTCTTTCAGTTTTCCACTACCAACTTTGCATGATGCAAATTTCTCAGTGAAAAAAACGTTTCCTTTGCTGAATTTATGGCATGGCTCAGCTTAGGGTACTTCTGCACTGGAGCGGAACACGGTTCTCAAGTACCTGTCATCTTCTAGGTTTCCCCCACTCCCCTGCAGTGTGCTGTGTAACATCTGCCCAGCAAATGAATTGTTATCCAAGTACTCGGGATCAGGTCTTGGCTTTACAAATGGTTTCCCTCATCTTGTCCATGAGGTAGTTTATTCCACACTCCGTACTACGCAGTGCAGAGAGTTCCAACTTTAACCCATAAGCTAGCAGGAAGAAGCAGAACCCAGCGCTGCTTGATGTCCGCTCTGTGGGCTGTCTATGCCGTGCCATTCTGCAAGGTGTGCCTGCACTCTGTGCATTGTACTCTGATGTTCTCCTCCAGCACAGATAGTGGGAATGCTGTCCTCTGCACTGATGCTCCAATCCTGGGCGTCAGCATTCGTTTATCTGTGCCATCAATGGGCCCCACCGCAGTGCTTTCTTGCTGGAGCAGCATGGAGTTGAGCTTCAAGGATTTCACTAAAATTCAACACAACGATAGGGTGGGAATTGAAGTTACACCTTGTAGGTATGCGTGGATGGTGGACTTCTTAAATGCTGTGTTTAAATATATGGGGGGATTTTCCAGTGTTTGTCTGAGAATTCAGATACTGATGCATTTTAGTGAGAACTGGGCGCATGCAGTAGGTGGAGGAATGTCTCCTGCCCTCAGAAGAATGGATGCTTTCTTCAGCTTGATGAAATCCTAGTACTAGAGGGAAAATACACGGAAACTGAACCTGCAAACAATCTTTGGCTACTTTTGAATGTCTGAAGTGTGACAAAGCAAAAATGCTACTGTTAGTTTCAACTTTGATTTTACAGGCACAAATCCAACCTGTCTGTGAATTTGCTCCTTTCATCACGAAAGCAGGGATGTGAGATAGCATTCCACAGTTTGGTTTCATGGTTCTGATAATGTTACCGACGGCGGTTGCTGCCAGCTCCAGCTGAGGGGCTGGCAACACGTTCCATTACAGGGCTGTTTTTATAGATACTTTATGTATTTTTGTGAGTGCCTCAGCTATATCTCTTGAGTTAGCATTGTGGCCAGCAGCATCACTGAGGGGAGATGCTGCTTCTGGGAAGAAGAGAAGGTAAGAGCCTTCCTACAGTGCACAGAGCAGCAATTAGCTGTTTTCAAAAGACCTGTGTTAAGTCAATGCTTCCCCAGGTTCAGATAAAGTAACCTTTTGTATGCTGGGTGCTGTACAGTGTGCTGGTGGGAACAGAACTATTCTTAAAATAGCCTTCTGACTTATTTGGTGCTCAGGATTTGTATCTGCTTTTAGCTTGCTTTAGGAATACAAGCTTTGCAGTTTAATTCCAGACTCAGTACTGCTACTGACATATTACTCATGGTTATGAAAGAAGATGTTGGATAGGAATCTGGAGCTCCACAAACCATCTATTTCCCCCTTTTGCTTTGAAAACCTAACAGAAGGAATATTTTAGTGGTTGGTTTTTCTTCTTCTTCTTTATCTTTATTTTAAATAGGAGCTGAAGTGATGAAGTTGCAGATTGATTGCAGTTAAACAGAACATGGTTAAACATATGAAGTAGCTTGCTCACAATGAATAACTACTGTATAGAAGGAAGCAGCTGTTCTTGTTTATTGTTCACTTTCACAGCACTTAGGAATTGCTGTATGAATAATCAATTTCAGAATACGTCTCTGCCTGATCACTTTCTGTACCTCTGTCACGTAGTTTATTCTGCTTCTCAGCATTAGTTAAAGTTCTCGTTTTGTCAGTTTCATCAATTAATCATCATTTAATCACTTCAGATGCTCAGAAGACTAAAGGAATTTGAAAGAAATGCTCTGGATGATTAATTCTGTTCCCATAAAAGGAAAAGTGATGCCAGGGTTCTCAGCTACATGCTGGAGCCGTTTCGCCAGTATCAGGCAATCTCCCTAGGTGGGGGTAGTGCACAGCCATGGAGCCTGCTGTGTTTATTCATCTGCAAAGTATGTTTCTGCAGGAGGCTCTGTGAAACAGCGGCGATGTAAGGAGGCAGTGCAGTCTGATACAGCCCTCAGGGCAGGAGCAGAGGAGTTGTCTCACCAGCTTGTCAGTGTCTCAGCAATGACAGGGGCTTGCAGCAGATGTTTAGGCAAAGGAGAGAACAGAGTTTGTACGGACAGATTTCCTTAGGTCTATCATTGTGGCTTTTGGCATAGAGAACTGCCACGATCAGGGATTTTCAGAACTGAAGGTTGCATTCAGATGATCGTGTTTAGTAGTCAGTAGTCATCCCACCCTTGTGAATTTCTCATATCTTTTTGTAGTTTTGTTTCCTGAGCAATAATTTCAATTTTGTGCCTGCGGAGAAGCACTTTTGTTTCCTTTAAAACTGCTACATAGCAATTAAGTTGTGCCTGTCCACATAGAAACAATGCCTTAATGCAAATACAAAAAATCATAGTTTATTTTTTTGTTATTATTATTACTGCCTTTGTCATTTTCATGCCCAAGATTAATTCCAGAGTTGGATTTTCTTCAGAGCCCAGTCTATCAAGACTTTGTCTCATAGGAACAACTGTGGGGATCTACCAGGAAGAGCACTCTCACCACAGGAATAAGTCACAGCTGATTATCTCCAGCCCCGTATCCAAATAGGAGTAACTGGGATACTGCTGAGCCATGAGGCAGACTACAAAACCTTAACAGGTTTATGTTGCTAAAGAACTTCTGTCTTCCCATGATTTTGGCTTTTAGTAAGAACAGAACTAAGTGAACTGCTGGGAGAAGTGTCTGAGCAGACTGCATACACAACAGGTCTGGAATCCATGGCGTGGGTGTGGTTGTTTCCCAAGAAGTCCAGGATGTTGGCAAATTTCCCATATTTACATTGCATCCTGCAGTCTGCTGGTTTTTATAGCAAAAGTACCCCGATTGCCAAAGTGGGTTCATCGTGCCTTTATGATCTCTTTGGAGCTGGGTGTTGGGCAATTGGCTTTTTTGTACATGTGCCAATATGCCCACACCCTCCAGGTACAGCTGTGCTGCCAGTTCTTGCCCGATCACAGCAGTGGATGCTTTCTTGCGGTATCACGAGTCCATCAGTGTGCAGACACTCAGGGTTTGCAGTCTGCTGATCCGGATGTGTATCTGGGGCGCTGGCAGAGAGCTGGTTTGGTAATATGGCTCTGTTATATCCTGTCATAGGTGGATTCAGATCAGACAGTGTTCATAGCTGTCAGCTTCCAGTTCTTCACAACTGCTCAGTGAAGGAAAGTGTGAGCAGAAAAATCAGGAAAGGAAGTAGGAGGCTGTCACGGTAAGTGCTTGAACGAGCGGCAGGGTTTATCCCTGATTATCCACTGATGATGCATTTGCAAGGTTAGAGCTTGGACACTTGTGGAGCTGAACGGAGCTGTGGCAGCTTTTCCTTGGGGTGCTGCCAGTGCTTGGCTCAGGAGAGCTGCATGAGGTGACACGAAGACGCCAGTCTGGGACAGCCGGGCTGCACCAGGGCTGCTCCATGGGCAGAGCCTGGCACTGGTGCTGCAGTAATTTGCTGTGGTGCTCTAAGTGGTTCTGCCCCTTCGTACTTCCCTTTGGATAATTGTTTTATTATTATTATTTTAGTTTTTCTTTTTGCTTTTTCCCCTCTTTGAGGTGAACTGAGATGTAGATAGTAACTGCATCCTCAGTCAGGATATTCAAACCAATCTGCCAGGGTTTTGTGATCAAAGTTTGGGATATGATGGTGACTGGATAGAAGGATTAGTTGGTTTGGACTTAAATTTTTTTTGTGTTCTTATTTTTACCCATTTCAGAGTGTTCTTTTCTCACTACAGGCTGTGGTTTTGGTCTTTCCCCTCTTCTCTTTTGCCCCTCATCCACTTCCCAATAAGAATCTGGAACTGCGCTCAGCTGGTGTCCCAGCACAACTGGGAGAAGGAGAAACAGCCATCTGTCTGTGCTAAAAACGAGTCAGGCAGTGGGATGCTGTCCAAAAACAAAGTTTAAACATATGTTATTTACTGAATGTTTCCACATGCAGTAAAAATAAAGCTACAATTCAAAACAGTGCCTTTAAAACATTGGAGGAAATGAATCATCCCGGAATCTCTCGGGTTGGATGGGGCTGCTGTGCTGAGAGCTGTCTCCATCAGGGCTTTCCCTACTTCCAGGCTGCCTGTCTTGAGAGCACTCGTGGTTCCTCAGCCATGAAAGCCTGAATCTCATTAAAAAGAAAATTTAAAAACACTGTTAATCACCAAAGGAAGACCAACACTTTCCAATGAGGAAGAAGGGAGTTTTCAACATGGCTGTCAGCAGCATTGCCTTCTCGTGGCTGCAGGCCTGGTGCTCACAAGGGCACTGGCGATCAGCTCTGGGACAAAAAGGCCTTTGAGAGAAGTTATCTCTTCGAGCCAGCGTGACCTCATCTGCATGTATTCAGAGAACTGACAGAGGAACTGTAATAGCTCTTATGTCGGTTTATTCAGAAAGGGATGTTTGGGAGGAAAACTGCTGCCTCTAAAATGGGGTGGCCCTGTTTTGGATGCCTCAAGGAGGAGGAGGATGGTGGGGAAGTGCTGGGCTGCTTGTGCAGGGCTGCAGGAAGCTCCTGGCCATAGCAGCAGCTCTATCTCTTGTGTCCACCAGGGCTGGCACCACAAACCTACAGCATCTGTATGGCTCAGACACGTCTCATGTTCTGATCAGTGCCCCTGAATTTGAAGAAGCTTTTCGATTTTGAATGTGTCTGTGAGGTGAGGTAGCTCCTGTTAGTTCAGGATGCTGCCCATCTGCACAGCGCTCCTGTGCAGTGTCCCAGGCTCTGCTGCAGCACCATGAGGCCAGGCCTGGGGTGGGCTGCTTGGCTGTGCTGTGTCTGTGGGGCAGACAGGATTTCCTATGTGTGCTTTTGAAGCACAACTGTTTTATACTCAGCCCTAGCATTTGCACAGACTTCTCCTGTCCTTGCTGTAGGTTAGCAATGGCTTGTTGTAAGCCCTCTCACCTAAGTCACCCGTGCCTGCAACTTCACATGGAGCACTTTGTGCTTCCCTTCTGGACTCCTTTTAGGTTGTCTCTTCTGGTTTCCATCCCATCTTCTCCAGTAATAATGTATTAGTCTGTTCTTCCTTGGGTTAATGATAATGAATTGAGCAGACTTCTGTGCTACTGAGGAATGCACTGGCTAGCTCACTCGGGGAGAACAGTTTGCATCAAGTTGCAGCTCATTTCCCCTCTGCACGGCCAGGACGTGGTGACTGGAGGGACAACATCTGTGTCATTTCCCCACAGCTGACCACAAGCACATCCTCACTGCTTCCATGAGCGTGCTTTGGCTGTCACCACCAGATCTGTCTATGGGACTTGATAGGGAGTTGTAATCATATTTTAATGTACTGGGTTATGTCTTTTGGGTTATATAAGCGCTCCTTTAAGACATGTTTTCGGCACTGAACGGTGATTTGTGTCCAACTAAAATTTGCAATTCGTTTTTGCTTGCAAGGAGTGCTGCTGGTGGTTTCCACAGATCCATACTTATCTTTGCTGTGTGTGTGTAAGTGCATGATTCAGCTCTCACATATGCTAAGGTAGGGCTTTTAAACAGTCGATTGTATCAGCAGATTTTCTCTGGGTGTGTTTCAATCAGGTGGGAGACCTGTATATTCTCCAAGAGTTTCTCCCATGTAAGTAATATTCTTCCAGATTTATATCATGCACCTGAGAAGAAGCTCAGGCTTTTGTGTTTCTGTATGTGCCAGGTTTTCAGCCTCTCAGACTGAACCGTCTGTTTTCACTGAGTGGATCGTATTCAAAAGGTAGAGAGACCAGAATAGAGCTGACGTGACTCATAATGCAAACAAACAGCTGGAAAAAGGGAACAATACACAAATCATCTGGGTGTTCTAGTTTGCAAAAGTGGTTTAGTAGGAATTTTAACTTTTAAATTCAAAAACCTACTTGCCAGTTGTACAGATAATGCTGTACTTTGTGTCCTGGACTGTTAATGTGAATTCCTCTTGGAATCAAATGCGTATTTTAAATGAAGGAGGAAGCTTAAAGGAACAATGCCAGCTTGACCTTTCCGGATTTGTGAGTGGCTGCATCTGTTCAGATGTAACTGCTAGGAGTACCACTGCCTCTCCTATAGGGGTCTGAAGTAGTTTGTGGATCTGCCATTGTTAGAGTAGGAGGAGGCTCTTCCATGCCAACTTTTCTAATCCCACAGAAGCCTGTTTACTAGCTTCTTCAGGGGGTGGGATGAAAGGGGTTGTTCTTAATACTATCTGTGTATGACTTTAAGGCTGTCAGGAGACTGAAAACTGAACTCATCTCTCATTTTAGATATTTTGCAATGCCTGTCACCTTGGCAACAAAGCTGAAGTCTCATCAGATTTGTTTTCAGTGACTTACTGGAAAGTTAGTCACATTATATACTGTTTTGTCAAGAAGGCAATAAAGAATAGAAAAGTATTCTCTTGTTCAATATGTACCATAATTAGCTGTTAATACTGTGCTGAACTGTCTTTCCTTCTCTGTTAAATGCAACACCATGTCTTGAATTTCTTATTGTTAGAACTTGAATGTTTCTGTAATATTTAATCTGACAATCTTTGTAAATTCATCAGAGTTTTTACAGATTTGCAAAGGATCAGAGAGAAAAGAAATGGTTGCGTGGGTAGCCAGAAAGTGTAGGAACAGCTAAACCTGAGATAATAATTTGATATTTGATCAGTTCAGTGACATTATCTCAGACAGTGCTCTGGAGTACGCAGCTCTTGCTCTGGCTGTGTTACTGTCACACGTACAACCTGCAACCTGCTGATTCTGTTGGGATCGATCATGCCAGTAGAACTTTGCTCCTTACAAAATGCCAGTTTTGTTCTTCTTTTGTTGCAGCAGAAACGTGGTGATTTGCTTCACCTCTCTGATACAGGAGGTGTAGAATGCTATGAGAAAGAGAGCCCTTCTTTTCCTGAGGAGACATTATTTCTTTGGAGCAATCCAGAGTCTGTGGGCAATTGTTGACCACTGAGTAGAGGAAAAGAAAGAATTGTCTGGGTGGAAATGCAACTATTTGCCTCCAAGGTACAGTGAAGATTGAGGCACAAGAGCCGTTTTTGAAGCATGAATGCTGCGTGGTTACAGACTTCTGCTCAGATTTACTGTTTTCCCCATACTTTAGAAATTCAGAGTGTACTTGATAGTTATTTTGGTGCCCCATATTATTCATCAAAATGAAAAACGGTGCCTTTGCCATCTAAAGATCCAGAAATTGCTCCAGAATGATGCAGCAGGTGTTTTAGATGCTCTGTGGTGCAATGTTGTGTGGGCTGCAGGCCTTCCTATGCGGGCCTTGTTTATACAATGCATTTAGACAAATTAACTGAACCTATCAAGAACCAGGAGCTGGAGCTGTAAATGAGAACAACCGTATTTTGATCTGGCCTGCCACTGACACGGCCACATTTAACTCAGCTGAGCTTTCCTGAGCAGCCCTGTGTGGGTAAGTCCTTTTCCTATTGCTGGGTATACGTATAGGAATGGCCACAATTTCTCTGTAGCTCAAACAAACAAAAAGTTATTCTCAAAGAAAATGAGTGTTTGTTTTTCTCTTGTAAGTTACTAGCAGAATAAGTTATGGAAGAGTGTTGGTTCTGAAGGTAAGCCTGAGTTCTCCCTGGACAAACAAAATCAAGCTCCCTCAGGAGTGCTATTTCTGTTAAACTAGGGTGCTAATAACACAGCAGTTAGATCTCTGAGTCTCTGCTTCATGTGAATACTTAGAATGTCTCTTTCCTTTGCAACACGTAGACCTCTTTACAGCTGAAGCTGTTTAAACAAACCATTGCACTTCTTTTATCACCCACTGTTTTATCAGCAATTTTCCACCTATATATATACACATATATATATATTTGCAGTTGCTCATATTCAGTGAATATCCTGGGAAATAAAGCCTCCAGGAGCTTCAGTGAATGGCTTAAAAATGTACATGCTGTTCACTGTCTCAGAAATGTTGAAGTACACAGCTTTGTGAGGAAAGCCCTGTGTGCTAATATTTGCTTTGTCATACAGAGGAGCTGCCTACTGAGTACTTATGCACATTCCTTGCATTTAATCTTGCTTTAGTAAATTTTTACTTTAAAATTTCACTTTAAGAAGCATTACCATTACTACCTTACCCATTTTGTAGTCTGAAATACTCTGGCAATACCAGAAGTCAGAGAATGTTTTGTTTGAGTGCGTGCATTCCTTCAGATTGGGTAAGCTGCTCTGGATGTTTGAGGTTGAGTAGGAATCAGGCTGGAGCCCAGGAGAATGAAGTGTTGTCTCCTCTTTTTGATTCTGTGAGACTGGATGATACTGTCTCCCAGAAAGATATTTTAGGCAACATTATATACCTGAGAGGGCTGTAGGTGTGAAGTCATGACAGTAGCTTTGATGGAGGGACTAGTCATTAATTGTTACCACTAATTGGCACTGCCACGTGATGAGATGGAAGGAATAAGAGATTCTAGACTCTGTCTTCACAGGTATGCCTTGCAGTGGAACAAGATGTTCCTTTCTGTGCAATGCTGGGCTGGGTCTGAGCATGGCAGAATGGGGCTCCTTGTCAGGAGCAAACTCAGAGGAGAGTGAAAACAAATGGTGAAAGTGCTGATAGCACAACTTAGAGGAGCACAGGGCCTCTCTGGGACGGAGGAGTGGCAGCACAGCCACAGGGATGAGTGTGAGGAACATAAATGGGAGTATTGGGGGAGGGAGGCAAAGGGAACTGTCTCTTATAAATGCTAGGGTAGAAGTAAGCAAAGAAGAATACTGAGTCCCAGGCTGGAGGTGGTGGAAGCACAGCTGTCAGGGCTTCTGACAGTGCTGTAATGGAGAGGATGCACACCAGGACGTTTGCTGGGCAGAGAAACAAGAGGGTCTCCCTGGTTTTTCTGGCCTTTCTATTGAAACAGTAGTTCCCAGGCTTGGGAAAATCATTTATAAATGTACTGAAGAAGCAGACTCCAAATTCTGCCACTGGTCTGTGAGATACACACAGACTTTTGCACAAATTCGGCTTCCACAACACACCAAATCCATGTGCTGTGTGTGGTAAAGCAGTCTCTGTGATAAGGCATTCTCAGACAGACCTGGCATGGTTGTGTTAATCCACATCTGGACACCATAACGAGTTGTTGTGTTCCACTGTTTGCTCAGAGCACTGGATTTATCTTAAGTTCTTGTTTTTATCGCTATGCAGCCAAGTGTCATTTAGATGATCCATCTGCACTGAAATCCCATGTTTCAAGCCCTTTCCTTGTTTTCCTTAAGTAACTTCTCTTTGCATAAGATGCTGACCCTGCACAGCACCATTTCTATGACTAAGCTGGACAGTTTTATTAACATCAGCTTGAAGTTTGCTTTCTTTCCCATGTCACCAACAAGACATCCTTTTGGGTATGGTCCTGACAACCTTATCTAGCATTTGCCAGCAGTAACGCATCCAGAGCACAGCTTTCTGTGGCTTGACTCAACAATGCAACATTTACACAGCAGTAATAAGCTGTACCAGCTGCTGGTGTGTGTTACACTTATTCTTTTTTGACATGCTTCGGATGAATCCTTACCAAAGATTATTATAACACACAATTTATTCACCGTAACTCTCGTTCCTTCTGCAGCTAATTGACAACACAAACTTGGACTCGGGACAGAACGTATAAAATGCCATGTTAATTAATGGACCAAATCTAGGTGTTTGTTTCCTTCCACTCCTCACCTCCTCCCTTCTGCCCCCCCAGCCCTGAAAAAAAAAAAAAAAAAAAGGTCTTAGCGGATTTGAGCTTACCCTGAAATGGGATGCCAGCAGTGAAAATTATCCTAGGTCTCTTTGCTTTCTGTCTGTTAAGTTTGGCAGTGTCTCACTGTACAGACTTTTATTAATAAAAAGTCCAAAGTATTTTTCCATTTGGAAGGGACTCATCTCTTTCTAACGTTATGCAATCCAGTCATCTTGGTTTGGGTGAGCTGCAGCTGCAGAAGCCATTGACAGCTGGTTTCCTCGGAGCACCAGAGCTGTCCCAGTACACAGTTAGGCTTCCAAAATTTTGTCACCAGATTCAGACCTTTGACACTATGAAGTTCCTTCACGGAAATCAGAAATGTCAGCAGGATTAAGACATTGTTTTCATTGTCTATTTCACTTTGAGAATTTGCACTGAAACTTTCAGAAGTACATTAACTAAAGCAGTGTTTGCCAACTTGAAATTTAAAAACAAAATGCATTAGCTTGGACAAGAGAGAAGCAGTGTTCTAGGAAGAGAGAGAAAGTATTCGTATGGAGAGAGGAGGAGGCACATGCACTGTGGGGTCTGATCTATATCTTGTGGATATAGCCAGGGGGAGCGTTTGGCCTCCTATTGAAGCACCTGCTGAAGGCTCGAGAAAGCATGAACGTCACACTGTCAGTAATTCTTCTCAGGTGCATTAAAATCACCGGCAATACAACCACACATAGGCATTGGTTATGTTCCTCCTAGTGTACTTGTTTGACCTCCCAGGATGTGCATGGGCTCACATGCAGCATGTTTAGAGCAGTCTGTGCAGCCCTCGGCAGCGTGTGGCAGATGCCGGACCTCAGACACGGCTGCTCGACCTCCAGGAGCAGCTGCACCAGCTGGAGGAGTGTGGGGCTGCTCTGCACCTGGGCTGGAAGTGGAGCGTGAGCCTTCCTGTGCAGCCTGTGTGCTGCAGACACCTGGGAAGTGTGATGGGCTGATGGTTGGAAGGATGAGCTCTTGCCTGCCTCTGTTTGTGATGGCGATCCATCAGCATGCTGCTCTCAGCATCCTGTTGTGATTCCATTGACCCAAATGGGACTGATGGCTGTTGTGTGTCTGTCACAGGGGTCTTATCACACCTTTGGTGGTATTTGGTTGTGGAATTACTGAATTAGTGTTGCTCTCTCACCTACCAGCCCGCTGATGCCCTTTTGCTAACGCTAGAGCTGAAGTGCACTGGTCTATCTCAAACTCCTCTGGCTTGTGTTACTCTGATAGAGGTTTGTGCAACATGGATTCAGGTGCAAGGTGCGTGATGAATCTTGCTTCCTGCTCCTCTGACAAGTTCAGAGAGATGAAGGTGTATTCCCTCCATCCTCAGGTTGTGGAGATGTGTACCATTAGTGCTTCTCTGTTCTCACATCTTCCAAACCTCTTTCTCTGCAGCCCTTGCCATCTGGAGCAGGTTTGCTGTTCGTTCCTCTGCGTCTCATCAACTTTCCATTTAGGTGCAGTCATAAGCAGACAAAATATTGCCTTTGTTGTTGATGTCTTTTAATTTCTTCCTATCCCCTTGGCCTTATGACTGGATACTTGGCTTGTTTTGAACACATTCGCTCTGTCGGTTGTAATGGATAGCATATTGTCTTGAGCTATTGCTGGCTGGGATTAAGTATCTGTAAGTGGCTGAAGGAGTCTGAGGTTCCCTGAGGAGTGTGTGCACAAACAAGTTCCACCCCTGCACTGCTGAGGGGGTGGGCGTGTTTGTCCCTGATAAAAGATTGCCTGCTGCAGCAGTCTTCGATATCGGCGGGAGGAGGAGGAGGGAGCTGGGACTCCCTGCAGCTTCTGCAGGAGGAGAGAGAAGCCCATTTGCTGTTAGAAATGGGAAAACAGGGCTTTGGTTATATTTTTCTTACCATTTTTTGCACAATGGCTCTGAAGCTGAACTGTGTGAGCTCCATGTCTGTTGCAAGGCTTGGCTGTGTTGTTACAGCAGCTGTGGTGCTTTCAGCTGTGGTAAGTGACCTGCACCACATTTAAACATTGGCAAACTTTTACTCTTCAATTACTTATAAGAGTCACCCTGTTTTCTAACTTTGTAAGGAGTTTGTGCAGTTTTATAGTGGGATTTGGGGGGGACTGAAGTCCGGCTCACTGTAATCAGAGCAGTCAAAACTCACTGTTTTCCATCTTTATCTGTTTGATATCAGCTTAGGAATCACTTTGGTAACCTGCAGTTTTGCTCTCTAGTTTGTAACATTCTTTGTTTCTGCCTCGGAAGCTGAGCAGATGATACTCCTGTCCATCAGCTGCTGTGAACTCTTTTCCTTACCGATTTACTGGATGCTTCTAATGTAACATTTTAATTTTTTCTTTCCTGTTGTCTGCTGTCACTTACAGGCATGCTATAATATACAGACAAATGTCTTTTGCCAATACTACGAAAATGTTCTGTTTACTTTCAGTGTTACCAAAGTGAATTATTTTCATACGTAGCTAAATGAAAGTGTTCATTATGTTTTTGTAAAATAATGGATTGTATGTTGTAAATAGATTGCATTTGTGTGACAATAATGTATTAAAGCAGAATTGCAACATCCCTAGGACAGGATTTTATGGATAGCACTTTAATTCCTAAAATAGAACAGTGGCACAGAAATACTGAAGTAAGGTGTCTGTTGATTATCAGTAGGAGAATATAAGAATATAAGGAACTTCTCAATTATCTCTTTGATATTCACAATATTTTCCAGTGAGAGCAGAGTTAGATTACACAGTAATGATAATAATATCTGGATAATACACAATATGTAAATAATGATTAATAATTGTGCAAGCTGTACAACATATAGTTAAAAGTGATATGTCCATTTCCTGCAATAATTAGCAAGGAAACTTGTATTCCACTTATGTGTCATATTGATAAGTTATAAATCAGCTTGGAAAGTATGTAAAGTAAAATGAAGAAATTAGGGAAAAAAAAGAACCCCAAAACAACAGTAGATAAAAGAGAGCCTGCAAAAGAATGTGCCAGGGATAAGGCATAAAATAGAGCTGTTTGGAATTTAAAAGAAGCAATCATCAATTGAGAAAGATTTCATTTATTTATTCACAAAATTCAATGCAGGAGAAAAGAAAGGAAACTCCACTTGTTGCTTGGGACAATAGCTAAGAGATCAGAAGCAATTTCATTTAAACAAGAGTTTCCTTGTACTGTGTGGATTGAATAACATCCTCTGTCCTGCCCGTAGCCTGTCAGCATGGTGGAGCACGCTGAGTTTTCGAAGGCTGGGAAGGAGCCTGGCCTTCAGATTTGGAGGATCGAGAAATTTGATTTGGTACCAGTGCCAAAAAATCTGTATGGAGACTTCTTCACAGGAGATTCTTATCTGGTGCTGAACACCATCAAACAGCGGAGTGGGAACCTGCAGTACGACTTGCACTTCTGGTTAGGTAAGTCTGGTGGGAGTGCCCCTGCTGAAGTGAATTCTGATCCTCACTACTCTGACATTCTCCAGTAGGTGTTACCCAAGGAAATAAGGGACAGGACTTTGGGCACCCTGAAAATGCAGTGTTGGTGCACATATTGCTTCTCGCCTTAAATATTTGAAATAGTTTCTGCAATAGAGAGTACAGCCGCCTCTGTACCTGGAAATAGAGCTGTGGTATCAAAATAATGGCTTTTATGATCAAGGTGATGTAATTCCTAGTTCTCCAGTGTCAGTTTCTGACAGGCCCACAGAAAAGACAAGAACTCAGATGATATAGTCTGCTGAAATCTTTTCTATTTCAAGAGGTAGAGGTCAGTTCAGACCTCCAAACTGGCCTTCTGCAATAAATGTCACCAAGTGACACGACAAGGCTTTCTCCACATTCTATAAAACTCACTGGCAATATCATAGTTAAAGCTATGTAGGATACTCGCATGGTGGTTTGCCCTGTTTGTCACCTGTCAATAGCTTTTTTACACTAAAGAGATTCTGAGAAGTGAACTGCTGAGGAATTGATGTCTCTTCAGCCTTAATAAGCTGCTGATGTCTTCCTTCAGATTTATCTGCTTGTGAATTTGGTCCGTGAGAAGCTTCCTTCCAGGACAGGGTGAAATAGCAAAGGGAAAATGTATGATACTTACCAAAGCCACAGCTGTGAAGCAGTGGGGTTGCAGTAGTTATGGTGGTATCGTAACCCTTACAGAAAAATAACTTTTTCTTATGCTGTGCAAGGGTCATTATTAGAAAATATTGCGAACTGCTATTCTGCAGACCTGTGTGGAAGCTAAACTTCCAGGATTTTCCTTTCTCCCTTGTGCTTATGCTGAGGCAGAAACCTTGCATTCTGTCCACATTTTTGTCTTTTCATTTCTTAGGAGATGAAAGCTCTCAAGATGAGCGTGGGGCAGCTGCCATATTCACTGTTCAGATGGATGACTACCTTCAGGGGAAGGCTGTCCAGCACCGTGAAGTGCAAGGCCATGAATCCTCAACATTCCTGGGGTATTTCAAGTCTGGCATCAAGTACAAGGTAGGTTATGGCTGGATCTTTATCCTGCCAGTCTGAATCAAATCTGCAAGAAATGACATCCTGCCCACTTCTCAGAAAAATAAGAATTGCCCTTTTGCCAGTTGTTTGAAAAGCATTCTCAACCAGATGTTTTCAATGAGGTGGAACTGACAGAGTGGAGAACAGCAGATCCCAGTGGGAGAGCTTTGGCTCAATTAATAATGCACAAGGAAAGCCCCAGGAAATTTTAGGGATTGGGATTTTGTTTTTCTTCAGAAGACAGGGAAAAAAACAGTCTCAAGATGTCTGGAATGAGTTTAAGAGCAATCCAAGTGAATGGGAAACGCCTACTCAGTAGACTTAATTTCTCCCAGTTACTTAACTAAGGTTGGCCTTGCCTGTCTCTTTTTCTGTGCTCAGTCCACCTCCTTACCATCCATGTTTGGGGAAAGTAGATGAATAGCAGTGGGAGCTGTACTTTCTTGTAATAGAAGTAGAAACATATAGTCTAGAATTGCTATCCTTGTCAGGAATATGGTGGTAAAAGGAAAGGGATACCAGGTCAAATGCTTGCCAAGTACTTGTATTTCCTCGTGTTCAACTCTCTTAATCATTCTGTTTTGCTGATTTCCTGCTCATTTGTTATTATTTTCTATTCATTCAAATTTGGTAGTACTTTTTTGGACAATATCTTGTAGGGGTAGGGAATCCTGGGCCTGGGATAATTTTTGGTAGGCAGGATGTGCAATATACATGGAAATACACCCTTCGCTCCACCAGCCAAAATCCTGTGAGAACGTCAACTGATCTCATGTTTCTATCAGTGTCCCACAGACAACAAAGGGATGGATAGCTGGGATGCATCACTGGATAGATTGACATACAAAAGTCCAGCCTGCACATTTTAGCTCTCTCCGCAAGTTTCTGATGACCCTCTGTCCTGTGAGAAACAAAAACTTCTTATGTATAGCTAATTAATGTATTTTTTTCTTGCCTTTTAATTTTTGTCTTAGGCTGGTGGCGTGGCTTCTGGCTTCAGGCATGTGGTTCCCAATGAAGTAACTGTGCAGAGGCTCCTCCAGGTCAAGGGCAGGAGAACAGTCCGAGCAACAGAGGTCCCTGTGACCTGGGAGAGCTTCAACACGGGGGATTGTTTCATCCTTGACCTTGGCAGTGTAAGTACCACATAAAAGATGAGTTATCAGACTTTCAGAAACAGGAAAATTCTGATTAATTGTGTTTAGTTATCTCAAGTGTTCAGCATTCTGAAACATCATGTAGCTGATTTTCTAACATCTTTCAGTCCTGGACATGCTGCTCCAGAAAAGGTCATGTTAGGGTCTGACAAGTGGCAGCTGCATGACTTTTCTTTCTCCCCAGAACATCTACCAGTGGTGTGGCTCCAGCAGCAACCGTCAGGAGCGTCTGAAGGCCACTGTGCTGGCCAAAGGGATTCGGGACAACGAGAGGAACGGTCGTGCCAAAGTCTTTGTTTCAGAGGAAGGAGCAGAGCGGGAGGAAATGCTTCAGGTTGTTCACTTCATCCATTTCTCTGTGCTGGAATGGGAAGGGCAATATGTGAAAGAACAGATACAATGGATAGGTAGGCTCAGTAATGTCTGTGTTTACACAGGAAGTGCTAGTGTTAGAAACACTCGCGCTTCAATGCAGACGTGGTCTTCTTCATTGTTGGGACATCAGTATATTTTTGCTGGTTTTGATCTAGAAGTTTCTTCTCCTTCTTCTTTGTGGCTGGAGCATCTGGAAACAGAGACTTTTTTGGATTGGCTAGTAATATTTTCTTTCCTCTCTCTCTCAGGTTCTAGGACCAAAGCCCAGTTTGCCACAAGGAGCTTCTGATGATACTAAAACTGATACAGCCAATAGAAAGCTGGCTAAGCTCTATAAGGTAACAAGAAACAGATGGACCCTGACAATTGTAGGGAGTGAAGTAATCTTTCCACAATTAGATGGAGCTGGAATTGCGTAGAAGAGCTCAGCTGATCTGACTCAGAGTCTTTTAGGAACCTTTTTAAATTTAAGCGTATGAACCTTGGTTGCTTACACTGCATACCCACGTGCTTTTTACTGTCTTTATCAGAGACCAGAGTCAGCAGTGGGGATTCAGCTGGAGCTTTTCAGGAATTTATAGAGAAAGGCAGAGTGTGAAATGAGTGGGTGGGAACACTGTTAAAAAGATGAGAAGAATGGACTAGAAACTGGCTTTATCTCTTCCAGTATGCAGTGAGCATGATTGAAGTAATAATTTGGAAGGTAACGTTTACCATCAGTTAGTATGAGTGCAGAAGACTGTTCAAGACTTTTTGGGAGGAATTCTTCTCTGCAGTTGTCTCCACTAATGACTTGGTGAATATCTGCCAAGGTGGTTTGTAATGTAGACCTTTAGTTATTAGTAGGTACAGGAACTCAGACCTTTAAACCCTCTCGACACACAGAGGCCTACTCACAGTTACCAAGACAGTCCAATTCAGTTCTGAGATGCAGTTATTTTGCTTTAGAAGAACTTTAATGGCTGCTTTTGCATCCAGTACATTTAGCAGTTTGGACTAGTGTTTGATTCTAGTGATTTCTGCTTTGCTAGACGTATCTGAAATCTTCAGATTAAGTGCTAGGTTCTGTCATACCGTTGCTGTGTCAAAGGTTCCCTGTTTGAATGATAATAGTGCCTGAAGCAGCCACTGCATTCAGGTTGATTTCCCTTCCACTCCATGAGTTTTGGGTTACTGCCATGAAGCTGGAGGCGAACAGACAATGCCTTATCTAATCTCTGCACTGCTACCACAGGTCTCGAATGGGGCTGGAAACATGGCAGTTTCCCTTGTGGCAGATGAGAACCCCTTCTCCCAGGCAGCACTGAACACAGAAGACTGCTTCATTCTGGACCATGGCACAGATGGAAAGATCTTTGTTTGGAAAGGTACTTTAGAGATGCAGATGAAGCTGGTTATGTATGCATAGGATTTTCATCCTGATCCCTGTTTCTTTTGAGCCAGGTAGGAGAGTGTTCACTTGATGGAAGCGGTGCTTTTCAGGGCATTAGATAATGCTATCAGATAGCATTAACAATCTTGGGAAAGCACTCTCATCCAAAATGGCAGATGCTGAGATACTGGGGTTTTGGTGAAACGAAGGTTTCTGGGAACCAGAAAGAAAAAAATGAATTAACATCAATCATCATTTCCTTCAAAAAGGAAATTGTTCTCTCAATCATCATAGAAAAGCACAAAAGAAATAAAAATTTCATTTAGTACTTGGCACCATCTTCTAGCTGTGCCCCTCAGCTGTTGCAAAAAGTTGAATTGCTATGGACAGTTTTTTCTCTGGGTAGATAAAACTTGTTAAAAGTTCTATCTTTCCTGTCTCTTTTCATTAAAGGCAGGAGTGCCAATTCTGATGAGAGAAAGGCAGCCCTGAAAACAGCTACTGATTTCATTGATAAGATGGGTTATCCGAAACATACCCAGGTAAGGATGTGCAGCCCACCCAGATGCCACTGTGAATAGTTTTCTACCACATAGGCCACTGACTCCAGTGATTTGTGATGCATCTTTAGTCTTATTAAAGGCCTGTTTGGTATCTAATAACTGTAGGTTTGATCAATTGCTTTATCTCAGGCATCAGTGAGACCTAACGTGGCTCTTAATACTGCTTTGTGACACCAAGCCCTTCACTGCTGTAGTCTCAGGAGAGCTGTACAGGGCAACTCTGCCAGCCTGAAGCCAGGGCTCCTATGAAGCAAGTAGTAAGCAGTAGCCAGAGCTGGAGCTGTGTGGGACATGGGGTCAGGCTCTGATGGGCTGGCTCTTTTGTTTCAGGTCCAAGTCCTCCCTGAGAGTGGTGAAACACCCTTGTTTAAGCAATTCTTCAAGAACTGGAGGGACAAGGACCAGACAGAAGGACTGGGAGAGGCTTACATTTCTGGTCATGTTGCCAAAATCGAGAAAGTTCCTTTTGATGCTGCCACTCTACACACCTCCAGGGCCATGGCTGCCCAGCATGGCATGGAGGATGATGGCTCTGGCAAGAAACAGGTAAGCTGTGTCAGAATCCTTTTGAAGAGTTTCCAGAATTGTCTTTACTACTTGATGCCTTGCTGCAAGAACAGATGGAGCTTGAGACTCATCAGCACTGCACTTTCATAAATGCTGGGGGAATCTTTAACATTTAAGACACCAAGAAGGTCTTGAGAGCCCTACAGCCACGTGGTGTAGATGAGCTGCCGTTTTCACTCCAAGATTGCCCTCGGGTCAATGCTTCACCCAACACCATTGACCCAGACTTCTTTCTCTTTCCTCCTCATCCCTATTATTCTAGCTCTTGCCATCATGCATGTGATAAGTGGTCGTCTCAGAACACCTATCTGACACATCTGGATGTTTGTGTTTGTGCATAGAAACAGTGGTCAAGGTGGGCTTGAAAGAGCTGAGCCGTGAATCCCAGCCAACCTTGTACTTTTCCAGAATCTCCAGTAAACTAAAATCTCTGTTCATCGTAACTGAGAGAAATCAAAATCATCATGTCATGTACAAAATGGGCATCAGTGCTGGCAGTGCTGGCAGTCTGACTGACATTTCTCCTGTGCTTCTCACCATTCAGAAGGCGTGATCAAGATTTGGGAGTTCACAATTGGATAAACTAAATGTTCCTTGCTTCCAGGCCTGGCTGCAGGCTGTGGAAATCTGTGGTGGATGGGAATGACAGACTTTTAGTGGCTTTCCCCAGCAGGTGGGGCTGCAGGACTGCAAGTTTTGGGAGGCTGGATGAAGAAAACAGCTCGGTCTCTGCTAAGGAACATCTGCTTATTTGTATTTCACTAAGAAAATTTCTGGTCCTCTCCCTTTGTGCTCTTTTCTAGATTTGGAGAATAGAAGGCTCAGAGAAAGTGCCAGTGAATCCTACGACATATGGCCAGTTCTATGGAGGGGATAGCTATATTATCTTGTATGACTACCAGCATGCTGGAAAGCAGGGGCAGATCATTTACACTTGGTAAGAAAGACTGGGCCTTTGTGGAGCTGTGAAGTCTACTTCTTTGAGAATGGGTCACTGCTGGTTCCCATTTATGGAGGATCCTCAGGGAATATGATTTCACCTACGATAGTATTGCCTTCCAGAGCATTACTAGAGGTCTGGAAAGTTTTGAAGTTTGAATGGAAGGAACTACTGTGATAGCAAACAAATGAAAAAGATGCTTGCTTGCTTGTTTGTTTGTTTGCATTTCTAGCAGTACTTAATCCTTTGGATCAAGTCCTGGACTTCTTGCAGTTTCTACATCTGAGACCATTGTTACTAACTTTTCTTACTTTGACACCTTGACTGGTGGATTGGGACTGTTACAGTTTCCCAGGCCTTGCCTTTAAGGAGGAGTTTTTTAAGGGTCTCACAGTGATGTTCTTGCTTCTCAGCAAGCAGAAAGGGCACAGGCAAGCTGTGTAACTAAAACCAGAAGGAGTGCAGTCTGTATAAGTACTGCACGTATAGTTCATGCTAGCAGTGTGAGCAGGCATGTTTTTAAGCTGGTTGCTGAAAGTATCTTTGGAGATAGGCATGGAGATACTAAAGAATCTCTGCTAATTATCTAGAAAACATCCATATTTTCCTCTGTAATCAGTCTTACAGTCTAAGACAGTGAGCTTCTTTTCAGTGCTGAATGAAGTGCTACTGAAGTTTGGTAGCATTGAAATTTTTCTTACATCTTGATCTCTGTAAGGTGCATGTGTTGGGGAGAAGGCTGAAAATAAAACGCAAATTTTGCCTTGTCTTTCAGGCAGGGTGCTCATTCTACTCAAGATGAAATTGCGACTTCGGCATTCCTCACAGTACAGCTGGATGAGGAGCTGGGAGGCAGCCCTGTGCAGGTGAAAAAAAACAAGCAAAGAAAATCAAATTAAAACCACGAAAACCAACTGAGAATAAATAGGATATAATTGGTTTTCTCATACCTTGCAAGTGGCAGTGAGCCTTCTGCTTTCTAGTGTTAATAATTCTCAGAAATTAACAATCTGTATTTCATGCAAATTAATGCAACATGTTGGCAGCCAACAGAATTTGATAGGAGAAGCAGAAAACACCCTGCGTATATTTAATTACTTTTTTTGCAAAGGCTGCTGGATTGGTGAAGACTGCAAACTCTGTGAGTTCTATAAGAAGATTCCAGCCAGAAATATGGCAGCCAAAACCATTTCCAGCATCCCTTATGCTTCTCTTCATCGGTGCCTTAAAACTGACAGCAGGTTATCTTTTTCTCTAGAAACGAGTAGTGCAAGGAAAAGAGCCACCTCATCTGATGAGCATGTTTGGTGGAAAGCCTTTGATTGTTTACAAGGGTGGAACATCTCGGGAAGGAGGTCAGACCACACCGGCACAAACACGGCTCTTCCAGGTCCGGTCCAGCACCTCGGGAGCTACCAGAGCTGTAGAGGTATGTGGAAAGAGAGCCAGCTTCTGTGTTGTATACATAAGCTGCAGTGGGGACACAATCTCTTTGAGAAGAATGAAGGCCAGATTGAGCTTTCTGATGTAAACTGTAACAAACTTTTAAGCCTTTAGAAACTGTTAAAAGATGTCTCTTTTCTGGTGAGTAAGTGGTGATATGTTCATTTTGGTTTATAAATATCATCTCAAATAGGTTGAAGCATTCCGTCTAAAGTCCACAGTAGATGTTACACCCTGCATAAAACAATGATTTGAAATACTGTTTGGTGCTGGATATTGTGTCTTGTTCTAAGCTTGTGTGACCACACTGCTACCAGTGGAAGACTGCAAGTGCTAAAGAGTCTAAATAAAAATACAGCCTGTGCCAGGATACAGGCTGAGAGCCCTTCTTATTGAAACAAAATTCAGACATACAAATAAACATTATGCTAATGATTCATCAGCATCAGCAGCTGGGATGGTGCTCTATGATTGTCTCCCCAGCAAGTTCTTATATCTCCTGACAGAACCGTGAAGGCTGGCAAAATGACAGCCCCAAGCATCTGAGCAGAAAGTTGTATGTATCTGTAGATTGTATTCAGAAGCACACGTTTGTTTACTCTTCTCATATGACTAAGCCTAACTCATTACCCAGATATAGGCAAATATACAACATATATTGTAACCCTACATGCTTGCAAGGAATATCTTGTTTCAAGTTTGTTTAAGGATAGATGCTAACTTTTATTTTGAAATTACGGGCTCTCCATAGAGGATGATTACTCCTCACATGTGCAACTTTCTTTTTTTTTCAGCTGGATCCTGCTGCCAGTCAGCTGAACTCCAACGATGCTTTTGTCCTGAAAACTCCCTCTGCTGCTTACCTCTGGGTTGGCCGTGGCTCCAACAGTGCAGAGCTGTCAGGAGCACAAGAGCTGCTGAAGGTTCTGGGAGCTCGTCCAGTACAGGTTACTGAGGGTAGAGAGCCAGGTGAGGGACACACATGAAGTCTGATGTCATTTCTGTGAAGCTGCACTTTCTCAATAATTATTTCCTGGATATTTTCTTTTTGTCTCTCAGAACAAGGAAATGTGAACATGATACATTTCCAATCTAGTGTCTTCATAATGTTTAACAGCACACCCATGTTTGTTGACCTCTAGAACTTTCTGACTTAGAAGAATGCTTAAAGTCCTATCCAAGCCGTACTGCTACTGTGTTTTCCAGCAATAGTTGAGGCAACAGAGTATCTTTTTCTTTTCCAGATAACTTCTGGACAGCCTTGGGTGGAAAAGCTCCCTACCGTACTTCTCCTCGGCTGAAGGACAAGAAGATGGATGCTCACCCCCCTCGTCTTTTTGCATGCTCCAACAAGAGTGGACGCTTCACTGTGAGTATCTGAGAAGATTGTCAAATAATTCAACATTCATCTGACAAAGCTGAGAGAAACTTAGTCTGAGTATGCCCTCAGTCAACAGTAATGAGCTGTTACACCCAATTTTCCTTTGTAGCGCTGCCTCCAGAAGGGAAAATATTAGCACCATTTATTTTTTCTGCAGAGACAGCAGCTACGTCTATAGCAACTTTTCGAACCATCAGACTGGTCCTCCCCTGGTTAACAACCAGCATTCCCATTCCTAAGATTTTAACTCTTGAGTCTTTCAAGCAGCAAGAGGGAGCCTTAGAAGCCTTGTGCATGAATGAAAGGCTGACAAGAGATGAAACTAGAGCCCTGGTGAACTACATTTCTCTTGCTAAAGTAAAGTGATACTTGCAGAATGTCCTCATATTTTGATCTTATGTTTTTCAGATTGAAGAAGTCCCTGGAGACCTGACCCAGGATGACCTTGCTACAGATGATGTTATGATCCTTGACACATGGGATCAGGTATGTCGTGTTCACCTGTTAAGGAGAGAAGCAAAGAATATACACAGTGTGGCTCTAGATTTAGAGATCCAGATTAAAATCACTAGCAGAATTATTAAATTGTAGAGTCCTTTTGCTTTGAAGCCTGAGAACAATTCACCTCACCTGTGACGCTGAAGAGAAATTACACCCAGAAACTGTGTTAGTTGCTGTGCATGACTCAGCCAAAAGTGAACTTAGAGATGAACTTTGTGTCTGTTTTATGTAGAGATGTTCAAACATCAGTTATTTTTTTCTGGTGTTAAGCTAGTGTACAGCTTGTTCTCGTAATTAGAATTTACAGCAGATAAACTGCAGCCAAAAAGCTTCCTGTCATCTACCAGAAACTTTATTCAGGTGGGCCAGTGATCCAGGCACACCAGGAGGAATATGTTTCTGCTCAGTGCTATACTCAGTTCAGCCCTTATTTTCTCTTTCATAGGCACATTGGCTGTTGCTGAAACAATTCATGTGATTTATTTTTTTTAATCTATAGGTGTTTGTATGGATTGGAAAAGATGCCCAGGAGGAAGAAAAGACCGAGGCTTTGAAATCTGGTAATTTCATGACATTTTTCCTTCTGAAATAAATGTTTTTTATTTTCCCACCATCTGATTTTAAGTCAGACAACTTAATATACTGAGGAATATATCTTAATCATAACATTCAATGTTGTGATCAAAATGATCACGTAGATTGAGAAGAGAGAATCTCAAAGATCAGCATAGAAAGGTGTGATATTTAGACACTGTGCTCAGACCCTAACAGTAGAAAAGTATCCCTGTGTGGGTGAGTACAGACTGCCCTTATACTGGAGCATTTTATAACAGTAATGTATGTTTTCTACCGAAAAATGCCGGTCTTCTAACAGGTGTAGATAAAACCACAAAGTAAAAGCTTATTTATTTTAATGAAAAATCTGAAGTTATATCTGTAGCATCCATCTACTGCTCCCTGAGATTTGTACCTTATGAGATTTTCCACTTGTGCCTTTACAGCTAAGCGATACATTGAAACTGATCCAGCCAGCCGTGATAAGAGAACTCCAGTCACACTCGTTAAGCAAGGGCTTGAGCCTCCAACCTTCTCTGGCTGGTTCCTGGGCTGGGATGACGACTACTGGTCTGTTGATCCTCTGCAGAGAGCAATGGCAGATGTGGATGTCTAAGTAACAGGTTTTTCCTCTTTTTAATAGAGCAAGTTTAGTTCCTTCAGTGCCTTCAACAGCTGCTTCCTCCTGCTGGATGGATGCTAGCATGGCAGTGATGTTAATAGCCAATTAGCTGTGCAATAAGTACCAAAACCAATCACGACCAGTCGTATTGCTCTACTCCTTGCTTTGATTATATTTAATATGGTAAAGCTTGTTTGGAATAAGAGAAGAATGGGTGAGCTTTGTTACTAAGATGAAAACGTTAAACAGAACCTGTAGATCCCACATTTGAACTTACTTGAAACAAATACACACCTTAAGAAAACAAAACCTTCTTTGTGCTGTTTTTTTTTGTGGTGCGTTAAATGTTTACAGAAAGGATTTTGTGGTGGTTTGGGATGTTTTGTTTTCCTTTCCATAGAGCTTCTAACATTTAATACTCTGGTAAATTCATGGTATTTTTCTCTTTCAGAAAGTCAAGCAATAGTAAAAAGTGTTTTTAACTCAGGATCAGAGGAGGAAGCATTGCTGTTTTCAACAAGAATTCATAGGGGTGACCAGTACATAGCAGCAGCAGGTACAGATGCACTCATCTTCCCCAAGGATTAATGGCAAGCTGTGCAGTAGCTTTGTTTCCCACTGCAAGTGTGTGCATATAGTGATTCTAATTAGTACTTCTTTGTTAATCATGTTTACACCCCAACAGAAGCTTAGCTCTGCTTGTGTTAACTAAAATACCGGCCAACATCTGCAGATTGGTGTATTGATTTTTATAATGGTAATAATAGCTGTAAATACAGAACTGACCTTATCCAGAAAGGTGATAAAAAAAATAACAAACCTTATGCTGGCCAGTATCAGAACAAGGACACTTTACTCACTGACCTGGGCTTTTGTTTTCATTCTCATCTCCCAGTAATTAAGGACTAGGTGCCAAACTGGGTAACAGTAGTAGCCTAAAGAATCTCCCTCTCATGCAAACTTTTAATTCTAATCCCATTTTAATCTTTAGTGACATTTACTAAACAGGTACAAAATATGAATACAGTTATCAGACTTGTGCCTCAAGATTACATGCACTGAAGATTGCACCTTTGGTATTAAGTGTAAACCTTTGCATCACAACTAATGGCACAAGTCTGTTCAGAAGCAGCATTGACACGTGAATCATTAATTTGCTAGGTATATAAACAGTACAAAACCTCCTGCTAAACACCCCCCACTAATTAGGGAAGCATTTATTGGACCTGGATAAAATGCAGTGTTCTAATTTTAAACATGCTTGAAACAAGAAAGGAAGTCTATTTACAAACAGGAATCAGGGTTATGGCTTTTTTTTTTCTTTTAATTGTTTTTTGAGAAGATGTACAGATTAAAGCAGACCCAGTGACTTTTCAGTGCATAAAGAGTCATAAATCTACATGGGCATAGCAACAAGAAGCATATTGTACCATTAACTGCAGCAAGCCTGTATAATTCCTGTGTGGCAGAACAGAGGTGGAAAGTTCCATTTCAGTAACATTGGCAAATAACTTTTCCTCATGAATAGGGAACTGTTATAGAAAGTATGAGCCTGCTTTTCAGAGGTACCCAATGTTCTCACTCCTACATCAACTTCCATTGTTTTTCCTGGTGTAAACTAGAGAACAAATGCATACTACAATCAGATGACTTCATCACATGCAGGTACACTCTAAAAGAATACAGGGCTGTTCCACTTCCCTTACAGGACTACAGACTCTTAATAAAAGGAATAGTTTTATATACTTTTTGAAAATGTGAGGTTACAGATAATTGGTTTTTCATCTAGTACAGCATGGATACATGCTTAAGATCATAAACTGCTTCTAATTTGGATCAACTTTCAATTTCAAGTATTTTGATTGTCCATATTCACAAATATTACATCTATATCTTACCACACACAGTATAAAAAAAACCAAAAAAGTTCCTCAGCATTTCCACTTTGCTAATGTTGCCTTAAGCTATAATATGCAAGCAATTTGGTGCTGCAGATGTTTACTGGTTGCAAAGGAAAAAGAAAACCAAGAACTTTCCCACTCCCACTGCAGCTAGCGTTTTGCACCTAAGATGCCCTGCATCATGTCTATGGGCAACGGAAAGATGATGGTGGAGTTCTTTTCGGCAGCAATGGTGTTCAGAGTCTGCAAGTAACGGAGCTGAAGAGCAGCAGGGGACTCAGTGATAACCATAGATGCCTCTTTCAGGGCCCTGGAAGCATTCATTTCACCCTCAGCTGCAATTACCTGGAGAAGCAAAATGAGAAAAATGGAATTAATTCTGATGCAATAATAAGCTAGAATTATGTCAGATAACTTCAGCCTTAAGTCATATATCAAAGACGTTGCTTATGATTGCAATCAAGCGCCCTCTCCTACTGCCTTTTTGCACTGGCTCTGCCTTTCTCACTTAGATATAAGGAACTCTGGTTTTCCTTGAAAGTTCTTTATGCCTGTTTTCTGTTCAGCATCAGGATGCCAGTATATAAAAACTGGTATTGTAAGTTTTGAAAATACAACAAGTGCATTCATTCAAGTTTTCAAAAAAGTTTCTGCTTTTGTACTTCTTTCAGCACTGCCTCCTAAAAACAGAAGTTATTCCTACATATCTGAAAAGAGCTTGACAGATGAATGATGTTTCTCACTGGGAAAACACCTTTTTATTCCTTCATTCTTTTTAAACGTTTGCTCATTAGAGACAGATTTGTAGTCATGCATTTTTATTTACAAGCAGAGCTTTTCTGCATTGACACAATATATTCTGAGCATTTGTAAATATTCTTTTATACACCAAAATAAATAATAAAATCAGGGAGTAATTAAACTTCAGAAAATAATCTAAAAGCTAATGCTTGGATCACTAAAGATCTTCAGCCGCAGTTCAGCTGAAGGGTGACAAAACTAAGTTTTACAGCTGTTTCATTTCTCCTATGAAGAAACAAAACAGAACGCAAAGAACTTCCCATAAATCAGCTAGTCAGAAAAAAAGCTGGAAGGAAGTTTGGCTCCTAATTGACTGCAGTCTCCAGCTAATAACCTCAAAGTTGTTCTGTTCACAATTTGTTCTTGTAGTAAAAACTTGGGATTCCACATTTTCAAATGAAATCTCAACTGCATAGTTCAAGATGAGAAATAACAAGTGGCTGGACCCAAATCCACAAAAATCCTACCCTGCATTCCTATTTGCCACAATCCAATATGGAAAAGAATCTTCATCCTCCAAACCACCACATTAAGTTCTTCATGAAGGGGAAAAAGAAACCCACAACGTCCACACATTGATGCCATTACCTTAGCTCTTGCCTCCCGTGCAGCTTCAGCTTCTGCAGCCATTGCTCTCTGCAGCTGTATGGGTAATTTCACATCCTTGATCTCCACACGTTCCACCTTAATGCCCCAATTATCTGTTGCATCATCAAGCGTAGCCTATGTAAAGCACGACAGTTAATTGCAGACATATATTTGGCTGCAAACAAGTATCCAAATTTGAAAAAAGACTATCAAACCAATTAATTGTCATAGAATTTTTGCACTTTCTATTTAATGGTTTTTAGTACTGATGGTATGCTGTGATGATCATAAAAGCACAGCTGTCGTAAGCAAAGACTTAAAGCTTGATCAGTATATGAAAGGAATTCTGTGGTGTCATTTCCTTCAGCAGCAGCATGTTGACATAACAATGCAGAATACTCCTCCTCTCACAAATCCCTCCTCCTTACTTATAATAGCCCCCCTTGTCTATTATTGTTTTACTCACTCATTTTTATTAGACTGAGTACCATTCCAACAGCCCTTGACAGGGTTTTGCCTAAAGCTCCAAATCAAAACTTGGCTTACCACTTACAAGGTAAAATTAAGTCCCGACCTCCAGTTTATCAGCAGGATCAATGGACAACTGATTGTTTAATGCACAGCCTCACGCTTGCATGTTGCTCATACCTGCATGTTGTGTGCAATCTCCTCACGGTCAGAGAGAATCTGAGAAAGGTTTTTGGTCCCCAGAACATTCCTCAAAGTTGTCTGTGCTAAAAGACGTGTGGCTGAGTCAGCATTTGTGATATTTGCCACAGCAAGGGTAGCATTCTGAACTCTGTAGTAAACCACTCCATCTACGTTAACTGTCACAGAGTCCTTGGTCAAGATCTAAAAAGCAATGGGAGAAACAAGTAATAATTGCATATAACTAAACACTATTTGTTTATATAATGATAATTACATACTTGTTTTACTGGACTAGTGCCTAGTTTTTTCCCCAGGAAAAGCAACTGCCATGAAAGCCATGTTTTATACATGTGTGCTGCATATCAACACGTCTACATAAGGATGCACAAACCTTTCAGCCTTGCTCTGTCAAGCTAAGATTAAATGTGATAACAGAACACTCCTCAGTGAAAAATCAGTTCCATGAGCTTTGCCATGGTGTTATTTCTAATTTACTTCTTTGCACTCACAGAGGGATTTGCAATTCATAGGTGATAAAAAAGTATTCAGAAATAATTTACATCAAAATACATATGATTTCACCTGGGAAACTTTAGTCTTCAGTGAGGCTTATAATATCACATGTATGAAAGCAGCAGAGTGACTGTATAGGAACACGAGAGGTATACACAGAGAAGGACCAAGCTAACAGCAAAGACTCCAAGGATCTTAGCAGTGCAGAGGTAAGTATATGGGACCAGTCCATTCAGAATATGTTAAAGTATTCTAGTTCAGAATACAAACTGGAAATATAAATGAGAGGGACTTATTTTGTGTTTCTGTAGAGGGAAAAAAGGGTGGTAGTAAGTATCACAGCAAATATAGGACAAGTGATTTTCACTTGTATTTAACTTCAGTCACAAGACTATTGATTAGCAAGACATCTGTGCAGGTGTGTCAGTTTATAAAACAAGGGCAAAGCAGGCAAGCTATTTATAAAGCAAGTGAGGATAGAAGAAGTGTATTCCAGCTGCACTTTCAAACAAACATCACAAACGGTTTCCCATATCCCAAGTGTGGATGTAGCTGAAGGCACTTCTCAAATACTGATTATTCCATAGGAACCTTGGAAAGGCCAATGCTAGAGACTTTAGCACAGCACTGACTGTGTTAAATTAGTTGCCTGAATTGCAAAAACTTTGTAATTAAAGGATGTCAGTGTATAATGAAGCCCAGAGAAATAAAGGGCCCGTGAGATATTTTAGATAATGCTATGTTTGGCTACTATCAAAATTGCTTTTGTCTGCCTGAAGGCAATACATATCAGCTGCTTGACTTCAGCCTTACTTCTACATCTGATTAGAAATAGTGCTGTTTTTATCTGGTGGTTCATTGTCCTTCTCCAAAGTTTGATCGAATGCCACCTTGTGTTACTGAAGGATATGTGGAGTTCTGGACAAACTGCAGAGGAAATTGAACTTGCAAACGTCCTCATAGCTAGAAGCAACCGATTTACTTTACCTATACATTGAACAAAAGATGTCTTGCAAAGATAAGGACAGATATTCTTAATGGTTTAAAAGAGAGTACATCAGAAAGCTATCATTAATATTAATTACATTTTAAATTTGAGCTATAAGGAGAGTGAAACAATGCACATGACCATGCAAAGAGGTGTTCTAATCCTGTGTTAGAAGATGAGAATCGTGTTACCTGACAAGAGAGTGGTATGTATGAGATTTACCTACTTCCTGCTTCCACAGTCTACTTATTTTAGTGGGCTTTTTGTAATAGCATCAAGAAAGAATGAAAAGCATGCACAGAAGTCATGCTCTACAAATAAAAACATGTTTCTGCATCTACCTATTGAAAACAAAGAAACAAGCATAATTTAATCAAGTCAAAAGAAAAAAAAAAAATGTAGGACTTCACTAATAGCACATCAGCAGCTGCAACCACATCGTGCCTGCCACTGATTAGGTTTCTACCAATTACCCTTTAGAGTATGCTATGACAGCTGCCATCTGTCTAAATCTACAACTAATGACGAGCAATAAACTGACTGGCAAACATGACAGAAAACAGGAGCACCAGGCAGGTTGCTTCAAATGTCTGTCTTGAAAAATACACCAGATACACAGCAGACACAGCTAATATCAGCGACGTAGCATTGCTCATTTTAACATTTTTAGAAGGCTCATTTTGTCTTCTTCTGCTGTCTGTTGGCATCATTTAGTTCAGTTAGATGGACTGTTGAGAGATTCTGCTAAGAAATTAAGATGTTTGGGTAAAATGGGACAAGAAATTAAATACATTTTTGTACTTTAGAACCTCCAAACTGAAAGATATCAGATGACATGAGGTACAGGATGTCCTCGTATGTTCTTGTACATAGTAGGACATAGCAGCATGTGCACAGAGCCTGCATATTAGACCACTGAATTTCCAGTATTAGCATTTGATGATGCTTTTGTGCCATTATTTTAGCTACTTCATACATCCAGATTAGTTGGCATAGAAAAAGATCACTGATTCTTCTGGAAATCTTTCAAATTTCACAGAAACAACTGAAAGGTGTTGTGTGTGGTCTGGCAGCCCTGAACCTCTTCCATTCTAGCTTTTAGGCACTATTAAGTTGTCTTATTTGATAGCATTATTTGTTATCTTGCAGGGATCTTATTTTACTGAACAATCTCACTGAAAACTATATATTCTTCCCAATATGTTTCACAGGTATAAATAGAAGCAGTAAGTCTACATTAAAATTACATGCTACCCAATACTGAGAGTGGAAAAGGAAAAATAAAGTGCAAAAACTCTGCAAACACTTTAGCAGATACAAAGGCAAGTGCAAGCTCACCTCTTGGGGTGGAATATCAAAAGAGATGGTCCTCATATCAACTTTGATGAAGCTGTCTGTGCAGGGCAGGACAAAAAAGAGACCTATAGAAAAACATCCATCCAAGACGACGTGAGAATGGATCATTAGAATAGATGGCACTAGCTGTGAAAATAAGCCTAAATCCAACCACTGTAGCTGTATAGCTCTTTGTATTGAGCTCAGCAGTGTGTTTCCCAGTGGCTTTCATGCTGGAATAAGATTTGAAGAAAAGTATGCTGAGAAGCCTCGATTTATTCAGCTCTAAGGAGATGTAGGAAAGGCTCACAGATAATTAGCTTACTATCTTCTCCCTCTAAATAACATACCCCGTCACCAGAAGTTACAAAATTCTTGAGAAGCTCCAGTCTATCATCTGTAGGCAGTGATTATTTTGCCAGCAACTCAATTAGAACAAAAATTAAGACTACTCTCCAGGACATACCTGGCCCCTTTGCTCCTCCCTTTAAGATGCGTCCAAGTCTGAAGATGATGGCTCTCTCATATTCCTTTATGATCTGCAATAAATAGCTGAATGTCAGCCACGGGTTTCCAGAGGCATCTCATGGATTACAAACTACATATGCTGGATTCAACACAGTCTTAAGCCTCATACCTAATATGCATTAGATTTTATTTCTCTATTGGCTGCTTTTGAGTATTTTAGACTAAACTTTATTCTTAAAAAGCAAACAGCAAAAGGAACAGTAAGAAAAACATTCCAGAAGAAATATTCTTCAGACTACAGCACTATCTGTCAACAGCAGAAGCAAAACTTCTGGGCAGGACCAAGCAGGGGCTGAAAGTGGCCATCAGGAATATCCTGGCAACAAGAAAACACAGCATAGTGGGTGTGACACAGCGGAGATTTTCCACCTGTAGTTCTGATGGGGTGAATTAACAAAAACAAAGCAGGAGTTGTATCCTCATAGCTGGAAACTGGAAACAAGCTCAAAGTGATCACAAATGGCACGTTCTCTGTGAATCTATCATGTATACAGATGTGTATGTACATATTTATATTTACATATACAGAGATCTCCTTAAAAATTCATTCTGTGTTTAAAGAAATCAATCCTCAGAATTATTCTGATATTCCAAACTAGTTCATATACCAACACTGACTGGGCAGACATCGTGAAGATGTCAGTGCAAAAATTCCTTTATGATTTGAAGATCAACAAAGTGAAATGTTGGGGTTTGCCACAGTCCAGGAAAAAAATGGGCTTCTTTGTTTTTAAAATGAATAATATAATATGGAATTGGGAAGCACCTGCATTGCTTGAAGTTCTAATCCAACTTAGCAGTGAAAAGTTTTACCTTTATGCACATCCAGATTGATACAGGAAATGTAAGAACGGTGAAAAAGAAAGAAAATATCACCAGGATCCATCCACACACACCAAGACCGGTGTCAGCATCGCCTGGAAGAAAAGAGCAGAAATGTTCTGACTTCTAAAATAAAGAGCACCTGTTAAGGACACCTGCAATGGGATTTTTCTTTTGCATAAGCCACTATTACTGTTACTCCTCTGGCCAAACTCATCAGGTTCAGATCAAGTCAAATTAGGAGCCCAGTTCTGCTTTCTTTTGCACTATTCCTGAGTTGCACAAGATGGCTGAGGGCAGGATGTGGTTCACATAGCTCTGGTACAGAACAAAGCACGCACGTCTCTACCCACCCCTTTAGCTAACAGGTACAAATACAGACTCTCAAATCCTCCTTCTTCCCCAGGCCCTCTAGCACAATTATCAATAGGCAGCAACAGAAATCCTGTTCCTTTATTGAGGACGGAAGTCAGAACCACGCTTGCTTCAAAAGGAGTGGGATGCAAATACCCCATGACCTGCTGGCAACAGGACACTGAAAATCTGATTTGTGTTCCAATTATCAGAGATGCAGATCTGAGAAAAACACAACAAAAGTGGCTAAGTATGAGAAATAACTCTCCAAGTCTCCACTCAACAATTATTCTAAGTAGAACTGATTTCATTATAAAACAAAACGTTGATTCTGAAAGGTAGTCACTGATTTTAACAACTGTGGGTACACAGTTGTGTCAGGGTGTCCACGACTGCATGCAGCATTAGCAACAAATGCACTGATAAAGAGGGAAGCGAAACAGATGAGTCATTAGATATCAGTAATTTGGAAAGCAAATAATTATGCTTTGTGAACTGAGATCCACAGTATATTTGACTGAAGTAAAAGTCATTGATAGAACTAGGAACCAAAATCAAAGTTTCCGTTCCTCATTCACACTGTTGGTTAAAATCTGTGCCACGGAGCTGCTGTAGTAACACTGAGTACAGAGGTGCTGGAGAATAAGTTCTGTCCATAAGGCAGCAGGAACTTGACAGTTACTCAAAACTTCACAGGCCATCAGTATCTTCTCTATTAGTTCACATGCCACTGTCATAACCCTCAATGAGCCACGTAACATCACGTGCCATTTTCAAGCTCCTCTATGGAAAGTTACCTACACACACTGCCCCACAATTTACAAGTGACTTCCAGGTATCCTGCAGAAGTCGAGGAAAGGTTATCTGTGTGATATGTGTCAGCATCCAGCATTAAGCAACAGCACTGAACAAAGAGCAAATAACTCCCATTTTGCAAGAGGGTATTAGCTAACTCAAACACTGAAAGAAAGACACACTACAGCAGAGACAATGCCTGGAAACTACAGTAACAAAAGGAAATGACAATCAGCGATGGTTTACTATTAATCATAGGGATAGTTTATACTAAGAAGAAAATACTTATGATAAAAACAACTCATATGTACTGTTCTATCATGGTCATGAAAAGCCCAGCTTATACCAGAAGAAGCCCAACTCCATCACCCCAACACTCCTCAGCTATGAACTTGCAGCCATTTTTCAGCTTGCAGTCCCTCTACCTTCTCAATGTGAGCTCTCTCTTGCTTGATTTTCTCAACTGTTCTGTACCCCCATAGCTTCAGTTCAAACACTCCCCACTTCTTGCACCCTAGCAATAGCCTTGCTCTTTTATTTCAAGATATCCAAAACTCACACTTGGAATTCAATCAAAGGATCTTATTTTTAGGCAGTCTGCAATAAATTACGTACATCTTCCAGGAAATAAACCTCAAGGAGAAAGAAAATTAAAACCATTTTAATCAAATTAGCCTCGGACCCCCTTGAAGCTGATGGGAAGAATTCCTGCTGCTTTAGCACGGAATAACGCCTTGGCTCATCAAACAGGATGACAATTCGTGCCAGGAGGTGAAAGGGGCAGCTCTCCCACGAGTGCTCCTGGTGTGGCACAGCCTTCATGGGAGAAGTATTTTCTTCCACAAAGACTACGCAATGTGAACAAATACACAGCTGTGAGGCAGCAAGAATGTGTACGAGTGCCAGGCACAGTGATGGGAAAGGCCCTTCCTACACAACCAGACAGAAGCCCAGCAGACTCGGAGCACAACGCTATGGGAATTAAGAGCACGCAAGGCTCCAGACCACCACCCCTACCACCAAGGGGGCTGCATGCTGCTACCTGAAATCCAGCACAGTGTGAGAACGACTGAGCGGGGTTATCGCGTGACAACCGCTCACTAATTAGCGAACAATGACTAATACTTTTCACGAGTAATCGCTTTTTTGTTGTTTGTTTCAGAGCATCTCAAAGCATTTCCTGGGGGAAACAGCTCAAACGGTTTTGCCTAATTAGTCAGTTACATCCAAAGCCTACTGAGTCCACAGATACTTCACCGCGACAATTCTGTTTTGGCCTCCGAAACACACACAGAAGAACCAGCAGAATGAGGGGAAAGGGCTGCAGGGCACGGCAGGATCAGAGCAACCCCTGCCAGATATTAATACCGAGCACAGAATGAAACGCAGCTCGTGCCCAAGGATACCAGAGCCATGCGTGTCCCGCAGTTATTTATACCACAACTCGGATTACCAGCCGGAGCCGTTGGGATGGTGGTCTTAGGAACTCAACTCACTTCCTTTTCGGGTTGCAGCGGGCACAGAAAGCTCCGGCTGCCTTATTTCAGGGCATCCCTTGCGGGGCTTCACCCGCAGCACCGCGCAGAAACGCGCCGCGGCTCCACCGCCCGAGCCGGGGAAACCACCGCCACCTCCTCCCGTCCCGCGTTACGCTCGGCTCAAAAAAGACTCAGCGGCGTAAACGAGCGCTCCGCAACTCCTCCTGCCCGCGGTTAGCACGGGGAATTCGCCCCGGGATCTGCGGGCCGGGGCTGCGGGCGGCGATGCGGCGCCGCTGCTCCCACGGGGGCGAACTTTGGAATAGAAATCAGCAAACTTTGCTGAGCGACAGATCAGCGATACTGAGAGAAATCAGTACAAAGCCAAAGCGAAACCGAAAATCAGAGGGCGACTCTAGGAGCACCGACAACCAACTTGGGGACGGGACGGGACAGGACGGGACCAGACCCGACCCGACCGGACCGGACCGCACCGCACCGCTCCCGTCCCGTTACCGTGCAGCCGCTGTCGCGCCTTCGCTGCTCCCCCCGCCTCGCAGTCCGCCATGGCCGCTCCTCGTGCCCTCTGCCCGCTGCGCTGCGCCCCGCCCAACCCCTGGGATCTCAGCCCTTGAGGGTGGGGCCGCGCGCCCGGCGCGTGCGGGGCGGACCGTTGTTGGGCCGCGCGCCCTTACCTCAGCGATGCGGGGAGCGGAGCAGTGAGGGCGGGAAGGGCTGAGGGGGAGGAGATAACGGCCTGGTGACCACCGCACCCCGTGCGGTGCGAAGCCGTCCAGGTGAACGGCGGCGGGAGCTGACGGCTCTGCGTGGCCTCACGGTGAGGAGCGGCTTCCAAAGAGACGCGTTTCTCCTTTTCACCGCTCTGTTTGCGCGGCAATGCCTTGAGGCGTTCTGTATTTCTGATAAAGTGAGGGCAGAGTTACAGCAAAACAAAACAAAACAACCCTTAACTTTGAGAAATCCGTCCATAAAGCAGCATGGGAGGTTACGCTGTGCTGTAACAGCACATCGTCCTCCTGAAAGCAAAACCGGGCACACGAGAGCTGTCCCGTCCTGCGTGGCACTGGTGCGAGGGAAGGGCAGGGCGAGCAGCCGGACACGGAGCTGCTGCAGGTGCGGCACAGGTGGGTGCGCGCAGCTCCGGGTGGGCACGGAGCACGAGCAGGGAAACGGAACCTGCTGGGAACTGGAGCACAGTGCAGGGGAAATGAGATCCCGTGCCTTTTTTTTTTTCTCTCTTTTCTTTGCTGACCGTAGGTCTTCTGGCAGGCAGAGTGCCGAGAACGTCCCCGTGATGAGGGATGAGGGAAGGAAGTGGGAGGAATGTTTTCTGTGCAACCACAGAGCAGAGGAGCTGTGGAGATCTGTGCCATCAGTGCCAAGTTTGGTACTGGAAAGCCTAAGCCAGTGCCAGTGATGAGGTAAGGTAATTTCAATACAAATTGAGCATCGCAGAATGTATCATTACCGGTTTACAATTACATCGTGGGTCCCTTCCAGCTCGCACTATCCTTTTATTCTGTGGTTCTGTGATCATTTCAGTGCCTGTAAATTTGCCTTATCTCTAAGCCAAAAAGTCCACAACCAAAACCTTTTATCCCACGCAGAGCTGGTGTCACTTACAGCTCAAACAGCAACTTTTCGTACTCACATACAAACGTACGCGACCGCTTGCTCGAAGAGGAGAAAGCCTTCTCTTTCAGATGCCCATCCCGCACCCTTTTCCCTCTTTATGGCGTTTGCCAACAAGGTTGGAGAGGTGCTGAAGGGTTGAAGGTCGCGGCACTGCTGTGCGGTTTGTTGCTGCCATCTGCTGAGCCGTGAGCGCTCGTACAGCTCCGGAGCTGCGGGAACTCGGAAGGGAGAGAGACCAAGGTGAGGAGATGCAACCCTTGTATAAGGGTTATAACCTTATAACGCAGCTTATAGCAGTGTTGGAAAGTCTTCTCATTGAGTTTTTTTTTTTTGTTTGTTTGTTTCAATAAATAAAGGAATGAAAGGATTTGATTTTTGGCTCGCCAGAGGACAACTGCGGGCTTGAAAATGGATTTGTTAATCCTTAGCAGCACGTGTGTAACGCTGTCGGCCCTCGTGCTCCCCGCCGTCCTGCAGGGCAGCAGCTGCTGCTGCTGTGGTCGCTCACCTGTGCGTGTCCGTATGCGATTTCTGCCCTCTGAAAAATCTGAGAGCGGAGCGCAGGGCGACCACGAGGTGTCAGCCGGGTCCCAAGCACGGCTCTGCCCGTGGCAGCCTTGGAAACAGTATTTTAAGGTACAGATTTGTGTCATCCCAGTCCTTCTGATAATGAAGTTGTAGTCTGCGGCGACTGTCAGGGGCTGTTCCTTTAAATGCTGTTTCTGACCTCCTAGACATGCTGGATCTGAGATGCTGTGCTCACAAATCCTCTGAGGAGCTGCAGGTGCTGTGCAGGGCTCCACGTGGCAGTTCTGCTGTACCCGAGCTCCCAAGAGCTGTGCGCTGGCTGTGTCCCACACTGAGCACATGGAACACGTTGGTAACGAGGAGCATTACTGTGCTTTGTCGCTGCTGTTTCTTTTCCCCCTGTTAGCAGTAGGTTCTAAGGGACTCTCACAGACTTTTCCCATTGCTGTTCACCATTCAGTTTTAGGGGTGAACTTAACTCCACGTAAGTTAGGACACTTACTATCTTCTTATCTGCGTATGTGCTTAAATATTCTGTTGACTTTTGAGTTGGAGTCGTATCTCAGGAGAACCATCACTTTCCATCACGTGAGGAACTGCAGTGTTTGCACACACCTCAGTTTTCTCCTGAAGAACATCGGTTCCTCTCAGTGCCTCCCAAAGCAGTACAACTGAACAAAAGCAGACTCAGCCAACGCTTCCCACGTCGTACAAATCTGCACTTCATTTAGGAGCCATGGGATTCTTTGTGGTGGAAATAGATCATGTATCTCTTGGAGTCAAGAACCCCAAAATAGAAGCGTGTTAAATTCAGTTATTTTAAACAGAATCATTTCTCCCACACTAAAGGGTGCATTATTTATAATATCTTTGAGGCTGGGAGGTTAATTGTTGGGAAGTTGTTTACATTTAGGGATATACATAGCAGCAGAATTCATCCCCAGGGATCCCTGCACTGCTTTATTATTATTATTATTTTCTGGAGTATTTCTTGTGGCTCAGAGCAGAGGACTGAGCCTCCCCTCTTGGCTGTGTGGTGGTTCAGGAGCTCCAGATGTGCCCTTGGTGAGGCACTGAGCTGCCCCTCTGTCAGCAGGAAAAATAAAAGAAGGAAAAAAAGAAAAAGCCCTGTAATGTTGTATTAGCAACATTAAACAAAATCCAGCTCTGTATTTTAGGGCTGTGCTGAGTGAATATATTCTAAGCTAAAGCAAGTAAGAGACACTGGAATTTCGCAGTGCTCTCCAATAAGTTTCCTGTGAACCCTTCTTCTATTCCCTCTGCCGTTCCGTATGCTAGTCATGTGTGCACAAGGTTTTGCTTGTCATTTCTGGGCTTACCCAGAATTCAGCTGGCAGCTTTTTGATTCCTCAGAATAATGATTTCTTTGCTTCTGTAGATTTGGTGAAGGAGAAAATTTGTGTTTAACAAAACAGAAAAAGCCTCGGGTAAGAGAGAAGAAAAAGGAGAGCAGGAGGAAAAGTGGAAGCCATCGAGGAGCCCTTAAAGCAGCAGAGCAATGGCACGCGAGGCTTCCAGGAGCCCAGCCTCGGAAGAAATGCCCCATAGGTTGTCACTGAGTTGAACTTCTGCATTGATTTTACATCTCTTTCAAAAGCAGCAATGTTATTTAAAAAAAATGCTATAATGCTTTTATACAGAAGAAACTTGTATTGGAATGTCCGTGGAATGGCTCAGAGCTGCTGCGTTCATCACCTGCCTGGCATGGTTTCCCATTGGCAGGGTTCTCATGAGGCCTGAGTGACCATAGCAAACTTTGATGTGAAATTGGGATGTGATCAACACCCAGAGATGTCAGCAGATGACAGAACCTGTTGTTTTTCCTGGTGCTCCCCATTCCCCAGCAGCTGCTGTTCTTCTCTTGAGTTTGTCTGTTTCATTCAGTGATGCAGATCTGTGCCTCATATCCACACTGCAGTTAGAAATAGTTACACAGGTTGCCATGAATAGAAGCTTATCTTGCCAGAACAGTGATGACATAGTTCTGATACTGTTGTTAGACTTTGAGGAGCATTAATTCCAACATGTCAGCCTGCGTGGGTGCAGTCCTGGCCCTTACTCCTGTCCTGCGCTCCTTTCCCACCATAGGGATGCACTTCCATGACTGAACACAGTGCTGACACGGCCCAGCTGTGTCTGTCTGTCCTTCCTTCACTTAAAGCAAGCACAAAGGACTGTGAGAGCATTGGATAACAGAAGAACTAATTGGTATTTTTGTAAATGTAACATTAAGTAAAGCTCAAAGTTTATGAACAGGTTTGATAGAGAACTAAAAGACCCATGATGTGTTTCTATGGAAACTACAGCTTAAGGTTTTTATCTGATGAGATTCTAAAAGGAGAACAATCTGTCTCTGTTCTGATTTTGGTAGACAGAGAATAAATACAGCCAAATCAATTGCTAAGTGGTCTTTGAAAAGATAGCTAATGAAGTGCTTCAGGATGAAAACTGCTGCATAAATGGAAGGTGACACTTCTCTCTTAATCATTGCCACTAATTATGAGATTTTTAGGAGAGATTGCTGGTGAGAAGCTGCAGCTCAGCAGTCAAAATATTTGTGCATGTTTCCATGCAGTTGCTGTCCCTGATTTATTTATTTATTTATTTATTTGCACTCAGTCTGATGAGGAGAGCATCTGTCACACAGCACTGTGCTCACGGTCGGTCATGGGCTGTGTGTGGGAATGGGAATCTGCTGTGTGCTTCTCTGCCCACCTCCAGTGCTGACCCCACATCCCACTTGCAGCACCCAGTGTGGACATGGGAGCTGCTGGGCCCTGAGGTGCAGTGCTGGGCTGGGCTGAGCGCCGCTGCCGTGTGCTGTGGGGTGGCTGGGCTGCACCTTTGTCTGGTGGTAGCACACGTGTAGTGTGCTGGTCAGAAGTGAAAGCTGTGATTCACGAAGCCATTGTGCTATTCCTGTCCATGCTTTCATGCACTTTGATGTCACTCGCTTGATCTGCACGGATTGGCTCCCAGCCTTACAACTCATGGTGCACAATCTATTCATCCTCACTTTCTTCCAGATCTTTCAGTATTCGATGGCAGAGACTCACGTCACCAAGCCTTCACCCAGAGCCAGGGCACCTTGTGCCAGCTGTGATGAGTTCCTCCCCTCCTCCACAGGCCACACAATCAACTTCATTATGAAAAGAACATATGGCCGTGTTTAGAATTGGCTGAAGCTGAGATGTTTCCACTTTTGATTCCCTTCTAATTTTGACGGTCACAGCAAATGCAGTAACACATGTATTTGTGTCTTCATTCTGATGAAGAAAAATACCAAACTGAGGTTATCTGAATACTAATATACACGGTCTCTTTTCTCTGACACAAAAGGAATCATACCCTTCTGCACGGTGACGGCTTCTTACAAAGCAACAGATGGCTCCAGCAGGCAAGAACAAAAGCCCTGGGACTTGGCTCTTACCTTCAGTTTGTGCTGCTCCTTCTGCACGTATTGTAAACTTTGAGTACTGCTAAGGTGTCTGTAGAGATTAGATGAGTGGAATAAATAACTTTGGGATACAGCATAGGTAGGCACAAAATACCCTGTTTTACTGCATCGTATTAACTGTGAATAAATAATCAAACAACCTGGCCCCAAATGGAAGGGAAACCTTTTTAAAAAGTGTAAATGAGCGTACCGTGTTTTTCAATCTCACAAGAGAAAATAACATATTGTACAAAAAAAAAAAAAAAAAAAAAAAAAATCCAAAAAAACCAAGAAGCCTTTGCTATAAGCAAATGGAATACTTGGAGTTTTAGAGGAATCTTCCTTGAGATTTGAAGACTGTTACCAACGTGGCATTATGTGGATAGCTTTGGAAGGGACTTTGAATGCCTTTATGGCTGTGATTTGTCATGCATTGCATTTGCTGAGATAATTACAGCCACCAGCATGCTCACACTTCGGCTCAGGGACTGCTCAGCCTGTTTGGGGATAAGTGCAGATTCTCTCCTGGGCTGGTGCTGTATGGAAAGCCATAGGAGCAGTCTGCCAGGTTAAGGACTTCTCTTTTCTCCCTCTCCTCAGAGATCTCAGAGGTGCCTGCGTTCTCTCTCCTCTCTGGCTCTTTATCTGCTACTGAAGCACATCTCACCTTTGTGCTATTTTCCTGTGGCTGATACATGCAGAACTGTATCACAGCTATGTGGGAAGTGATGCACAGAGCACAGTTTGCTGCAGCAGCTACCAGGCAACCCCAGAGTTCTGCATTTCTGATGGTGGCACAACTTCCAGATGTTGCAACTCGTGTTTTCAGTGGTCTGATTTACTGCTTTAACTTTAATGAGTAGATTACACTGCATGTTTGGGGCTGTAGAACAAACGAAAATAATGATTAATTGGACCTTAGATAATTATAATGATAGTGGCAGTGGTTTAGTGGTTTTTGTGGGGGTAACAAAACCAAACAGAAACAGTCTGGTGCCAACTGTATCCTATGGCAGGCTGTATGGCCGCCTTGTCTGCACACTGCTGCTCCCTGTGAGCCCCTGGGAGCTGCATTCAAATCCATTTATTTTTCCTCCTGGTCAAGAGGAAAATATAGAAAAAATAGAAATAAAATAAAAACATCTAAAATATAGAGCTTATCATTTTTAATTGAAAGGTCTAAAAGCTACTGAGACCATGGAAGTGGGAAACGGAGGTGGCAATAAGTCCGTCAGATTTCTAATTATTTGGGTCTTACTGATGTGCCTGGTATTGTTGTGTTTCCATGCCTCATGTCTAGGGAATGGACGTTTGTTCACGTGTCTTTTCGTACTGCAGCTGAATGTGGATTTCCCCCCAAGCCTGCCATCTATTTCCTAAATGGCTGTTTTTGTTCATGGAGGCAATTTGCAAAGGACTGTAGGTCTTGTTCTGTATTAAGCTGTTGGGAAAACTCCCTCTGACTTTGGTTAGAATGGATTCAGCACTGACAATGGCTGAAGTCCCACTGCTTGCCTCTCCTTTCATCTGGGGACTGTGGCTTTTAATGGGTTGCAAGCTTTCTCAGAGGAAATTGTCTTCCATTTGGAAGGGATTTATGTTCCCATTTCTTGTTGCATACATTTCTTATTTGACTTTTTCATGTAGGTTAAAAATATACTGCAACTCTGTCCACAGAGATGTCTGTTATGCCGAAGTAATTAGAGTTGTGCCACAGTTTCCACTATAAACTGCATTTCTGGAGGTTTTATTACTTGGCTTTGGTAGTTCCTTCTTGTAAACACGACGTACATTCAGGCACAAATTGTTTTGAAATGTGTTTTAAATGGACATTTCCACTTTTTTTTGAGCTATAAAAGAAATGAGGAGAGACCCGAGCAGTCAGCTGACTTCTGGTCTCCATAAATCGCAGGGAAAGGTGCAGTGGTGCAGCTCATAGCCAACGAGCCCCACTGCTAATGGGGCCGTTCAGCCTGGGGTTTGTTCTGCTGTCATTGAGGAAACAATGATAATAATCATAACAATGTTTCTGATGGCTTTTGTGCCTCTTCTGGCAGTGTGCACACTGGGATGTACTGTAAAGTAACCCACATCTTTCTGTCTCCCAGCAGCCTCAGAATCTGCATGCATCTTCCAGGTCCGATTTTATAACTGATATTCTTTGCTTTGCTGATAGCAGGGATGCATAATCAAATTTTCAGACTAATGTCAGCAACCTGCAGGAAATTTAATGATCCTCACTTGGGGTTACATTTACCAAATTCTAGACATTATAGTGCTTACAAGCAATGTGTTCCTGCTGCTGTGAGCAGCTCTCTGTGCTCTGGACTCTTGTGCTGAGAGCTGTTCTCCCCAGCTCTGGATGCTTGGGTGTGCTGATGCCTCTGTGCAGGTTTGTGCCCACAGCCCCAAATCCTATAGTTTACAGCCTCCTTCATTTGAAGATCTGCCATCTCTTTGTCCTGGTGCTGTTTCTGATGAACTCTGATTCAAGATGGGAGCAGCAATCAATTAGAGCTCGTCAGAAACTGGAGGGGTAACTGTTTGCTTGCATAGACCAGATCACTGAAATGATGCAGTAGAAAACATCTGTTAAAATGCAGTGCTTTCAGATGGGTCCTTTCCACACTCCAGGTCCTGACAACCCATGAGCAAGTGTGCTGGCACAGGGAGAGGAGGGAGAGCTCTACCATGGAAACTGCTCTGCAATGAAGAACTCGAGCTGATGGCACCTGCAGCAATGGTAAGTCCTCATGTGCTCCGAAGGCAGCACAGGCCTGCGATGGAGTTCCCATATTGCTGTAGAACAAAATGCATTATTTGTTGTGGTACATGGGAATTGCTTCTTCTGGCTCCTGTGAAGCACAGTGTATCAATTCTCCTTTGATAGATTCTTTTTATTGTAGTCAGTACTACCAGGAAGAGGCACAAAATGCCATCCCTATTTTTATTACTCAAATTTCCTTTCCTGAAGGGTAATTATCAACTTCATATAAGAAGAAAGGCTCATACAGGCACCTCAAAGTAGAACTGTATGAATAATGCAATTCTCATTCAAACTGAAATATGTCCAAAAAAGCCAACTTCTTCTTTATGGTTTGATAGAAATACATATTGCCTGGTTTTGATTGTCTGATATTAAATTGAGCGTTTCTCTGTTTTTCTTTATTCTAAAATGTTGTAAAGTGTACTTAAATTTAGACTATAGACATTATTTAATGTGTAGGGGAAAAAAAAGTTTCATCTGGAAAGGAAGTTCTTTTCCCCTGCATCCCCATTCTGTGGGCAGTTTGGTTGTCCCAGCACAGACCTGTGAGTCAGCAGAGAAATTCCCCTTTTTTTTTTCACTGCACAACCTGTATGGGAACGATGTGGGGAGGGAGCATGGGAAAAACATGGAAAGAGAAAAAGGAGAGATTCATTTCTTGCATACTCTTCAGTGGTCTTTCTCTTACAAAAAGGAACTTCTATTATCCACAAGAGGGAGTTTAAGCTTTTTCTATGGAGAAGCAGGAGGTCGTTGTAAGGTGTGCTCCCAAACGCCGGTGCCAAAACCGATTTCTTCAGATATCCCTGTCAGCAGAGCTTAATGCATTGGTGCCTGTTAGCAGGAATCACAAGCTGAGGGGTTGCAGGTGTCTGCATTTCTGTTGTGTATTAACCGCAGGGTCATTTCAGAAAAGCTGTTTGCTGTGTTTTGTCGCATAGCATCTCTCGAGGCTCTCTTGTCACTTATTAGCTGTCACTGCTAAGCTGCACGTTAAGGAAGTGCTTTATGAGAAGTACTTTTGGTGCTGGAGTGTTGGTCCACAAAGGCTAAGACAGAACGCTGGCAGTGGAGGCAGACTGCACATACCATCTGTTGCTCAGGTGTGTTTTTCATCCTCTGAGCAGAGGGAATTCATCTGGAGGCTCTGCTTCATGCCCGGAGGTGCAGGGATGGTGGCAGACGGGTCCTGGCCTTGCACTGATGGCCTGAGCAAAGGAAGCTGATGGATGCTGAAGGCCGGGCTGCGGGGTGCCTGGGGATGCTCTCACACCTCCTTGTGTCACCGCAGCCATTCCCTCAGCTTGGGAAGGCAAACAGTGTGGGAGCAGACTTTGGAAGTCTGTGTGACTGCACATGTAAACAGGGATGCTATTCTCCTCGCTAAAATTATCTTTACAGACAGCAACACAGCGTGGTTATATCATAGCAGCTACCCTCTCCAGTTCTGAGCTGCAAATTGTTAAAAATAAAGAAAATAAAGAGCCTTGAAGTTCATTGAATTTGAAAGAAGCTTTCCTTAGGGCTAAAGAGAGGCATGAAGGAAGAAGTCTTGTCTGTACAGGACATCACTGGAGCACTGGATCCAGACAGGGGCTTCCATTAGTAAAAGCTAACTGCTTTTAATCCATTGTGAGTCTGCACTGCTATGAAAAACCTTCTGGCTGAATTATACATTTACTTATGTGTAAGCAGAAAATCCATTAGAGACATAGAGGCCACGGAATAGATCTTAATTTCAGATCAGATAAAAGGAAGCCAAGGCTGATAAACCAAGAATTTGTGGCAAAAGCCAAAAAACTAAATTAGGGGAATCAAATTAAAGAATTCAAAGATATGAGGAATGATTTAAAGGCCAAAGGAAGGCTTCCATGAAAACACTGCATTTCTGATGGCGTGGTAAAGATGACCCAGGTACTGTCCTGCATTTACTAGTTTAAATTATCAGGTAGATTATTGCCATGTAACAAGTATGATTTGGGGAAATCAACGCAGCGATTGGTTCTGATCTGCAGAGGCTGTTCTGCCTTCTATCCCAGACAGAAAGCAGTGCTCTCCTGCCGTGCTGACCCCAATAGCAGCCCCTACGTGGGCCTTTCCCAGCCCACAGCCTGCAGAGCTCCCACGTCACCAAGGAGGATTTCTGCACCACAAATAGCTGTCTGCTCGGGAAGGTCTCCATAACAAACTCTGCCATTGTCACATGGAGACAAAAACAGTCACCTTCAGACAAATGCCTGTTTCTGTTCAAACAACTCTCTGGATTTGGAGAATGGCCGTTACAGATCAGATGCATGCTCCTTGAGATCAAAGCCATACTCCTCAGGGCTGAAGAATGAGGCTAAGTGCTGTTACACAGGGTGATTCTGAGCACTGCTACTGTTTGTATGAGATTCTGCTCTTTGGAAAGGAATTGGGCCCTCTAAAGAACAGCATGCATCACATACATACATCACATACATACATCACATACATACATCACATACATACATCACATACATACATCACATACATACATCACATACATACATCACATACATACATCACATACACACTGACGGTTGTCAAGCTGAAAGGGTCTGCACTACCTGGGACCCATGCTTCTGTCATGTGGTCAACTTCAACAGGTTTATTTGTACCTTTCAGTATTTCGATATGGGAAAAGAATTTTCCATGTTTGTTGGTGTTGCATACACCAAGAAAAATAAATATTTCTAAGCAAACGGAAGAATTCTCATTTTGAAATGAGGCATCACTGCATGTCAGCTTAGAATCAGAGCTGGCACAGATCCTGTGGTAAATCAGTTTATCTGATTTGTCCAAAGCATTCAGCAGCCCCGCAGTCAGTGCAACTCAACATCTTCCCTCTTTGTTGAAGAAAATGCTCAGATCCATTAGTTAATCCAAGCTGAATAAACTCTGTGGTGGTTTCCTGCCAAATACTATAGAAGGGAATATTGAATTGTTCTTTGGAAATGCCCCTAGGATCTGTCTTGTCGATTCAGTATTTGTTACTAAGATTCAGATCTGCTCCTTATGAACCATCAGGATCTGAGGCTTATTGCATGTGATGAAACGTGAATGTGAGCCTTGTGCTGCCTCACATTACAAAGATTAGTTAGTGTGGTGAATCCAGTGCTTATAAACTGCAGAGCTCTGCAGCCTCTTGAGATTCAGTCTGTTGGGGGTGGGTTTCTTGCGTACAAGTTCCGTTCTGTGCATGTTCTCTTTGCACTGCTCACATCTAGAGCACATTCCTGTAGTTCCTGAGAGGGGAAGTGATGGAGAAAGTGTTACAGAATGATATTGGTGGATGAGCCGTGATAAAACTGTGCTCCACTGACATGCAGCAAGCAAATGCTTGCTCTGCTTCGGCAGTCGTCTCTGGCAAGAGGGGCATAACAAGGCCCACTCTCTTCTGGAGTGACCTCCTGTTGCTGCAGATCAGAGGATTTCATTACCATTTGAGCTATTAAAGACACTGTCACAATGCCTCAGCCTCGTGTCACTTGAAAACTGCACAGTGCTTTCACTGGGGAAGTGTGAGCATGTGAGAAATTGTGCAGGTGAAAAGAGAGCATCACTGAACATGCTGGAGCTTTGGCGAGCTGCAGTGCTAAGCAGTGAAGCAGCACTTCTGTATGATTTGATACAGCATCTGCTATGAATGTCAGAAAACAGATCAGCCTAGCTATTTTTTGTAGTTAGTTACAATATTGTGAATGGCTAGAAGATGGGCCAAAAACATTTCAGAATGTGCACGAGGGCAAATCTTGGCAGTGGCTGTTACACTGAGGCTGTCAAAATGATCAAGCAAGAGCAGATTGACACTGTGCAAAAGGCACCAGAGAAAAAGCAAAGTGCACCTCCAACACCTGCAGCCTCTGCTGTGCCATGGACCACAAGAGGTGAATGTTCACCAGTGTCTCACGTAACCTGTAGAACAAATCTGTCTTTGCTACATGCTTAGTGTGCATGCTCTGCTCACTCTGGGTAATCAGTACATCAGAGCACAGAAATCTTCCTCCAAAGCAAAACATGAGCACAATGAATGACAGGTTGTCTTTATATGGTAGTAATGTGGTGGCATTGGCACATATGGACTCAGAGCTATTCAACTGTGGAGCAGTTACTGTACAACATGCACATCATTCGTAAGCACTGCTGCAACCAGATTTTACAGATACCATTTCTCTGTGTTTAATTTATGGTGAGTGTATTCAGAGAGTGAAAGATTATCCAGGGAATCCTTCCTGCCCTCAGAATAGCAATGCCTTTCCTTTGCAGCTTGCTTCCTTCCCTTTGTCCTGCTCTGAAACTTCATGCTCTTTTTCTATAACTGTATGCTATCTTTATATAACCAAGGTAATATTTCACAAGCGTTTCAATGGACAATGATGCTGTCAAGGACTATGTGCTGCTTCCCACATTACATTGCTAAGCAACATACAATACAGCAGCATGATACCCTGCTGTTGGTAAGAAGTCAAGCTCCAACGTTCAGTCAAATTATTCTGATCTGCTTTTCCGTCACACAAGAAGCAACTTCTTTTGGCACACAGTTAAAGATTTGTATTAATAGTAACAAACACATACAAAAGTTGGACTTTTTTAATTCACAGGAGTTAAATACACATACATAAGTTTTTTTTTCCTACTCAACCCAAGACAAGTTGCTCTCTTTGCTATTTTCCCAATTGCGTGGCTTTCGCTTACTTTGAGAAGGCTTGCTTATATAAAACTATTGATTGAGTGAAATGCTTCAGCTTTGAATCAGGCTTGTTTGCTCATCAGCTTAAAATCACACGTGCTCAAATCCCTTGTTACACACAGGTCCACTTGAGAGCAGACATGGGTGTCAAATCCATGCTTGTTGGCAACCCTTCTATTTCGTAACCTCTGCCTGAAATATGAACTTAATGGTTGATGAGGTAAAATCTCAGATTTCTCATTTATACCAAACAGATTAGTTTAAAGCCACGTTAATTAGGAATTGGAAAAAATCTAATCTGTTATCACGTTTATAAACTCACATGGGATGTTTCATTGTGGAGATCAATTTTACCAGCTGATATCATTTCTGACAGAACATCCGTATTTCAGTTCAATTCTTGTTTATAATTGGAAGCAATTAAACAGGATGATCACTCAGAATCTTAGCTCCTTCTCTGAAGGATAACATCCTTCTAAAATATTTCAGTAGATCCTGAAAGAAGAATTATCGTACTTACAAATTCATTGAGGCCTTTCTGATTAGTTGTTTCCCACTTTTTGAACACATTCATGCCAGTTGTGCTCACTGTGCCTCAGTTTGCAAAACATTCATGTTGTTGCTACCAAGGGTGATTTCAGCATTTTACTATTAGCCACTGATGGGGGTTCCAAGTAGCCACTGCACTACTTGTTTTGTAACTTAAGGATTTGGAGCGTGAGGTTGAAATGTGTTATTTACAACAAGGCAGCCATGAACTGTGTAACACCCTTGGGCAGGAACAGGAATGCAGAGCAGCAGCTCTCTGAGCTTCCTCAGCAGTCAGCGGTAGGAGCAGCTGGGCTGATCCCATGGAAGGGGGGATTCTCAAGAGGAAGTTTGTTCAGCACAGGGATGGGCTTCCCTGGCAGGGCGTGCAGTCTGCTGTTTTCTGTACTGCTGTTCTAATAGCAGGCTGTTGTCCAGACCTCCTTTTTCTATCTTGTGTGTGCCAGCATGCTAAATGATTCTGGGAGCGAGTGAAGGCCCAAATCTGGACATCTCTCTTCTCCATCAGTCTCTATTCCCATGTCTTAATTTAAAAATGGGCACGTTTTTTGGATTATCAGTATCTCTAGAAAGATGGTTAGCTCTACAGATGGCATATGGAGGAAACTGTGGGCTTTGAGGATGATAATAATCTGAGTGGGGTTGGGACAGAGCAGCTTAGTGTGAGAGAAGTGCTCTTGGTTTGAACAAGAGCAGAGTAAACAGATTGGCTGATAATGCCAGACAATTTCTGTTTAAATTAGCAGGTGGGAAGGGAAAGGAATATAAAAGGAACGAGGGAAATAAAGCAGATTATGCCGAATGGTGAACAAGAACAAAATGTTGCCAGGGCATCATGAGAGAAGAGCTGATGGAGAAAGTGAAATGAAATTGTTGCTTCATCAAGGAGAGAGCAGAACTGGATCCTCTGCCTGCAGAGCCTGCAGTGCACTCTGCAATCCAGCCCAAGTCCTCCTCCAACATGCCGTGTGCTGAGAGCATCAGAGGGGGACGGTCCTGTCTGATGATGACAGAGATCTGCAGCAGAAGAGAAGTCTGACAGAGGACATTGCAGCCTGTGCAGACTGACAGGCATTGCCTGCAATCAGGCACAGCTAGCTTCATCTGACACTAAAATTATTCCATCAAGTGATGGGAACTGATTATAGAAATTTATGATATCTCCTAGTGAGAATAAGATGGCAAATCAGGACACTGCTAGATCAGATAAAGTAGGCTGCCAAAAAAAAAAAAAAGAGGGGAAAACATTAAGATCTTCTAATCATTCTAATAGTTTCAGTTACTCGAATAAAGCTGGAATAGAGTCTTTTCTATGGAGTCTGAAGGTGATAATATTGCACAGGGAGAGGAGTATGGCACAGGAGTATATGTCTGTCTGAGGATGATGCTGTAACAGTCAGTAGGATCAGCAGCTGAATATTAATGCACTCACATACTGTAGGTCAGACTTGATAATTCCAGGTTTTAGCCTATGGGATTCATGGGATCAGAGAGAAATGGGCTTATTTGGTTTGGGAGTGGACAGGTGTTTGAAACCTTGGAAAAGGGAAAAGTGAACGAGCATAATGCACAGCTGACTTCTATTAGTGAGTTTGTTCCTCAAAGTCAACAAATGGCACAAGTGCTGTCCATTAGGTACAATGAAATATCTTTTTTCTTTTCTGTAAACTTTGATTAGTATGGAAATGTACTACGTTCATAAACTAAGATAGTGGGAAACTGGAAGTTTCCCACACATTCTGCAGATAAGCCAAAGGATAACCCATCCAGAATGGACTGATAGGAGGAACACTGTAGGGGTCAGGAAAGGAAAGGAGTTCAGGAGATTGGAGTTCAGGAGATTGGAGTTCAGGTGACTGATGATTAGTCAGGATTTTTTATTCATCAAGGTTACGGATGGCAGGTTTGAACCTTGCACTCACGTACCAAGAAGAGCATTTGCTCTCTGCCTTTTCACCTTACCCTTCCTCTTCCCATTGATTTCAGTGAAGTTTCTAATTTTCTATGAGTCTGCAGTGAGATTTGCAGTGTGTACTTCATAGCCACAGCAATATCTCAATAACTCCATGGAAACCTCGGGTTAAAAAAACAGTTTATCTGTGTCAGATGGTTAGATCTATTTCTGAAGTCTTGACTGGGGCAAACCTAATTGAGTAGGAACAGAGACTGTATTCTCATACTTCTATTCTGCCTAGAGCAAGAAAGAGTACTGAACAAGTGAATGTGAAATCAGAAGTTTGGGAACAACAAAGAGGAAGAATGACAGTAATATTTCAAAGAAGAGACATTATAGATCTATTTTATCAGAAACAGATTAGAGACATGAGGAAAGAATAAGATGTCATTTATCTTGCGTTCCTCTTTTCGAATGACACAGCAACAAACAATTGCTTCAAAATCTTTACTTATTGTTATGTGGATTTCACATAAAGCAAAAGACCATGGAGTAATTCATTCTAAAAAGCTATGAAAGCAGAGAGGCTGCGGTGATCCGGAAGGACAGCAATTAGCTGAATCCCTAAACAAAAAGGGAGACAGTGAGGAGCAGGCAGGAAACAGTGAGTGAGGGGAGGGAAAGAAGGAGCAGGCTCTGAGTGAGCAGCCTGGCAGCCTTGGAGGATTCAGAGTGCGAGCTCTCAGAGCAATGGTTTCTTTTTGTGGGCTTCAACGCTGTCTGGATTGTTTTTTTCTTTCTTTTTTCTAAGTAGCATGTGCTAATTAGCAAACAGAAATAAATATGAATTTTTTGTAATGTATTTCTGTGCTGTAGCTATGCATGTGTGAGGACAATCTGCTGGTCTGTGGAAACCAAGATTTCACAGGAAGAGACCTGGATGTGGGTTTTCTCTCCCATTCATAGTCAGTATGACACGAGCTTCCATCTGGTCAGGTCCATTTCTTTACAGAATGTAAGGCCTTGTTCATGCCACTTACCTTGCTTGCATCCATTTGGGATCACATTAATTAAAGAACCTCAGGTGCAGCTGAACCTCACACTTGCTTTTTCCGACCTTCCTTATTTCTGTGGAATTTTACAAACCTAGAAGAATGGCTGATTTCCTAAAGACCCCAGGTAACCTCGTCCAGCCCAGAGGAACGAGTCACAGCCCTGCTGTCACTGCATCCCACCGCAGTAGCAGAACAGCTCACTTCTGGAAGAGAGAAGAAAAGGTGATTTTCATATGTAAGAAGAGATGTGTACTTTGTGCTCAACCAGGGCTGTTTTTGCAGCAGATGTTGTCAAGGATACATGAATTGTTTTGGACAGTATGTTATTTTAGCCTGAATCTTCACAGAAAACTCTGATAAAACTTTTGTATCTGTTCAAGAAACAGCACTTGATTTTCCCCATTTTGCTGTTTGATAAAACACCCTTCAGAAGCGATAGTCATTACAAATTTTATTTGATAAAAAGGAATTATGTGTAACTTTTCAACATCTGGTCAACCTTGTAAGATTCTTACCCGAGGTTTGGATCCCCCTGGGATTCTGGTCAGCACCCAAGTGCTTTTGGGTAATTACATCCAAGTTTTTATTAATGATATATCATTACAGCAATTGCCACTGTGTTACATTTACATAACTGAATAGCAAAGAACAGCCCATTCTTTAAGGCAGTCCATTGATTAAGGAAATGTACATTCATTACTTGTGCATCCTGGATGCAAAGGAAGCAGTTGCAGAGTTTTATAAAAGAGCTGAGAAAACAGCAAACGCTTCTTGTTCCTGTTTCTAGGAGACAGCTGCAGAAACATAACAAGGAATCTGCAAAGTCAGCCAGGGTGGAATCTCAGCAGACAGCTCCGTGAGCAGTGCACAGAACCCTCTGTGTTGCAGACCTTTGGTTATTGTTGCCCAGGAGTCACTTCAGTTTTATTTTCCTCCATTAAACTGCCAGTAGGAGTTTACTGAAGACATACTTGCATCAGTTTGAAGTGCATAGTAGCAAGAAGTAATGTTATATTCTAGTTACTCTTCTTTTGACTACGTTCAGTGATTGTTGGCATATCTCATGGCAGAATATTTAAGGTGTACTCCTTTCATAGCACCACTGCGTTATCTAGAACCAGCAGCTCTAAAAGATTTTGCTTGGTTTACTCCTTAGCGGTTTGTGTTGCTGATGACAAGATTCAGTGGTTTGTAGCCGAGATTTGGGCAGAGGAACAAAGCTGGTCTTCTCAGAAACTGAAGAAATTTATGATAAATCCCTGAGGTCAAACATGGTTCAGTAAGTTGCATCTTTTGGGCACATATCAGATACTGAACTGCTCCTATCCCAGAGACATCCTTATAAACCAAACCTCCAAACGGTTCACAAAACCACACAGCACTGAAGGGAATGATTCCACAGGCACAGCTTCTTGCACTGGGAATGTCTTTCACAGTCTCTTTATCCAGCACAGGACTTGCAGCCTTTCGTGCTCCATTTAACTGTTCTACCTTCTGTTTTACCCTGTGGTGAGGCTTTGTTTAGTTCTGGGTGAAGAGCTGCCACCTTAGATGTGTCATTAGAGCATCACTTTCTTGAGAAAATTAAGACAGAGGTCTGCTGATTTAACAGGATACATTTCTGTCTCCTCAAATAAAGGATCCTTAGAGGATGTCTGTCCTATTGCTCCAGTTTATATGATGTGTATTCCAAAAAAGCACTCAGCTGAGAAAAAAGGGCTTCCATATGGCTCTGGACAGCTCGGCAGACAGCTCTTTCTTTTGAAAGTTCTTCAGTGGTAAGTTTAAAATAGGTCATAGTCCTGACAAGCCTTGTGCTAGCAGGAGCATTTGCTAGCTAGAATTGGCAATTGGAGCTGCCTTGCTGCTGGGGCTTCCAGAAGATCTCAGTTGCATTCAGATTTGTTAAATTAAATGGTTGAATTGCTATCAGTTTCTGGTGAGGCAGGGGGATTCGGGATGCATCATTTTTCAATTTGTCCTTGTGTCATATTCAAGCACATTTACAACAGACACAGTTCAGGCAGAGAAACAGCACAATAGGGCTTTGGCATGAACTTTTGGAGTATAATCATCCCTGCCTTTGCTGTCCAGGGCAAGATAAGCTGATCTGAATGTGAGCAGACCCAGCCATGAACAGTGACTTTGAAAACTTGCCAGGTAAAGCCAAAGAAACAGTGAGGCTGGTTACTTGGTATGAATTGTTATTCAGCCCTCACAAAAGAAGAGGCTTTGACAACACCCCCGGTAACCTTGGCAGACGGTTTTGTTAAGCAGGTCTGTGCTTCACTAGCTTTTCAACTTGCATGCATTCATTGCTCCCTCCTACATATGAATTTATGTTTCAAAGAAGGACTGTGTGGTGGCAGGCAGCTGTGGCATCATGCTGATCTTTTACACTGGCTAACAACGACTGCCTCAAACAGAAGGCAGAATAATGCAGCACTCTCCCGTTTCTCAGGAGGAAAAGCACTGAAAGTCTTCTCATTTCTTTTTCTAGAGGAGCAGTCTTAAATGTTTTCTCTTTATTTTAAATGATGGAGATCTTTCAGTCTCCAGCTTGTCCTCTCTCATGGTGTGACTGCTGAGGTGACGTGCTGAGAAGGGATCTACAGGAATTGTTTTTGCACAGATATTAGCAACTAATATCTGTTAGCAAAACCTGCTCCAAAAGGAGTTATGAAATGTATCCTTTCCCTGGAGACAAATTCAAGATCCCCACATTTCTTCTGCTTCCAGCTTAGACTGTATAGTTTAATCCAGAAATATTAACATGGGTCATGAAGAGTAACAAACAGCTCCAATACCGATCCATGTAGCTGATAAGAGAGAGAGGAACTGATCTGCCCAGATCTTTACAGGAAGTTAATAGCAAATTAAAGGTAAATTCTATCTTTCTCATTTACGATTTCATGTAGAGGTGTGAATTATAGATTGTATAGCTTCATTTTCTCATCTCATCTGTAGCCATCTAGCGGAATGTAGAGATGCTCTGATTAGATAGAATGGAATACATTTAATTTCCACTTCCTTCCAACCATCTCAAAATTCCTTCCTTGAGGAGTCAGTTTTCCCAATCTCTAAATTATGTGTTCTACTTCAGCTCATAGGTATTCTGGAGAACACGCTAGCTAGACTTCTCTTTCCACACTCATTAGTTCAGTGTGCTTGGCTCATTTCCTGGTATTTGGTCTAGCATAGCCTCTGACCATTCAGGCCATTTGTCTGAAAATCATTTCCCTCTTCGCTTCTGCAATTTTCCATTCAGTGCCTGAGCAATTAAAATCCCCAGAGATCAAAGCCCTGGTCTTCCAACTGTCCCTTTCCCTTCAAAAATCATTGCATGAGCTGCTTCCCCAACTGCATAAGCTGTGCTCACACAAAGACACATCACAATTGCTCAGTTGTTAGAAACTGTGAATACTACCCTAGCCAAAATACTGTCATCGTTCTGACTGGCACATTATAGATGATTTTTTACTAGATCTTTAACTGCAGATGCACAAATAATTTTGGTGACATTAAAATCAAATCAGTTCTCAAAATACTATTGAGAGTTCTAAGTAAGTATTATTTTTCACTGTTTTTATTTTGATTTCTTGGCCTTGGCTGCTCTGTTAGCCTTCCTGGGTTATTTTTGACTCACCACAAGAAGGATTTCAGAGGTCTTAAATGGTCTATGGAAAGAACATCATCTAACTACAGCATCCATTTCACGGGAAAATACACTTTCTTAATGTAATTCATGTCAATTCAAACGTTCATCACAGTACCAGGTGTTGCTGTACAGTGGTGACTGTGGGTCTTCCAGCATCTGGAGTTCATCTCCTGTGACCTGGCTTGGCTGTGTTAATGAGTCACTCTGTGTATATGTTGATGTGTCTCCGGATTTGGAGCATGGGATGGCAGATGAGACCTGTCCAGGACTGCTCACCTCCTCTAAGTGCCTCCCATGCCTGCTGTGGTCAGCTTTGCTTAAGTCAGACTGGAGGGATGTAGTACGTGTCAGTCAAGAGTAAGCACCCTTTTTTTCTATCATATACTAAATCCTAGATTGTACATATGACCCAAAGCAGGTGGAGGACTGTTAGGAGGCAGAGTGCCGTGTTCCTGTAGTCTCAAAGTAGGTGGTTTTGTGGGGAAGGTGGAAACAGGGAGGTTTTTTGTTTTGTCAGTGAGGGGGAGAACTAGAGAAGTTGTAAAGAACATAGGGAGCGTAGGGTGCTAGGAGAGAGAATACAGGGTTTGCAGCACTGTAATTTAGACCAAGGCAGAGATCTCAGAACATTATTTAATAGAGGCTATATACTGTGCAATTCTTAAAACAAATAGATGGAAATTAGTTTTTCTTCTATTAATATGGCATAATTCTCAGGAACAGTACTAAAGTGTTTTTGTAAGGTACAATTACAGTAGAGTCATATCAACCTGCTAGGTTAATTTCTCCATACAGAACAGCATGTTTTTCTCCCTTCAGCCAGCCATTCATTTGTCCGCCTACAGCTTGTAGCACCAGGCATGAAGAGTTAGCTCTGAAGCACAAGTTACACGACTCTGTACAGAGTGAGCAAGTAAGGCAGAAGCATTACCCAGGGGCACCACAGCTGCAAACCCTGCACTCTGTTATCTGCCTTTGATTCCTGTGTCATCAGCCATGACAAACCCGAAACATTCAATCCGCACAGAGTGATGCTAGCCTTGGATTTAAACAAAAGAATTCTTCACAAACAGAATGGCCTTTATGTCTTTGCTGCTATTAAGGAAAGAGTTTGAATCACAAGTTCAAGGTAAAATTGCCCCTGAAAGTCTGGGTTTGGAGAATTGTTCCAGGGTTGTTGTAATGGCAATATAACTTCACCTTTTACAGAGACATCTTGTTTTATAGCTGCACTTGATATCTTTTTCAGTTATTTTGTGGAGATGGCTTTGGAGAAAATAAGATTCTGTATTCCTGAGCTAGGTGATGGGATAGGTCCTCTTCCCCAGTCCTTGCACTGTGTCATTTACCCAAGTTCAAAGCGCTTAAAGCTGGAACTTTTAGCTGTATTATTGTGAGATCAGACATATTTCAATATCTATATTATAGAAAATTGAGGCACATAAAAGAGTTCTGAATTAAGTGAACTCTCAGGGTGTTGGTGGCAGACCCAATGGCAGAGTAAAGGTGACCTGACTCCTGAGACTGTGGTCGAAGCACCAACTAATATTGACTCTGCTGAGAGTCTGCAGCTCCAGAACATGGTATGATCTGCCATATGATTCTGGCAAAGGCAGTTCTTGTCCCCTAGCTCAGAAAAACAACTTAGCAGCAGCTCCTAGCTTGGCAAAGGAGGTGAATGCAGGATGAGGTGTCCAGCAGAAGGCTGTTGCTGCAGCAAGTTCCAGCTGCTCAGTGCAGCCACCCATTTGCCCCCCTGGTGGGCAGTGGCTGCTCTGTTCATTCTGCAAACAGCCTCTTTCCTTTCCAAGACAGCCCTGGGGACACAAGGGAATGGCAGAGTTTATTATAAACCGAGTAAAGAAACAGACTATTGCTGGAGGAGATCCAGGGTTATAAAAGATCGGAGGGGGGAGGAGGGGGAGGAGGGAACAGGACATAATTTGTGTTGGTGTGTGAGGGGGTGGGTACTGGTGGCTTCAACAAGGCATTCTCCAAACCCTCAAGACCTTTGCTGGCTTTGGTGTGACTTTCTGCAGTGCGTACTGCACTGTGTCAAAGCCCACTTACTTTTTGTTGTATCAGTCATTCTCTTTATGCAGCAACACGAATCGGAGAACGCTTGCAGGTCCTGTTCTGAATGAGCTCTGCTCTCTGCCAGCTCAGCCTCGTTACATTGCTGTAACTATTCTGGGGGATGGGAGAAAAAGGTTGCTGCTACTTTAAATATAATGCATTAAGAGGATGCTGGAAAAAGGCCTGCATGCTGTAATACCCAGCCATCTAGTTGGAAAAGCAGCCAGATGTAATACAAAAGAAGAAACACAGCCTCTTATGGATGCAGCACTAATTCATAAATCAGGTGAATCAGCTTAGGCAACTGCTGTGTTTTTATGCCTCTGCTGCATGGAGAACTGCATGTTGGATGCTTTTATTTGAAGTAATGGAACCAGATAATCCCTTGGACCAGGAAAACTCCAATGGTAAGAAGTAGAAAACATAGAGAGGAGAAAAAAAAGGATAGTGAAAGAGCGTCTGAGTTGCACATCCTCCTTAAGGACAGGGTTAGGCATGTGTTTTTACTGGCTTCTGCATGGATCAGTAGAAATGAATGTGGTAATGTGCTTCACATTATTTTAAAAATCACTCTGTTTACAAGGTTTGGAGATAGACATAGCAGACTGATAGATACAGGCTATTGTAAGGAGCAGGGATCTGGCAGAATTGTTGCTTTCCTCATTAACCTATCTCCTGGGAAGCTTTTGCAGAGTGGAGAGTAACCTATGCTTTCTACATTATTCAGTTTGGGGGTCTTTTTGCCAGTGAGAAAAGAATGTAACTTCATCTGTATGTGCTGTCAAACGTAGCATTTGGAAGCAGCTTCTTTATCTGCAGAAAGCTTTCCTAAAGGCAGTTGCAGTGAGTAATTTACTTAGAAGGATATATTTAGCTGTGGACCACATCAACTCACCCTGGAATTAAAATCTGTGGTTAAAACTGCAGCTATTCCCTGGGTTTATAGCATTCCACATGCTGATGTTCTGCTATCTGGTCTATTAGAATGCATTCAAAAGGCATAAATTGGGGTGAAAAGTTGTTTGCAATCGGGAATCTTTTTTTCTCTGTTAATAGAATGGATTGACTGCATTGAGGACAAGAAATTGTTTACCTTTTGGAGAACAATTTAAGATAATGAGTTAGAATACATTGATTTTCAGCTCTTTAATATGTATTTAGTGCTATATTACATGCAGTTTGAAATCCACCGAGTGTTTTACTTTCTATGAACGTATGGTTGAAGAACGACCCATGGAATTCCCACAGCATATTTTCTGCTGATAACCCAGGGCTGGAAGCACGACGTAGCTGCAGTGTTAATATCACAGTAGAACTAAAGCTGTGCGGGAGGAAAGTGGTTGAAGGAATGAAGTAACATTTAAGCTGTGTGAACAGTTGACTGGAGAGATATAAGTGGGCAGCATTGCTTTGTTTTGGGCTCTGTGCCATGCTGAAGTTGAATTGCATAAAGCCATCACGGACAGAATTCAGTATTGCTTTGAATGATAAGATTGAATTGAAAAGCTTAAGAAGACAGAATACAGTTTTTAACTTCAGTGAACTATTCTCCTCTATTTAAATGTAGTTTTGTTATACTTCCTCTTATACCACCAGGACACAGGATTGAATCTTGTTTTCTCCTTAACAGCAAGAAGTTTTCGGACTGTCAGAGAAATGCATGTGTATTTTGGACTGATGCTAACAAACATATAAGCAAGTATTCTTTCTGTCCCAATGTTAGAATCTGGATTTTAGGAGTCACAGAGAGTATCTTGATTCTTTGGAAAATACAAGAGTAATTTTATTTCTCCAATATGCTTAAATGGCTCACTAAATTTAGAATGTATGCGTTGTATATATTCAATATGTGTACTGAGCCATCTGTTGGTCAGGTCAATCACATCCAGAGCTGTGCTGCTGGAGCTGCAGGACCATGTGCAGGTCTGAGGGATTTGTCTATGGATGTGGTATGCCCCATGTTATTTTTGCATGAATTCATTAAGCAGAAAGTTTTCAAAGAATACCCTGGATGCTCTAAGATAAGCTTTTCCTTTGAGAAGGTTTTCTGGCAGCTGTCATTCACAAAGCAGTCTTTTGTCCCTTTTATTGTCAGACAGCTACGAGCTGCTCTGAACACTGCTAACTATTGTGTTTATCTCCCTGCGTTGCCAATGTGACAAACATTAATGTCTTGGGAACTGACCCTATCTTGAGCTGCTTTCTGTAAAAGTGCCTTTTTTGCCTTCAAGAATGTCTAATCAAATTCCTTCTTCTGCTGTCAGAATGGAACCTGGTATTTCATTATTGATTTACTAGATAGTCCTTCGTGGTTTACCATACACCTGATCTTAGAACTCAGTGTCAGTTCATTCATTCTTTCTTAGTTGCTGTAGGACAGCCCAGAGAGCAGATCACCGGTGATAGCAAGAGCTGTTCTGCAGTAAAGCATGACAGTAACATGCTTTAGAACTGCTCCTCTTCCCTCTCGTAGCCCTTTCCCTTGCTTGGAGGGATATACAAAGTCATCTGGAAGGACTCAGTGAAATATTCGAGACTGAGAAAGCTGAGGCTCATTTCTGCACACAGAATTCTTTCCAAATCAGTCTCAACTGAGTTGAGATTTCAGCTGTGTTAGTTGCCTTGGCACAAAAAACCCTGGAATACAATGGAAAATGATCACCTGTGGGTGAAATGGTGATAGGGCTGTTTTGCTGAGGTCCCTCATTGAGCTGTGCTCCTCGCACTGCTTGGAACACGAGCGTGGTGGCCTGCTCTCCATGTTGATGTTGGTGAAAGGGGACAAAGTTTTGTTCTTTTTTCCACGTTCCCCTGGGATAAGGGCTCATATAAAGCTACACATTCTTGTAAGGCTTTTATAAATCATTATTTTCTTTTCATTCTCTGAATCTGAGGAGAGGTTATTGTCATTTTCTGATGGCTCACAGGTCTAACATTTTGGTGTGTTCTTTTTAATGTACTGGAATGGATTTACTTGATTCTTTTCACCAAAAAGAAAAAGAAAAACTTTTTTTTGGAAGAAAAGTGCAGAAGAATGTGCTGATTCTGAACCCATAACCTTAAATTACCCTTTTCAGAGGGATGACATATCAGAGCTACAGATTTTCCTGTTGTACTGAAGCCACTTGCTGTAAGAATGAAAGGCAACTCAGCAGCCTTTGTGACCTGGTGAAGATTTATAAGATGTTGCATTTGTGTACAAACTCTTGAGCATAAAGTATCTGTGAATTGTGCATTTCTTGTATCTTCTAATTGCTTAAATTAGAGTTTTTATAGCTATTGTGAGCACTACTATCACCTCTGAATTTATCCTGCTGTGTAGCCTGACTATTTCCATGTGAACGAGTTATTAGGCTTTTAAAGGCACAATGTTTTCTGGAAGAACCTTGCAGACCAAATTTCAGCAATTGGTTTTAGTGGAATCGTATTCCCTACACCATGAGGTTGGATCACAAATTGTGTACCACAAAGGAACGGAGTTGAACCATTGTGCTTTGATAATACAACAACTGTGGCAAGTATTTTTCTAACTCTGCCATGCACAATGAGCCAGAAGGATTGCATGAATGACAGCTAGGCTGTAGGTAAGTTAAACTCTTCAATCAATATTACAGGGCAGTAAGGAAACCCTAACCTCAGCAACACCTTAAAGTGCATTAAAGATTGCATTTGGTAGAGAGAAAAGCCGAAGCAAGGACTGGGAAAACAGAAGTTGATTCAGTGCATTAAAAAAAACAAAGTATATCTTATTACCAGAAGTATTTACCCTAAACCTCCCTGAGTAACCAGATCCTTTAACAAAGTGTTTTTTTCTGGATATTCCATTACATAAGTGAGGTCTGTCTTTTGGTTACAGCAGTTAAGTAAAATCATACTTAGTGAATTTCAGTTTTCAAGGCTGAGCTAGCCGAGTGCTATTGAGCACCGAGAGAGATACACATCGTTCTTCTTTCTCTGTTATAGTTCTCATCCCATGTCTATCTTCATGATTTCTGAGAACAGAGAAGTAAGGAAGCACGTGCTTGGTGGCAGGAAAAATTGGAAAGAGAAAGATGAATGCCAATGCAATGCACAGAGCAGACAGATGCAGATTGAATTCTGATGAATTGTGTATAAGAGCAGTAGGCATGCTTTGGGTGGCTGTCCTTTTCTTTATAGTGTGCTGTAGTTTTCTTCATTTTACCAGTGCCATATACAGGTTCTAACTACAACTCATAACTCATATGGAAGATGTGCTGTGCCGAACGGTGGAACAGGAGGAGAAAATAGGTTTTTTTATGGAAGAAGAGCGTTAAATCTTGGTGGCCAAGGACAAAGTGCAGTATCTGCACATAAGAAATACTGGTGACAAATTCGGATAACGTGTCCTACGTGATGGCATGATTTATTGGTGAACATCTGAAATAGCGACAGCTTAGCCCTGAAGGTAACATTAGGCCACTATTCAACATCGTTTGCTGGGGAGCATATTGGTAGTATGACCAAAATGGAGGGCACTCTAAAGAAATGATCCAAGTCTGTGTCGTGATCATTGCTGGAAATAGAATCTGCCTGAACTGTCAGTGACTGTGTGGCAAGTAGAGCAAACATTTCAGTGTCTAACATAGGTAGGAGGGTGTAATTGGGTTTCTTTATTGTCCCTAGAACTTTCTGGCAATGAAGTGAAAGGTTTAAAAATAGATATAAGCACGCTCTGGAAACTTCAGTGTAATTTACTGTATGCGGTGAAACGGAAAGATCCAGTATAGCTTTAGTGAATTGTTCAACAGTATCAAAAAGGCAGAGAACTCCGGGGGAATTGAAGGCCAAAGATTAACAAGATTACTATGTAATGGTTTGTAGAATGCATTCTACAATCTTCAAGTTTAGAAATAAAATATGAATGACCACTGCATGCAGTCCGTTCCTCTCTCTCACTACTGAAGTCTGCAGAAGATGGTCAAGCTGCTCACAGTGCAGAACAGTGAGCACCACCAGGCACTAAGGGAGAGCCATCTCTATGCAATCACCAAGGAATATTGGATGAATAGAATGTAACCTTCCATACTTGGAAATAGTGGAAGCAGTTAAAGTAGAGCCTTCATTTTTTCAGTAATGAGGAAATTTTTCATAGTCAAGCATTTTCGAAACCTCTTTCCTTTTGCTTCCAAAAAGATCAACTCCCAAGCATTGCAGCAGAGGCTTCCAGTCCTCTCTGGTAAATAAAGCACTGCTATGAGCATCTCAGAGAACTTCTAAAAGCACCACGCAGCTGTTGGAGAGGTGAATTCAGTGAGAGGTGAATATTTGCAGGTCAGAAACTTACAAATTCTTAAAGTTCTGGTAATTGTAAGCTTTACTGAGGCCTTTTCTGAGACCTTTAACAAAGGCTGCTGTGATCCCATAGGTGGATCTATGACCAAGTTGAACAGCAGCCTCTTGTTCTGGTGATGCCCAGAGAGCCTGATGACAGCTGATGTTTTCCATCTGTGTCAAATGGATGTGCTGTATGTTAGGGATGTAAAGAGTAGATAGGTGCAATACCTCACTGTACTGCACTTCCTTGTGTCTGATTGGGATTCTGTCAAGGTAGTTTCTCAACACACGAAGTTATCATGTCAATTAGAGCATCATGTTGATAATGTTTACATTTAAATATGCTTCCCCTCCGAGCATCTCCAAGGCACTAGCCCATGCAGAGGATTTAATTGCAAAGCACTGCTACTGCTGATACAGACTTGGAGGCCCACCAGATGCCTTGCTAAGTGAGTCAGTAGTCAATGATGCTGGCAGCCACAGAGCTTACTGCAGCAGTCAGAAAATGTCTGCCAAAAGAAAGCTTTAAGAAATGTTTGTTTTCCTACCAAATCTTCATAAGCTTCTATTTGTTTTACACCTTTAGACATTTTTCCAGAGGTAGTTGGGAAGTTGGTAGACAGCTTTGGTAGATGCAGTAACACCAACCATTCTTTGTAGCACAACATGAGGGCTTGTTTGCTGACCCTCTGGTGGGCACAGCAAGGTGTGTGCAGCAGATTGGTGCCTCTGAATTGTAGGTCCTACACTTCGTCCAAGCTGGGGAAATTCTGATGCTCAGTGTTTTGGAACAAGGAAAGTAAGATGCAAACAGAGTTTTCTTACTTGTTCCAGAATAAATAAATATGCATATTTGACACATTTGACTTAAAATAATAACGGTAAATTTTAGACCACGCTTCACCGCATTTTGTTGTCTCTTATAGTTTGCAGAAATGAGCGTTGCTCAGGGCATCAGGTACTCAGGGAACATCTCTGGTTCAGAGTTTGTCACAGTTCATGTGTCAGACAGGAATGCAAAGGATCAATTTACAGCTTTAGACAAAGATCTGAGAATGTCTGAGGGACCTGCATGAATCCTGCTCACCCCAAATAGTTTCATCATTCCACTCATCCCAGTGAGTGCATTTTTGGCTAACCCAGAGTTAATTTCTCAGTGGCAGCAATAAAGGTTTTGTATGTAGACTGCAGTGAGAGCTGGCACAGGAACATGAAATGCAATGTTATCTTCTTGCAGACTTTTCTCTTGTAAAAATAAAGAGAAGTTTTGGAAGCTCATACAGGGAGAAAACTGCCAGTGCTCTGCAATGTTCCTATGGGTGACTTGCCTGGTTTAGCAGATCATCCCTTACCACTCACTTGCAGCTGTCAGGAAAAGCCAGGCACTGAGTTCTGCAGTAGTTCTGAAAAGCAATCCCTGGGTGAGACAGTTGCAGCAGTGCATCAGCTACACAAAGCCGATGGGAATTGTTTGCAGGTTTGTTTTCTCAGCTTTCAGATGACAGTTATGCTTCCCCTGAAAGTTCATTGACCTCTCAGATGTGCTCATATTGTTGTTATTTAAAGTTTTCTGGTAAACTTTAGATAGAACCAGAGGAAATATCGCTCTGCGTAGGAGACACCATCTCCAAGCTAACTTTTCTTTCTGTACCACTTGCAAGATCCGAAAAGATTAGGTCTTAATCATAGAGGTATTTACGGATGGATTCAGCATACATGAGAGGCTTCACTGAGATGACTGGAAGTTGTTTGGCTGGAAGACCACACATACATTCGTCCTTTTTTGACTCTTTCAAATGTTTGTAGCTCTTATGGTTGAAGAAAAACCAAAGATTGAGTTCTTGTTGTGACTTCCAACCCAAGATTATGTCGACAACGGAAATTAAGGATACGGCAAATGTAACCAGCATTTAGGATTTAGGATAAAACAGGTGCATTCAACTCAGTGCTGAGTACACTCTGGGCTGCTGAACCGCCTGCCTGTGCCTCTGACTGGGAGAGAGGCGTGTTCTATTTTCCCTGCTTATTCATTTTCTGAGTCATTCATCTTGTGCTATAGCTATTGAAAACTGTAACAGAGTCTGGGAAGCGCTTGGCTTTTCAGTGCTGCCTCCTGATTGGCGTAGGGAATGCTGCTGGTGGGGAATAATGTGTGAATACCATCTGCTCCGAGGAGCTGGGAGCCTCAGTGAATTTTGCTCGGAGAGGCACCTTTAGCCAGGACTACGGGCAGGGGAGCAAGCTCGCTTGTGCTGTTTCTTAGCTAAACTTTTAGTTATGCCTGGATTTCCTCTCTGTTCCCCTGTTAAACTTTTTTGTGCTATGCTCAAGGGCTGAGGTGCTTCTGCTGTGGGTTTCGGGGTTGTTTTTTTTTTTTTTTTTTCCCTGTATGGGATTTCTTCTCGGTTTCAGAATGCACACAAAGTGTGGAAATAAATCAGCAAGTTTTGCAGCTGTGTATTGCAGCACCACAGTCAATATGGAATGTCTGAGTTGCTTTGAGAAACTACTTCCAAAAATTTGACCTGCTCCTAAAAGGTAAGCAATTAAGGACTTTGCATTTCAGGGGCTGACTCAACTTACACAGAGGTTTTGTTTTATTAGGAATGAATGTCTCATTTGAAACGTGCAGTTGCCTTGTAGCAATGCCTGAGATCAGAAACTGTTCTGTCTCAGAATGTCTTTAATGAGCCTGAAGGAATGAGCAGAGTTGGAACAATGATTGTTTTTTGCTCTTTTGTCTAGAAATAGTTTTAGAGTAGGTTTTAAAAACAGATGTTGTGCAGTGCAAGTGTAATTGCAGATCAGGACTGTGTTTGTTTTTGGATTTGCATCTTTTTAAAGAGAGCTTTCCCATCTCTTGTTTTCCTGATTATGGAAACTCCTTTTCAGAATGTTATCTCAGCCAAAACACAGCTATTTTTCCAGCAGTCAAATGCTGCATTCCACTTCAAGGAGACAAGATGTAGTTTGGGAGCCTGTTAAATCCTGCTCACTAATGACCTGCTGGTGTAGATTCAATCACTAGAGAGAGAAGTGTAGCCATGCCTTTAACCTCACCAGGCCTGCCACCAGCACAGTTAATGGCCACCACTCTCTCTCATTACTATTAGCACATACTTAACTTTTTTGATGATGTTATTTTAGAAGGTGGTTGCTTGGTTGTTTTCCTCGAGGTCACATTGCAGTCACTCTTGTATCTAAACACAAGGCAAAGTTAGCTGAGGAAGCACATGAAATTTGGATGTTTTACAAAACATCAGCCTTCCTTCCAGTGTGTCAGACTGCTCCGTTTGCTGTCATCTGTTCCAAGAAGAAATCTGCAGAGAGCATCTCTAAGGCTTCATTTGCTGAAAGCCTCATCATTATTTGTTTTTGACACAGACTTGTTTTTATTAGCTTTCTCTTTTACATCAGAATGCTAATTGTTATGATATCTAAACTGAGTGTGTAACTTTCATGTCACTCTGTGTATTCTAAGAGGAATGTTTAGTACCTGTAAATGAGGAACAGTGAATTTATGTAACTGATACTAGATCCAACCTAGACTTTTCATGTTGAATCACTTTTGAATAAGCAAGAGAAGAGCCTGCATCTAGCATAACACAGAAGAGAGTCGTAGCTGTCTCCAGTTTCACTAAGTACAAACAAATATATAAATAAATAAGCTGTCATTTTATAGAATCATCTAGATTGGAAAAGGCCATCAAGGTCACCAGGTCCAACCAACAACCTGACCTACTGAGTTCCATCACTAAGCTGTGTCCCTTAGTGCCACGTCCTCAGTCCCATGAATACCCCTGGGGATGGAGGCTGCTGCCCTCCCCTCCCTCGAGCAGTCCATTCCATTCTTCAACCACTCTCTCCATGAAGAAACTCTTCCTAATATCCAATCAAAACCTTCTCTGGGGCAACTTGGGGCATTTTCACCTGCTCGTTTCTGTGGCAAAATTCCAGGTCATCAAAATGACACTTCTAATGACAAAAAACCTTTCTTCGGTGAAGCCAGAAAGGGGAATATTCTTGCAGGCCAAAGAAGGAAGGTCTGAATCCTGCTGTAGTGCAGCACCAGTACAGTCCATTGGCTGGCAGTCGCTGTACGTTCCTGGGATACAGGATATAGGATTAAGGTCTCTCTGTTGGTGCAAGCCAACAGTGTGTCTCTCGTTTTATTTACAATTAGATATCTTGAAAGGTCTTACACGTAAGACTGTAAATGACATTTTCCAGTAATGACCACACTTATGGGGATATAAAAGCTGTTTTTCATTCATAGTTGCTGACAGTAATAATACATACTCATTTAGATCTTTTTTGGTGGAATTATATTGGCAACTGTAGATTTCCCAGTTGCCATTTATTAATCTGTCACGATCATTTTAACGAAGGGGCATGAGGAATAAAACCCTGACCGTGGAGCTTCTCTTCCATTTCAGGCATGGCAGAAGGGTTTCTTAGCCTTTGGCAGCAGTGGTTCTGTATCAATAGTAATCAATAGTTATTATTTCCATTTTCCTTTAATGTGATTCAATGTGGCTGCAAAGCATGTCCTGTTGGCCTGCCTGTTCCTAGTATGCTTGCAGGATCCTCAATACTGAAATTTCATACATTTTTCAGTCTCTAATGCAGCTATCCTCCAGTTTAAATGTGTTCTTCTTCATCCCCTTTTTGCAAAGGGCTTCTGAATTAACTTTTATCATTGCACTGCTGCTATATCACATCTTCTGTTCCTAGTTAGCTCCTTAGCCATTCTTCTTCTCTCCTGCAGTTCTCCTCCTTGTCCATTTCCCTTTCTTTCCTCCCCATCACCTCCAAAAAAGAAACAGTTGTTGAAGGCATTTGTTCTTATACCATGGAGAGCAAAATCCACATGACTTTCCTATAGGAATTTGGAAAATCTCAGTGCTATTTTTGTCAGCAGATTGGAGTATTTGTTTCCTTGAAGATGAAGAATTATCATTTTCACTATAGGAAGGAGTGCTTTCTTGCTAGAGTGGCAATCTGCCAATGCAGTTCCACCATTGTGTGTCTGTAGCTTAATTTCAGGAATTCACAAAGGTTTCTTTTCTTCCACTTCAACTTCTCCTGCCTGCCTTTGTTGTCAGACTTTCTCTGGGAGTTCGGTCTCACTTAATTCACAGAGAATGTGGCTGCTTCTTCCATACTTTGATGCCTGGAGTCTAGATCAGTAGATTTTTAGCGAGCTTCAGCTTAAGACAGATCTGACCTACCTAGAATATAGGCCTCCAGATCGTAGATGTGAACCAGAGTGCTGAGGCACTACCATGAACATTAAAGATCTTTGCATGTACCTGTGGTAGCTATTTCTTTTGCCTTTTTATGTAACCTAATGTTCCTTTTCCAAGGAGTAAAATGTAATAGGGACTATTTTTGTGTTTTTGGGGTATTTTTGTGGCTCTGAGATCCTCTGAATAGATGCCGCCTCCTGCGATGATATCATCGCTTCTGGTGCTTGCCAGAAGACCAGGAAAATGAAAAAAAAGCAAGATAAAATCCAGATAAGATAACAAAATCAGAATAAAAAATGGCCACCTTACCTTTGTTTAGATCAGATGAAGAATAGAAGCCAGTGTTTTAAACAGAAAAGAAGCAGTAAGAAAGAAAGGACTTCAGGAAATGTGGAATAGAGTAGGGCTGTGGACTAGAGAATTTTACAGAACAGTTGTGGAAGTGCAAATCAGGTTTGATTTAGGATTTCCTATTGGAAATGGTGAAAGTTCTTCTCACTCAAGGGCTTTAAACCTACATCCACGCACTCCTCATGGGAGATGGTGCTAACCCTCTGGCTCTGGGCTGGATTGTCTTGAAGTCCCCTGAGCAGGGACCCCTGGCTACTCCTGCTGTGAACAAGATGCAGTGGGACTGCATATGAACAGCTCCTTAGTTTTGGGAATTTACTGCTGAAAAAATACAGCCCAAGTTTTATGGCAGTTGTGTGAATGGCTGTACAATGGTCAGAATCAGGTTTTCAACACAATAAGTTATTTTCCAAAGAAAGATCAGCTAATTTCGTTTGTCTTCTTCCTCCAAACTTGTCTTTTTAGGTAGCATTTCTTTATGAAGTCACAATATCCTACTCTTTGACTTATGACATCTAAGGCAATGCTGTTCCTCCTGTAAGGCAAAAAAACCAAAACAACTTCTGAGCTGCTAAAAGAGTATGAAGCTGTAGTGATATTTCTTCAACTTCATTGTTTTGGCATTTAATTCCTTAGGGTTGAGGCTTTGAAATAGTTAATTGCAACATTTAAATCAAACTTGGTCAAAATAGCAGTGGCTGTGTATGTTACTGTCAGTTTATGCTGCACTGTGCTGTTGGCTCAAAATGAATTCTGAGGCTCGTGCTGTGCTACCCGCTGGCCTTCTCTGCTTGCCTGGCTGCCCTTACCCAGGCTGCCATTGTTGGAAGAGGAAGGCAGCTATGTGAACTCTGAAAGCTCTGTGCTGTGCCAAGAGTTACTGCAGAAGAATAAGCACAGAACCACATTAGTGATGCTCTCAGCCATGAACCGAAGGCATCCACTTCCTTTGTAAGAGTTAGTTTAAGCTTCAGGGCTTCTTCTTTCTGGGGTTCTCATTACTGGAGACTGTCACATGGCAAACTGCTGGGGTGACTTGGTGTTGTGGGCAGAGGGAAAGCTGGAAGAGCCGTGGGTGCATCGGTAAAAGCCATAGGTGAAATCTGAGGTCTACTGTAGAGCACGGAGCTGTTACATCCTAAAGGTCTTGTGCAAGGATGAGATTCCTTAATGTTTCACATAGAGGTATTTATAAATGCGTATGTAAGACACAAATCCCTATCTACCAAATAAGAAGGAAATCCAAAAGGCACAGCATTCAACAGGAGCACAATGTGCATTTCCAGGTACCATCTAACCCTGTGCAGCACCTCTGACCTCAATGGCACCAGGGGAGGACAGGAAGATCACAGAATCATAGAAGTTCCCTTGTTTTGAGACTGCATTTTTTTCACTTCAGTCGCACAGAATTGAAGGCAAAGGATATTGGCACTGGAAATGAGTCTTGTACTTCACTGTGCAAATGCAGGTCCGATAGAACTAAGAAAAAATGGACAGTATGGAAGAAATGGAATGGCAGATTAAAGTCAAGGTCTGTCCCAGGAAAGAAACTCTTGAAGAGTAATGTTTTAAATGTGCATGATAACTTGCACTGGAAAAGAAGAGAATGCGGTTTAGGTTGGGACAGTATGTTTTTCAAACTGCAGTACGTGAAATGTTTGCAGGCTATGTCTGTCATTTATAGATATTCACAGAAAGATTTCATGGTAGTATTAATTGGAAAAATGGTTATAATTACTAATAGGATTAAAAAGAAGTGGAGAATACTGATAATATATGCAAGCTTGTGCTTTTAATAGTTTGTGTGGGTGAACTGAGGGGGGAAGTAAGATGGAACAAGTCTGTTCTTAAAAAAGAAATCCCTACAGAAAGATTCCTATCTTGGTGTGTATGGGATCATCAATTTTCTTGTAATTTTATCCATGTGATTTTAAGGACTCCTCCTCCCCAGCCCCCTCCCAGAAGAAGAGCAGCACGGAAGCTTTGGCAGCTTGGTGAAAGCAAACTCAAAAGTAGGGAAAAGATTGACCAGGGAGATGTGATGGGAAATTGTGGATGCTTTTAATATTTCATCTCTGGGGGTGGAGCAGAGCTTGTGAGTGACAGTGCACTCAGGTTTTGCTTCTGCCTCCATAGAGCAGTGTGCAATGCAGTGTGTTTCTGGCTGGGAGCAGCGATTGTCCAAGTGGAGTGCATCAGCCCAGTGTCTGCCTGTATGACACAGCTGATCCCTGCCCTGCTTTCTTCTATAGAAAAATTCCCACACCCAAACTTAAATCTCCATTTGTCCACAGTTCAGGCTAGAGCACAGGAAATATACTTCATTCACAGATTTATTCATCTTGTGGTTTCACATAACCAATGTCTGTTAAGGTTTGAAGTAGTCATTTTATGAAATTCATTAATATGGAACTAGCCTCGAATCCCCTTGCTGTTATCACTATCTGGCACACAGCAAATTATTCCTCTAAAACACTTAATTCCTATGGCAAGTGAGCACCAGTGCTTGGCAGTAAAATTGAGTGTGGTTTGAGATTTCCTTCTGCAAATTGTTTTGCAAACTGTCCTGTTTGGAGAAGCTTGGAAATCTTTCCTTTTTCCTTTTTTTTTTTTTTTCCCCCAAATCTTTTATTTTGATTGCTACTTAGTATTGTAAGCCATATGATGCATTTGATAGCAGTCATCAAAATTTACAGCTATCACTATAATCCGCTCACTGCTGTCAGCCATCTGCATCACTCCTCATGCTCCATAGAAACCAAAGAGAGAATAAGTACATAATTAATTTTAGAGCACACATCACTCCTGTTAATAGAGTTTTTTTGTGCTAAATATCATCAGTGTGCAATGTTGTGCAAATACTTTGGAATAAACATGAAGGAACTGACACACAAATAGACTCCATGATGGCTCACAGCCCTTATGGCAGTGTTACAGGTGGGAGAGGCTGGGCTGCAAAGTTCTTGAGCCATACAGGAGCCGGGCAGTCTGACTGGGAGCCTCTGACCACAGGATTTTCGTTTCATGGAATCTGGACTCGACATCTTGTGAGTAAAGAGGTCACAGCCTACAGATGCTCTGGAGCACACCAAGGCAGGCACACCTGCTGTATGCACCTGGTGACGTGCAAGGGGAGCAGAGTGCAGGGCACTGTAGAAAGGAATAAATCTTTCTTGATTAAGGAGAAACCTAGAGAGGTGGAAAATAGCATTTATTTAATCCTGTGATACTTTTGGCTTGGCTGTAGGACAGGCAAGATGCAAAGCCAGATGGAGAAAAGCAATCACAGATAGCAGGGCAGCCTATCTCCTACAGCCAAATCCTCTGGATATGGCGCTTCATTCTGTGGCCTTGGGCAAGTCATTTACTGCTCTGTACTTCTCTTCATCCATCTGTAAATAAAAGTTGCCTCATGTCTCACCTAATATGCAATTTCCTGTATTTCACCTTCAAATCCTGTCATCTGTGATTCTATGATTCTATGATAAAAACAATGGTGTAAATGCATTGATCACTGTGCTTTAAGCTTGACATTTCTGATGTGCAGCAGATAAGTTAGCAAGAGAAATGTTCACTGAAGCTGCCATATTTCCCAATACAGTAACATCTCCCCAACTTTTTCTTCATCAGGAATCCATGTAGAAGCTCACTATAAACCTGCCTTCATTTTCTAAATGTCTCTCTGATTAGTGCAGCTTTCAGCTGGTTCTTGTGAATGAGGGGATTGTATTCAGGTGATTGCAAAAAGGGCTGCTGAGTTAGCTTTATAAATATTATTCTGAATCTGACTTTGTTAAAGTGATTCATGTAACATGAGTGAGAGCCTTGCAGAGCTCTTCAAATGCAAAGACCACACACTGTGTAATCTTTGGAGCCAATCCTAATCTTGGCTCTGATTTTCTTAGCAAAAAAAAAAAAAAAAAAAAAAAAAAAAAAAAAAAAAAAAAAGGAACTCTGTGATTATAAAATACTAATAGCTAATACTTAGCTAATATCTCTGCTAATAATCTCTGCAATTAGAATCTTCTCACATCAGGTTGTTTTAACCACACTCTAAATCCTACCTGCATTATCTATCACACTTTGCCTCAGAGAACTGGAAAACTGGCTTTATAGTGGCTCAGCAGACCAATTATGTTCTTTGTTAGTGAGATATGGCAGGAAGATACCGGGAGGTGGAAAAGCACCTTTTTGGTGGTCTCTGGCAATTGAAAGAATAAGTATCCAAACCCTCCTGTTTGCATATTTGTTTTCATCCACAGTGGTAAGGCACTCTAGAAAGAGAAACAGTTCCTCTCAGTGAGCAACACAGTAATTAAAAGTCAGCCCCATCACCAGGGCTGCCCATGGCCAGGCTGCCCCTGTGCCAGTGGAGCTGGCCGGGTGATGTGGCTCTCACTCTTGCGCCCAGCCATGGTGCTGGGTCTGCTCACACAGCTTCTGCAGTGGGCACACGGCAACAGCAGCCCTGCACATCCCGATACCAGCATGCAGAATGCTTCTTGTGCTGGTTGGATGTGCCTCTCCGTCCCACGCGTTCTTCCTTTATTAATGTGGTGCTGCCAAATGGGCTGGACTGTTGCCCAGGAGCTTTTAAACACTCCCGTCGTGAATGGGTGGAAACTTTGTTGTGTTTGTACTTCTCAGAAGGAGTTTTGTGGCTGGTTTTTAGTTCCGCTCATGGCAGAAGGCATTCTGAAAGGAGGTGGATACAGGTGGCTGCTGTCAGAGCCTCAGCTTGTCACAGGGAGTCACAAAAGTGGGACATGGTCTGAAATTTCCCAGAAACTTGCTGTGATTTCATTATGACCTGAAGCAAATTTCTGGAGGACTGCCAGGATGAAATCATGTGCAGCCATCCTCTGCGCAAGGACTTGCCTATTCCATAAGGCCTGGATCCAGGGAGAGGCTGGAATCTTTCTCACGGAGGAGTAGGGAAGGAGAGATTTCCAGCTGTTATTAACAACCCTGGGATTTTTCTTATTTGTACTGGAGCAGAAATGCCTAGAAGTACCTGGAGATCTCCAGTCCAGCACTACGCTGGAAATTCTGAAATCAGAATTGATCTCGATATAAAACATTTTGGTTGCTTGAATGAATCTCCAAAATCGAGCTATTCTTCATCAGAAATCCAGGCAGAGAAATGAGCTGTTTGCCATCAACTCAGCTGTTCTGTTAAGAGTGCAGTAAGTGGAGCTTTCACTGCATTCTGCAGGTTCTTTGGGCGGAAAGGACCTGGAAGAATCCCACGTGTGGTGCTGCTGCCTTAAGACAAATAACTAGCGAGGGGTTTGAGATTACCTCATAGGTTTGGAAAAAAAGAAAAGGAAGGGAGGAAGCCAGAAGCCAGCATGGTGCACTGCTTGGCTGGTTGGGCACATTTTCAAGGCCTCTTTTAGTTTGAGTAATTAATGCTGTGTTTTATTAGCAATGAAAGCAGGGGCTGTTTTGTACAGTGCTGGAGCAGTAAAGTGTGACTAAGCAGAAAGCTCAGCTCTGGTGTAGCATTACTTTGGCAATTTATAATCTGCCAGTATGGTTCTACAGAGAATAAAACAAGTTTATTGATATTCAGACCAATTGTATTCTCTAATCAATTAATAATTACCTCTGTAAGACACATAGCTTCAAACAAGTGGTTGTCTTATAAGTAACTGGAAAAGTATCCGGTGTGACATCTCTTCTTGAAGGCAGCCTAAAGACAAGCTCTTTTTTGAGGGCATATTTTGAATGAAGAGATTTCCTTGAGAACATATATAGACTGGGGCCTGAGGGTGGGCTACCCAGTGCTTCAGCCTCCTTACACGTTCGTAGTGATTCCAGCTGTTTGCATTTATGTTTTGGTGGATGAAGTATCTATTCTACTTTGTCTTCGGCTGAAGGACCTGGCATACTGGAGGATGTCGTTGTACAGCTCTAAAATGATGCTCTGTTGGGCAATCGTCTCAGTCAGCCTTAGAGGTTACAGTTTTCCTTGATTTTTCAAGAGCTTTGGGTGCTGCAACGTTGACTGCAGCAAACCTCCTGGTAACTGCTGGGCACAGCTGGCTGGACAGCAAAACATCATCTCCCCAAAGTATTGCTAGGCTTTTATTTTCTGACTCTTTCTCTGCTCCTCAGGTGTAGAAACCACTTCAACCTGTGGTGCTTCTACATCTGGCCCCTGAGGGTTCAAACAGAGCTCTAATTGATTGTCTGAATCGTTCAGCTCTGAGGGTCCCATGGTTACTGCTTGAGCTCTGCTGAGTTACTGCACAGCTTTAGGCAGCGGAGTTTTACTGACTGCAGCAAATAAATTTGCTGTGCTTTATGGAGCACGAAGAAGCTTGTTTTCTAAATTTTAATTGTCTCAATAAATTGTCTTATGATTGTGTTCTATTAAACTCCAGGAAATTAATGAGAGCAATTAAAATATGGACAATATTTGGAAGGTGTGATTCTGTAACAGCACAGTTAGAAAAAAAGTAAAATTTGGCGGAGGGCATAATGAGGACAATAAAGATTGCAGAGAGACAGAGTGCAGCTACCTGGGAAAGCCCTTCAGTCATGTTCTTTACCTCCTGAGACTCTGATGTCCCACTGGGGACTCTCTGCTTGTGCTGTTTGATAACAATTTGTTCCTGTCTTTATATGAAGACATATCCCAGAATACTCAAGGTGATTCTGTCAGCAGAAAACCTGACGTGAAGGTGTTCGGTCAAAAGAATGCCTGGAGGACAAAGCGTCATGGTGTACTTTCAAGCTCTCCTCATCTGGGTGTGCTGCCATTCCCTCCCTGCAGTGACTTCAGAGTTCGATGTTAGTGCTTGCAGCAAGGAACGTTCTTGCCCACGCACTAAGTGAAGGAATGTTCATTTCTTTCATTGAGGGAGTAGTTATGCATTGTGGGGTCACACAGTGCATGCAATACATGATTCCCAGCCCTTCTCAGACCAGTTATTTGGATAGCTTTCAGATTTCTATTTGCAAGATCAGAATGTTTTCAGAAACATGTCAGGTTGAAGGCTCTTCGTTGCTGTATCTCAAAGCATCATTTGAGAAAGCTCTAGTGAATGATGAGCATTTCTCATTGGAGTTACAAATGAGGAACAACCACCAACAAATCATGCCACACCGGTGTTTGAGTTACTGAGATGCTGTCTGTGGTCTGGCCAGCAACTCATTAAATCAGGAGATGAGCAAGGGGCACCTGGATGTTCTCACCTCTGCACAGCAGCTGAGTCCTGTCCAGAGTCACACGAAAGGCAAAATACAGCTGCAAGTTTGGAGGCTGTGCCTAAAGCAGTTCTTTGCATTCCCTTATCTGACAGCTGGTGACTGGAGAGGCAACACGTAGCTATGGAAAACTTTCCTCCTGACTCTTAGTTGAACTGGGGGTTGTGGCCTGCAGACAAGCCAATGGACAGGGATGTTATGCACAGTGGATGTTATAATGAGATTTTACAATGTGGGTCTTGGCAGATGTATTTAATATCTGGCAATTAAAATACCTTGGCTGCCAAACACAACCATGGTCAGATTTTTATAAGATCCCATGAATTGCTGGCCATGATATTCATTAGAAAAGGGAATTTGTGAAGAGGAGGAAAGTATGGAAGACAGAACGCCTCACTTCTTACCCATGTCCATCATTTCTCTGAGTAATAAGAATCTATGACATGTAAGATGGAGTTGATAATATTATTTAGATGGTCATAAGGTTAGCTCACTTGTAAAGTTGTTCTGGTTTCGGTCGTTATGTGGTAATTTACCTTATGCTTACAGTACTGGATAATGACAACTTTAAACAAACAGAGCACTGAGCCTCAATCCGGCGTGTAAATCTGTGCACATGTGCTGCAAACAAGATAGCACCCATGGGCAGATTTGTTTGTGTTCCCACGTGAGCCAAATGCTATGGTTTTACTTCTTTTAATTATTCAGCCCTGAAAAAATTTACTGTGAAATCCCAACAGGCAGAGATGAGCCCAAAAGCTGTAACCTACAGTTACACTGAAGGGTCACTTGATGGCCTGCATGTGCTGACGAATATAGGTGTGGAATGACCCTTTCATAGTGAAATGGAATGAGAACTTGTATTATTTTCATGCTTTGCAGCACGCAGACTATTTCTGCTTAAGCCAAACCTAAAGCCTGCAAAAACCACGTGACTGAGTTTATCCAAATTTGCCAAGCTGATCATTTGTTTCCGTCTCAGCTTAATTCAGGCTGTCAGATTAATTCAGTCCCGACGTGGCAAAGGAAAGACAAATTAATAAACGGAAGCTGCCTGAGTGGGGGATCTCTGCCTCCGTGCTCTGTGTGAGGCTGTGCACGGCTCTGCCTTCAGACCGTTCCCAGGACTGGGGGTCCATCAGCCACCACCTGCCCAGCACAGCTCCCAGCAAATGGCAGGGAAAGCATGTGAAGGTCCTTACAGCTCAGAGCTGGAGGCTGCACTCCTAGCACAGAAACATTTCCAAGCCATTTCTGTATTCTCCTGAGACTGCTCGCGAATCACAAGTAATGCTTTAAAACGAAAACAAAACAGCAAAAACAACCCAAAATGTTAAGTTGTAGGAAAAAAAGGCCAGGTCAGGTCTCATAAGAGAAAGAGCCAATGTTGTTAAATGTTGGGTTCCTCGCTGCCTGGCACTGCAGCATGCAGCAGCCTTGTTAGATGAAGGATAGCTGTGGTACGAGGATCACTGCAGGGGACTCCCCCAGCATTCCTACTTTGAAGATTACCTCTCTGCTGCTGCTGTATGCGGATGCACCATCAGACTGGGAGCAAAGCTTCTCCCACCTCCCTTAGAAATGTCAGCAACCAAAGAGAAGACAACACTTAATTTATTTTATTTTATATTTTTTTGTTGTTCAAAAGGAAAAGAAAGTCTTGTCTTGGGAAGAAGGGAAATCAAATAAAAAATTTAATGCTGGAGGAGAAAGGCAAGAAATGCAGTTGCCATGGAAACGGGAGCATAAGTAGAAACTTTCCAGCAAAGAGCAGAAACTAAAAATGAAAAAGCAGAGTGCAGAGAATGGCAGCCAGCCAGCAGCTCCAGCTCTCTCTTTACTCCTCTCAACTCAGTGAGATTTTCTTAGTCATCTTTCCACAGATTGGAAGTGCTCTGTGCTGGGGCTGCAGTCAGTGTGCTGCACCACGATGAGCGAGCAATAGCATCGCTTGAGCTGAGGCAGGCTGAGCTGGAGAGCACTTGGTGTGCTTCCACTGGGTGCTGCTTCTGCCAGTGAGGGAAGGAAAAATCATCTGGGAACGGGTGTAATGCCCCCAGAGGTTTGGGAGGGAACTTAGAGATGGGCACCATCATCAGTCCTTGATTCATACCTCATTCAGGCTCCCAGATGGCACTGCAGCCATAAGCCACATAACTGTTTATGAGCTGAAATCCTTCTCCAACCCCTTTTGAGTAGGGAGAACAGCACACTCCAAGTCCTGCAGCGACCGAGGCAAGGCTGGAACACCAGAAGTGCCATCTCTGGGCCTCTGCTCCCATCTCATGTCACTCTGCTCCTTACAGAGGCCAACTTGGGGCACAAGATGTGTTTTGCATTTGCTTATTGCATGCAACGTATATTTGAAAGCGGGTATATTTCAGACATTAGGTGCCGTGTAGGACTCTGGGGTAGTTTCTTGCTAGCACATTAAAGGCAGTTTTGTGCAGGAAAGCATTAAAGTCATTGGATTAGCAATTATTAAGTCCTCATGGATTTTAGCATGCATGGAAAAAGGAGATTGAAAAGCTGGGAAAGTTACCCTGTAGTGCTGCAACCCTGTTGTGGCCAGGAACCGATTTGGATGAAAGACTTCGAGCACAGTTAGTTAGCACTGTGTGCTTTCACAGATGGAAGTAATGAAACCTATGGTGCTCAGCCTTTATTGAGTCAAGTCGTATTCTTGAAAATAAGCGAGAGATTTGCTAACCTGAATTCAGACTGTTCAGCATTGCATATGATTGACTCCTTTTCCACGAACAAAAGGGATAGAGCAGCGCAAAGCACAATCCAGCTCTGCCTCCCTGTGTGGGATGCCTGCATGGCTGTGGATGGGAGCTGCCTGAGCTCACAGCGAGGCCTGCAGCTGCTGGAAGCACCTCGGACCGAGCAGAGCTGCTGTCTCACCTGCTTCCCTGCCCCATCTCTTACTTCAGTATTAATGCAAAACTGAAGGGGATGTTGGCTGGTTGTTTGCTTGCTTGCTCCCTGTGTGTATGTGTGGGTGGGTTTTGGTGTGCTGTGTTTTTTTTGTTTTTTTTTTGTTTTTTTTTTGAGCTGGAAGTGTTAGAAGGAAATGCTGCCACAGTGGTGGAAAAAAATGAAAATTGGAACATTGAAAAATTGGAAACCTTCTGCTCCCCACGTGCTGCTTGTGCTGCTCCATCTGGAAGAATGGAGGTCACTTTGAAAGAATGCTCTTTAGAGTTGCCTGTGAAAATGGCTGCATGCGGAAAACACAGAACGTGACCTTGTGTTTATTTTCCCAGGTGACTTTTAATGCCAAAAGGCAAACTGCATTCAGCCAAAACCCCGAGCACGGCAGGCCCGGCTGCTGTAGCTCCCGGGGGGGAAAGAAACATCCCTTCTCCCGGCTCCACAAAGAGCTCCTGCGGAGATTTGTAAAGGGGAAAAGAGATTTTAGGAGAAATCGCGCGGTGCCGGGCTGGGTGGATGCGGGGCTGGGGGGGGATGCGGCCGTCGGGGGGCAGCAGAGCTGTGCGGGAATGGAGGGGGGGATGTGGGAGGGGGGATGTGGGAAGGGGGATGCGGGCTCTGCTCGGCTCTCCCCAGGGCTGGAGCCTTCACTTTGGCAGTTTTTATGGTGCGATGGAGGAAAAAAAAAAAAAGATCCCATTTGTATTTGCGTGTGGATCTGTATGCATAACGCAACAGTATTGCGTTGGACTCCGAAATGCTAACATGGCACTTAGCAGTTCTGGCGTTTTAACTGAGAAGGGTTCCTCATTTCTGCGTCCTTCTGCGCTCTGCGTCAACAGCAATTTTTTAGTATTTTTCCTCTGTGTCCTCAGAAGAATGAGACCTTCACGACTGTCTTTGAGCTGTATGGTTCAATTTGAAACCGATTTCTGATGGAACAGACAAAATAGTGATGGATCTCGAGGTTCACTGATGACTTAGGAGTGCTCAGAAAAGCTGAGACAAGTCTATGAATAATGCATGTGATCCAAAGCACAGACACCACTGGCAAAGCCTTCACCAGGCCCTGTACAGTGTTGATTTATGCACACCTGTGTGTGTTACAAAATGAAGCCTGTAGTGGCACTTCCTCAACAAAACAGTGCTGCAGCTGCTGCCAAGGTGAGGTTTGAGGTAGCTCTGCCATCTCCATGCTGTATTGCCATATACAGCATAAAGGCAACCATAGGGTGCCTCATGGAATTGCAATGAATGAGTGTTTGGGAAATTCCCTATTCCTATGGCATTGGGTATCTGTTCTCAGCATTGCTGTTAAGTATTTTACCACTCGGTTTCGTCAGTGTCTGCCAGACTGTCTTGTTTAGATGGAGATGTCTTATGCTGACTGAGCTCATCCTGCAGGAATCCGTATCTCTGGGTAGAATGAGTTCTGGTAGAGCAGAAGTGCCGTTAAGTGATGAGCCCAGATCCCTTCAGTTCAGGTTTGGGGTCTGTTGCATTTAGTCTCATACGTAACCATGGGGTTCCTCATCTGCACGAGACTCCAAATGGAGGAGCACTTTTCCAGTGCTGATTACTGCTTGGCGTTCAACCACCAAGACAAATACAGCGCTGTAAGCGTTCTCTACCCCTCACTGCAGTTTTGCATATTAGCCTTGGCCAGACAGAGCCTCCCGGGCTGGTAAGCCTGCACAGCTTTCTCTGTGCACTGCAGAGCACAGTGCCCAGCCTGGCACCCCTCCTGCCACGCTCCGTCACGCTGGGACCAGCTCTGCCCGAGCTGCCGTAACGTTGCTGTAATCTGCTTGTAATCTGTTCCAGAGGTTTTCAAAGCACAGCATAACTGAAGCAGTGAGAGGCAATGTTTGGCTGATGCCCCGACTTGACGTGTGCTGGAATCATACCGTTAATCTCAAGATCTTCCTCAAACATATTTCTGATTGGAGGTTGGGACTGAATTCAGAATGCAAAACCTGCTCTTCCCAGATTCTTCCCTGACCTTTTGCCCTACCCCTTCCCTTTGCAGTTCTGTGTTCACTGCTCTCTCCTGTCATCCTAATAACCTTAACGGCCTTTAAGTAGTCTGTAGGCTCTAGGCAAGGGTTACGGTATTGTTCCTCCTGCCTCTGCAGGCTGCTCTTGGAAGGAAAGATGAGAATGTATTGGAAATGATTTGCTCCTCTGTAGTTCAGAGACCCTATGTACCCCCTCTTGACGGTAGGCATCAAAAACAGAGTAGTATCAGTGCTCAAAATGAGCTGCCAGTAGGAAGATCAGTGGCCCTGCTAAACTGTCCTGTTGCTATTTTTTTCTTGTCAAGGAGAATTCCATTCATTCTCTTTCAGAAGAGCCTGTTAAACACAGCCTGCACCAAACTCTCAGCAACTGTCTGTTAATAGTTTTGGATTTCAGCTCTGTGGCCTCTGACTGTATGTTCCTTTAATATGCTCGCAGCTCCTCTGGGAGGACTGAGCCAGGAATAACCAACACTTTCTGAAGCCAGGCCTCCTGCTTTGAGACCCTCTGTTTCTTTTTGGGTCACATACACACCCGCTCTTCTTCACAGCTCAGCCTTAGCTTTTGCAGTGCCCCTACTGAAATTAGGTGCTATGGGGCATCCGAGAGCTGCACCCACTGCTTTCCATTTTGCTGGCTGAAGGAGGACAAAGGACTCTTAACATTTCTCTGCAGTCGCCCCTTGGCTTGGCATACTGTTCATTTCAATAATAAAGTGTTTCCTTTCATTCTCAAACAGTCAGGCCCCTGCCAGAGCCATAATTGTTCACAGATGACTCATTTTGGCTGCAGGATCAAAACGAGGGAAAAGTGCTGTTTGCACAGTCTTTGAAACGCACAAGATGGGAAGAGATGTTCACGCTTGATATTTGTACCATATGTTGTTTCTAGATTTTATTACAGAGCCTTTACATTTCAGAAGAGATTCTACTTTTGTCCTGGGGAGGATTTAGAAAGAAAAAGGTAGAGTTTGGGGGTGAGACTGAGATTAGCAAAGACCGCTGTGCGGTTTCTGCTGCAGTGGGCAGCCTGGTGGGGCTCTTTCCACTCTGATGTATTTATGAATGCATTGCTTGGGTGCTGCTCAGTTGTGATTTTTATCAAATTCACATTGAACATTTCATTCTTTGTATAATTTGTTTGGAAATTTTGCATTTTCAGTTGTAGCTGATGTTTGATTTACTTCTCAAATGAAAATAATGAATGTAGGCAGAACATTTCTAATGAACAACTATAAGTATTGACCAGCTCTTTGTTCCATTTCATTGTTAGTCCTCTTTTAGAGAATTACACGTTTGTTTCAGAGGTACCTGTTGTTATGAGGTCAAGGAGGTCAAAGATCGAGTTGATTTTTTCACGATGGGGAATAAAGAAATTCTGTGATTCCTGCATTGCTGTCCATGAGTGGCCACGTGTTCTGTATATTAGGAACAATTACTTGTGTCCAGTGTTTCCAGGCACCCAACTACTTTAAATAAAACACCAAACAGGCATTAGAAAACTCAAAAACTTTTCCAGTTGTCTTGTCAGAGCTTGAATGCCATTGTACATACTTTTATTGGGTTGTGACAATGAGTTTCTCCAATTAAACATCTGTTGGAGATCAGATCTTGAATGGGAAGGCTGGGGAGAAGTAGGATGGTGAATGTGATGACCTGCTTTAACCAGGGTTTGCCATTTTGTAATGAAAGGTTTTTACCTCTTATCTTGATTTTCACTGAAGTTTTGATCCATACCTCTGCCATCCATCCTCATCTACCACACAGTCAGCATTGTCTCCTTATTAGTCAAACTTGTTTCTTGTTTGTCCTTTTCCCATAGTGTTTGTACTTCCCCCTCATACTTCCCCTTGCTAGTCTTGCTGTGCTCTATCCTGCTGTTTGTGCTCAGCAAGAGTAATAATAAAATTTCCCATTTTAAATCATTTTCAATTGACAATCCTTTGGAGGGCTGATTGTACTGTGCTTGCAGTAGAAAATTATTAACATTAAGCATCAACTTTCTTTGCACTCAAATATCATTTTGACTCCTAAATAGTACAAACTCTGAACAACAGATTATCCAAGGCTGCTGCCATGTGGATATGCAAGGAGCATGACAACAAGTTTGTCAGGTGTCATTGGATACCCTTTGCAGCTGCTAGAAGAAAGAGACTTGATAACCCAGTAGAAGAATAAACAGTATGGATTCACTAGGAAGAGTTTTTGCTGAGCTTTTTTCCTATAAAAATATAATGGGCATATTAGGAAGTGAACATGGACTAGGCAGTTACTCTTGTGAATGGAAGATCTGTAGCAAGAATAGGACACGAGCAGAAATTCTTCAGTTCAAACCAATGCTGCAATAGAAGAGCATTGCATCATCACTGGGAGGGAATACCTGCATGACTTCCTAGGTGTATTCTCACACCTCAATATGGGGTGCCATCTCTCAGATTATCAACCAGATCTCCACTCAGGCTCTGTGAGGTCACCCAGGTTCGCATCTCCCAATGTGAAGGACTGAACGACTGGGCCATGGCACAGCAGGGCCTGGGGACTGCAGGTGAGTGCTGGTGTCACCGCCGCTTCACGTTCGCAGTATCCGTCCTCACTGCAGCACGTGGACCCTTTGTCACGTAGGTGCTGTTTCAGTAGAGTCCTCACTTTTTGCAGGCTGCTGACTGTGAGTAACTTCTCCCAGACTTCTCTTTCTGTTGCTGCGCTTCGACTTCATGCCAGAGGGAAGAAGGGGGATTAAAACAAGCCACTCTCACAGTGGTGTTTAAAAATTGACAGAAGGATTTCCAGTTGGCTTTGTAAAGCGGTCTCTAAAAACAATAGACACATTTTAGTGTTTTAACTTGTTACCGGGGTATGCTTTTAAATGGATGATGTTTTCTGCCATGTGCTGTCATGCAAGTCTGATAAGGGAGATGGCTAAAGAACATCCTTGCCAGAAACATTCCTTAGAAGTGTAATCTGGTGCCAGAAAAGTAAAACAAGCAACTACACTTGTAGTATAGTTTGCAAATTATGTGTCAAGGAAAGGAAGAAAATAATCTGTCACATGGAGAATGAAGTTTGAATTGTGTGTACACACATCAGTGATTTGCTATAGGAATGTAAGATCATTATCAGGCATTTAAACATGAATTAGAGATATCTAATCTATTAATTAATCAGAAAGTAAGTTTTACATAGCATGTGTAAACATTTAATCTTCCATTTCACTCGTCAGCATAGATGCTGCCTTCAATGTGACGATATCATGAGATTAAATGCCCCAGGTGTTGATTTGCAGAGCTGTGTGAATCTCACGTGCCCTTGTATGGCACTCTGGGAGGTGAGCTGGGTTCCACAGATGACATCAAGGTTTGTGCACAGTTACTGACCTTCCTGTAAAACTCTCCTCCCCGCTTTGAGTCGGGACTGACCATGCTTCCATGCAAAGAAGGCTGACGATGCCCTGCAGCAGCCTGCAGAACTGCTGATGGATTTCCTGCCCTCAGCACACCGCACAGGAGAGCCACTCCATCACAGCATACAACGAACACCTGACACTTCTGCTTCTAACAACAGATTTGGCATAGGAAGCCAGGGGTGCCAAACCTTCGTCACCTTCCCTGAAGCAACACGGCAGCAAGGTTACTGCTGAAATTCAAAATACAAATACATTTAGGAAATAGTTCCTTTGGTTATGTGAGTATGTTCATCAAAATTAAGAAAGAAAACATAGTTTCCTGTAATAATTTATTATTATTTTGTATCTCATAATTAGATTCCTAACCCAAGGGTAATTATTTTTTTATTAAAATTTGCCAGTAGTGAAGTTGAGAACTTTGAACATATTTCAGTTTTTTACCCTGAAAAAGTCATTTTCCCCTTTTTACTCATATTTCTTTTTACTAAATATAAGTAAACGTATCTAGTTACATTTGAGAGTGCGTATATTTCCAACTGAAATCAGAATGCAAACATTTTTGACCAAAGGATTTATTTTACAACGTTTGATTTGAAAAAAAGAAGCCATTTATAAAATAATAACAATAAGGTGCGAGGGACAAATGTGCCCCGCGATGCGGTGACCGCTGCGATGAATGTTACTACAGAGGTGGGGGGAGAAAAGCCCCATCGCTGCCTGTGACTGCGCAGACAGCAGCTGAGAGCAGCCGTATCACAACGCTGATGTGGTTCATCTCAGAACAACTTTGGTCCTTCTCCCACTGGAGGTGTGGGAGCGCTGAGCTGGTGCGGCACGCGGCGCTGCTGAGCCGCCGCAGGGAATGCTTTATGGCTGCAGGCTCTGCAATGAGGGAACGTGTTTGTTTTAGTCTGGCTGACGAGGTGACCCCGCACGTAGCAGCGCTGTGTTCAGGGAACGAATAAAAGAGTGGCAGTGAATGTGGCTGTGTTGGCTGTAAGTTGAGTTCACAGCAAACCCCTGGGTTGGCTCGCAGGGTCACAACAGAGCGCTGCTTGAGTTTTGTCTTGGAGAAGGAAATGGGAAATCTTTGGAAACACAGAGCTGAGGTTACTCTGCTAATCATTCAATGAATCATTGTTAACACTTTGTTTTAGTAATAAGCTTTTTTTTGTGAAGAATAAGCAGGCTTAAACAAACATTTCCTCCCGGCAGCTACTCATGGAGGACACGTGGTGCTCGGAAGCGTCGTACGGCTCCGATCTGTGTGCGGAGGGCTTTGTTTGATGTGGGGTTTTGTGCAAGATTTTTCTTTTTGCTGTGAGGTCTGCTATGGGAATTTTTGCTATACAATGGAGATTGTACACTCGTGTTGTTTTTTTTCCCTCCTGAGTTATTTAAAGCAGCAAGCTGTTCTCAGGCATTGGATGTTTGATTCTGGCAAAAGTTTCTTCTTCAATTTCCTTTAGTCCACGTGTCGAATGACTTAATTAGGTCTGTGGAAATGATAGCATGAATCTTAAGACAGATTTAGACTTCCTACATTTCATTAGCGCAATTACTAGTCAGGTTATAAACCAGATTGTCTGAGAAGGGCATTCTTTGTTGTCAGGAATACATGTAAATAAATCTAGAGTCAGTAAAGATTTTGTTTTGGTCTCTTCCAGCTAGCTGGAAGCTGATTTGAAAAAGTTTGTGTTCTTTAACTCTATTGTTCTACCGGGAAGCAGTCAGGAAGCGTTCAGCTTTGAGGTCAGTCCCTGGGCCTTTCCCTGTTCTCTGCCCTAAGGAGCTCGTTGTGCAGAGCAGGAAACATCTCCAATTGGGTTCCCAGGCGTCCTGGCTCTCCCTCTTGTCTCTGTAAGCTGCCCGGGGACCAAGCAGCCCTTCCTGCATGAGCCCCTTCACGTGTCCTTCATCAGCCACTACAGCACCATGAATAATATTTGTCAGCCTGCTGTGCTTGCTGAGCTGGGACGTTGTACCAAAATCTCCCTGTCAAGATGCTGCTGGTTGTGTAGGGAAATGAAATGTTGAGGTCCAAATCTCAGCTGGCTGGTTGGCGGATTTGTTGGAGTTGAAGGTAAAATTCCCAGGCGGAATTTCTGCTTCTCTTGCTTCAGGCTTCCTATGAGATACTTGCTCACATCTCTCAGTATATGATGACTATTCCTCAAAATCAGGACATAATGTATTAAAAGCCAAAGACTTGACTTTCCTCCTAAACATTTCACATTTTCATTTGAAATTTTTGTTTTTCCTGAGTGAAAAAGAGAATCTATGTACATTTTAAGTATATTGAAAAACTGAACAAGTATTTGCAAAAGCATCAGTGCTCTGTTGGATGGAATACACTGTAGAAAAAAAGACACTGACACTTAATGCTTATTCATCACAAGAGGATTGTCACAAGAGAGAAGGAAGCCTGCTCAGTTCTTTGGGCAAGGACGGAGGGCTGGGGGTGCAGGCCCAGCTGCAGCCTTCCCTCATGGCCTCACTCACATCTCTCAGGGCTCCATCCTCCATTCCTGGCATGGTGTTACTGCCCGCAGCGTGGACCATCATATGTGCAGCTCATTAGACAGGGAGTGTTTTGGACAAGGAATCATCTCTTGTTTGGTGGTGTACACCACAGATCCCACAGCCATACAACACTGATCTCCTTGGGATCTCCAGGCACCGCCAGAGGAAACACGGACACGATGGCTGTAAATGGCCTGTATGTGCTGAAGGATTCGTGCTCTGATGTCACTTGTACAACACCTCCTTAACTCTTGTTTAATATTCAATTAATTCTTCCTTTTGTCTTTTTCTACTCAAATCATTCAATATCAATACTAGATTAATTAACTTCCCCAATTCCATTTGGATTTCATCACCATACAGACAGCAAGACTATCCCATAGGGTTGATACATACAAATGAATGGAGAACCATTAATTCTGTGTTTAAATTTAATGTAAATGTTTCTCATTCTGCTTCCAAATCTGAACCATTTTTTTGTGAGACAATCAAAGAGCTGACGCCATCCACCTGAGGTGGCAAGGAAATTAATTTGTCTGTACAACCTTAAAATAATCATTGTTTCCCATTAAAACACTGGAAAGTAGTATTTTATTTTTATTGTGTATATGAAACTTTCCTTCTTAAAGCCTTTGAATATGTCACTGAAGACTTTTTAAGGAGCAGAGTTAAAAATCAGAAAATGTTACATTGCTTCTTTTCTTCCAAATTAAATCCATTCTACCAGAGTAGGAAAAAAAGTAAAATAGATCTAACTTTTATGATTTTTAACTTGTTGGCTCCAGCTCTCCTGCTAGGTTAAGTATGGTTACTTACTTCTCTAATGCATTTCTGAATATTCTCCTGTTTGGAGAGTGTTCTCACTGGGAATCAGTTGACTGTGTTGCTTCTTTAGTCGCTCTTTTTTCTTTCCTTTTTTCTTTTTCCTTTTTCATTCTCCTTGGAGGTGGTACACGGCAGCAGGGAAGGCCCCATTCAGACTGCAGTAAGAGAACTCACCAGGGAGGGCCCCCAGCAATGCCCTTCTGCCTGGGGGGGGGAGGTCTTCCTAAAGGCCAAGCTGCTGGGGGGCTGGGATGTGAGCAAGGATGGAGTGGAACAGTTTCAGCACAAACTTCTTTTACGGTGCTGCTTGAAAACCAGGTCTGTTCTACTTGGTAGGAGGAGAGCTGAGCTGAAAGTTAAGTTCTTCTTATACAAAGGAAATTGCCTTCCTCTCTGGCTCTGTGTATGAGCTTATATATCCCTGGTAGCCTTGAGGCAATAAGCCTGGAAACCTGCCAGCTCGCAGGGTGCTGAACTGCATACCATAATGAACTCGAGAGCAAATCCAAGCAGGCAAATCCAGAGAGCGACTGGGATCCAGCAAGAACACTTGTATTAATCCTTTGTTTATGAAGTCTGATGCTCCTTAGAGATGACTCCCTTATTCATTGCCTCAGACTGTCAGAGAAGTATTGGCACTCTTCAGAAGTGCTTATACGTGACACGGAGAGCAGGGCAGCACTCAGATGTTGTCAGCTTCGTGTTGATAGATCTGCTGTTCTCTGGCCAAACACTAATTAGAAATTCAGCCAACGTCCACCATTCCTCTCTATATTGGCCAATGAAAAGCAACTACTTCTTTTTTTTCTTCATTTTGCTAATTTTTCAAAGCTTCCGTTCAGTTCTTTGTGGAATAAATGTGGGAAATGAAATGAACTAAAGCTGCTCTCATCCAGAAGGTAAATTCAGAGGCCAATGTACAAATCAGTGTATCCTCATAACTTTACTTTAGGGCCAGGACTGCGCCCTCAATAAAGCAATGAAACCCTTACTTTCAGAAGAAGGGATTCAGGTTCCTTGCCATGAAGTCTGAGGGAGTTGAGAGGAATCATTGTTTCCCTGTAAAGTCCTTTGGGAAAGCAAGAGGTGTAATGGTAGAGTCTGCATTGGGAACGTGCATTCTGAAATGCAGTCATTATTTTCCCAGCACAAAGCAATAAACAAATGATAAAAAGCTGAGTGTTAGCCCCCAGGAGGCATGTCTTCCAGCAGCCCCATGCAGCCCACAGCCCCGCTGTAGCTGAGCAAACCCTCAGGCAGCAGCCTGCTCCTTTTGATGTCAAAGCAAACAAACCCACATTTGTGTAGCTCTCCATCCCAGAACTTATTTTGGCGCTAATTTACAGTTTATTCACATGCTGTTAGTTTTGGTAAAGGAGTGAAATAAATCCAGTCTTAAGAGAGCTTTAAGCAGGTTAACAGAGGGAGATGACAGGGAGATGTGGGTGCCCTAGCCTCCCTCTGAATCTCAGTGGTGTAAAAACTGGGTATTTTACCGAGATGTTACACTCTGGTGGGCATTTAATTTCACGGGTTAGGTTACTGTTCAGTGCTGGCACCCCAACATCACCGCTGTTTGGCTCCATTTGCTCCTCTTCTGGAGAGGTTCAGTAGAGCCCAGCAACTGAGCCCACCACTCTGCCTCGTAGAGGGAACAGCACAGCTGTGATGTGTTGCTGTAGAGATAGACTCTAACATGGTCAGCTTTCCTCCAGAACAGTTAATATATCTAACATTTGCAAGTGGTAGATTCTGCCATACACAAAAGAGCGTTTGTGTCAGGATGTGGCTTTCAGAAAGAAGAAAAAAAAAGAAGAAAGGAAGAAAAAAAGTAGTGGTGGATTAATTGGAAAGGTCCAAAGCAGTCACACTCCCTCCCAGACAGGTCATTCATTTTGTTGCCTGCTGCTATGCAGCATCTGAACTTAAAACCTTCACAAACTTCGTTGAAGTGAGAGAGACAGAGGCAAGCTGGCTAAACTTGAACGAAACTCCCAACCGCTTATGCTTTTATTGCAGGGCTGCTTTCTCTTGTCATGATAGTTTATAGTCCCTCATTAACTTCTCCTGTTTTATGGTCACCTGCACGGACATTTCTGAAGGTACTCAGTCGATTAACAAAAATATCCCTAAACGTGGAACAGATGCTCAAAGTACACGTGAGTGAATGTGCACTGAAAGCAGGACCACCGTCCTTATCTCCTGATCATCCCCACCTGTACCCGAGGTGACGATGGCTGGTCTGCATCCCACCCCATCCCAGGTTCTTGGAGGATGAGCCACATGGTTCCAATTAGGCAAAACCAACCCAGGTGGACCTCACCTTTCTGGACTGCCTGAATTTGAATGAGCTTTTAAATGGTTTTGTTTCAGCTTTCAGTTCCATCGGTACCTTTTTTTTTTTGTTCTTGGGAATGAAGAGTTTAAAAAATAAAGTGGATCGGCTCTTTTAAAGACATTTCGAATGAAAAAAGCATAATAGGATAAAGCTTCTTTTAAGCTACCAGCTCAGTTATTAGGACACCAAAACTCAGAGAGAAACGTGAGTATTTGGCTTCTTGTCTACAGATCTGTTACTGAACCTCAGTATTTTCAGATTTTCCCATCACTGTCTTACAGTTGTTCTTGGCTCTATTTACAAACTGAATCAACTGCAGGATGAGTCTCTCGTCACTTGGGAAATGTTTTTTGTCATTTCTTTATTATTTTTTGTGTTATAATCTACCCAAACATGAAAAAAACTCAACATCCTGGATAACAAGATGAGAGCAGACATGCAGTAAATCAAAGCCTTCTCCTTTTTGCTGTGATGTGTTGTGGGGCTGGGTGACAGCTGGTGCAAGCAGAGCAATGTCCTGTGCAGCATCCCCCTGCAGCACAGGATGGAGCCTCTGCTGTCCAGCTGGAGCTCCTTCCTTGACCTGAACTTGTCATTGCCCCAGTGATTGGCTCATTCCTGTGCAGCCTAAAAGCTGTTGAATTCCTTATGTGTGGCCTCAAAACCAGGCATGGACTTTACTAAAGACTGAGGCTTGTTTCCTGGCCTGGCAGGGTCTTTCTCTGCTGATGAATACCATATTTTCCCTACACAATCTGTAAATAAGACAACACAGGTTTTATAAAATTCGAATGTTTTTCACGACTATGCGAGTTTATAAAATGCTGAAAGTAGGGTGGATTGTTGGTGATAAGGGAGGGACACTCCTTAGGAGAACTAGAAGGCTTTTTGTTTCCCACATGACGATTAACAGGAGATGTCACACCGAGGGAGCCAAGGTCGGGTGGTTTCGGCCTCTTGTTGCTGAAGACACAACTCGGTAAAACCCAGGAAAGCTTTCAGACTCCTGCAGAAGCTCCAACAAGCAGGGAGCACAGCTGGTCCTCAGCCAAGCCTCCCTGATCCCACCTACAGATACCACAGGGATACATTTGCACAAATGTCTGGGAAAAAGAAGAAAAGTAGGACACGCTACAGCGAAGCACTGTGCAAACTCTTGTTTTCCAGTTCACCCCACTCCAATGAGATTTTTCTGTTATCTGCCAGCCTGTGAGGAGTGGCAGCACGCTCAGTCCTTGGCCACAGCTCAGGGTTTCTGCAGTGCTCTCTGCTTGTCCTGCAGAGCATGATCTGGGCCAGCCCACAGAGGAGCTTTGGTGGAGGAATATGGACAATTCACCTCTCGCCTGACCTTTCAAAACTAAATCTGGAGTGCAATTTTTGGTCTGGTTATTCAGTTTTCTTTTTTTCTTTTCTTCCATGGCTTAAAGCGTTAATTCTGCCCAACGCAATGTAATTTTATTGAGCAATATGAGCCGGAGACAGAATCTTCACTGCCATCAGAACCCAAATGGTAAATAGGCTCTTTCTCTAATTCCTGGGATGTGCTATAACTCAGTTTGAATGTTGAAAGGAAATGGGCCTCCAGGGGAGTCTGGAGCTCTGTTCATTCAAGTTCTAATTAAAGTTTTCCCCTCTCAAGTTTCACTTTATTTTCCGGGGCTTTTGCTCCACGATGATTATTAACATGTGTCCCACAGCCCGGGATCGTTATACCCTTCCCTGCCCCATATTCCATAGCTGCCTCCTGCTGCAGCCCGGCTGCCTGGCCCTCCGTCCCGGAGCGTGCGGCTGCTGGCAGGCAGAGGCTGTGCTGCCCGGCCGCCCTCCTGCAGCAGGCGTTGCTTTCCTCCACTGCTGCTCGGTCGGATGCTGCTGTCCGGCGGGGACGATCCAGTCCAGGATTTCTTCCAGCCTTTTCTTCATGTTTCAAGAGCCCAGGCCATCTCTGGCTTCCTATTCCAACTCCAGCACGCTTATCTTTTTGGGGGCAGGAATTGTTAGTACAGTCTATCTTGCTTGCTGCAAGTTCTCCCTCTGCTGAGACATGTACTCTGGTGCCTCGTTCCTTTATTTTTTTTTCTCTCTGTCTTTTTTATGTTTTCTTCCTGTTGTTTTTCTTCTTAAATGTGTGAAGTGAAGAGTTCCTCTTCCCCCCTCTCCCTCTCCACTGCACAGAACAACCTCCCGTTGATTACACGCTGGAACTGTTGCTACTTTGCCAGAGGGGAGAGTGAACCTGTGCCTGCATGTGTGTATGTGTAAAATAGACAGAAAAATGTCAATGAACAGCAGGAAAAGTTCTGGGAGACCGTCCTACTACTATCGTCTGCTCCGGAGGTCACGACTTCAGAGACAGCGAAGCAGATCCCGGAGCCGGAACAGGCCGCTTAGTAGGGGTAATTGCAACCAAGTTCTGTTTAATTGGCAGTGCAAAGACATACGTGCTGATGATGCTTACAGGTAGCTTCGTTCCTGTGTGTAAGTGAGCTGTGTGAATGTAAGCGTGCCTGCTCCCCGTGCAGCGTGTGCTGGGCTTTGCCAAAGGCCATTGCTTGTGCTGCAGGGATGTGAGGGGAGGGAGAGCTGCTGAACGGAGCCTGGCTGTGACTCCTCGTGTGACTGTAACTAATCCCATCTTCTCATCGGTTATTTCAGCGTGTATAATTAAGATAACCATTTCTTTCTAGCGAACTAAGATGTTTGGAGGCCTAATTGATGATTATAGATATTTGATTAAGAGATGGTATCTGTGTGCCAAGATGAATTGCTGGAACTTGTTCTCCACGGGCTGAGTATCACCAGGGGTTTCAATATTACAAAGCTGAGTACAGTTTAAGGGCAGAATTTTTAGAGCCTGCAGGTTGTGCTCCAAAGGCACTGGGGAAACCTCTGGGACTTGTATTCCCAAATCACTTTGCTTTTAAAAATCCTGCTCTAAAAGGGCCTATTTGTCCTCATCAGCAGGAGTTAGGTCCACAGAGTAACGTTTCTGTAGGGCGTACTCACTCATGCAGCCCGTTTCTTCTACTTGAGGCAGCCACTGACCCAGATGCATTTTTAAAAATAAGCTATTCTGGCTCTCTCTTGCAGTGTGAGACACACGTCTGTTGGTGCTTGTGCCTGTTGTTAAAGCAGTCAAAGAGACGGGTGGCTCTGAGTCGTTCTGTGTTGAGCTGTCTTTGCAGAAAGGAAGATGAGGGCCGTGTTTGGCCTCCATTGTGACAATCCTGTCCTATTTATAAAGTCCTGAGCTCAATCAAAACCATGAACTAACTTTTTAGTTGTCGTTCTTGTGTGAATAAATATCTGTAGTAAAGAGTGCAGTGGCAACACCTCGTGTTCCACCAGGTGTGTGTGCAAATCGAGGCTTGTTCTTGTGTCCCTGGGGTTAATGGGGTGTACCCAGCAGAGCTGACCCCAGGAGGGCAAAATTTAACTTCACACAGTGTGCTCTTCCTCCCCTCACTTACGGTACTTTTTCTGGATGTGGAATCATTACTGGGAAAACAATAGGAAGCTAAATCAGTTCCCGAGCCTCATCCTTTCCTATAAGCAAAACAGAGTTTTTCTTTCCATGGTTTTGTTTTTTTTTTTCCTGTTCTGCCTATCAGAGAGGAGACCCACAAGTGTGTAACAGCTCCTTTTCCCCCTTTATTCATATACTGCTCAAAACCAAAATATTTTACTGTCTTTTCAGTAACCAAGACAAACAAGATGTTTTCATTTCGTTTAGGTAACCCAGTATGAACTTATGAGCATAAATTGTCATGAGCACAAGGATATGCAAGCAGATTTGATTGAAATGGAAATGAGCCCTAATGTTTGTAAGAAATTGGATTAGAACCAAATGAAATCTTCTTGCTGTTGATCCCTCCCTGAGTATTTTGTGTTTGTCACATGTATGTAGGATTCTTGCCTGCTAGGAGAATCATAATGCTCTGCACTCATTTAGCTCTTCTCATCCATAGATCTTACAGGGATTTGCAAAATCTGGACAAGAATTTTCATTTTCTATATGCCATTTTCTATATGTAAGAGATGTAGAAAGCAAGTTAAGCAAGTTGTGGAGGAATGGTGTTGAGCTGCAAGGTCCTGGGGTGTGTAGGGCCCAGTCCAGGAGCTGGAGGCGGTCTGGGCAGAATGAAGAGCAGAATGCAGATTTTTTGCCAGTGGACAATTAGTGTGTGGGAGATGGTAGGGCTGCAGGAGCAGTGGGGAATGCAGGCAGCAGAATGAGTCTGTAGGCTTTTTGGTTTTAATGTAATGTTAATTCCCAAAGCCTACAAGCCTGAACAAGGAAGGAACTGAGGATCACCCTCTCAAGTACTCATACGCGGTGTCATTTGCCATTGCTAGCTAAAATGTTCAAAGACCAGATATTCTTAATGGAAAGTTATCATAATCTCATGAGTACTGGAGTGCTTTTACAGGAATTGGCTGTGGGTCTGTCTTGCCACTTGCTTGTTTCCAAGCCGTTTCCTCAGCAAGTCTCTCTCTCCCCTTTGCCACAATCCACACAGAGCACACGTGGATGCAGCTGGGCTGTGCAGCAGTGAGGCCCGCAGGCTGAGCTTCTCCACGCGGTGCTGCCCAGCAGGCCGGCAGCAAGCTCTGGGCCAGGGGGCTCGCTGGGGGTCAAACAGCTGTAACACATTTAGCAGGAGGAGGAGATCTCTTGGCACACGTCCTCTCCGGCATCGCAGCGCCGCACCAATCGCGGACGCGGCTCCCGGGAGGTGCAGGTGCTGCCATCTGCTGCCAGCACCGCTCCGTGCCACTGCGCTGCGGCGCCGGGCCGCCGGGCGCCCACCTGGGTTGTGTCTGCCAGGCTCTCTGAATAAGGAAGAGGTTGTGTTGAAACGCACGTGTTCCTATTCTGCCGCTTCTCTCTGCCAGCCCGGCAGGGGCAGATCCCCCAACTCGGAGTGTGGCTGCGGGATGCTGCTCACCCGAGGAAGGCAGGGCCGGCTGCTGGGGAAGTGGGCCTTGCTGCGGGGGGACCAAGGAGGAGATGGCCGCTGCCTCAGGAAAGTGTGCTGCAGTGCATGTTAGATAAGCAAAGTGAGCAGAAATTGCATTTTCTGTGCAAGCCTCTAAGGAAAGTTGGGGACTGCTTGCTGTTGGGACTCCAGATGGACACAATCTGATGTAGCGTGCGGAAAAATCTGTCACACTTCCAGGTGTTTTCAGTGATAGCCAGCTTATTTGATGTCTCGTATGATGTTATCCTCTATTCATGGAATTCAGAGTTCTCTGGCCAGCCCTGTTGCCCGGGGCACGTTCATCTCGTGTTCGTGTGCCCAGGCCTGGAACAGCTGGAGAGGACTGAAACTGATGGGGTGGCAAATCAGGCCAGAGCAGGAAGGCATGCTGCTAGGAGGCTTCAACACACAGAAATTCCTGTAGTCTGATGATGGACAGATTTCACTCCACTGTTATATTTTGTTACAATGATGATAATGTTGGAAATCTCTCGGCTCTGCTTTCCGCAGGGGTTTGGGCATAATGTACTACAGGTACATTAGTTAGAAAGACCTATAAAATCCTCATGCCTGCCTATGACCATCTGTTCAGCTCAGAGATGTGTGTAAATACGTGAGGAATCATGGCTATAATTATGATTACTACCAGGTGATCCATCCAATGCAGCAGAAGGCGTTGGGAGGCAGAGAGGGCAGAAGGAAAATACTTCAGCATCAGAATGTATCAGCATTCAGAAGCATCACCTGCCTCTCTGCCTGCTGTGTGCTGCTCTGTGGCCCTTTCATGCTATCTCTGCCACTTCTTAATTATGGCCATAATGAAGGAGCAGGGCTCAGGGGCAACTGTTCTGAAAATCCAGTTTCCTCATGGAAACTGCTGAGGGTGCTCCATTCACCGGCCTCAGATCCAGCTGCTCTGCAGGCTGCGTGCTCTGGAAGCTCAATATTTTGTGAGTGTGAGGTTATGTTTCTGATCATTTATTAGTAAATTGCTTAATTATTGAATCATTTATTTAAAAACTGGAAGCTTTGGCATGTTTTTCTTTATGGTAATAATAGTTTTTGTTCCAACGTGCAACAGAATGACATGAGGAGGCTATACCCAGGCTTGCTTTCTAACTAAACTATGCTGAAAATTCATGCATCCTTCTCTCATCTTGTCATAAATGAAAATATGTTGTATACTATATTTGCATATTCTCTAAAAGGAGATGCTGTGGAAATAAGGAACTTCTCCATCACTTATTTTTCTCATTTGTTATAAGTGATTTTTTTGCCCATGATTAAGCATCTCTCCTAAGAAACCGCCTTCTGTTGCTAATTTGTCTCAGTGGGACCGAGGCAGGAGGCTGTCTGCATTCTTAGTAAGAAGAATTAGAAATAGTGATTTGAATCGAATGCAGCTTCGGCTTCAGCTCTTCCTTCTGTAGAACTCTGTAGGCGATCAGTTGTCATCATACTGCTAAGAACTCAGTAACAGTTTGATTTCCTGATCTTGAAGGTTTAATGTTTCTTCTCAGAATCATACAATCGTTACAATTGGAAAAGGCCACTAAGACCACCCCGTCCAACCATCGCCCACCACCACACCTGCTGGTGTTCTTTCTAAAAAGCATCAGAGAAGCAACTGCTTTCACGTAAGAGCTGGGAGTGCTGAGTCCAGTTATAAACGCGTGTGATGGGATTTTGTAAGCTGTACTGTTGAGAAATATTCAACGTCAGCCCTTCTATTTTTAGCAGTAGTGCTCCAACTGAGAAGTTGCTGTATTTGCTCAGCAATACAGAATGAAAGAAGCCGCAGGTAGATGCGTTCTCATCTAACCAGTAAGGTGTCCAGGGACGACTGTGGGAGTCCTACAGGTGATCAGTGACAGTGATGGCACCAGCTGCAGGAGCTCTGGATTCTTCTCTGACTCCCTCTGCCCCAAGGTAGCAAGAGAACGTGGGAGTTTTGCTTCTCTGAAATTTGAACCATAGTTCCTACCTGTAAGTCCCACTTGTCCCAGAAATGGCATCTTTAAGAGATAACCAGGAACAGCAAATGTCTGGATGAAACTGTGAGGGTTGTCAATCCTGCTTAAGAGTGACTTAGGAATTTACTTTCCAAGGAACAGCCCATTTAATGCTGTGGCAGAAATTTGGGGATTTTCAGCACTTTTTAGGCAACTTGAAGTCTGACCACTGTCTATTTTTGCTCATCTTCTGCTTATCTCTTTTCCACGTTCTTTCCTTCTGGTAGGAGCCTCCCTTTCCCCTGGCAGCGTTGCTAGGAGGGGTTTATTGCTCCAAAAGGAAATAAGCAGCGGAGTTGCTCCCAAGCAATGCAGAATGAGTTGTTATCTAAAAGCTACAGGTAATAAGTGAGAGAGGTTAAAAACCCAGCCTGCATCCAAAAGAGAACAGCTTCCAACAGCATGCTTAGGGCGGTTTTCCTGAGCTCTGATGTATTAAAGTAAGTTTGTGTCCTTACAGCTGGAGCAGTCCAAACAATTTAGACACAGAGCTGCCTTTTAAAGCTTTTAAACCTGTATTTTCCCTCAGAGGTCTTCTAGCGTGCCACTAATCCCTTAAGTTATTGCACTGAAGGCACTCTATAATCCTTTCATTTACTCTGGTCTCAATAGAGATGGGAACTGGCTGGGTCAGTTCCTATATTTGGTCATTATCAATTTTGCTTTTTTCACTTCAGACACGAGCTGAGGATAGTTTGCTTTCTTTTTAACACTGCAGAGAATGCTTGAAATTTAGATATTAATTGCTCATGTGTACGCATATTAAAATATGTATGCGGAACTCAGAACTTCCTCATTCATTTCTCTGTTGCATACAGCCTCGGGGTCGGACTTTCAAACTGAGTTTCCCCTGACCCCTTTGGGAGCCAAATGTAAAAACGGATGACTTTAAATCTGTGAATTAATACCCAGTGTAGAACAGGTGAGTGTCAAGGAGCAGTGATCACCACGGGTCATCTCTGGAAGCCCCATCTCCCCACGCCCATTGCAGACGAAGCTTTTGACGTGGGATTTCCTGGCAGTGCTGGTGGCAAAGCTTTGTGGTTTGCGACTGTTGGCTACTTAGCATTACTTTCAAAGTGCATTTTAAGTTGAGCACTGAAGCATTCACTTTGGGGGAAATACATGCCTTGCTACTGCGTAGGCTTTGAGAAACACTGACAAGAATAAGGAAGGCCAAAGTTTTGCTTCATTAACATCAGTGCTGAAAAAGGATTCCTCAGATGTTGAGCACTTAATGTTTCTTTTTGAAGAAACCAATTTATTTCAAGTGCAAGTTCCTTTTGTACATTATGTGCTCACACTTTTGATTTCTTGCAGCACTTCTGCGCCAATGAATTTCTTGTAGTGTAGGAGATCAAGCCTGGTCTTGTTCTGAAGTACCCAAATGTGGTAATAGGTGGACTGCTGAAAAATTTGGCATCTGGAGTTAAATTACAGGATGCTTCTTAAGCTTCTTGGTTGCCATAGTAACAAGTAATAGTCATCCTCCGTGATTAAGCAGTGGCCATGGAAACCAAACGAGCAAGTTTTAAATGAAAGATATTTTCCCTTTACATTTTTAGCTGTCAAAGGTTAACAGTTATTACCTTCGTACCCTTAGATGGGAACAAATCCCAGTCTGGTCGGCGTATTTAAAGTGAGAACACTTGTGTTCACTTAAATAGCCTTACTTCTAGGACCAGCTGAATTTTGGGTGAATTCCCACATAAAATTTCTGAGTGGGGTGTGTGGTGCATTAACCTTCCTACAGAGAGTGACTGCAGTTCAGTGTGTGCTAAATGGTCCTGCAGTTCTGCAGGTCAGTGCTGAGGGAACCAAGGCTGCCCCTCAGGAGCAGAGCACCCCATAGGCATCCTGCAGAAAGCCCTGGAAAAACAGAACACCCTCTGTGACCTGAAGCTGGCAGTAGCCCTCCTAACCTTGGTGGATTCTAACTGCAGGAAGCGCTGTGTTTTCAGGCTTTCTGTCACTGCTGTGTTTTAATGCTGTCTGTGAGATCATTAGTAAAGATACTGCATTTTGTCCAGCAGATACCAAAAATGACTCCCATCCAGTTAGGTAAAATCTGTTATTCTTCTCCAAGTGAAACTGCATTCTGCTCTTGTGAACAACACTGAAGCTCCTGCAATGTCAAGGCAATCTAACTCGGATTAATTGGCTCTGGGCATTAAGAGTCTTTCAGGCTGATGTAAGAGCTGCATGTGCTATGTGGATTTCAAATCTTAATGTTTGGTCTATTATGCAGATGGATGTGAACGGAGATATGTATGTGACCCCATTTATCTCTCTAATGAAGTGCCATCAATGGAACATCTGTTTCTTTGCTGTAGAAGATGAAATCTCTGATGAATCATGCTTATAAATTAAGTGTTTATTTATTTAATATTCATTTTGCCGGTACAGACCTGTTAGAGCAGTCACCACGCACGACTGCAAAAAAGGCCTCGTAATTACCCTGCACCAAGTTCTGTGTGTATCTCTGCTGCTTCCCACGCGGTGTGGGCTGCCCTGGGCTGCTCCATGCTTCCCCTCTGCAGAGCTCTGCCCAGCAGGGCAGCCCACGAGGAGATGGGCCGTGCAGGTGGGAGCACAGGCGTGGCTGCACTCCGACCGCGCAGCTCCCATCTCACCCGTGTTACCATCGTGGAACTTGAGCAGAAGGCAAAAGGGATTACAGACAGACTTGTAAGAAAAGCAGTGAGCTCTGACCCCAGCCAGGTGCACAGACAGGTGAGAGCGTGGCTTAAGAACAGGCAGGAGCTCAGGGGAAGCTGAAATGAGACCCAACTTGAAGTTTGCATTGAAGTAAAGGAAGAATTGATAGAGAAGTCAGCTGGAGTTGTGAGCTCTCTGACTCGTTTTGCAGGGCAGGGGCTGTACTGGGGCAGCAGGCCTTGCAGCAGCCGTGTCAGCTGTACGGGCAGAGCACGGCCAGAGGCTGCAGAGCATCCTGGGCAGGGGATGCTGTGCCCCCACACGGTGTGGATGGGTGGCACGGCTCACATCTGCAGAGCCACAAATGACAGAATTTAGAAGTCTGTCCTTTGCCCTGGATGGTGTCTGTGAATAGGCAGCCATGCTGATAAAGTGCTGCAAGAAAGCAGCACGGTAACGGTTCAGAATCTCTGCAGAAATGTTAAGCATGATGGATGAATCTAATTTAAATCTCCCCTGAGCTGACTTCTTGTTCTGCAAACTCCACGTTGCTTGTCTTTATCATCACATAGGAGGAAGCTGATGTTCCACTTCACTTTATCATCCTTTCCAGTTTAACCAGGGCAGTAGCAGTCTCTCCCATCTGGTCCCCAGCCAGGCTACAGCTTCATCTTTTTTCTGATGTATTTTTTAAGTCTGAGTTTGATTTCAATTTTACCCTGGAGAAAAGGCTCCTAATGATATGCTGTTAGCAAAAGACAAGTTTGTTCTCTAGACATCACACCAGAGAAAGATAAATATCATACATATTTTATTTCCAAGACTGATAAATAAGGAATAAAAAATACCAAGTATATATTACAAATGTCTAATTAAAAATACAAGACAGTAAAAATTGAGGTTGTAATGAGGGCTCCTCAACCAGTGTGATTTACTGCTTATTTGTGAAAGTGGGGGTAGTTTTCTGGATGCTGTGTATTCTGTCCCCATGGCCACTCAGGCACCAGGCCACGGCCCTGCACTTGGCTCTTATTTTGCACATGGATCTGTTTCTGAATGCACAGCTCAGTTTTGCAATGCTGGGTGGCAGCAAATAAAACGGAGAAATGGGTGCATATTGAGTAGACAGAAAAAATGGCACTGCTTTTTGAACTACTGGATTCCAGAGCCGCTAATAGCACTTGCTGAGGAGTGTTATGAGGAATGTTAGATATCACTCAGTCCGTGCTATCTCAAAACCTGGCACAGAGAGGACATGAGATCCATTAAAGTGCACCGTGTGCTATGGCAAGGGTCAACACATCTAAAAGTCATTACTTAACAAAGAAAAAGAAGCTCTTCTTGCAGAAACTGTTAGTCCTACTGTGAGAGAACACACTCATACTCTTTAACTGATGGGAAACAGTCTGTTCCAATGTTCTTTATGAGTTGAACTGTTTTCTGTTTTCCAGCCAGCCCAAATAAGGCTCTTCAGTTGCACAACTGCTCCAGGCACCGCACTCATAGCTGCAGAGGGCAATAGGACTCTTGCTGGTGCTTCAGGTTTGTAGGTGTTCTGTGCAGGAGTTGGACTTGTGGTCCTCGTGGGTCCCTTCCAACTCAGGATGTTCTCTGATTCAGACGCCTCTTTGTGCTTCCCGGCAGTGGCACAGTTGGTCAGAGAATGGCAGTCCCTCTTCTAAGCTCATGACAGTGGTTTTGTAACACTTATGTCATCTGTGAGGGAAACAAAGGTAAAGGTGAGAGGCTTGAACATGTTTGGTGCCATCACTGTGGAGAGCATTAGCTGTAGGCACACCAACGGCCTGTAATGGGTGCGGGAAAGGCTTTGTGCCTTTGTGGCACAAAAGGCAACTAATGATCCCTTGTTGTTGCTGCTGGTGTTTTCTAACTAAATGGTTAGATAAATGAGACTTTTTTTACAAGCTGTAGTTCTGTAAATATCCTTAATTGTCTGAGAAGCTGGTGAGAGCAGGAGAGCATGAGTGCTAAGTGAGCGGGGAGTAAATCACAGATTCTGATTGGGAGAGTCCTGGGTGCAGGCAGTGAGATTGCTCTGCTTTACAGATGTGTGTTTAAGCAAGGGATTCTCAGATGTGGAAAGAAATAATTTTATTCTAATATAAAAAGCGGTGGTGACGCAAACGTTCATTAGCCTGGGGAATATCCATTCTGGATGTTCATTAGCTTTGCTTTTAGATGAGTCTGATTTTTCTGAGGGCATCATTACCTGCTCTAAACTTTTGCTTCTCAACCATTTTTACTTAAAAGTCAATTTTACTGCCTAATAAAGGCTTGACTTTTAATTAATTTTATGTGGCATAATGGTCATAATATTGCTGTAAGGGATCAGCTGGAATTCCCCAAGGAATCGTTAAGGCGATGGGTGAGATGTTCCAATAAATAGCTGTGCAGGTAACGGAGCAAAGAATCTGACCTCACATCTGTATTGCACGTCCAGCCGAGTGGAACAGGAGCAGGTCGTGTCAGTGAGCATTCCTGATCTGTCAGTGGCTCTGCACTCATCTTTGCCCATTGGAAAGCAGACGTTCTTGCATCCCTGCTTCCCACCCAAGCCATTTTTGCCTCTTGATGGAAAAAAGTGGCTGAACTCAGTGCTTTCTGACTTTGCTTATTCCCAGGGTAATACTCCACTTCTGACAAGTGCCACTTTTCCAACAGCATCTTCTAAATAGGCCTTTGGGTTCAGATGAAAGCTCCGTCTTCCCTCCTGGACTCACATGGCCACCTCAAGCTTCCCGAAACGCAGATTTTCCTCCAACCTCTTCTGTTTGTTCCGAATCACACAAACACCAAACCAGGGATTTGTTTTAACTCACTGAGCCACGTGAAATAAATCACTTCTGTCACTGTGCACCTCCTCCTCTCCCGTGTTGGGTGTGTGACAAGGAGTTACTAGATAATGCTGAAATTAGAGAAATAACAGCTAAATTCATTAAGCAATAAAATTAATTCACAAAGGGTAATTGTATGAGCAGGAGACCGGTAATTCCTGTTCCCTCTGGTTTCGCAGAAACTCCGCCCTGCCGCAGCTCCACAGGTGCTGCAGAGCCCCGCTCCGATGGGCAGCACGGGGAGGGGTGCCGAGCTGAGCACAGCCCCACTGCTGGGTCACTGCCCAGGTCAGCAGCCAGCCTGCCCTCGCCAAGCCTTGCGTGCGGGGTCTGTTCCTTCAGCTTTGGGTTCTGATGAGCTCTTAGTTTTCTGAGGAGACTCCTGAGGATCTGGTGAAGTTTTCTTGCGTTCTCAAGTCTCTGTTCCTTAAAGCACATCGTGGTGGTGCTGTGAAGGAACCTGGCGGTTCCCAGCCTCCTGCTGAGCCTCCCCAGCCGCTGGCCTGCCCAGCATTCCGGGCATACCTCTCCTCTGTTGCCTCCGATGAAGTCATCACCTCCACTTCTCTTATTCCTGGCTTGTTCGGAGTGCCATGGCATGTGTGCTGCTGACAAGAACAGCTTCCTTTTGGTGAGTCGAGGGAGACGTTTTCTCATTGCTACCTCCTCAGTCAGGTTTGCACCTCCCTTTCTCTCTTGGAGTTGGAACGGCTTCATAGCAGAAAATCGACTTGCTGGGAAGCGTCTGCTGTTGGTTACTCATTCCAGCTGGGTCTCTTTGCTTTGTTTGTGCTGTCTCTTCCACCGGCTGATCCCTGGAATCGTGTGTCAGACAGCAGGAGAGGGGGAGCGCGTGAGGAGGGATGAGCAAGCAGGAAGAGCTGATGTATTTCATTCCCACTAAAAAGAGCGTAATCCCGACAATCGCCTGGACTAGCTGTGATTCACAAGAGCAGGTAATGCAAATGTGCGAACATCTCACTTGTTAGGTGAAAAGTAAACAGTATTAACGTTGTGTGTGTTGCACTTAATGACTGCTGTGCAGCAGTGTCTGAGGAAGGTGGTGATGCTGAGCGGGTGACCCACTCTCGTGCCGTCCCACCACTGATACCGCAGCAGCCCCGGGGCTTGCTGCTCTGTAACCATTTCTCAGTGTGAAGAACAAGCATGGAATAGTAGCGAGGATTAATTATTCTGTTAATTCAGATGCCTTGAATTAGTTATCAAGTGTGTTTACTATGGTACAGAAACAGTTTCAGAAGTGTTCATAAGCCCTAGGACCTGAATTAATGTGTAATGTTTACACTGCGTGTCCTTCTGTTGGCAGTGAACTCAGTGGGATGCATTCCAACCCCGGCAGCTTATAAAAACTCCAAGCACAGTATGCACCAAAAAGCACTTTGGACCCGACTATGTCTGATAACTTAGTTGAGGTTTTGGGTTTTGTTAATTGCAAAGATGATTATCTTTGAAGATCTTATGCTGCAATGTGGGAAACCCAAAACATCACAGCCTTCTGTAAATATTTGGAAAAGCAGGAAGCACTTTTGTTTGCTTCTTCTCGGTTGGGTTCCCCTGTGCTTGCACAACGCTGATCCCCAGCCCAGTACAGCCACAGCACTGCAGGCCTGGGAGCTGTGGGACGTGGGCTGCAATGGGCACAGGGGAAGTAAAAGCAAATGTGAGTAGCAGTGCTTGGTGTCACTGTGAGCAAAGTGCCTAAAAGTGCCATTGGTAATGGGGAGGAGTGTAGATGAGGAATCGCTGCCAGAATAGCACAGTTCTCAGAGCAACCTATGACCCTTTCCAGTCTAATACTGAGATTTCCAAGAGCTTCTAGACCAGAAAATATGCTTGGGTGGACCCGGCTGTCCAACAGCAATGAGGCGTCTCACTGCTCATCTGTATTTATTCTGTCCTTTATTGGGGCATTGCTGTGGGTGGTGGAAATGGCTGCACTGCATGGGCTCCTCGCTGTGCCCCCAGAACTGCTCCACGCAGCCCTTCTGCTGCACTATCATCATCTCGTGAGAACGACTCCAGGGACTTTGGGTCTCTGTGTCATGAAGGAGAGGTCTGGAGGTTTTCAGTTCATAACAAATTGAGGACTTTGTATCAGCAAAATAGCGTCCTGAGATAGTGCGTGGTAAATCCCCAGGTCAGATCAAATCTAGAGCAAATAACCAGACAAATAGAAGGTATAATCCTGGAATTTCAGTGAGCTGAGGGATAGTGTTTGGCTAACAGAGTAATTCAGTGGCTGGCGAGGATGTTGTCCGCTAATAGCCAGCGCTCCTGGAAATGGCAGATGCTGAACCTGATCTCTGTAGCTGGCTCACCTTATGCAGGAGTACAGATCTGTCAGAAATCGCAGAAAATAAGGCTGGGAGTGCCTCAGAGCAGCACCTGCCAGCTCTGTGCCTGGGGAAGGAGCTCTGTGTGCTGAGCATGGCATCACCGGGAGAGCTCCGGCTCACTGAGGTTTGGGATAGGCTTAAATGTACACAGATGGTCAATTCCAATGTATTACTATCTGTGTCAGGAGAAGACTTCTTCCAGTGGCTAACATAAACGTCTGCTCTAAATTGAGACATTTCTTTGTCTGCTCCTGGTGGATACACAGCGGTTTGTTATCGCTGCCTCGCAGCATCCATTGCTGCTCCTCTGCTCTGCTCTCCATGCATGGCAGCCTGGTTGGGACCTTTCCTCTCACCCTGAAGAAAAGGGCTGCTCCAACCTGTACGTATCCTTACTTGTCACTGAGCAAAAACTGCTCTGCTGTGCATTTCTGCTAGTAAGGAGATACTAATTTACTTGCATGCTGCTTTTACTTCTCTTTAAAATAAACAGCTTCCCTTTGAAACAAGCAATTCCCTCCACACCCAGTCCTCCTTCTAGTTTTTTCTGGTTTCTCATAGAGAGTTTTGTAATGTGTCTCCTGCAGTGATCCCCACAGTGCTTACATAAGGCTAGCATGGAACTGTGACTGTAAGCTTGAGAACAGCAAGAGGCATTGCTGCTGACCCACCTCTGTGCTTTGCTCTGGGTCAGAGTTGTGCCAGCCAGCTCTGCTTTGGGCAGATTGTAATCACAGAGTAATGATTTAAGAGAACAGTTTGTGACTTCAGTGCAGTGACATTAGAGCCAGGTATTAATCAGCCTTGGGTCATAACACACTGTCCTTTCTTCTGAGGAGGTCTGACCTGTGTGGTTAGAGAGGAAGCAGACCAAGAGTTTGCAGCAGCAGAAAGCTGTGCTGTGCTCTGACATCCCACTGCAGGGAAGGCAGTGCTGTGCAAAACAGCCCATCCTTGTCCTGTGCAGGAGGCCCAGCACTGCTCTGCAGCTGCTTCTCACCTAATCCCATCATTCCTGTTTTCCAGCCATGCATATGAGAAATGCTTTATACAGTATTTATTGGTCTGGTCATCAAGAAAATGCAAAGCAGCTTCTTTGGTCATCTTGTCGTCTTGAACTCACTTCCAAAGTTCTGTATTCCAGTTGCTCCTTTATGACAGCCCCTAAAAGGCCACTGCTCAAAGGGAGGCAGTGGGAGCCTGAATATGGAAAGAGGAGGTACCAAAGGACTTGGTTGTTCCTTGAGATTCAAAGTGCAGCATTCTGCAGAGAAAGTAACGAAGTAATCAGAGGGCTTGGCCAGGAGTTGTGAAAGCAGTGAGCTGGCTGACTTTGGCCGTCGGGCTCTTGTGGAGGTTGCAGGGTGACTGGTGAGGAAATACAGGTGGGATTGCCAACCAAGGAAGGTGACACTGAGCACTCATCCAGTCTGCAGTGGGAATCTGCAGTCTGTCCCTTTGCAATAGTTAAGGGTACTTCTCAGGAACTGTTGAGTGGAATAGCAGCTATTGATTGTTTCTTACAGAACCTGGGTGACAGCAGACCTTGGCAAGGGAAAGGCCTTGCTTAGGGGACAGCCTTCCTTGCCAAGACCTGATTGCAGCGAACTGCAGATGGCAGAGGCTGAGAATTGGCAAACAAACAGCCTCTAAGTACTATTAGTTATGAGAACATAATTGTCTGAGGCAATCTGAAGGGTAGGCTGTTCCATCTTTAGACTTCTTTGCATACTGATTTGTAGAAGCCTCCCTTTAGCAGCCTCTGCTGTCAGATTTCCCTGTGCAGCAGGTATTCTACAGGCTACTCATTCCCAGGATCCATAGTAATGATGTCATTCGTGGGCATTCCTGTTCTGTGTGAAACTGTGTTAGAATGAGTTCCCCAAGTTTACGTCAGCTCCTTTTTTTGTGGCCGTTTTTATGCTCTCCAATTTTTTGAAAAAGGAACAGCTGTGGGAAAAATGCGCTCGTTGGTGTCATTCTGAAATAGCTGCTAATTTACTGTTGCCTTTGCTTGGATTCCATATTGTTTAGTAAATAAATTGGTGTTACAAATCCATACTGTCCTTCAGAAGTGGTCAAGAGGAAATCTCTGGAGGAATTAAAGAACCGAAGCACCCTGTGCCTGTAGCCCCATCAGCAGTTTCCCTTGGGAGTGTGACGTCCACATCTAAAGCATCTGTACTTTGCATATAATTGTCACTCAGCTGGCTGTGTTTTCTGTTTACTCATCTGCAGACAGGAAATAATGGTAATGCCAACCTGTCAGGCATCATCTGAAGGTTACGCTTTTGTAAAAAATGCTAATTGTTGGAGGTGAAAGTCTTGCTGATTGAACACTGTTCTGGGCGGCTGCAGGAAATGCGATTGTGGCGCTGGCTCATTTGCAAGGGCACCTCAAAGGAAGGAGCTGCATTCTGCGCGGCCTGCTGCCATTCCTGTGCTTATGTGTTGTAATTCTCCTCTTTCATCCACAGAGTCCCCTCCCGAGAGGTGTGGGCAGAGGCGCAGCATGCCCAGCGGGGTGGCGGAGCGGAACCCCACCATGGAGCCTGCAGCCACAACGCCCTTCCGCGTCACGGTGAGTGTCTGCCTGCCTGCAGGGAGGAGGATTCGCTCATCCCGAGAGTCGAGGTGGTGGTATACACAGAACAACGCTTTGGTTACCCCTTATTAAGTACACGTGGTTTTGTTGGATACTGTCAGCAACAAGCAGCTGTGAAATATTTCTTTGTAAAGCAACAAGATTCGTATTAGAGCCCAGAGCAGGTTTGGGTGAGTTGTTCCATTTGAAAGGTTTTCCCAGTGAGGTTTCATTTGTGAATCCTTGGGTCATGCACTGTATTCATAGATGTACTTCCTACTCTGAAACTGTACCTTACATCCTCATCCTTCTACAGAAGCTTCTATACAAAGAGCCTGCCAGGCTGATGGCTCCCCAGAAACTGTTATCCTCTCCTAGCAGGAGCCAGGAGGAGCCATTCTTTGTTTTGCATTTCTTCAATCGTTTTGTTTTGCAGTTCTCTGCTAACATTGCTGTTTTGTTGTGATAACAGTAGGTAAAGAATGGGAAGTCATTTGGGAGTGGAAAAGAGCAACACCACTAACATGAGTAACAGTGATACCAAACACAAACAGAACAAACCAGGTCTTTGAACTCCGTGGGGAAGGGAACTACTGCGTCCATTACAAATAAGGGAGCTGAAGACACAAAGAAGTCAGTTAGTGGCTGACCAAGGGAGCTGTTGTTGCCGAGCCCTAGGTCTAAGATGTGCATACGTCAGAGTCATCGCCAAGAGTTTCACTGCAGAATCTGAAAGAGGAGGGAGTCCAACCACAGAGCTCTGCACTGTCTGCACTGCCTGTCTGCACTGCTGTAAGATGGGCTGTGCAGGCTGGCTCACAGCTTTAGAGATTTTTAGGCCCTGTCATACCTTGGAGATCAGCTCTGGACTGAGTTAAAAGTCTTCTTTAGTCAGAATGTGCACAGTGACGTTTATGAGTTCTCCCCCTCTAACATCCTGCAGGTATTACATAGGCTTCTAGAATGATCGCCTTAATTTTTGCAAGGATTATTTATCTAATTGATAATATCAAATCCAAGTAATTATTTAATTTAGGAGTGTGCTCAGAGGAGTACACTGAGGCACAGTGATGGGATCAAAACACTTCCCAGAAAGCAGGCAAGGAAGTTGGAGCTGCGAGTGGCTGATTTGCTTGTGATGCATCATTGGCCCCAACACATCTGTAGTCAATGAAATGGCCCTCTGGGAGGCTGGAGTTTTGTAATCAGCTGAAGACACCAAGGTCTTTTGGGTAACAATTGGATGTAAACCCCATTAAAAGTAAGGGAAATGTATTTATCAATTTTTAAGAATAAGTACGAGCATCATGCCTTACAGATGGATGTTCTCAGTATGAGTGATCGCCACGGCCACCAGGAGTTCTGGGAGGGAAACATCTGCTGTATGTGGATAATAAGCTTGAGCACAGATATTTTCATTTAGAGAGAAGGCCAATGGTCTTGGAGCTGATTTGTCTGACGTGTGTTTATATGTTTCCTCTGCAAGCCACACCTACTTACAGGCTCAGCTGCTTCATAACAAACTGAGGTGGGTAAAACCAGAATTTCAAAGGAAAGACAATGGTGCAATCTAAAAAAAGCCTGAGCACACCCAGTTCACCTGAGAACATTGGTACTGGGAATGAATCACTGCCAGTGGTTTGCATAAGAAGTTTATTTTAGTTCTGCAAGTTGTGAGTTAGTAACTGCATAACATTCTCTCCAGTGTTTATATTCTGTAGGCACAGTGTCCAAACGCATGTTGAATATGTAAGGAGGAGGGGTTTGGGGCTGACCTGTTTGCTAAATGAGATGGGAAGAAGTGCTGAAGGCAGTGAGTGGATGGCAGGAGCTGTTGGGAAGGTGTGTGTGGTACACAGCAAATACTGAAGATAATGAAACAGAAAAACAATAAGAGCTTTGCTGTAGGGGTGTGTTTGGTTTTCTTCTTTTAGAGCTGATAAAAGTTCTCCCAGCACTTCCCAGTTCAAGCAGGGCAAAACACAGAGAGCGTCCTTAGCTCTGGCTCCCCTTGTGGGATCACCTTCCTGCTGAACAAGGTGCATCGTGTTCCAGTGCCAGGAGAGAAACTAAGTTTTTGTCTCTAACCCCTTGTTTCACAAGCCGTAATCTGTCTGAATTGATTGTCAGTTATAAATGTTCTGAACCTCTGAGCACAGCAAGCAGAAACACAGTGAAGCTAACTGAATAGGCATGCTTTTGCTTTGTGTCTTTTGTTCAACAGTCTGCCTCTGTAAATGAGTATCTTTGAACCTTAAACACTGTACTAGTGCTGAAAGAGGCAAAGAAGGATGGCAAAATCTGGATTCTTCAAAAGACTGTGGACCTGGTAGCATTTTTCTTAGTGCGTCTGTAGTCAGTGAAAATCAATTGCTGCCTATTTCTGTTCCAAGGACGTATCTCCCGCTTCATGTTTTTGGGGGAGTTATTCCCGTGGTTAAGCAGGTCAGCTCATGGTAGTGAGCCAGCCTATATGGGATGTGGTTGCTCCCTGTGACTGGCTGGGTTATTCAGTATGGATTAAGTAAGGGCAATCATCAGATGGATAATATGTAGCATTTATCTCCTCTCAGCTACAATGCACTATTATCTCATTTCTGTTTCTGCTCAGCCCTCCGAATGTTATTGCCATTAATATGAATGGCTTCATTACATACACAGTTTTTATGGCTGCCCAGATCTCAGCATATGTCTGACTTAAGAAATATTCTCCCTCACCTTCCTTCATTAACCAGACAGGAACATTAGCAGTCAGTCCACTCCAGCCACTGGGAATAGTAATTAGTGCTGTAGTTTAGTGGTAATGGGATTATTACTTTTGAGCCTTCTGCTGTAGGTTTTGATGTTGTAGGCTTTTCATATTTTATAGCTGATTGTTCTTCCCTGACATCTCCATCCTTCTGCGCTGGTCTCCAAGGGACTGCTAAGTTCAGGAGCCGTTGCATTCAGCTATTTTGATGGTGTTGCACTCCCAGTTGTTTTCTCTCATTTGAAAACTGCAAGCAGTATTGAAGCAATCTATACTGGAGTCACTCTCTTCCCACTCTGAAGTTTGCCAGGCAAGTTATGGTTAATTGGATGTTACATTTTTTGAGGCAACTTTGGAAAACAACAGCTTATACCAGTTTTTCGAGTCCTAAAATATAACCTTGAAAATCAAGCCTTAAGTTTTTAACATCTCAGTACGTGAACTGTTCTGTGTGATCTGTTCTTATTCCTTCCTCATCGAGAATTTTTAATAGAGCTTATTAAACATTACAGGAACACCCTTAATCTTAGTCATCTCAAGTTGTAAAATAATTATATTCCATTTAAACCTATCTCGCTGAACTTTGGTGTCATCAGAGCTTTGTAGGATCTGATGCCGTCTAATGAAGCCAAGTCTTTAATCCAAGTAACTCTCATCTGTGGCTGCCGATTCTGAAGCTGCTCTGAGCATTAGTTCAGAATTCAGTTTTGTTCTAAATCTGATTGGAAAACTAGGAATGTAATTCACATGGACAGCTATACAGTGCTTTGTGTGGATTAGCTGGAACCTTTCGGACTGCTGCAGCAATGCCTGGGAACAGCAGTGTGTGTCAGTATCAAACCCAAATGCAAGCAGGGATATTCTGGTCCTAATGACAGGATTTGTTGTACCGTACCTGCTAACTGATGGAAGGGACTGACCCTATCCACACACACATCTTAGCAGGAGGCACTGAGATTGAAGTGGCTCCTGGGACCCTCCCTGTTTGGCATGATTCTGCCTCTTGAGTGAGGAGACCTAATGAATAAGGGCTTTGATAGAAGTCAGTATCTGAGGACAGAAGGGCAGGAAGCATGACTTAGCATGAGATGTCAGTTCTTGGTAGTGACCTGGAGCTGCTGACCTGACAGGAATGGTTGGAAGCAGCTGATCGTCCTCCAGAGCTGTGGGCAGCAGTGTGACAAGGGCTCCTTCCAAGGGAGGAGGCTGAAGTCTTGCTGTTGAAGCCATTCGCTTGTTACAATAATATGGAGAGGCACTTAGCTGCCCTGCACAGAATTCAAATAGCTTGATATTTGAAATGGATTAACTTGAAATCTGTGTTGTATTTTACCAAACTCAGCGACCAGGAGATGAGAAACTCCTCCGGGTAATAAACGCTCCTACTCCGTGCGTCCCGCAGGGAAGTGATGGGCGGGGGTGAGGCTGCTGAGAGTTGGGAGTGCTGCCATCTATTGACTGCTTTCATGACAGCCTGGAGTTCTGCGTTTCCCAGGCCAAGCAGGAGCCCCAACTGGCACAGCTTGTGCAAAAGGGGCAGACTCAGCGCCTGAACCACGGAACCAGAAGGATTTCTTGCTATCATTCTTGCTCCTGATTGTGCGAGGCGCTTCCCTCCTAGCAGAACGGGTTAATATGGCGTGCAGTCTGAATATTCTGAATATTGTGAGCAGGCAGAAAATGGCACTGCCTTTCTTACAGAGCTGTGTTTGATGAAGCATGTGTGCTCTTTCTTGCCCCCAAAATTCTGAATAGGGTTTAGAATTTTCTTCTCTCGGCCCTTTAATCCTCAAGTCCAGCATCAATCATCTGCTTTCCATGATCTCAGAAAACGTGTCTGTGCTTCTTGGAGTTGAATGCACACTGGCCACAAAACCCACAAAATCCATCCATGGAATTGTGTAAATTGGATCAGAGAGGAGACATTTCTCGCAAAAGTTTCCAAGTGCAAACTTGGTGGTGTGCACAAATTCCACCATTGCCATTGGAAGTTGTGAAGGTAACTGACAGCTCCCTGTTTTCTCATGGTCATTCATCATCTTCCTGTCTGCTGTTCTGCACTTTGGATGTGACTCCTAGGAGCAGGAGCTGCTCTCTGTGCTTCCCAGATGGGATGTGGGCCTGGATGCTGCTTTGCTGCAAATCTTTGCAGAATGGCTTAGGTTGGAAGGGACCTTAAAGATCACATCATTTCAAGCCCCGTGCCGGGCTGGTTGTCCCCGGCAGATCAGGCACTAAGTGTGCCCAGCGTGCAGCTTGCTGTAGTGAGGCACTGGAGCCACAAAGAAATAGGAAATCCTTCTAGGTTTTACTTCTGCTTCTAATGTTAATGTGTTTTCCTGGAGGTTTTCTTTCTGCTTGGGTTGAGTACACGGCTGAATTTACAGTGATACATTAGAAGCTGCACTTACGGCATTCCTCCGTCTACCCTGCTTTTAATCCTTGATAAATGAAGTATTAAGCACTAATGGCATACCAGTAAATGGAAACTCCTGGAGAGATGAAAGCGAGTGACCCTGCTACCACTGCACTGAGTAATCCGAAATAATGGGATCCCAGTTCAAACTGCTGTCAGTGGGAGACCGAAGGACTTTTCCCAAGTTTTCCCAGTGCATAATATGGACTCTTTTCCATTTCATTCCCAATGTTTTTTTTTTTCAAAAGCAATCATGTAAGTGGTGTTCTAATAGTTTGACTTTGGCAAATGTCTCCTCCTGCGTTTTGTGAAGAGCTGAATGGTGCTTCCCTCGGCACGAACAGCCCGTCTTTAATTGAAATGTAATTGTTTACTAAACCATTCCAACTGGAAGGGAAAATTACTATCATTTTGGTCTGTGGCTGCATACATTAGAGCACCCTTTTACGGGGACTGAATTTAAGGAGAATAGGAACATTATCACAGACGATATATAAACAGAAAGCTATTATCATTAAACTGTCAATTGCAACTGAATTTGGATAACCAGCGTTAGAGGCAGCAAGAAGTATGCAAATGACTTTGAGAATGTATCTGTCAGCTCCGACACTGAGGAATGGGACATGCTTGGGAGCTTTGAGTTTCTGAGCAGTTTAGGGATCAGAAGAAAAACGAGGTCATCTTGAGCATTTGCAGTTATTTCTCGTCTCACTGGCAATGTTTTGCAATTTGTTGATTTGTATCTGTAAGGTACAGTATGAGCATGCAGACTTTGTCCTCCCAACCTATGGCTGATGCACTGCCAGCTCCCCGCTCAGGTGGCTGCCTATGAGTGCTCACATCTTGCAGCTGGGAAAACTGGTGGAAAGTTCCCTACCTTAAATATGACCACGCAGCAAAGCCAGGAAACGTGTCCTGAGGTGAATTCCTTCATTTCTAATTCCCTGTCCTGGTGTAGCCACTGTTCAGCTGCTCCTAATTGCTTCTCCGAATCGTCCTCTGGTTTTAAGGGAATCAGATGTTCTCCTCCAGTTGATGCTGTCATATGAAATATGAAAAGGAGTAAGTGGTTTTCTGGCCTCTACATCATTGCTGTGGGGCAGATGTGATGGCCTTTCCTACCATTGCTGCCAGCACCCTGTTACCTAATTTTTAATTGCTTGCTATTAAAATTGCAGCCTTCCCTCTTATTTTTAAGTCACAGCGCTCGTGTAAATCTCACAGGTAATGTAAATCTCTGGTCTTTAAGTGCTGCGTGTGCTTTATGAGACATGGGACAAATTCTAGTTGGGGGTACTTAGTGCTAGCTAGCACAGCAATTGGGAAGTGAAAGAGATCGCTTTAAGCAATTTGAATCTGAGCTGGAGTGCTGCACATTTTCTATGTAAACGCAGCAGTTCCAACTGGGGGAGTTCTGGGAGGCAGCATCGCTCCAGATCCGTGGTATTGTCAGGCTGCAGCACTGAGCTGCCCTTCACACTGCTACGGATTTATTGTGTGCATCAAGCAGGAGTCGGGAATAGTGGGATAAAAGCTGTGCTGTGACCTGCTTCACTGAAAAGGACCCGGCAAGGCAGAGTATGGATTTTTTTCCTTTTTGAACTGCGTATGTTCCAGCGAGGTCTCTTTAGAGCCTGCAGCTGCCTGAAGGACAGCTGTACAGAAAGGAGGAGGCACGGGGCTCGTCGACAGCTTAATTCACACACTGAGGCTGCTTTTCTTTAAAAACACTACTAATCCTATTTTAGGTTTGGGGGGCATGGTTTGGCCTGCTTGTGGTTGCCATCAAGGTGACATGGCTGCACAGCCAAGTCTGTACGGACCGCAGCAAGGCCAGCTCTGCTACGTGTGGTAAGCAGGATGCAAGAGGACCTGGCATTGCCAGCACACATTTGATGCTTTGTGCAAAAAGGATTGGTAGAGTCTGGTCAGCTCCTGAAGGCAGTCAGACCCTCTTATTTAATCTGCAGTGGTGGCAGATCCCCTAACTCCGCTCCTCCAGCTCCTGTTGGAGCGGCACGAGAAATACCAACAGTTCTGTGTGTTTTCATGGAGGGAACCCATGGGAGGAATATTCAACATTTAGGCTGTAAGTAGGGCTAATAGGAAATGCTAATTCACATTTCATTCTTTTGATCAGTGTATATTGAATGATAATTACAGTGATAGTAGTTGGCACTTCTGTAGCACCTTTCATCTGAGGCTGTTAAAGTGTTCTGCCAATCTCAATGAATTCAAGCTTGCAGTCACTGTGGGGTTGCAAATTATCATAATGCCTTAAACTAAATGGGGAAACTAAGGTCTGGAAGGATTATATGACTTTCTCCATCTTTCATAATCTGTATAAAAGAGTTGGGACTGCACAGTAATGCTGCTGGCCATCTTTCGTGGGGAGCAGTTCAAGGCATCGCTTAAAATGGTGAAAACTATTGAAGTTGTCCAGAGGACTGTGCTTACACTGTTTGTTGCTTTGTTTGTGGCAATTTCACAGTTTGCTATCTGCTCAAGCATCCTGCTCTATTCTGTTCTGTTGAAATTGTTTGAATTTTACCCACAAAGAGCAACAACCTGAAGCTCTCTTTGGATTCTCTGCCGATGTTCCCAGCATCAATTCTTTACAGTCTTCCAATTCCAATTCTGATTTGAACAGAAGAAATTAGCTCTTGCTCATTTCAAAACTACTACCAAAAATTTTTTGATTGCTTTTTAACCCACTTCCTGGAAGTCCAAATGCAAACACCCTGTGCTAATTAATGGGCTGTGGGAAGATTAATCTGAGTAGCCTCACTCCAATGAAAAGTAAAGAGTAAACAAACAAAGTTTTACTTTCTTTAAACCTCTCAGACTGCTGGTAGCACCGAGGAAAGTAGCATTTAAGTATACAGCTTGACAGTTTAATTTGTTTCTGGGTCACAGCTAAAGAATTGTACTGCAGATATAAAGGGTAGGGTAATAAATACATTCAGTTTTCCCACTTTCAGAAGTGCTGATGTTGTGCTTTCAGAAAACAAGTCAAACAGTGCAAGGAATTGGTGCTTAGAGAGCCCCAGTGGCCATGAGTGTCTGTCTAATGAGGACCTTAATCTGAATTTTTTTCCATTTGGAAACATGTATTGCTTTGTCTCATGGATATTAGACACTAACTTAGATATGAAATTGATTATAATGGAATTAACAGAAATGTTTTCATGTTATCACTGAGTAGTTCTCATTAAATAATTTCCAAGTTTGAAATTAAGTTCTGAAACAGATTTTTTTCCTAGACTAAACACCTCAATAAATGTAACCACACCATATTTTGAGCCATCCTTTCCCAGATTTTCTCTGTGGCAAATGGTTCCCATATTGTCTGCATATTCTGATCAGAGCTTTGATGCCACGGCAGATCAGATGTGTGCAGTCCCACGGGAGCTCACCCTGTCCATGGCGATGGCTGAGCAGAGCTCCCCAGGCCTGCAGGAGCTCAGGGCACTCCCTTTGAGCAGGGCTGCAAGGGCAGATCATTGGTAGGTTGTTACGGAGGCTTCTTCCCCTCCAGCTCCAGGCAGTGCTGCTGGACACGGGGTGCTTCCTCAGGCACTGACGCTGCTGTTCTGAGCCCCTCGTGGCCGCTTGGAGCCGCAGGTCTGATCTGGACAGCCTCACAATGACACGATCTCGTGATACTGGCAGCTGAATAACTTCTTATTGCTGTGGGGCTGCACAGAAACATACGTGCTCAGATGACATTGATTTCTATATACTTTTTTCAAACTTCAGTTGCCGTGGAAACAAGATTCACTTTCTCCTCCACACTGCTGCTGTTCCCAGCACTGTGCGCTGATAAGGAGCAGATCGTGGTTGTTCTCCCCACTTGCTTTCTTTCCTGGAGGGCAGGTAACCATGGCTCAGGCATCAAGAGAGACTGGAGAGAGATGGCAGAGGCTGCAGAGCCATCCCCAAAGTGCTGTGGTGCTCCTGGGCACTGGAGCTCTGCCAGGAACTTTCCCATCTTTATCGTCGTCCATAATTACAGTGGATCATATCTTACCTGCAACACTCTTCAAAGCACTAAGGAAATGAGCTCCAGAACTAATCATATCTTTATTTCCTAAATAGCTCACTGTAGTTATGTATGATGTTCTGCAGAATGGGACTCGCAGTGCTCAGCATAACCTGGCCCGGCCCGCCCCACTCTCCTCCCTCCCATTCCACCAGCTGCCCGATCACATCCACCCCCCTGCAGTCCCCCCTCAGAAGAACAGTCTAAAAGGTGGCCATCTGTTGATGGCTTTCCTGTTGATTCATACTTCCTGGTCAAATCTAGACATTCGTAAAGATAGGCAAATAGTAATGTGAGCGTTGGTGACACTGGAGGCAGATGGGGACCTCGATGGGAGCAAGGGAGGCTGTGCAGCTGGGGCAGAGCTGTGGCTCAGTCTGCAGTGCTTCCTCGTGTCAGACACTGAATGCAGCATCCCTCGATAATGAGCAGGACTCAAAAGAGTTAAGAAATGAAGGCGAATTAAATCTGCCTGATAGATCTGAAATTTCTTGCTGGGTGACAAAGTTCTGCTTTAAAGATAGTAAATCTACTGCTGGTAATCAGGCAAGAAATAATCTGCTAAGACCCAACGCAGCGGTGCTGCTCGCAGTGCCTGCTGTACTGTTTTGCAGAGGTATAAAGCAACAATGACCATAATTTATATCTCCGGTTCTTCAAGGATATATTTGTTTTGTTTTATATCTCCGACAGCTTTCCAGATAGGTATCCTAAGAAACATCAGTGTTGTGCACTGCTATCGTCTCCCATCTCGTTCTTCATTGCCTTAACCTGAAGGTTAAGGTACGAGATTAGGAGGAAAAAGAAAGGAGTAAATGCGGGCAAAATAGAAAGGAGTCTTGGATTGGTTTTCATTTGAATTTAAATTGATGAGTGATTATTTGTGATTTCATCTGAAATAGTGAAACTGCTGTCAGCTTTTCTACTTTGTTCTGCTCAGAGGGGGCAGGAAGAAACTTCAGCTGCAGCCTATGGGTGGAAGCATGTGTGCTTCTGGGCTGCAGTCCTGCTGTAACTGGGAAGGGCGTGGAGGTGTTGTGAATGACTTTGCCAATGTATAAAACCACCTGAAGTTGTCCATTTCTATGCAGTATGGTTTCAAGTACAGAAAAAAGTTTTCTACCCCATCCTAATTATTATTGCCTGTCTTAGGCTATCGCATGTAAACAAACTATCTGGTCCACGTGTCATTATGAGCAGAAAACATTTTGAAATCAAGGTCCAGGTGCTTCTGTAGCCATCATGTGGGATGTATTTATTCCCCCGTTGTAATGTTTCTCCTTTTCACAGAGCTGTAAGCAGAAGGTGAATCAAACTGAAACACTCAACAAAGTTGTGAGATTGAGGCAAACGAGCATCATCTTAACTGTAATGTCTGGAAATTCAGGAGTCTGGAGAGGTAGCACAGGAAAAATGCAAGACTGACGTCCTGTCTGAGTTACAGGAGGTATTCACTGAACCTTCACATAACCCAATGTCTTTGTTTGATTGCAGATGCAATTATTGCTGAATACAAATGCTCCAATTTAAGTTTCAGAAATGTTGTGGAAGTCTTTGGAACAGAGAACATCTGCATGAAGCATGAGTTTCATTTTTAAACGAGTGACTTTTTCTGCAAAATTACACAATGAATCTCTACCTTCAAAGGATAATAATATATTTTTTATTTATTCTAAACGTATTATCTACCAACTGCTTTTTAAACTGCACTGGTCTAGCAGCTGGCTTTGTAGGAAATGTGTTATTAAAAACACACAGAATTTGTCAGTGAAAATGCAGTTTACCATTGCGTAGATTGAGAGTTGGTCTTCAAAACTGTGGAAAATGAGGTTATCCCTTCCAGTGTTTGCTCTATCCAGAAGATTTCGAATGGAAGGGAGTGGGAAGGAACCTGATAACTAGATAGATACAGTGTGATGTCTGCCTGCTGCTCTTTGGCCATAAATCAAAGTAGGGCACGCCTGTATAAAACACACTCATGAAGCATTTTATTCTGTATCAGATAGCAAAAGTGGGCTTTAAAGATAATATTGATGTAAATAGATTTACAGAGACAGCTTTCTCATCTCTCATATGTTTATTGCTCATTTTGGGGAGCTCTGATACCCGTTTTAAAATGAGGCAATGTATTTAAGAAACCAGAGCACTGGCGTAGGGACGAAGCATTCCTGAGAAGTAATCCTGGCTTTGTTGCTTATCTGCCATGCAGTCGGTGCAGCAGAATCACTTGGACACGTGTGCCTTGAAAGCTGTGCTCCCCGTGCCCCCCCAGGAAGGAGCTGCTGGGGCTGTGCTTCCTACTGCCCTCGGGCTGCAAGTGTCACAGACCTGCAGGTGTTTTTCCTTGGATGCCCTCTGTAAAAGGTCTGAGTGACAGAAACCGTCAATCTTTGCAGAGTTTGGCTGTTTCTCATGCCTGAATGGGATCACCAAGCATCCCAGTATACAGTCCTACCACGTGCTATAAATTCTTTATTTTATCTGTACTGAAATGGCTACTTATACTTTAAAACCAGAATGGATGTAATGATTCATGGCCGATACCGAGTGTTTAAGTCATTACTGAGCTACTAAAAGTATTGTAAAAGTTTGAATTTATGGGAGTGTGAATAATTTTGTGTCAGCTGGGGGTTATTCCTTGTAGTCTAAAAGGCACTCATTCTCCCTGTGTCTGAGCTTTCAGAAATATTTACCAGATTGGAATCTGTTGCTTTCCATTGTAAAATAAATCTCCTGTGCATGCAGTGCATGGGAGAGGTAAATGTGAAACTTACTGCATTTAATGAAAGTCGAATACTTAAAACTCCCTATATTGTAAGCAAGTGAAGTCTCTGAGCTCATTGGAAATGTTCCCAATGTTTAATAGCAGTTCAGCTGTGTATGTACCTCCCGGACTTGGGGGTTCTGTTTGCAGCCACTTCAGCTCTCACAAGGCTAACCCAGAGAGGATGAGTCTTTAAAAAAATGCATAGAAAATTGCTGTGGGATATCTCAGGAGTCCAGAAGTTATCTTTTACCTGCAGCTTCCCACCTGGTGCTGGGTATCTGCTGGAAATCCAAGTGCTTCCTTGGCAATGCGTTGGATGCCAGGCCTGTGGTGGCTGTGCTTTTTGAGAAGCTGTGTCCAGAAGAATCACGGGCATGCCCACCATTCTGCAGATGAGAATGGCCATTTCTAAACTGCAGGCAGGGTGATGGCTCAGCTCGTACCGCCTCACACGTAAGGTTCCACAAATGCGTGCAGCCTGCAGCCGTTCGTTCAGAGATCCTGCCTGCATCAACACGAGTGTGCACTAGAAAGAAGCCATTTCAGTATTGGTTTGGCAATTACCAGAATGCAGCTTGGTGTGTATGTGACAGCCGGCCATTCTGAGTGGCTCTCAGAGTCAAGATTTACATGCAGTAAATCAAATTAAGTATTTCAGCTTTGAGTTTTTAAGACAAAAAAAAAAAAAAAATTCAAAGCCTAAGCTGAGATAGTGGGCTTGTGTTAGTTTTGACAGTTTGAGGAGTGAAACTGCATCCCTGCTCACAGGACTCAGGGCTCAGGGCTTCTCCAGGCGATGTGATGAAGGGAAGCAGCTCTGGCACAGCAGCACCTGGTGTCACTTCTGTTCCCCATGGGATGCTGGCAGTGCTCAGCACCTCACAGGATGTTTCTGCCTCTGTCAGGGTTGTTCCTACTAAAGAACAGGCAAAGGAGTATTGCATACGAGCAGTCTCTCCTCTCGGATGGCTGACTGCATTGTACCAGTTAAATAAGGAAGCTGTTTTATCCCGTTGAATTTCTCCCCCAGGTGACATCTTTGCTCGGCTTCACCTAGGCAGTCTGTTTCTTGTTGCTCTTCTCTTTGGGTAAATAACTGTTTTTGTTCTTCAAGGTTCCTTGCATTCTGCTTGTATCTCTGTTTCTGCATCATTCATCCCTGATTGCTCAATTACCCTTCTCCCACCTTCCTAAGGAATATTTATGTGTCTGGGTTGGATATGAAATGTTGACAGCATGATAATTATGGAAATGTGAACAAATAATCCAGAGTAGCGTGGTTTTGTTTTAATGGGAGAACAAAAGAATCCAAACTGAAGAATTGGGTGATCCCTGAATAACAATGGCTGTTGAATTGCAGCTGTGTGCAAGATCCTTTTTGGCAGTTGCATTCCTGCACTCAGATTGTTACTGCACTGCTGTTCCTTGTGGGCACTGCAGGTGTCATTAGTGCTGGTGCAGACATTCCCAGTTTCTGGTTGCATTACCAGAGGGCTTTGGCTTGCTGAACGTTTTGATAGTTCTCTCCTCAAGGACCAGGGGCGTGCGCTGGCTGGGGGTGACCGTTTCAGTCTTTGCCTGATAGAAAAGAGCAGCAAAGAACAGAGTGAAATTCTGCAAAGAAACTTCCAGCTGAATGTCAGGAGAAAAGATCTGAGGGAAGAGGTGTGGGCTGGGAGCTGCCAGGCTGCAGCGTTCTCTCTGCAGGGCAGTGGGGAAGAACTGTGACCAGGATATTTTCAACAAGAAAGGTAAAATCTATACAAGAATAGAACATTAGCAGCAATCCTTTGTTGACCAGAGATGGAAAAAAGATGAGATGTTATGTGTTGAAGTTACTGCTTCTTCTATCTGTGATGTGCTGATACTTGCATGTATTAGATTTGCCACACTTTTAATTAACCCTCAGTGCCTCTCATTTGACATAATTTCAGTTTGTATGACCTGGACAAACCCATGCTGTCCCTTTGGTAACCTCTGGGACTTCAACACATCTCCATCTGATTTCTCAAATGGACAGAACTGAGTATTTCCAATGACACTGCAAATGTGATTAATCTTTTGCCATAGAAGGGCAGTGTTGCTAAGCAGCACTTACCAACACGGGTTGTTTCTCACATTCCCGGGCTGCTTTCTGGCCTGGCTCACTGACATGCCCTCATGAGTGTTATGTACTGTATCTCTGTGTTTATGCTCAAACTCTGGATGCCCAAGGACATCTGCCCACAGCACGTGAAGCGATGCGATTTGAGCTTTTATTGCAGTTGCTGGGCACACAGTATTCTTGCAGCTGGTTTTTTTTCGTTATTTTCCTTTTTATATATCCAAGATGCTTGTGTCTCCAAGGGGCTTTCCTATCCCTGTGGAATAATTCTTGAAAGTACCATCAGTCAGAGCAAGCCAGTGGCTCATGGATGGATCTTGCTTAGTGTCGGACAGGAGGTTGCTGGCAGCTGGGTGTTTCCATAGGGGCTGACAGGATGGCTGGGACGGGCCCTGAGGTTTCTGAAATAAAACAGGGAAAGTACATTGAGGGGCTTCTCACCCACTTGAACAAAGATGTGCCTTTAGCCCCCTCTGAGCCCAGAGGGTGAGACACGTTAATCTATATGTGAGTTTCGGGGCCAAGAGATAATAAACCAATTTGGTTTTCCTTTATAAGTTTCCTTGCCCTTTCCTTGAGGTTGCATATTAGGCAAGCTTTATCAACTGAAACAGGCTGTTCTTTGTCATGTAACCGGAGTGTGAGTGCATCGATTGATAAACCTGCAACAACTTACCTTCTTAAGGTTAATTCAAGGATTCTAACGGGTCTGCTGTTGTCCTACTTCAAATGACGCTGTGGCTGAGCAGCTCCTGCTTGCCATGTGCCCGAGTGCAAAGAGACCCTATGGCAGCCCTGTGTGTGCCACCTCCTGAATGGAGCCCTTCGTGGCATCTGACAGAAGGAGAATTGGGTGATAGGAAAATAACTGCTAACTTGCAAGTTCAAATCAAAAGACAGGACAGAAATAAATTATAGATGAAGCGTTTGAAAGGATACGTACACTTACAGGCACATGCCTCTGAACAAATACAAAATATTTGATCCGTAAAGGTCAGTGCTGTACATGAAATTCCCTCCCTTCTTGTATCAATGCCAGGAGACCACTCAGTGGATTACTTCAGTTCTCGGGCTTCCAGGAAACACATTTGATGCCTGAACTCCCCCTCAGCTTTTTATGGCCCTTGTAGCAGTTTAATGCAGTCATGCTCTACAAAGAGAACAGTGGAGATGTGCACTTAAGTGTCTTTACCTGGTAATGAACAATATCAAATGCCATCTGAAAAAACCTTCCTTTTATCTTGAAAGCTGAGCCTAACATGGGGTAGCTGTAGAAACAGGTAAACTCACTTTTGTTGTACATTTATGGCCATAATAAGACATTAGCATTGGCAAGGTTCTACTTGGATCACAAATGCAAGTATAAATTATCCATCCATGGAGCCTCAGTAAAAGGGTAATTCCGTGGGCTGTGATGGATGCTGAGCAAGACCAGCAAAAAAAGATTCCAGTCTTAAAGAAGTTTAGTATTAAAAAAATAAAAAGATTTTAAAAAGGCAGGATCAGTAGAAATGATTTGCCCCCAGTTTTATATCTCTAAACATATCCTCGACATATAGAAACAACGGACACCTAGTATAAAACACCCCATCACACAGTTATACTTGCAGCACGTACTTGTTTGTGGCAATTTCATTATTATGAGTAGCAAAAAAATATTTAGATGTGCTCTCAAGGCCCCTCCAGTTGAGATTCGCTTCAGCCGAAACAGAAAGCGACGGAAGAAGGATAAAAACAGCCCCATCTGTTCACTGCTTCCTGCGATGCGTCTCTGCAGTGTTTGCTCTGCGTGGTCTTTGGATAAGAGCATTAAGAAGGACTTCTGTCTGCTTCTGCAACGTCCCCATCGACGTCCCCCCCTCCGCACTCCCTGGCTTTGCCCACGCGGCCCTGTCTGCGTTGTGCTCAGTTGTTGTGCTTGGAAGATCCTGACAGACGCCAGGACTCTTCCAAACAAAGGCACACTGGCAGCATTCACTTTGATTTATCGACATGTGTTGTTGTTTTCTTTTTTAATTTCACATATATTGTGTTTCCATGGCGCTGACTTTTTGCCTTTAAAACTTTATCGTGTGGGTTCACCGCAAGTGAAACACAAACATGAGACTTGTGGAGTTACTTTATACTTAATAAAACTGGAGCTCAAGAGGCAGGCAAGACTTTGCCATCCTCAGTGCTGCACTCAGAGTAGCAGCCCTCCCTTCTCTTTTCTTCCCAGTTTGCTCATCCTTGGCCCAGTGCCTATGGAAGTACGCAGCTCCTGCTTCTCATGGGTGTGCAGCTCTGATCAGCTTATATACACATGCTTTAAAAGTATTATAATACTCAACATATTCAGATATTTTGATATAATCAAATGTTCTTTCAGGTTCTTGAGTAATTGGAAATGCCAAGTTTGATACGAAGGAAGAATTAAAATGAAAATCTCACCTTCTTCCATCTGTGACAAAGTCAGTGGCGTCAGACTTTGGGTTTGTCCAAATATGTCCAAAAAACCCCAAGTCACAACAGACTTAATTGTCCTGCTTTAAGTTGTAGGTGTCCTGTTCCAACTCAAATAACAGCATCTGTGAGTAAGCAATTCCTCAAAAGGATTTGTTTTGGCTTCTTGCTTTGTGTCTTACTATAATTTCAGTCAGCTCTTCTGATTAGAGCGATTGTATTCTGGGCTTGAGGATGTCAGAGTCCGAACTGCAGAAGCAGAACAAGAAAAGCAAGGCCCTTGCTCTTAAAAAGTGAAAGCATTTGGCTGCAGGGCGAGAGCTCTGCTCCTCTCTTTCTTGTTGTGCTCGTTGAGTTGTGTGTGGGCTTTGATGCCCAGATAACTTCCACACAGCTGCACAGGTTTGTGTGGTGCTGTTCTTGACCAGAATGGTCACCTCCTCTCCACTGAAAGATCTCATCCTGCACAGAAGTCAGGCTGTGTGGTACAGTTGGTAGCTCTGTTTGCTCCCAAGAAGGTATTTTGTTATTTACTTGTGCCCCATGCCTAAAAGGAAGGTGGTAGGGGCCTGAGATTCGCTTCCTTGCATTCTAGCAGAACTTGAAAAATCATTTGGGCTAAACAAAGGCAAGTCTGTAGTAAAGGAAGCAGAAACCTTATCCTCGTTTGTGCAGACTCTGCACTGGTTCTGAAGGAGCCCAGGGTGCTCAGCTCACAGCACAGCACACAGCAGCCTGCTCTGCTCTGCCCTGCCCGGCTGTGACTGCGGGCGGATGGATGGAGCACCTCCAGTGCTTTGCTGCCCTTGTAGCGCCGGAAGGGATTCTTTGGCTCTTCACATTTCTATTTGTTGCCATTTAGTACAGTCTGTTAACTTCTTCTCAATTAAACCTTCCAAGTTAGTGTTCTAATTTTTTCTAGTGCTAGGTGCTGCCCACACGTTGGAAGACACAGTCCTGCCCTCGACAGCTCACAGGATAAACTTAAAAGAATATAAAGAACATGTAACTTAAAGGGCTTAAAGACGTAAATTAATGGAAGTCACAAGAATGCAGCAAGGCTAGAGGAGCAGGCGATTCTTGCAGGGTAGGATTCGCCTCATTCATCTGGAGATCAGAATCAGATGGTCTTTAAAGTCATAAATGAAGAAGAAATGGATGATGCATTTATGATCTCATCAGGAAAGCACGGCAGTCACACCCCAGGTCAGATTCTCTCTCTGTTGTCTCTCTTGTGGCAAGCAAGCTCCTCTTTCTATTTTTTTTTTCTTACCCCATCTAAAAACTATGGGAGGCAGTTCCTGGTCTCTGGCACGCACAATGGAGGTGCGCAGTATTGCTACAGCATTGTAATTTGTCAGCATTAAAAAGCCTGACATCTCGTTCTCCCAAATGAAGCTAGCAATGAAAACTGAAAATGGCAGAGTGTGATCTCCTTCTGGTAGCAATGAACGTAAAAACAATGCGAAACAGAAGGAAAGTAATGTCTTATTGCAACCCTAAATTCTAATTTCCAGATCCTGCACGAATCATCTAACAGTTGTCGAGATGAGACATATAAGATAGTGAAAGAAAGTGAAAGCCATCATTCCTCACAGACAGTCCTTGTGTTTTTCCTTCTCAATTCCCTTCCTGAGTTGGGGATTTTAACAAGTCCTCAATAGCGCTGTGACCCGGCTGTGCTAAGGACTGGCACGTAGGCAGCAACCACTCAGCAATGGCATTAGGGAAATAATGGCCGGGTGCATGTTTTTGTTTTTGTTCTTGGTGCTTTTGGCAGCCAGCAGCCTCACCTGGCCAGGACAGGAGCACGGAGGGCTGATGGCTGAGGATGATGCTGGCTGAGGGCAGAGCGCAGCAGAAAACAGCTTGGCAATGATCTGAGCGCTGGAGATCATCCCCAGATGTGCTGTTTCGGAGCCACGTTGATCCCTCTTTCTGCACTTTCTGATGTTTCTCTATACCATACAAACACCATTCTCTGATGGTATTTCTTGGGGTGGCCTTTGGTGCTGTTTGCATTCTGTTGGTGTCAGACGCAGCAGCCTGCACTGTGCAGCATGCTATGGCAGCGTGCAGGCAGCTCCCTGGGTAGGGCTCAGCTCACGTGGAGGTGTGTTATGTACCTCACCTGTAGGAGAAGTGGTGCTTAATGAATGCAAAGCACCTCTGGATATCTGCATGTCTGAAATTCCTGCTGCGCTTACAGGGACGTCACTTCCACAACAAGTGCCACACAGACCGCCCCAGGGCAGCCCGCACCCCGAGGAGGACAGGATGTGCCCTGTGAACGCGGGTGGGGAAGGAGCATTTAAATAGCACGAACAAATGACGGAATGGATAGAAGTCAGGCTGCGATTATCCTCCTGCAAAACATGTGAAGGATATCGGTTATAAAAGGGAGCTGCCAAAGGGCATCTGGCCAATGGCCGCTGCTGGAGGCTGCCGGGAGGAGCTGCCCAGGGCTCGGGGATGGAGGGTGAGGCTGCAGGGCTGCCCGTGGGAAGGTGGCCGCTCCTCCCTCCTTCCCATACGTCCGTCAAAATCAGCGCTTTTTGCAGTGGATATCTCACTCCCCCTCCTGGGGACGGAATGGAGGGGATACGAGCGGGACCTCGGGCCGTGAGGGCTGTCCTGGGGATCGGCCTCATTTGCTGCCCCGGGTTTGACAGCACATGAAGGGATGCCGCTTTCGGCTCTGCTGCCAAAGCCCCACTCGTGTTCCCAGCGCCGCCCGCTCTGCCCGCCGTGCCTGACCCACACAGGTTGTTCTCTGCTCTAAACGCTGGACACCACAGCAGCGTTATATTTTTATTGCCTTGTTTAGCCAAGAAATTAAATGTAACGTTCAGGTTACGTCGGACATTAACTCCTAACAAAAAAAAAAAAAAAAAGACACAGCTGCGAGATTTCCCATTAAACGTTTCGCGGCGGCGTTGCAGCGGAGCAGTGCGGGATCCGTGACTCCATGACTCGCCCTCCCGCACAGAAGGCAGTGCGGTGCTCCTCCCGCACAGGTGCCGCCCGCCGCTCCCGGAGACGCGCACTGCGGGGCTGCGCGGGTACCGACCGCACCCGGGGCCGAGTGCGGGAAGGGGGGGCTCGGCCGGGCGGGAAGTTGTTGCCCGGGGCGGGTGGTGCAGGCGCTCCGACCTCCCCCTACCCCCCCTCGGTGCGCTCGCCTCGTCTCTCCGACAGGATTTTGATGTGAGCCGATGGTTGCCACGGTAACGGCGGCCCCGGAGCCCCGCGCCGCCGCAGCGCCCGGCCGGGCTGAGCACGGAGCGCAGAGCGCGGGGATCGCAGCCGGGCAGCAGGCCGGGGCTCCAGCTTGTCTTAATATTTAGTATTCTTGTCTCACCCCGCAGGGGTTCCTCAGCCGTCGGCTTAAAGGCTCCATCAAAAGGACAAAGAGCCAACCGAAGCTCGATAGGAACAGCAGCTTCCGGCACATCTTACCTGGCTTCAGGAGCGTGGACAATGAGAGGTGAGTGGCCGTTCCTCGGGATGGGATGGGATGGGATGGGATGGGATGGGATGGGATGGGATGGGATGGGATGGGATGGGATGGGATGAGACGGGCACGCCGCTTTTTGCAGCCTTTGTTAACCCTGTGCTCATCTTATTGGGAGCGATGGCACATCTGTGATAGAGGTGGACTTGCTTAATTGCATTAGGTGTAATTTTAATGCATTGGCAAGCACACAGTGCGAGCCCTCCCTTTTTAGGTTGAGTAGAATGGACTGAGGTGCCCATCTGATGGGCTTTCCTCTCCGCACTCCACCCGAAGTTGTTGCTCTGGCACAGGCAGAGCACGGAGATGTAGCAGCCGCCGAGCGCTGCGGGCATGGGAAGGAGGGGGGAGCAGCACCGGCTCAGCCCTTGTATGGACAATAACAGCCGTGATGTCCCCAGATCCCTTTTCCCTTCCACACCTGCACTCCAGTGCAGCCCTGTGTCTCTGCTCCCATGCAGCCCATGGCAGGGAGCCCTGTGGTGTGGGTTGGCCGGCAGTAGAGCAAACTGCAAAATAAAGGGGAAATGAGACCTGGTGGTTATTTTCCAGCTTGGTTAGAAGGTGAAGCTCGGCAGTGGGTTTGTGTGTGTACATTTCTGTGGGTGCGTGAGTGAGACAGCCACGCATCTCTGGATAAACTTATGTGTGAATGCACAATGCAAAACGAGGGCGGGTTTGGTTTGATGGGCCCCACTGCCAGCAGCACACAGAGGTGCTGCTTCCAGGAGGAAGGTCCTTAAGTCTTATATGAATCTATTTAGAGAATGACACGCAGGTATGGAAGTGCCAGAAAAGCTCTGTCTGAGAAGTATGGCAAATCAGGCATACATGGATGTGATCGTTTTGTAGCAGTGGGAGGATTATAAAATATCAAGACAGCACAGTAGGACCCACTGAGCACACGTTTCACTTTCGGACACAGCGAGAACAACTTCCTTTTAGCCATCCTCACCCACTGGAGGGGCTGGGAGCTGCTAAATGTTTCTGATATCTGGGTTTTTCTTTAGACAAACTAAGCTTTTTCCTTCTGGATTTAGCAAGTGGAAGCATTGTGCTGGTCAGAGCAGGGAAACATTGCAGAGGCAGAGTCACAATTCTGCTGCAGTTTTCACAGCTGCTCTAAGCAGGGCAGCCGGGGATCTGCCCAGTGCTGCTGGGTGCCCCGAGGTGGGCACAGAGGGGGCACACAGGGCAGTGTTTTCTCTCTTTGCAGATGAGTTTTGTTTCGTTCTGCAAACTGGCAGTGTAGGACATGGGAATGAACTGCTTTGGCCAGCCCTGAAGCCAAAGCCGTTTTCTTAAATTAAGTCTGTGATTTCCCTGCTCTCCCTGAACAAGAGCCCTGCCACATGCTGGGCAGTGTCCTTCCTGACAGCGTGCATTTACCACAACTTTTCCCTAAAGGAATTCGATGAATGGCTGCAGTGCATTTTCAGCATAGTGATTAAAATGTGGATTAGAGGAGCGGTAGCATTTGTCAGCCTTGAACAAACCGTAAGGATTTGCTTATCTGAGTATTGAGAAACTGGAAACGAAGGGCTTCAGGTATCACTCATCTGTGCTTCATCTGTGATCTGCAGACACGCTGCTGTCTGCAGGGAGCCGTCTGACACTCGGTAGATTCTGGCACTGAGCTTTCAGTCCCTGGCTTTCCCAGCACTGTCAGGTCAGTGGGAGTGAGCGGGTTTCCTTCTGCAAAAGTCCTTGGCTGTAAATACAGCTCTGGGAGAGGTGAAAGAAAGCAGCAGTTGGGCTTCTCGGTGACACACCTATGGCTTGGTTACGGAGATAATTCTGTCTTCCTGAACATTCCCATGTCGATTAAAATGCATGATGCATGCAGCTCTGTGTATGAAGGGGCTTGACTCTTTATATCACTCTCATTCGGTTTGCGCTGTGCTTCCTTATCTGTCTTGAAATCGAAGAAGTGCTTCAAAGAAGCATCTGCTATCAGCATTGCTTCCTTAATATTTGATTCCTGACTCCATCTTGTATTGAAGCTGACTGTCCGCAAACTCCTGCTTTTCTCATGGAAGTAAGCATTGTAACAACATTCTGTTCTGGAGCTTGGCAGAATTTTTGCAAGAGATTGCATCTCTGCAAGAGATGCCGTAGCACAAATGAATAGTGCAATAAATGCAGACAAAGCCCTTGAGGTTAAGTATTGAGCTATAGTTGTAATAGATCACAAGCGACTGTTACCTGGGTTTGGCACATCTGTATTGGTGCTGTGTAATACCTCCTCGTCTCTTTATTTTTGCATTTCTTGTATGTCCTGTTCATCCTGCTGCGTACAGCAAGTGTGTATAAATACACGAAGTGTGCACAGATGTGTGCAGACAACCAACGAGGTGGATGTGGCATGTGTGTAGAGAATATAAGCGGATCTGTGTTTGATAAATGTACGTATTTAAATTCATCATGTAAATTTGAAATGGCACATGATTACAGTGAGGAATTTGTACAGCGTGAGTTTTATAACAGTGCAAAACGAGGAAATATCTGTAAACAGAAATGTCACAGAACGTCTCAGTGGCAGCACTTCCAAATCGCCCTGCTGGTTTTGTGTCAGTCTGTGCTCCGTACCTCACAGCAGCACAAAGGGATCAGGCAGGTTCCCAGAAGAACCTCGCCGAGCTGCTCGGACAGAGCGAGTCCCTGCTGGCAGCTCTGCCATGTGTGGGGCTCATCTCCACAGCTGCTGTGCCATTTGCTGGGTCCCACTGCGGTCTGCTATGTGCATGCATGGTCTGAGCAGCTCCGGGAAGTCCGACAGTGCCGCCAAGGAGAATCCTGGGCAACTTCTTTTTGTCTGTAGAGAACATCTGAGAAATTGTCTGAGTGGCACACTAGAAGAACGCACTGATTACAGTCAGACGGAGCTTATGTTTGTAGGACAGGCATGGTTGTATCTAATGGCATCTGATTTTCACACTGACTGAGAGGAGATTGATTGAAAAAGGTGGAATAAGAGGTTGGTGCTGCCTTCAAGTGATGGCGGGGCTCACACGGTGCAGCTGGACACATCTCTCCATCCTTTCACATACTGATGTTCTTCTTGGAGCCTTGTAACAGCAACGGGGTACAGTGATTGTGAACAGAAGCAATATCACAGCAAGTACAGCTAGGGTCTGGTATGAGAGCTGTGTTCATCTGGTACATTGGTATAAATGTGAGATTGCAGGGAGGACTGTGGGATGAGCCTTTCAGGTTTCAGTCACTTGTTAGAGCTAGAAAAGGGTTCTGTTAAAGAGGCTTTTTGCTAACAACGTGTCCCGCATCCTAACTTATTACAGCAGCTAACGAAGTTTTTATCATGGATCACTGAATGTTTGTCTTTGTAGGGGCCTCTCTGGAATCAGCCACAAATCAAACATTTGGCAGATGGATTGTCCTTAATTGGACCCACATTTCTGCTACGGAATAGGGGTTGGAGCAAATTCCTGGGTTGGGCTGTGGGCACAGAGAGCAGGCCTGGAGAACTGAGAGAAGGTAATTCTGCTGCACTTGTTAATTGTGGTGTTTGGGCATTTGGATTGTTACATCAGTGCTGAGAGGAGGGGGACACAGAGTCACTTCATGGGATGAAAGATGGGCACTCCGTGTAACTCATTATTCTGATGTAATCCTGATGCTGATGGCTCCTAAGGACACCTTTTCTCAGTGTGCTGTGTTCTTTCAGAGCTAAGGGACACTCAATTAGTAACATTTGGGATTATTTTGCAAGGTTTTGTGTTGGTCGTTGTTTGCATAATTCCAGAAGATAACATTCCATTTATGGCTTTTTTCTTGGCACTACAAAAAATCTGAGCATATGGTGGATTGTTAAATGAGCCTCAGCCTCGGAAGGGCTGCAGCCATGCTTTGGTAACACCATGGCCATGACTCTTACTCACTCTTTCATCTATTCAATTCTTATGCCACCACAAATTTTTCCTTATAACCAACAGAGAGAAGAGAAAGCGTACAAGTCACATACTGCAGCACACTTAACTCCTGATGTAGAACCAATGCAGTCTGCTCTATGAGTTCCAAACATTTGTAAAGTTTATTCTGAAGCAATAGGGGAGCATTAAGAACTTCTGAATATCCGTACTCATACAGTAAAGTTAGTCTGTGGGTTCTTGTCAGGTCTCATTATCGTTTATTTATTCCCAACAAACCTGATAGGCCAAATATTTTTAGTCATGATGAAGCTGGTTGACGAGAATAGGGTGACTGCTGCATTACAGAGCATGCAGAATTGGCTTTGTTTCCTTTGGGAAAATGCCATGCATGGAGCTTGTGGCTGCTTCTGGCTCCTCAGCTGAATGGCATTGGCTGTGAAGTGTTCTAAGCAGGTGCAAGGTGGTATTATGGAGGAAGCACCACAGAATTTGTACACGGAAACCATTCTGTGCCATCAGCCGTGCCTGGAAAGCAAAATGTGACATGTTGCAAAGTGGAGCAGGAGCATCCAGCCTCTGTGCTGTGGTGCAGAGGTGATGTCTGTTCTCAGTCCACCCCACCACCAGCAAACAAGTGCAGCTCTGGTTATGGGGAGTGGGCTGAGTACTCTGCCCACACAGAGTACTGCATTTATGTCAAGGCAACCTTGGCAGACGTAAAGACAAATAGTCCTTTTTATGGAAGAAAGGGTGATACTCAGCATTGTAAGAATAAGGTCCAGGCTGTGGGCCCTTCGTGTTTCTCTGCTTCTTGGCTTCCCAGCTGCTGAAACAGCCCCACATGGTGCCCCACAGGGTACAGCTCAGAGTCTGACTCAATTGGAGTCACGTAGCAAAATTATAAAATCCTTCCTACTTAGGCGTCTGCGGCACTACCGGGATAATTGGCTTCATCCATCTTACAATTAGCTTGCAAAAATATGTTTTGCATTCCTGACCTTTTCTCTATAAGCAAGGCCATTGTTTCACTGTCCTGCTTAATTACAAAATATAGTGTTGTGCGGCGGTACAGATGACATCGTTGTATCGTTGGCTCTAATTTGATGAGACATCATAATGGGGAGTTTTCGTACCGAGGGCACCGAATTCGCGTAGCGTGAAGCCGCATTTCTCTAAACCTACTAAATAAGGAGAAGTTAATTTTATGCTCCATCTTTTTGACGTTTGTAATCAAAGCATTGTATTGCAGCTGCAGATGGTTAGCATTTGAAGAATGTCTGGCAAACACGTACAGTGGGAAGGCATTGTTTCTGCAGCGGAGATCAGGTTGGTTAATGGACAGGAGGACGCTTTCTTTCCTTTCGCCATCCCCGCAGCCTGCAGGGATGCTGTTGGCTGTTGGTGGTGGAGGTGTTGGTGTGGGGCAGCAGTGTCCCCCAGGGCAGCAGTTCTGCTCGGAGCCCTTTGGCACCGCCTCTGAGCCGGGGAGCAGCTGAGCTGCTGTGCTCCGATATTCTTCAGACGGAAGACAGAGGCTGCCACGGCACTGCAGTAACATTTTGTTTCTGCACAGACCGTTTATTCTGACTTTGCCCTGTTAGGATTTTCGTCTGCATGAATTTCCGTGCAATTACATTAGTGTTACTCTCCATGTCAATAAACTCAAACTAAAAAAAAAAAAAAATGCCATCAGTACAGCTTTTATACCAGAAAAGGTTTTGTGATGGTTATAGGCTCTTCTGTTTTTTGGTTGGTTTTTTCATTATCGACTGTTTTCAGTAAAATTAAGATACTTCTGTCCCCGGCTTAAACATTCTGGCACACAATGCAAAGTGCCCTTGATGACAGCACTCCTTGCAGACCAACAGGAGTGGGCTCCTGTGCCCGGCTGCACTCACAGCTGCAGAGCCATCCCTTGCAGTCTGAGTGGGGCAGCAGGCTGATTCAATGGGACATTATATTTGGGGGTGGGTTTCTGTTTGATCAGAGCACTGAACCAAGTCAGGAAACTGCAGGGTAATGGGAAGGTGGCAGAAAAAGCCCTTCCCTCTCAAGGGCAGCATGTAGTGGCATTAATTAGTGCTGTTAGCAACCTGTGCTTCAGCCGTGCCCCCAGCACTGCGCGGAGTCTGGGAGGGCTTCTGCCTGGCTTCTGCTTCAGTCTCCATCTTTCACAGTGGAATTTCCCATCTCAGGAAAGTTACCTTGCTGGATGCATCATATTTTTCTGTCCTGTACTCTGTTTTTTTATTGGCAACCAGTGTTACATATCTGTTGGAAGGAGGAAATGTTCAAAAACCAGCTTGGCTCTGTTCTTCGTTGAAGCTCTGCGAGGCCTTGGTTGGAAGGTCCGTGTGAGGGGCAAAGACCGCAGTAAGAGTGCATCCAGCAGCTGAGGTGGGCAAGGTTTTCAAGCCTTTGTTCCAAATGCTGGAGGACGCAGATGTTTGACATGTATATCTTGTTATCCAATTTCATATTGCAGTGGTGGTGCACAGAAATGCGCTGATTGTAGCTGGAGGCAGCCCGTCACTGAGCTCGCTGCCAGCATCGGTTGTACAGAGCATGGGCTGTAATGATGTTCGAGACTTGTGAATATGAAATAACTCTGTCAGGTTCATCCATCAACTGCGAGGGGAGAAAAAAACAGCACAGAAAAATGTGTTCCTCTGTCCTTCCTCCTCCCGCATCCTTTGATAATGCCTTACAACATGGAGCGCCTTCTGAAATTATTATTAGGGAGATTTCAAGTGCATTGTTCATTGTGTGGGTGTCTTCTTGCGATGCTAATGGTGTGGTCTTGTTTACCTCACTGCCAGTGTTGAGAATTTTCATTTTCAGTACAACTGCAGAACATTTCACTTATGTTACTTATGCTCTCAACAACAAAATTCGGGTCAGGTGTGATGAAAAGAAAGAAGAGTTCATTTTAATTGAACTAAGGCAGTGCTTTTTAGCTAAAATCAAAGTATAATTTGTTTCAAAAAAACACTTAACTGATTTGAATTAGAGCCAGAAATATGAATTTGGCTTTAATCCACACGTGTTACATAAGCAGTTCTGTGAGATAGGGATGTGCCATGCATTGTACGTGATTGATGGCATGCAGGAGAGAGGCATTTGTTCACAAAATGATGCCAAGATGTTAGCAGGTATAGAGCCACAGGTATTATATCAGGCTGTCCCCTTTGTTCACATTTACAAATGTCTCTGGGATTATGCTGGCCCTGCACAGTAACCCCCATGCTTGCTGCTGGTACATGAGAGATTGCACACATCCCCTATTTGAAGTGTTCAGTGCTTCTTCCCCATAGGAGTCCCTCTGCAAAGTAGTCCTGCAGTAGTTACCAAATGATTTACATAACTCTTACCTTGAATAATTAATATTTTGCCATCCTTGCTGTGCAGGGAGCTTTGTTCCATTATGGATGTGTCGCTATATAGTACCACCCTTACTGACACATACATAAAAATATACATATACATAAAATAGAAAGATTGATCTCTATTTCAGGCAAGGTGAGAACAACATTTTAAAAGACCGCAGTGCTTCTGAGCACTGCAATGAAGGGCTGTGGGCTGTGGGCAGCAGAGCAGCCTCCTTCCAGCAAGGCAGACACGGCCCTGTGCTGCTGCCCCGTGTCACTCCTAAGCAATCTTGGTGCTGCTTGGATCACAGGGTTTGCTTTAGGGCTGTTGCACAGGGGAAGGGCCATGGGCAGTACGGCATTTCTCCTACACAGGCATGTTCTGGACCAATAGAGAAGACTGAGGTGGCTGCTCATGAGCTGTCTTTTGTTGTAACTTTTCTCTTTTCAGAATGCCAGCTTTGCATGCTTTTAAAATCCCATTGCAGCCGTTTTTATTTCTTCTGCCATGTGCTGAAATGCTTACGTTAACTCCATACCTTAACAATTCTAATTGCTGACGGGGCGCTGCTCATGATGACTCCACAGCCTGGCTGTTCACTGTACCTTTCATTAACGCTCCAAGTCATCATGGAAGCATTTGTGTGGTGTCAGGGTGGGCGAGCACAGGGGCTTTGGCCAACAAACTGCCGAGGGCAGCACCACGCAGCTGCAGGCATTGGGCTCCAGTGACACCACTGAGCGCTGCCCAGGGGCGTCCCATTGCACAGCACAACTGCAGAAGCTCTGCACGGAACCTCAGAGTCATCCAGAATTAATTATTCACTGATCATCGCTCAGACTTTACGGATTAGGGAGCAGGGAGGAGGGTTGGCAGGGGTGGAGAGGAGATAGAGCAATTTGGATTGCAATTAGTATTTCATTTCTTTCCTTATTCCCTGTTTGCTTAAATTGGAGATTGCATGTTAGAACCAAGCAAGGATTGATATCCCAGCAGTGAAAGTTCCCTGTGCACTGGGAGGCAGCAAATGCACTGCAGCCTGTAAGCTTCCCAGAGAGACAAAACACTTCCATTGGTTGGAGGAGCTGAAATATTAGAGGAGCCAGTTTTGCTGAGGTAATGTTTGAAGGGAACAGATGTGCCTAGTCTGCCAAAGCGGGAGAACTTTGCTAGTGATATCTCGCTGTTATGATAAGAACATTCAGATATTGTCTCTCTGCATCCATCCCCCAAATTCTCCCCAGTTTGAGCTGCACAGCAGCAGGTGTGCTGGATACTGCAGCCTGGCTATGCAGTCCTGTAGCAGCCTGTGTAACCCCAACCCGCCGGGCTGCGGAGTTGTAGAGAATGTAATTTTAAATTTAGTCATTACAAAAACGTTAGCCAAAAGTTGAAAGTCTGCTTTACTGGTGAGATTGTGTCTAATGCAAAACCTCAAGGGGTTTTTGTGATTACACCAGTAACCACAGTCTGGGTCACACTTTGCAATAATTATCTTGATGTCTGAGAGGTTGTTAGAAAGTCCCTGGAGGAAGGGGCCCAGATGCATTGCAAAAGAATTTAGAGGTCTATGCTGGCAAACTTTCAGCACTTAGAGATTTATTTAAGTTAGCTCTTTTAATTGCTTTCTTGCATCCCTGTTCTATTCTAAGCTCTATGAGCTGTCTAGGGAAGAAAGTCTAGCTACCATTAATCTCCTCAATCCTTCTTCCTTTAACTGGGTACTTCTGGCTTCATTTACACAGGCATTTGAGCCCTGCAGAGCGGCTCATAATTGTGATTCAGTTTTAACATGTTCTGGGAGAACATGTAACTTAGGAGAAGTCATCAGCTGACTTCTGTGTATGATTTTTTTTTTAACTCCCATCTCTTAAACGTGGCTCTGTATGACATAGCTGCTTCCCTGGGCTGCTGGCAGCTTCCTTGATATGTATTCATAAAGCAGTTCTAAGTCCTTGAGTGAAACCTGCAAGAAAAGGGCAAGGAATTATTTGTCTTTGTTTTGTTCTCATGGCCTTCATGTTCCCATTCCAACATGCACCTGGGAGCTCTCTGTCTGGATGCCTTCATACCTACAGCTCTTAGTGCACAGCAAGGCAGGGCGTCTCGCCCCCCTCAGATAAAGCCACTCATATTGAGGCTGTCACTCCCCTCATTAGTTTCAGTTCCAGCCTTCTCAGGGAGGCAGAGCCCCTGCATACCCCTCAGTGACAGCAAATGCTGTGGTGGCAGGGAGTGAGGAAGCAGTGACAGCAGCACTGAGCAGAGCACAGCCCGGGTTGCCCAATGCTGGCTGCTGGCTGCTGCTGCTTCCCAGCTGCAGTGCGTGGTTCTCTCCCATAAACGCTCCAAGTCTCATTGCCATACAGTACAAAGCCAGCGTTAGTCCTGGGAATAATTGTTTTCAATTATATTTTGTATCAATGAGTGCCGCAGATACAGTCAGATATATGATACATAATTTGGAGCAGTAATATTTTAAAATCTATTGTTAGTTGCCTTTCATCTTTGTTATCTATTCCTTGCCAGTAAGTAGGCAGTTTTTTCCTTATTTCACTATGCATTCCTTTGCAAAGGGGACATCTGCCCAACAGCCCCGTGCCCCCCCCCCTCAGCCCAGCCTCCCCCCGTCCTTGTCCCTCATTGCCTCAGAGGAACACATCTTTGTGTTGAAATGACGTGATAGAGAGCCGGCATTACACGGAGGAATGAGTTATGAAATAATGGGGCTAATAAGCATGTAGAATAACATGACTGTCCAAGTGCAGTCTGCGGAGCAGCAGCTGCTGCAGATACATTCAGGTTATCAGCGTGCGGCTATTTTGTGCTGAGAGGGCTTAGGTGTAATGAGAGTTCCTGCATCACAGGAACTCTTGACAATGAATAGTGACATTTTCCAATAACAACTTTCAGAAATGAAGCAGCCCTGAGCAGCAACGCAGCGCTGCTGACAGCCTGCCTGGGGAAAGCCCCTGCCTGTCCTCCCCCTGCACAGCAAACGGCTGCCGCTCTGCCCCTACCCTGCTGTGTTCCAAACCAGCACATCCCTTCTGCTCCTGGCTCCAGTGCTTCCATATGGGTGAGAGCAGTGCGTCCACATCTTCAGGAGCAGAGGAGTGCTGTATCACCTGCATCCCCGGCACTTCTGTCTCCTCCGGTGTGCTGTGATAGAAGCACAGACTTGTCACCGAGAAGCTGGGAATGTGTCACTCAGCTCTGTGAGTAGTTTTTCTGGTCACACTTCTTCCTCTTGTATCTTTTTCTTACTACAAATGTCAGTGCATAAAGAAGGTAGGATTGAGTTTGGGTTGTGTTCTTGAGTATATCAGTTAAATTTATTGGAGAAATTGAGCCCTCCTAATTGTGTTCATCCTGATAACTGAATAAAATACAAATAAATTATCAAAACCTATTGTATGATAGAGTTTGGGGTGGGCCCATTGATTCAAAAAGTGATTAGTAAACACCCTAATAAATATTGTGAGATTGCTTTGCAGCTATTCCTGAGACTAAAAAAGGAATAATTAAAAACCCAAACAAAAATTGTGAAGGTGAAGCTGGGCTGTTTTGTCCAGGGGTCTTGTTACCATCTGTATCCAAAAGTACACGGAAAACGTTTCTCTCAGCCAGGCACCCAGCTTGCTTGTTCTGGGGTCAGGGAGCTTCTTGTCAATAAGTTTGCCAAGAAATCGAGCCTTTTTGTTACAATCATAAGCCGATGTCTGTTCCTGAGCTGTAACAAGCTGAGAATCCGCTTGATGGTAAATTGTGACACATGCAAACAAACCAGGGAATTGGTATGTAATATGCACTGGAGAAGTCTGCTTTGTGCAGTTCTCATAGCTGGTATTCCCTGCTACAGGAGCTCCTGCTGCTTAATTTAGTAACATGTATGTCTGATTTTCCATTTTCTAGAGGGTGTGGGAGGGGATGTGTTTGGCTTTGCTCTGCACTGAGGGGCTCTTTGCTGTGACTGTGCTCCCCAAAGACCTGCGGAGGTGGTGACTTTCCCCGAGCCCACACTGTCTATCACCATCCCTGCACCTCTGCATGCAGGGGAGTGGTTTTCCACAACAACAATTGGTAGTTACAGCCCTCATTTCAAACAACATGAAAATAAAGCAGACTGCATCCAAACGCGCTCCCACTCCGGAGTCTGCAGATGGGCAGCACTTCGGCTCCTGCTTGAATAATCACTGCTGCTAAATATAGAGTGGAGCCGCGGGCCGGGCTGTGCTGTGAGGCTCCAGCACTCATCCCAGCACAGCAGAGCATTATTCCTCCATTGTGATCCAGGCTTCTCGCTGCTTTGCATTCCCATTCTGCACCGCTGCCCCCCGCTCTTCCCGTGCCGAGGGACAGTGATGGAGGGAGTGCCTGAATGGAAAATCCTTTCATAGCGAAAACACGATTGTTGCTTATTTATTTTATTTTCAGTTAATACGACTGCAGTACAAATGGGGCCTTAATGCCTAAGGGCCTTGCATTTTTGGAGTAATTCCTTATGACGCGTGTCAGGCTCTGTTTTATTCAGGTGGGTGGTATGATATTAAACAACAAAGCAAGCTTGCACTTCCCTGCACCGTATTTATGTGCATGCTCTGGCACAGAGGTGCTTATCAGTGAATGCCATACCCAGGCAGCTATACTTAGTTTGAAATGCTTTGCAAGTGCCAGGTGGGCATTCAGATCCATCCACCTGCCTCACACCAGCATCCCTCCTTCCATCCCCTTGGGCTGGGCCAAGTGGGGCTGTGGGAGACGTTCCTTAAGTAATGCTCCAGACAAACGCTTCTGTCTGAATGGAATATTGATTTTCTAATTGCTGTGCTGCTGTTAAATGAATCGTTACTGGAGAGCAGAAGGAAAGCAAACTCAAGTGCATAGCAAGCGAGCTTTGGCTTGTCCGCTAAACACACTCAGGGTGTTAATGTGTGAAACTCAACGAATGGAGTAAGGTGGAGTTGTTTGTACCACACAGATGGGCTGACCCTCTCAGAACCCTCCCAGCCCTCGGTGTCAAACCATCACCACACAGCTGGGGGAGGGCAGACGGCCCCGAGGTGGGGCCCATCCCACACACCTCCCATGCAGCGCCTGTGTTCCAGAACTGCTCTTCAGACACGGGTGGTGTGAGGGCTTTGTGTTCCCATGGCGCTGTTGGGGCCACAGGAGAGCAGCCAGATGGCCGAGCCCTGCTGAGCTGACAGCCGCGGAGCGGGAGGGTGGGCAGGAGCTGCCGGCGCTGAGGCCTTTAACCTCTCCAGTGAGGTGCAGCTGCAGGATGCGCCTGGCTCCAACTGCCAGCTGAGGCCGGGGGAATCGCTGACCTGGATCTTATCTGGGGGCCCCCAGCACATGAAGGATGCGGAGCTGTTGGAAGGGGTCTGGGGGAGGGCCACGAGGATGCTCAGAGGGCCGGGGCGGCTCCACTCTGGAGACAGAATGGGGAGCTGGGGCTGTTCAGATTGGAGAAGAGAATGCTCTGAGGAGATTGCATTGTGGCCTCCCAGTACTTGAGGGGAGTTTATAAGAAGGAGGAAGCGCGACTTTTTACATGGTTTCAAAGTGATAGGATGCTATCAGTGCTGCCCAGAGCTGTGGGTGCCCCATCCCTGGAGGTGCCCGAGACCACAGATGGGCAGCCTGAGCTGGGGGACAGGCAGACCGCAGCAGGGGTGGGACTGGGGGGGCTGTGAGGTCCCTTCCACCCTCAGCCGTTTGATGGATCCATGACTCAGATTGCTTGGTCCATCCCCTTTCAGCAGTCTCTAGGAGCAAACCGTCCAACTTCTTGGGACACCAGAAGTTGTTATCAGCTATGCCATATCCAGCCAATAAATGATATATCTTAATTCAGTTTCAGAAAATAGAGCATATGCTTGTGTTTGAACATATTCTCTTAGCTGAGAAATAGCTTCTTTATTTTTCTGGAATTTAAAATGCCAAATCGACTGATTGCTTTTCTTTGAAAACATCTCCCACATAAAATACATACTGTCTTGGTGAACTAAATTGATTTATATTCAACCATTAATAATACATAGCCCATAATTTGCAGAACAACACAGTTAGTTGGGAAATGTGTCCCATTCAGGGGCAAACAGCTTTCTGAATGAGAAGAGGGGTGGTGCTGTCAAAGGCAGCTGTGCAGTTCTCCCAAGCTATTGGATGCTCAGTAGTGCTCCTGCAGTTCAAGTCCATGTGTGTGATTCAATTGGGTGCTGTGACCTTCTCCTCTGGGAGGCTTTTCCATCTGCTTCAAAATATTTGAAATTTCTCCTCATGTCTCCATTGTTCTCTTCTATTACAATTAGGAAAGTTTAGAAAACTAGTTAAATGATATTAGGTTTCTTCCAGTTGGTGCATCATGGGCTGGAATTCAGATCTTGATAATGAGATTGGAGCTCACCTACCTCTCTTTCAGGATTGTAATAAGCTGATGATAGAATAAGCTAGGCATTAGGTAAAATCTGCTGTTTTTTTGGCAAATTAATGAGATGTTGTAACAGATTGTTTCTGACAGAGGATAGCTTGGACTACGTGAGCAGATTTTAAGCAGTGACAGTGTGAAGCAGGATTGTTATTATGTTTGGGGCAGAGATAAAACGCTAGTCAAAGTCCAGAGGCAGCTCCCTTTGCTTCATTCTGATATGATGTGTAGTGTTTGGCAGTATCTCCTTGGAACAGAGACACTTAATTGCTGTGGAATCAGGGAAATGCTATACTATAAATGTGCATAAACAAGAGGAAGGATCACAGCTGAAGCTAAACCCAAGATACCATCAAGTAGGTTGATCCTCTCAATGAGATATGATTCTTTCTCTACTTTTCTTTAGTGCTACTCTACACACATAGAAAAAACTGTAATTTCAGAGTCATTGCAAATGTGCAGGGCTGCCCCACAGGGTGGGAATCATGGAGGTACAGCAGCAGAAGGAGCAGGGCTAGGACTGTGCTCCATGAGCAGTTTGAAGCAGTGTGGGCACCAGACTGATGCTGCTTCTCTCTCATATTGGATCTTTGTGAGGCTGCTGCCTCTGCCTACAAGGCTTGGTGTGTGCTTTTATGGAAATCTCCTGCTCGTATCCCATAATGGGAATCTGTCAAGACACTCAGTAAATGCAGGCAGAGCTACGCAGGGAGGTGTTACAGCAGAGGAAATAGAAACATAAACTTAAACAAATTAAAAAGATGGTAATTAAGCAAATGAATTTCATCCTGGAGATAATCAGATGAATACATTTAGGGAGAAAATAATCCCAATTCTCTGAAAACAGTAATTAAAAAAAATAGTCAGTTTTGGGAATGGCTAACAAGCGAGATCGGAGGCAGGGAGTAGACTAAAGCAATGATCAGCTCCATTTGGGGTGGTGTCTGATGGGGCCCCGTTGTCCTGTGCAGAGCTCAGCACTGTCAGATTCAGTGTTTGGGAAACATCCCCATGTGAGCAAGTTCCTGAGTAGTGAGTGGAACACAGGGCACGACCACTTGTGTTTTCTAGGTCAGCTACAAGATAACAGAGGGCGAATTTCATAACTGTGTGTTTAAGAGTGTCAACAAAGGGGAGGTGAAAGAATGTAGGGTGGGTAATTGACAGATAAACATGGCACAAGGTGGGAGGATGATGGCATCCACGTGTCAGGAAATGATCTGGGTACCGCCATATATCCAAGGGGAGCAGGCTGCCCCAGGAGCAGTGAAAGCCCGTTACTGACAGTGCTTGAGGATGTGCTGGAGGAGACAAGCGCCCAACAGGTCTCTTCTGCTTTGTGTTAGCCTCTGAGGATCCCAGCCAGGGTCCGAGAGTGTGGAGATTTATGGGGGAAGGAAGGATCTAGGGGAAAGAGGGAGGAATGTACTGGTGCCTGTTTTTTAACATCCTAACTTGGGTGCTCTGATTTGTTCTGGAGCAAATGTTAGCGAGGTGTGTTGTGCTTTGTTTTTCTCTTTGGGTTCTCTCTTGTGAGTCTCAGATGCTGTCTTTCATGGACAAAACTAGAGGGGGGTCTTAACCTCAAAATACTGATTCATGGCAGTACGTTGGATGCTGCAGAGTTTGAGGAGCTTTGGATTTCCCAAGGTTTGACCCATTGAAGAGGAAGCGTTTGGCTACAGCATAGAACTTGAGGGGAATAAATAGTATTTGTTTCCCAGAGTAAAACCAGTTCTTTTCAGGGTTTAGTCCATGAAATGGTTGCAGTGTCCAAACCTCATTACGAGACTTGTCTCTTGGGTTCTGGATGAGCAGATGCACTTTCTTTACCAAATACAGATAAATATTGTTTTTTCTAGGAAATGCCCATCTGATCATAGCATATTGTGGTGTGACATCTGTTTGCACACACGATACTTCATATTGATCTAATTTAATTTTTTATTGAAACTGCCAGTAGATGGATGGATGGATGGATGGATGGATGGATGGATGGATGGATGGATGGATGAGAAGAACAGTGAACAGTGTTAGGACATTAATTTTGTTCCGTTACCAAAATGCCCGCAGAGAGGACATAGGAGGTTGGAGTTCCTGTAGTTCCTGGAGGATGCCCAGCATGGGCAGTATCTGCTGAGCTCTGGTGTGCTCAGGTGTGCTCAGGGCTGTGCAAATAAACCAGAGTCAGTTCCTGGGATTAGTAATGAACCCAAGATTCTTACATAGTATGTTATGGGGGTTCTGTTGGGTTAAGCCTTCTGCTTATCACAATGCTCTTATCTAGTTTTGATCTGCATGCAGAAAAATGTGTAAAACCTGAATTAGAAAGAAAGCATCAACAGAAACCACATAAGTTAGCATGCAAATTTGTGTAAGTACTGTCTTTTCACTCAAACTTTGTGTATTTCATTTTACATTTACATTCCTGGTCTTGCACCATCTCTGTTGATGGCTCAAAGTCACAGTTTATCTGTTCTTACCTAACAATGGGGAATCGTTGATCTTTTTATTTTCTTAAGAAGCAAATGGCTGCTTTGTGTTACATTGGCTTGCAGGCTTGGCAGGAGCACAGGGCTGGGGCCTGGGCAGCAGCTCTGCACCGACTGCACCGCACCACGCACAGCAGTACAGCCCAGCTGCTATTTTTAAAGCCTCCAAGCCGTTGTGTGCTGGAGACTCCTCGTGGCTTGGATGTATTAAAATGGGACATGTTGTCTAGCAGGTTGCCTCCTACAATATTCAGCATTCGAACCAGACATAGCCCTGTTCATTACAGCTCTCGGGAGAGCAGTGCTGGCGAGGGGAGTGTCTGGGTGAAGCCCATGCAGTGATCCGAGCAGTGCTGCAGACAGAGGAAATGACTGGAATTAAAGATGGGGAACAAGTGGGATGAGAGCTGCATTGGAAAAGTGGGCTAACAATTGCCACAAAACCAGATCTTCCCATTCCTCATCCTTTTCTCCAGGTTAGCAGTCTGAAGGCTGAACAGTACTTAACTGCTTAAAACTAATCAAGCTCAAAAGTAGTATTTATTGAATCAGAATTCCATGCATACAAAATAAATAAATGGTCTGTTTTCCATCTGTATCTGCAACACGTTGCTGCTTGCAACTCTTTGTTATAGAAATATGTTTTTAGTCTAGCATATGTTTCCCATCCCCAGCTAATTATCTGCGGCTTCAAGTAGGTGCTCCGGATTAACAAGTGGCTGTCGTTTAGGAAGTCAGAGTCAGGAGGAACAGAGTTGCATGAAACCCTTTGCGACCTTGGAATGTAGCAGACATTTTTCTTATATTTTTTTTTCTTAAGTTTGGCTTCTTCAAAGGAAGACCTTCAGCCCTTCTCAGACTGAACCATCTCTATAACGCAGTCATTAAAGATTCAGCAGTGCCTTTTAAGTCCAAGTTAGGAAATTCAAATTTTTCAATTTAGTGAAGTTGTGTCTCTTTTTCAAGTGCTATACTGCTCACTTTTGAAGGTCTTCCAGGATTTCCAGTGGCTCCTCACTGGAAGAGAGCAAAAGCCAGGATACATTGTTGGACTTTAAAATCTCAGTGCCACAGACTGCACATCTTCTATGGCAGAACTGTGTGCAAAGGTACAAATGTCACACAGGCTCAGAAGGAGCCCCTCCAGCAATCAGCACTGCTTCTGCTCTGCTGCTGACGCCCTTTTTGAGCATCACTTGGTTGTTTGTCTCCTATTTGTTTATTTCTGTGTTTGGGATTGGTCAGAAGCTGAAGCCTGTGCTCTCCAAGGGCTTCAAGCTTTTAAATGTTGAAGGTTGAACTTCCCAACCACGCTGAGCTAAACTGCAGTGTGCTTTGAAATCTGCATCAGGATCTCAACTTTGTTAAATGACCCTTTCTCTATGTAATGTTAGAGGAGGAAAAATGTAAGCCTCTGAGTAGATTCAGAGTCACACTTTAATTAATCATATTTTTACAGCACGCTGCCAGCAACAGTCAGGAACAAGGAGATGCTTCTAATCCAAATTCACAACAAAAAACAAATGCACTAGATATCCTCAGCCAATAAACAGACTCATCCTTTAGGAAACAGTATCCTTCCTGCAAACCAAACAAAGAAGAGCTGATGCAAAGCAGATATGCTCCACTTTTTGTCTCAACCAAGTGCAGGACATTCAGAGTGCTGTGAGCTCCAGGGATGTGCCTGAGCACCCACAGAGTGATGGAGAGTCATTGCCCAGGAGATAGATTTGGATTTCAGCCTTCCCTAGGGATCGGTCTGGAAAACAGAAGGTGGGGAGCAGGAACAGGATCAGGATCTTGGAAAGGTGTGACAAGTTTTGAAATCCCATTGTAGGCTGCAGCAAACTAAAGCAAGTCATTGAGCTTTGTGGACGAGGAGTGAGAACATGGCTGCATGTGGGCTGCACATTGCAAAAGGAAAGTACTTTTTAAACCAGAAAAGTGGCTGCAGCGAAACTCCAGGGGCTGAGGCTGAGGCTCTGGGATGGAGGTGGGAGCTGGGGCTGAGCAGCAGTGCTGGGTGATGGGTCTGAGTCTCCCATAGTCTGAAGTGTACAGGCAGTGAAAACTGACTCACTTGCCCTTGTGCTGGCTTGGCACGCAAGGGAAAAACATTAGCTTGGTAAATGATGATGAGGCTGTTTCTCTCCAATGGACAGCATGTGTTTGTCTTGTCTGTACTTCGGGTTGGGAGTTTTGGCTCTCCCAGCTAATTGTCTATGGCTGTTTTGAGGATAGCTCACTGCTCTTTTTTTGGAAAAGGACATTCCTCTGCCTGCTTAGTTTCCTTCTTCCCTTCTTATTGTGAGTAAGGGGGAGCATAAAGCAGCTGAGAAAGAGCAGGGGTTAGGAGAGAGATCTGCAAAAACAGCTGAATGCCAGTCGTTTACGTACTCTAAGATACGACGGAGCCACCTGGGATGTTCTGCTCCATCTGCCCACCTCTGGGACACTGCAAAGCTGCCATTTCCTGAGCCCATCCCCTTCACCTTCTCCTTTCCCTGTCACTGCCATTGACCTCTCAGTGTGCTCCAGAAAACATGAGAAATATTTTTTCTCCCTCTTCCTGAGTGGTTTCATATATTATTTATTAATGACATCCAGAGGACACCGTAGTGACAGATCCTGTTACGATGACTGCAGTAAAACTCTGCACTTACACGGAGCTACTGGCAGCTGATATATTTGTTAGATACACTCTGGGGTTAAGTCAGTGTAGCTGCAGTCTTTCTTGTCTTATAGGGATATATCTCCAGGAACTCTGAGAAAGTGATGTGGCAGAGATTCGCTCAAGAACAACACAACAAAGCAGTGGCAGTGATTCAGTTGGGAGCGACACAACCAAACGGGTTTGTGAGCAGCCCCTGTGGAATGGCCCTGCAGCTCAGTGCTGGGCAGCCTCAGCCTTCCCCTGGGCCCACAGGGCTGCTGGCACCATGCAGAGCCTGTGCCCATGTACAAAACCATCCTTCACCTGATCCGATTGCCCTGTTTGTCTTTTCCCATGAAGCTCTGGTTTAATGAGGTCAGAAACATCCATAAACTTTAAAATCTCACATGGAAACCATTGCCTTGCCTTTCAGGTGTATGGATACATGCAAAAGATCCAGGTGACCTTTAGAACGTTTCCTTTTTAAATTAACTTTGAGTTGCACAGAAGTAAATATTTTTTATGTGTTCTGTTTTAGGGATGAGGACAATTTTCAGTTTTGATTTTTATACCTTCTAAGCTATGTACGAGTATGAGTTATGTTTTTTAATTGGTTTCCTTGTTGGAAGAATTCTTCCCATCTGAGTCCCAGTGTCGGCAGTGTCAGCTCCCTTTAGGCATCCCGAGTCTGGCATGCATCACGTTTCCTTGAGCAGCTTTAGCTCACAGTGCTGAGGAACGTAGTATCCTGATGCTGGAGGGCATTGCTAGGAGCAAGGACAGCTGCTCCTGAAGCTGCTGCCAACACGGGACTGTGAGCGTGAGAGGAGAAACCACAGCATGGGGGCTGTGGGGAACAGGGCTATGGGGTACAGGGCTATGGGGCTAGCAGCCCACAAAGGCTGCAGGGATTTGCCACGGAGTTGCTGGCTGCGTGCTGGGCTCCTGTGTCACTGTCACTGATAGTGCCAGGTCATTGACTTCTGTGGGTGCTCTCTGGGCACATTTAAAGCAGTGCATGTTGACAAACCTCTGCACAGTGCTGCAAGCCTGGTGCAGGGTCAGGCTGCGGGGGCCGTGGGGACTTTTCCAGGCAGTCAGATCCGAGTGCAGTCTGCCCTGCCACTTCTTCGACTTCCTTTGACTCTGTGGATATCCATCACAATATTTCTGCAAAGAGTATTTAAATTCATTAGCCTGAGTTGTTAATGGCAGAAAGTTTGGTCAGTTTTTATCTATTATTTCCTGCCAACCGTGTTAAACAGTTGGGGCTGAATTTCACAGCTCTCTGGCTGCAGGTGGTGCAGCACCGCTGGGCCTGGTGCTGTGTGGGGGCACGGACTGGGGCACACATGGGGCAGAACTGTGTCCAAAGGCTGCTCCCAGCAGGAGCAGAAAGTTTTTGTGGGGAAACAAAGATTTGTGCCCCGTCTCAACCAAGGGGATGGGAGAATCCTATCAGTGCCGATGCGGTGAAGCGCTTCTCTCCAGAAGATGTTAAACTGGTACCCAAGTGTTTTGTTAAATAGAGAAGTTTAAAAGGCACATTTAGAGCTGAAATGCACCTCTTGAATGAGATTGCTGACAGAAATAAAGGGAATAACAGAATGATGCGTGCGGTTCTCTCATGATTTGCAAAACATAAGGTCAGTGCATAAGCAAATGCTGATGTAGGTACATAAATAAGCGGCCTACTTTTCTGGGATGCTGAATCCATTAAAATCAATGGAAGTTCTGCATCTCCGAACAAAATGTCACTTGTTTTGCTCGCTAATTTTAGGTACCCAAATACAGAAACTTTGATCTAAGAGAAAACTGCAGAATTTTTGCCGTGCTTCTGGAAGACTGAACTGCAGGGCACTCCAGCACCGCAATGGGGCCGAGCCTGCAGTGCATCAGAGAGCCCATGGTGGAGGAGAGAGAGGGACAGCAGTGGGTACAGCTCATGGAGCTGGCTTAGTACATGCAGAGAGTCACAGTGTGCTGCACGGATCTCTCTCTGGGACCAGCAGTTCCAGGGAAGGCATTTCTGAAGTCATCATGTCAGCCAGTGCAGATGCAGTCTCTGTGTGTTGGCCCCAGCAGTGCAGCTGCCAGCTCATGACTTGCTGTCTTGCTCCATCCGAACAGTGCTGTTCATGTCAATGTGGTTGTGATAAAATAAAGTGAGAGATTTCTCTCATGCTTTAGTTTTGTTTTAGAGCACTAAATATCAAAAGAAGAGAGATGAGTGTCCTTTTTTCCTGTGAGGGCATCGATTTCCATTGCCCACGCTGGTGTGCGTAGCTGCGTGGGCCTCTGCTTTGCTTTACAGGGCATGGAGTCTAGAAGTCGTCATCTAGGACACTTCTTAATGCCTCCTCTCACTGTTCAGTACGTGTGCCTTGCATTCCATTCAGAAGTTTGTGCTGCTGCTCTGATCATGGCACGTGTACCTTTCTTAAGGCTCTCAAGCTCCCCAGCATCTCCTTGGCCTTCCCTCCCTTTTCCAGCCTCAGCTGTTTTCCCCAGTATGTATCTTGAGCTCCCAAATACCATCCAGCCCTCTTTCTGTTTTCTTTCTTTCCTTAACCAACTCTGGACTTTGTGTCATCTTTGTGCTTTTTTTCCCAATGACTTCTTGTATTTTCCTACTTGCAAAACACCCCCTGTGCAGAGTGAAGGCCATTAATGCCACGTTGCAAGGCGCTCATCTGCTGCCACACACAAAATGTGAATTGGTGAAGTGTTCTACCGATGTCAGCAGGAAAAGTTTTCAGCAAATTCTTAATTTACTAAGTACTTCCAGATTAAGGAAGAACATGGAATGGCTTACACACACAAAATGCTCAAAGGCCAGAGGGACTGTGCAACAAAGCACTCATTGGAATACAATTATTTTTCAAGAAAACAAAAGAAAATGCTTTTTTTTTTTTAAACTGGGTCAACACTACATCTGCAGCACTCAGCCATTTTACATACGACATGATCACCCACTCTGTTTATCTTTAGGCAATATGCTCCTGCAAACTGCCAATTAATTGCATATTTGGTGCCTGCTCTCTCCCAGCATCCTGGATAAACACAGCGAAGCCAATCAGAGGGAGCTGCTCTTGGCTGCGAGGGGAAGGAGATCTGTCATTGTCTCAGCCTTGTTATCTGCAACCAAGGCAGACTCTTAGCAGCATTCTGCTTGTAAACACCCTCTTTAGACACCTTCTGATTTACATAGATGGTGTGTCAGCCGTTGTCTGCAGCACTACCTGAAGGTTTTAGAATGACTGCTTCCAAAACATTGGATGCACATTGTCCTTGATAAAAGGACAATCAGTGGCAAGGGCCATCAGTGCTAGCAAAACATCACAAGCAAAGTCCTTAAAGCAAAAAGATGAAGCCACATCCAAGCTAAGGTGAGGGAGAAAGAAGCAGAGCGAGGGGTGTGAGGCACTGTGTGCAGAGAGTGCTGCTCAGGGCCTGGGGTTGGACCCAGATCTCCGTGTGTGGGATGCAAGGGACAGGTCATGGTCCCTTCAGAAAGCTGCACTCTGTGATGTTAGCCCTAAGAGAGGGGTTAGCCCTCTCCTCTGCTCCAGCCTGGAAGTATTCCCTCCTCTGAGTAAGATTCACGTGTTATCTAAATCTAGTCTGGAGAAAACAATAAACCATAGGGAATAATTTCCATTGCACACAGGGTTTCTGATTGTCCGTGTTCTTCATTTCCACCTCTAATTTATGTGGCTGCTGATGTCCCAAAGGAATGTGCTGGAGAGAGACGATCCCTCGGTGGCTTTGGGCACACAGTCACTGCAGCCTGGCAGGTCTTCTCTCCTCCTTTGTTTCTGTTGTGCTCTAAAACTAAGTGACTTAAAGATTTGAGGCTCAGCTGAATCCATAGTGGCTGCAGAGAGCCAGGACAAAATCTTCTCCTAGGGCAATGCTCAGGAGGATTTTAAACTGCCATCTTGACATTGAGTTATTGTAAATTAACTGTTGCTTACAGGCAAAGAGTGATGAATGGTTTGAAATGAAGAGATAAGCATGCACATGGATTCATTCTCCCAGGCTCTGCTGGACCTTCTGTGGTGCTAGCAGCTGGGAACCATTCCCAGGACAGGGAATATTTGGTGCTGGGTCAGTTCTTATTTTATTATGCTACACGTATATAGAGAATAAATGAGCAGAACTAGTTTGAATTTACACCAGTGTAACACAGACGAAAAACAAGCTCTTCATGTCACGATTTTTGGGTCCTGTATGTCCTGCTCCTCTTTTTGACTAGTCTCAACTTCGATTGTCCATGTCTTAATCATTTCATTTAATATTTCCCTTAAGGCTGTGGGTGTCTGTTACCTGTCCAACCTGGAGTCGCTGTGAGCAGGAAAATGGGAAATGGGCGGCATGCAGTTAGCCCACGAATGGCTGCTGCACAGCCAAAGCTTCTGCCAAGTCAGTGGGAATATAACTGCTGGCCTTCAGGGGAAGCAGGATTTGGCCTGCAGACAGCAAACACGGGATTCATAGTGGGTATTGCAAAAGGGTTTTGTTTCTTGTCTCTGAGTTTTGGATGCGTCATGATTTCTGGTGCAAGAACAGACTGAGAGCAGCTGATGCTCTGTGTCCTAAATGCCAGCTGTGCAAATTGCACTTGGTGGATTAGGAAGATGCTGTTTGCATTGGAGTGATAGTGAAATGCCTGTTGTGGTCACGCACAGGTCGCAACCAAGCTGCCATCAGAAGGTCCAGACATGGAGTAGGGATGTAATAGAAAACAATTCTGCCCTTCCACTTTCTCTCGGAAGACATGTGCCTGGCAGAAGAGCACATCCCCACACAGTGCCCGTTCCCCTGAGCTCCAGAAGCAGCACGTGCAGTGAAGCAGAACTCGGCCATTCCCACTGCATGTGCTCAGCGCCGGAGCAGCAGATTGCAGCATTTGCCGTCAGAAGGGCGTGAAAAGCACTGCCTTGAGCAGCTTGTGTGTGAGGAAGGGGAGAGGCACGGGAAGCTGTGGGAACTCACCCAAAATATTCGTGTTTTTTCCTTTTATTTCTGAAATTCACCAGAAATTTCTGATTGACAGAGTGAAGGAAAAGCTGTTGGAGTGGGGCTGCCTGCCAGAGCACTGTGCAGCATTGTGGGACTGGAGCGTGGGGAGATGGGGTACATTCATTGCTGTCAGGGACCCCAGTTTATTATCACACGGGCTGTGGCTAATGATAGCAGCGTAGATTTCAAGAGGATTTGAAGGAGATGTCCTTTAATTCCGTATGCCTGCATTGTGGGTGTATTCCTGCATGCCCGGACTTTTTTATAATTTCAGGTGTGAACTGTGAGTACCAAGGGAAGGTGGCTGCAAGCTAAGCCAACGGCATTTGTACTTTCAGCTTTTAAGATGAACTGCCTTTGAGGAGCGATAGCGCGGCGCTGCCCGGCCCCACTGAGCTCCTGCGGCCACGGCTGGCAGCAGTGGGGTCAGGGCTGACATCCCAGGCACAGCAGGGGACGGTGCCCGCGGGGCCCGCAGTGCCTGCAGTGCCCGGCCAGGTGCTCCCGGGGGGCTGCAGCATGGGGAATGCCTTGGAAGCAGCTGGGAGCTGCTGCTGAGGGAAGGAGATGGGAGCCTGTGTTTACTGAGGCTCCCTTCTTACCTGTACGTTTGCTGTACTGCACTAATTATACAGGAGAGAGGAGCGCGCTAGATGAAGTTTAATGAGGAAGGAGCTGCTTTGTCGTATAAACCCGAGAGCGGTGCGCTGCGCTCAGCCTGGACGGCCGCCAGCACCTGCGGGCAGCGGGAAGGGCCGGAGCAGATGCCTCCTCCAGAGCTGCCTCAAGGAAGGGTTTGAATTACAAAGGAAGGGAAGGGGCCGAGCTTCCCTCTCCCTCCCTCCACAGAGGGCAATAGTCGGTTTACTTTAATAATCCCGCTATCGCTGCAGCGGAAGGCGCGCAGCCCGGAGCTCCGCGAGCAGCCCCGCAGCCGCCGAGTCCTGCAGAGGGCACCGCCGGGAATGGCTGCGTGCTGCCGGCGGCGGAGCTGAGTGCCCGCGGAGCGCAGCCTGCGGCTCTGCCCTGAGCTTATTGCTGTGCCCTGAGCTTATTGCTGTGCCCTGTGTTTATTGCTCTGCCCCGTGGAGGCTGAGGTAAGTCGTCTGCTCACCTTTCATTTCGGCAGTCGCTGGGGCTGCTGCATGACATTGGCACTGAAGTACTTGCAGCACCTTGGTGGCCTCACTTGGGACGTGGCTGATCCAGATTTGGATCAGCTGGACCTTTGAATATCCTTGTTATCCATATGCTGCTTTTCTAAAACGGGACAGCGAGCGGATATGGACAAACCTGACTTTCCAGTGCATTCTTTCAGCTGCTGGGGACCGCTGGGACCGCAGCATCATGCACATTGCCAGGCTTCAGCTGTCAGCACAGCTCTTCTGGGCTGAGGGGCGGCTGTGCAGGTGGTGGTGGGGAGGGAAGAAAGGTAGGGGGGTCCAGCAGCAAAGGGGTTTGCTTGGATAGCACCTGCTCTTATGGAAGGGGTCGGTCGCGGGGAGCAGATTGACTGACTGCTCAGATTGTTTGGGGAGAACTTGGAAATTCTGCGTGGTTGTAAAAAAGGAACTGCTGTTGTAAAAAAGGATTGGGGCAGGGTGTGTTTGCAAGCAGCCTGGGTGCGTGTGGGCGGCTGTGTACGTGGTGAGAGTGCAGCATAGCAAACTTTAAAGGGAGATGTACTAAAACTTACGTAATTTGTGAAACTGAATGTCCTTTCCCGATGTCTGCGCTGTGAACCTGAAAGGCACAACCCTGGCACGGTTTTGAAAGCTGTCTTTGTTACTCACCCCTTCTGCAGTTTGTTTCTCGCGTTCTGTTTGGGGCTAAAGGAGCCGGGCGCCTTTCTCTCCCTCGCTCTCCTCCCCCATCGTTGGTCGCTCCCCACTTCCCTTCCAATTGTCTGCTCTGCTCCTCCTGCACCAGGCGGAAAAGGGTTTTGTTGGAAAGGAAAGAAGGAAAGTATTTCAGGTTGAAGTCTGGCAAGCATCTGTGTCCTCATCAGGCTGCAGGCACGTTGCTCTCTCCCATCTCATTTTTCCCAGAAGCAGCAGGGTGACAGGCAGCGCTTGCCATACCTTAAACAGCAGCAGAACCCCCTTTGCCCTTTGGATCATTCACTATTCAGCAAATAATAATCACAGCTGGAAAACGCAGTGTATGAATATGTGCATCTGGGAGCAGGTAGGCAGACACAGCAGTGACCTCGTCTGCAGGACCGGGGGTTGCGGGGGGTGAGGAAGGTGATATGCCATGGGGGGAGGGCAAGGCTGCACCTGCACTTGTTCCCAACGAACTGTAGCTTAATGTAGCAAACGGTATTTAATGGTTGTGTTAACAGTCAGAGGTAAACTGATATGACTCTCCTTGCTTCTTTGTGGCTCCAGCCCCACAACAGCTGAAGGTGTCAGTAGGAGTTGTCCCGGAGCGTGACAGCAGTGCCCACGAGAGGGGAACAGCACCTGAACCTGGGAGGCTCAGGGACCTGCTGGGCCTCGTTAGCAGCAGGGTTAGAGCATGGAGATGTGAGCGGAGGGCAGCAGGGAACACTCTTGGTGAGCCCCTGCATGGGGCTGTGCTGTTGCAGCACATCCGAGCCGTGGCCACTGCATGCCTGGGCTGTCATCACAGCAGCTTCCAGGCTCCTGTGGCCCTATGGTGTACATTTGGGAAGCTGGGAAGATAGTGAGTGGGATGAGAAAGCACTCAGTAATTTTGAGAGCTTCCTTCTGCTGAAAGTGACAGAAAAAACACCTTTTTTTATTTGAAAGGCTCCCTCAGCTCCCCTGGGCATTGTACAGAATCACTCCCCTCCTTTGATTCTCTTTGACTTGCACCATTTGAGACTTGCAATTTGATGACAGATTTAACAATGTACAACACAGTTGTCATTTGTGTTGGGAAGAGCTGTTCAGAGAAGCGTTGTATCACCCGTGATAGCAAAACACAAAGCCACTGCCTCATTCAGTCCTAATTTTAGATGTGAGGGTGCTGCAGTCTGCAGGAGTGGTGCAAAGAACATATCTAAATAGTGAGGACAGTAGACAGGGCTGGTGAGCCCATGGTCCTCCTCGTGTCTCCTGATGGTGGGCACAAGTAGAGCCTAGAGCATCAAATTCTGTAGAACCCACCAAGAGAGGGCAGTGCCAGATTGCTTGCCATGTGGGAGCAGAATGCTCCCAGCCAGGGCGCAGAGCTCTGCTAGCAGGAGGCCTTGTTTCCTTACACTGAGGGCCACAGGCTCGCAGAGCTCTGAGGCTCATGTCCTGATAGAGCTTCTTCTGGGAAGGCTCTGTGAGCATGGAGGCAGTGGGTGATGAGCCCACGTCTGTGGTGAATCGTGGCCATCCCAGTCCGGTGGTACCGATGGCTGCGGCTGCCTGTGCTGCTCCAGCAGTCCCAGGAGCTCTGCAGGGTGCCTGCAGCACAGCAGCCTCTTCCAGCATGCCCCCTCGGCCAGGACAACATCAATAAAAATGAGAATTTATGAGCTCTGTCATGTACAGCAAGCAAAGTGTCTTGCAACAAATTAATCACTGATTGCAGTGCAGTGCTGACTGGGAGCTTTCTGGTTCTCTCTTGGCATCAGTGTGAGGTTGTTAGTTAGAAAACAGCTCTGATAAGGAGCCCCTTGACTGCCAGTGCTGCTGTCTGCTCACCTAACATGAGGCACTGCTGGCCCAGAAGGTGCTCTCTGCTGCTCAAGTTGCTCCAGCATTCAGTCACCAGACTGTGAGAGCAGGGCCTCGCCTGTTGCTCCCTATCCAGTAATTTTGGGGTCACAGTAATCTGCTGTCCAGTTTGGGCTGAGCAGAAGATCTTTGCCTTCAGCTCTATTTCTTCATTGCCATGCTTACACAGAGCAACAAAGCATGGCCAAGCTCTGCTCCCAGGTCCTTTAAAGGGGCTGTGCAACAGCAAAATGAGTTAAAATTGGCTCTTGGCTCCTGTGCTGATAGCATTGTCAAGTCAGCTGACACCCGTTTCCCTGTGCTCTGCATAGCATATCCCCTGTCCTGCTGTATGAAATCGGATCCACCCGTCTGTCTATACAAAAACAGCTATGCCTGTCTTCTAAAATACAAAGTAGAGAGGGCAGTGTGTGATGGAAGCATAAACCCTTTTTAACATTTGATATAATTCAAATTCTATCTCTGTTAGCGATGTCTAGTAAAGGGATCTCAAAGCATTTTTCAAACAGGAGCCCTCAGCTCTGTGCATCATCCTGGGGAGCACCTCGGCTGCTGGCACTGCTCCCTGCCCAGCAGGGCTATGGGTGCTGACCCTACATGCTCTCATTGGCCACTTCCTGCCCTGCCAGGAGGGGCTTTGCTCATTGTTTCCTAATTTCAGCAGACAGGAAAAAACCCAACTGAATTCTGCTGCCCTCCCATTCCCAACAGCTGGTGCTCACAATTGTCCCAGTGCTCCAACCCAGAGCTGCTCTTTGTGTTGTGGGGGCGGCTCTGCGGGGTTATTGTTTTTGCAGTCATTTTATTCATCCCTGTGAGGCCGGGCTATTGTTTCCTCCTGACTCATGGCACCTGTTGAGGGCCTCTTCCTGTCCGGCACACAAACACACTGCGGGGTGGGAGGTGGAGTGGGAGATGGATCCGGCACCGACCAGAGCTGTATGTCACAGCAGCCCCGCGGAGGAGGAGCAGTGGTTGGAGCCGTGTTCTGCCGGCAGCTGGGGACATGGGCAAAGGGACTGGGGACAGGGAGGTGTGCAGGGGAGGGGACGTTGCCATATGCTCTGTATGTCTCGCCCCTCAGCATGCCAGACCCACCGGCTTACTTGGTGTTACCTTGGTGGATCCATGGAGTGAGCTGCCACGGGTTGCTGTTAGCTGCAGGCTCAGCGTGCTTCTTAGGCTTATTGCTTACTGTTTGTTTTCCTCCCTTTCTCATCTCTTCTTTACGAGTGCTCCCACACCAGAACTGGGAAGCCCTGGCTTTGCCCATTTTTATGTTGCAGGGTGACCTTCAGGGCTCTTCCGACCCCAGCCATGCCATGATTCTCTGACTTGGCCCCTCTGCCCCATGTTGGTGGTGGTGATGTGGTGCTGGGGTGAGGAGGGAGTGCTGCACCTTAGGTGAACTAAAACATGAAATCTCATCACCTAGGTTTCAGGAAAAATAAACCATGGCTGGACTTAAAACATAGTGGTGAGGAGGAGTAAGGGAGAGAGCCTTTTATGAGCATTGAGAATATTTGTAGCTAAGCAACCAACATCAGCAGGAAGAATAAATCAAAAGTTTCAGGGCTCTGCCTGCCTGCCTTCAAGGGTCAGGAACTATATTTTCCCTCTGTTAACAAGATTGCCTTCCTTTGAAACATCAGCTATTAGCTACTGATGGAGGCAGGAGACCGTATTGGATAGACCAGAGGCTTATTGGGATACTGTCCGAGAAACGTAAATGAAAGGACAGAGAAGATCAGCATCTTGCCAGAGGCCATGCGGTGAGTCAGGCCTCCAGCAGCGTGTGGGAGAATGCTCTCAGAAAAGTAAAGTCGAACACATACGTAGTATTTTCAAAATATCCTTCTATGAGGTCTCCCAACAACTCTTCAAAGTAGCAGCTATAGACTGTATTCCCATTTCACAGCTGGCAAAAGTTGAACGACTGGATGGCTGTGGAGGTTTGTGTTTGAAATGATGCCTCTGTGGCTTTGCTTGTTTTATATATTTGTGCAGTTCCTGTTGCTTTGGGGCACCAATCCCAGTTGCTGTGTTTGCAGCGCAAACCTGAGGCCCATCAGTCAGAGCAGCTGGGCTCTATTTTCTAAATATTGCACAGCATTCTTCACCAGGTTGCACCAGAATACCCAGAAACGAGGCATTTTGCTTTAAAATATGTTTTATTTATAAAGAGGAAATTTCTCAGAAATGCCAATGGGAATGGCAGTAAATCAAATCCCAGCAGTAGTTTCTCAATGGAGCTTCTTTTTTTTTTTTAAATACCATCATATAACCTCAGGGTATTTTCCATCTCCGCTTCTTCTCCCACTTAGTCAAGAAGTGGTTACAGACGGTGCTGTGCTCCATGCCCTGCTGCCTCCTGTGATCTGCAGGGCTGAGGGCTGCCCCTGGTGCAGGATGTCCCCTCGGAGGGGCTGAGCCCAGGACCCCCCGCAGCACCACTGGACACCCCGCACATCTGGGCCTTAAACAAACTTACTCCCTGATCAGGAGCTCCAGAGACCTCTGAGCCTTCATACGCACTCATGTTGGTGTTAATTATAAAGCTGAGTCTATTAAGGCCAGATCTCATGGTATTTGTATGGAACTGTGTTCCTAAGCCACAGTTATTACTTTAATGAGAGGAATGAGGGTAACCAGTGTGGTCCTGGCCTGCCAGCGGCAGCAGGAGGGGCTCCTGGGGGCAGCCGGGGGGCAGCTGTGTGCTGCGTGTGGGCACCGCTTCCAGGGCACTGAGCCCAGCAGTGTCTTTGTGGTTAGAAGGTTGTCTTCCTTATCTCAGGAAAAATATAACGTCTCAATTTGTATGTATTTGTGCTCCTATGTGTATGTCGATCTCTGTTCAGAACATCCTTCTAAAGACAGCGAAAGGCATCACATGTAGGAAGGAAGCGGCTGGTTTCTGTGTCGTGTTTGCTGATAGAGCTGTAAGCCCGTCTGACGGTGACTGGAGTTACTCAGCTGTGAAAAGCACTTCGGTGTTTTAAAGCAGAGGGTGTCTGTGGCCATTAGCAGCAGCGCTGGCAGAGCCCAGCCGGGTGCGGGGCCCATTAGTGCCGGTCCCACCGCTGGGCTCCGGGCAGCAGCCGGTGCTGGCAGAGATGAGATGGCTGCGGGGTGTGCTCAGAGTAACAGCACTGCAGGGAGCGCTTTGGGGGCCGGTAGTGGTGTTAACATTCATTCAGGATGTATTTTGTTTTTCATATTCGTGAAATTTCCACTTTTGGAAGCACAGCAAACACACTCTGGAAGCGGCACCGACTATTTTAAGGCAGTGCATGGGCAGGTGTGAGCTTATATCTGGGAAGGCGCAGCTGGAGGTAACAGAAACCTAAAGCGTTCAGACAGATCTGAGTTTCTCGGTTCTGTATTTTTTCTCTCCCTCCCACCCCCTCTGGGACTGCAGTGGGTGAAGGTTGACCCGCTCCCATCCCTTTCCCATCCCTCCCTGCAGAGTGGTGCTCCTGCACTATTCCTGGTGTGTCAGACCACCATGCAGTGCCTGAGGCACAGGCTGAGCTGCTCCAACAATCAGCAGAGATGAGGCTCACATCCCAGGGCCACCAGCCTCACTCTGCCTGGAGTTCTGCACTTGGTGCATTGGGATGCAGCCCTGCAATGGGGCCGGGGGGTGGGAGAGGCAGCTGCTGCCCCACACCTCCACACTGCCCTTCTGGAGCCACACACAGGGCACCTGAGCCAGCTTGCCATCCACCTTCAGTGTCCTTGTGTGAGCTTTCCTATTGCATTTTATGGTTTCTCTCCCTCTGGTCAGCTGGAAAATATTTGGTTCCATCAGCTCCTCTCTGGCTGTGGCTGACTGCATGACTCTTTCTGTGAGGAAAGCAGTGCCAGGCTCGTGCCACCCAGGTGATTTTTACGTTGAGTGGTTTTCATATTGGTGGTGCCCCCGTGATAAGTAATGCTGTTCAGTAATTAATTCCCTGAGTTACAGCCAAGCGTGTAGGGCAGCCCCGGCCTGCTTTGCTGTGTGCTGAGCAGACCCACACCTCCACACCAAGACCCACACCTCCACACCAGCTGTTTGTATGGGGAGGTCTCAAAAGGTAAAAGAAAAGGAGAAGGCAAAATGGTTTGGGATTGGGGTCACTTCAAGCAAAAGCAGTGCTGGTGTGCCCAGAAGCATGGAGCCGGGCGGGCTGTGCTGGAATCTGCAGCCCCAGGTGTGGGGTAGAGAGGCCGTGGGGTCAGGGCTGCTCCCAGGCATCTCTCTTCCCCTAAATGTGGGAAGCTCTGTTCTTCCTGTGACGTGTTCCCTGTCAGCTTCCGTGCTGTATACATCCCTCTTTTTCATTATGTTACTGTTTTTTTTATTTTTCCTTCCCAAAATCACACCCTCTTGTCTTTGGTTTAATTTTTACATTTAATGAAACAGCCCTGTAATTAAATATTCTTTCACAATTCCCCAGGCAGGGTATCTCATGACAAAAAGCACTCTGATTTTATTATTATTACTAATTCAGAGTAATGAAATGCTTGAATCCTTATCAAGTGCAATTTGGGGGGTTAATCATTTTGGTTAGAAGAAATTTGCTCCATGAGCCAACCTGGTTGGAGCCCTGCCCCGTTCCTTACTGTATTTAGATCCTGCTGTTCTGCTTTGTGGCCGAGGACACTCGATGCATGTCACTGCACACATGTTTGTATGAGCATCTGCGTGCTAGCACAGAGTGCTTGGATATATTTGGTTTTCTAGTTCACTGGGCAAACAGCAATAAACTAAATACTGAGAAAGCTGAGAGTAACAGCCTTCCGCTGGGTGCGGGCTGGCAGGATGGACCCACAAAGCACCGCATGCAGAAAAACAGACAAAGCCCTAAAAACCAATGAACTCATTGAAATGTCCTTGTTGAAAAATATTTATGCTTCTCAAATTGAACTGCATAACAAAGCAGGTCCAGTTACCATGAATCGCTGAGACAGTCCCACATTTCCCTCTTGCTTGCACTATCCATCAGCTCATTCTCTCTCCTTCCCTTTCTATCTCCAGCCCTGAGCTGCCTCTATTAATTATTTCCAGGCTCATCCTGGGCAGGTACTGACACCTGTGCTCCTGGAATGGCGTTTCCCAAAGCCTGTGCAGGTTCAGCTCCCGGAGCACTGGGCCGGGCAATGCAGCAGTGTCAGAGCTGGGTTGGATGGGTGCCCAGAGCTGTGCTCACTGACCTCCTGCTCCATGGCATCTGAGCCTGGGTGTGCAAACAACAGCTGTGAGCTGTGAGCATCCAGAGATGGGGCTGTGTGTGGTGGGATCTCTCCTGTTGCTGTCAGTACTGCACTGATTAAGATGGCAACAGCAAAAATCCTTTGAGATACCAGTGTAAAGGCTAAAAGCAGTCTCTGTTCAGTATTAAGGGGCTTTACGTATAGAATTGCACATCTCTGGCAAAGGATACTTGCAGCAGATGCAGCACTGGGTGCCTCACAAAGCAGCAGGGTGGGGAGCCTCGCTGGCAGAGCGGGCAGTGCTGAGCACACCCAAACCTGTGTGTGCTGGAGCTCTGGGAGCTGTACGGGGACAACCAGCGGTGGGACACAGCGTGGGCTGAGATGAGCCTTTCCAAAGCAGGACCTGGGGGCTGAGCTCTGACTCACAGCCGTATCTGTGTGGGGCTGTGACACGGGGCAGCAGTGCCTCCTCTCCTGCTGTTCCCGGGAGCACAGTGCCTTCTGCTTGAGCCCCTGTTCCTTTGCCCCTCAGGTTTCCAGGAATGGGAGCTGCCCTGGTCTCGTGGTGCACCCACAGCAGGGGTAAAATCCCTTCTCTCCTCATAGGGCTCAGCAGCAGCAGGAGGTACTGCCTGGTCAGTGAGGGTGAGGAGTGGTGGGGCTGCTCAGGGACAGGGGAAGAGTTTGGCTGCGAGCAGCAGGGCACGGGATCTGGGCTGTTAGTCTGCATGTGGTCAGCTGAAGCGTTCCTTCCTCCTGATCATCCCTCACCCTCTCTTTGATCTGAGCTGTACTTTTTCCTGGAGGGCTTCCAGCATTCTTGGTGGAGCTATGAAGCTCCTTTCTTTTCCCCTATGCAAGCCACATCCCTCAAATTCAGGAAGGATGCTGTGATGATGAGGTGGGACTGTTGTGTGTAAAGCTGCTGCTGGATAAACATGTTTGACTTCTTCAGACATTCACAGTCTCTTTGTTCCTACAACAAGCGCAGAACAGACAGCAGCACAGCTCTGCATTCAGCTGATAGTTTGCCTTTGTGCAACGTGGAAAATCTTCCCCATAAATGGTTCGAGCTGCGTTGTGGCTCCAGATGGTCTTTGTCCGACAAATTGAGAACTTTTGGCGACCATCATTTCTAGACTGACACTCCAGACAGATCTGCGTGCCAGCAGCACACTGGGAAGCAAAGGCTGGACTGGGAAGGGGCCAGCAGCCAGGATTCAGCTTTGGAGCCATAATTTGGCCACTCCTGGCTGAGGCAGCAGGATGAGGTAACAACGAGAACCCCGGGCAGGCAGCTGCACACTGGGGCTTCTCTTCCTAAGGACAGCAAGGAAATGCCTTGAGCCTTGCTCCATGCTCCCTGCTCCTGCTCAGTAGGCTCAGAAGCAAAAAAAGGCTCCTTCGTCCCAAGGTGAGCAGTTACTTCTCTCCCCTGCAGTAGTAGAAGCCTGACACTACATAAGTAGCTGTGAGATGATTCATAAAAAACTAATTTATAATTTGCCAGAATATAATCCTATTTGATCAGTGTTATTCAGTTCCTCTTTCTTTTAAAATTCAGTGCACTTAACTGTTCTACGAGGGTTTATGAATGTTTAAAAATTGCTTTGTGGTCCCTAAAGTAATTTGACAAGTCTGACAGCTATTGATTAAAAACCTGAAATTATTCAGACTGTGGGATGACTTGAGGGATTAGATAGAAAGTTTTTTTCAAACGTGAAAGGAAATAAGATGTTGGAAAGTAAATATGTTCTTGAATATTTTTGAAAAATCCATTACAACTGTGAAATTAAATTGAAATGAGATACTTCGTGTAGAGATGAAGGAAGTAAATGCTGGCTTTCCTGTTTGGGCATGGGGTAGAGCTCCCACCCAGGTCCGGCTGCGTGTATTTGGGAGATGTGGGTTCTGGGGCAGCCGTGGGCACAGGCAGGGCTGCTGCAGTGGCCAGAGCAGTGCTGGCACCGTTGTCACAGCTCATCCTGTGCCAGCTGCTGGGAAGGGCTTCAGGTGTGGCTGTGCCTCTGTGAGGAAATGGCGGTGCCAGCCGGGCCGTGTGCCCTTGAGCAGAAGGACTTTGTTCAGCAGGTGCAGACTGTTCTGGTGCACCCAGCTCTTAGAACACTCTTCCTAACCATATTTTCTCCATCTTAACCTCAACAAGGTTTGCTCTTGCACTTTCCCCACTCTGGAAGGCCAACCCCAAATTTCTCTTTTCTGCTGGTTGAAAGCCCTCTCCTGGTTTTCAATCTGAATCCGTTCACAGCCAATTTTAGCTGCTGTTCCACCAGCACTGCTCTGTAGCCCTGGCAGCTCTCACCTTTCTCCCACCCGTGCTGTGCGGCGTGCAGCCCTGCTGGCCCGGCCCTGGGATGAGCACACTGAGCATGACCTGGATGCATCGTCCCTGCAGGCATTCAAGGCCAGGCTGGATGTGGCTCTGGGCAGCCTGGTCTGGTGGCTGGCAACCCCGCATATAGCAGGGGGGTTGAAACTAAATGATCATTATGGTCTTTTTCAAACCAGGTCATTCTATGATTCTATGACCAGACATCCACCCATCTCTTCTATGCCCCAGGGGCCTGCAAGGAGCTGTGCACAGTGCCACTGGGCTGAGCGTGGGATTCTAAACCCTTTGCTATATGTGGACCTCAGGTACATTCAGTGCCAACATTCAGCTTTAAAAAGATGAGTAGAAGGAGAGGAGACCTTCGTGTTTAATTGCTGCCAGCCCATAGCAGGCACCTGTAGCTGTCGTTGGCAGCAGGCAGGGATTACCCACAGACCCTGCATCCCAAAGTGAAGGAGCCCTAAAGCTGACCCCAAGCGCCCTTTGAACTTGGCTACCTCCGATTAATTAAGTTTTTCTTTCCTTGAGCCTGATTTGGGTCTTATGCTCAGAATGAAGGATTTAAGTTAAACTCTTCAGAAATTGAAGGATGGTTTTCATCCCTTCTTTCTCATCTCATCCCCTTCACTATCACATGCACACACACGTGTGTAACAGAGGGCTTGCTGTGGCTGCTGAGAAATCGGTCTCAAAGGGATTTCTGTCCCAGAATTCCTGTTATTCCTCCTGCAGCTGCAGCACAGCAGGATTTTCCTTCCTGTCAGGCTGGAAGAGACTGTGGGGTACAGCAAACCCTTGGCTAATACTGCCATAGGTCTGTGGGCAGCACGGAAGGGGTAATAGCAATCCTGCATTTATACGAAGAGTAGGAAGGTCTCCGTGCAGCTGTGGACTATCTTTAATTAATTTAATGGCTGAGTTTTCTGGGGTGCTTAATATCCATCAGTGCTGGGACGCAGGGCTGCCATCAGGGCCCAGTTTGGAGAACTTTTCCTGTGCTTCTGACACAGTGGCTGGGAATGAAGCTGTGTTCTGTAGCACTGCAGGGTTGCACAGCCCCGAAACTTCACAGCCCTCCCTGGTTAATAGCCATAATGATTATAATAAGAGTTCATTAAGCTGCTGGTATTTACAGCCTTTTATACAGGCAGGAAAATGTTGAATAAAACATAAAGAAACCAGAGCAGGTACAGCGAAAACGCTGGATTTCCATTTTGGGGGGCTGTCCTTGCAATCACTTGCCTCATGAAGCAGGCAGCCTGCACCAGGGGCTGCTCTGGGAGCTCTGCCGCTGTGTCACCCACTGCCCTGCAGCCCCCAGCCCGTGTCACAGGCAGTGCCAGTGCTCAGAGACCTGTCCCTGCCTGGGCTGGGACTGCCCCGACCGAGCCGAAAGCTGCCACGTGGGCACTGAGCAGGTGCTGCAGCTGCTGCCCGTCCCCAGAAATGCCCAGTGTTTGGGCACGGCGTTTTATAGTCCGTGTGACATCCTGGTGAATGCTGGCTGCCACTTGCAATGTTATTTCCACTCTGTAATAACGGCGCAGCAGAATACATCATACAGCTGGGGTGGACAGACACTGGCTTAAGGAGATGTGCTGTGTGTGACTGGTGACAGGGAGAAGTGCTAAGAGGAGCAGAACGGCTCTATTTCCTTTTTTCTTCCACTTCTTTTGCTGTTGTATCTCAGAGAATGCTGTTGATCTGAAGGGGTGGCAGTGCTCCACGTGTAGTCAGATCTAAATAAAACTTCTCAGAAATGTTTCTGCCCATTCCTTAATTAGAATTCTTTAACCCACTTCTCTGGAGGAGAAACAATTGTTTACAGAAAGGAGTGTGGTCTGACTGAAGGGTGTACAATAATCTGCCCTGAATCTGCTCTGCTGAATTGTACCAAATTAACTTATTTCTCTATATTTGTTCATATACAGAGCATAAATAATTTAGCATTGTGTCTCTCTCTCTGTGAATGCGAGAAGCACGCTTGCTGATTTCAGATCAGATGGAGCACTGATGTTTATTACTCTGATGTTGGGGAATGATTGTTGCATATTTAATATCCCCATAAATAAAACCCTGTAGCTGCATTCCCACTTCAGGGATGGGCACACAGCTCCTTCCTAATGCCTCTGATCTGCAGGACTCACAGCTCTGTGCAATTCATTGCCCAGTGAGGTGGGGCATGAGAGCTGCAGTGTTGCCCACACAGCCCTGCAAAGTCATTGGTGCCTATGGAAACACTCAGAGACTTGCACCGTGTGACAAAGCAAATACCAGGAGAAGTAAAGCAAACCTCATTAAAATAAAGTGGCTGGATGATAAGGTGGATGTTTAACATTCCTTTTAAAAGCAATATTTTTTTCTTCATTTTATCTTGCTAATGCCCTTAAAAACTGCCTGAAAATATGTTGCAGTAATTGCTGAAGTAGCTGGAGCATTTTAGCATCCTTACAGTGAGGTCTGAAGGTCTCTGATTGTAGTAAGGTGCATTTTGACATCACAGATACATTCCGTGCAGGAGGTGAGCACCTGGGCTGGGCCTGCTCTTCCCATCCTTAGCTAAAATCTCTCCCAAGTGTGGCACGAGCACTGCAGCACTGTGCAGTGATGTCCCTGCATGTCCCTCTGCGTGGCTGTCAGTGTGCAGCGTTGGCACTGCTCTCTGCTGGCCATGGCTGCAGGGTCTCACCCCAGCACCTTGCTGCACTCTGCCTTGTCACCCAGTGCCATTTTCCAGCTTCTCCTCTAACATTTACTGGCATGGAGAGAAACTCTTGAGCGTTCTACCTCAGATACTTGCCAGAGTGAATGATGGAAAGCAAGGGAGAACGAGTGGCAATCCAAGGCGCTCTCATTTGGTCACATTTCTGCTCCCTCCTCCTTGGCAGTGCTTGCAGCAAGCTGGGATGGCCTCTGAGGAACAGTTTGGATCTCAGAGCCAGACCGTGTGGCTGTAGGCAGGTGGGAGACCCTGGGTGGACCTGGGGTGGGCACTGCTCCCATGGCCCTGGGCAACAGAGGGCTCTGCGAGGGGCAGCCCTGCAGGCAGCAGCACTGGGTGATGTGGGCAGCAATGGTTGGAGCCCCTTCCTTTACTGGTGCACACCATCTTATTTGCTCAGTATTCCAAAAGTGAGTTAATAACTATTTTTATCTCTATTCGCATTTCTCACGTACGTATAAACCTCTCTTGATGTGCAGCTCAAGTGATGCAGTTGTGATGCTGAAAATTTCAAACCTGTCAGGGAGTGAGGCAAGGATAAAGGAAGAAAACAACTTAGATAAAAGAGCGATGGCCTCAGAAATGCTGCATGTGGCACACTTCCCAAGCCTCAGAGAGACTTATTAATTTGCATCATGGAAATGTTTATGGTGCATAACTCAAGTGGCTTCCTGGCCCCACTTGGGATCTCACTGGCTTTTAGAAGAAGCTGCTTTCACATTTCTACAGTCAAAAGCATTCAAAAGCATTTTTGTTCCTTAAATTATGAGACGTTACAGGGAAGGCACATGTCAAAGACAGGCCAAGACTGTATCAGCGATTGCACATCAGCCCAGAGCAGGTTTTAATGGCTTCTTCCAGAAGTGTGCTCAGGCTTAGATTAAACATTCTGTGCTTCTCTGCATCCTTGTGGCTTTCTGGGCAGGAAGATGGCCCACGTTAGGCTCTGAGTGATGTGTCACAGCCGTGCGCTTGGAATGCGCCTGTGGGTTTCCTCCCCGAGTTTCCTCCCCGAGTTTCCTCCCAGTTCTATTTTCTTTTAGACAAGACAATCACATTGCTCATTGCTAAAATAAAAACACAAGGGGAGTAAAATGATTCATCTTTCCGAGCAGTTTTGCTAAATTAATGAAACATAGGGAGGAACGTTTATGCTTTGGAAGCTGTGTTGTCCCAGACAGCAGGCTGCTCGGGAGGCCACCGCAGCAGCCCGTACAGAAACCAGGGGGACACTTTTACCAGCTCTAATCTCATTATTAAAATGAAAAAAAAAAAAAAAAGAACTAAAAATCCAATCCTTTGCAAACCATATTGTGAGGAGATGCTTGGCAGCTTCTCCAAAGCTGTGTGTCTGCTGCATGGCAGCTGTTGGCACTGCTGGGTTCTGCAGAAGCACGCGGGTTGGGGAGCGCAGAGCACTTAACCCAGCCCTTGTCCCGGGGAGCGCTGGGCTGTGCCACCCCCGATGGCCCCAAGGCAGCAACACGGAGCTGCATCAGCTGCGCCTTCCTGAGCGTCCAGAGGAGAGGTGAAGAAATTATGGAACGTTTTTCTCACTTGGCAGTTGTTTTCATTTCTCTGAAGTCTGCTTTGTATCAGCGCTTTGCATGTCCCACCCCTTGCATGCTGAATGCGCCCAGCAGTTTCACCTGCTGTCCTCGTGCTCTGTAAATGGGATCTGACCAGGGGTTATGGAGTGACTCAGTCACCGATTGAGCCCAGTTTCTCATCAGCAGCCGCGGTCTGTCTGTGTCATTCCTGTTGACAAGCTGATGGTTTCCTAGTGGAAAGAAAGCCCAGCGCTGCAGCCATGCGCGCAGCCTTGCAGCCAGGCCTGGAGCATCGGGCAGCACGTGATGCCCCTGCGGGACCATCCTCTGTGTGTGCTCGGCTCCATGGAGCTCACAGCAATTGCATTAGGTGGGAGGACGAGGGCAGAGAGCTACAGACGCAGCACAGACAGGGAGAAGTAACTGCAGAGGGCTGGCAGTAGGAAAATGGAGCTTTTTGCCTCTAGCTCTGCAGTGTGAAGCCCGCTCAGTGCCTGGGGAGCTCCATCTGCAGTGCCTGGCAGTGGTCGGGCTTAAGGCCTGGCAAGGGAAGGACACGGGGCAGCTTTGGCTACACCACGTGTGTTTTTTAAATGGCTCCAGTTGTGTTTCAAGGCCATTTTAGGATTTTGTGCTTCCTGCTGATAGCAGTGGCTCGTGGCTCTTGTTTGTGATGGCAAGCGAGAGGCAGCTGGGGCCAGCTGGGCTGGGCTGGACTTTGCTTCCCGGTCTTTACAGCACTGTTGTCATTTGGGAACTAACCTGCTGCTTTCAGTTTTGATCGGCCAAAATGGTTCATGAAGCCCTTCAGGCCAGGAGGGGGGGAGGCACTGAGCACTGCCAGGTGAGCTGAGCCACACCATCACTGCAGTGCTCGGGGAGCTCTGGGACCCCATCAGCAGGCTGTGCTGGGCTGGGCAGGGCAAAGCAAGGGCACTGGGGTGGGGGAGGAACCCGCAGAGCTCAGCATTGTGCTTTGGGCCGTGTGGGCTCAGAACCACCATAGCATTACGCACTTCAGTGCCCATTCTGGAAGAGCTTGCTTGTGCTCCCTGGCCATCAACTGGGTTAGCTGTAGTGGTGCAATCAGTGCGGCCTCATGAGCTCAGGGGGATTGCAGTTTTGTTAATGAGTGCATATACAGGGCCTGTCTGCTCCCAGGGATTGGGGCTAAGCTTAGCATCTGTCACAGGAAGACAGAGTGGTTTCGTGGCACTGACGCAGTGGCAGTTCTGAGGGTGGGGAGAGGGCTGCTGGCTGGAAGAACAAAAATTGGTGGAGTTGGTGTTTTAAGAAATAAAATGCAACAACAAAACCCAAACCCCACATTTCCAGATCAAAATTTAAGGCTAGAAATATTTTGAATTCTCTTGGAAGAAAGTAAAATAGAAATGTTGGTTTTCTGCTGAGCAGATGTAACCCATCAGAGCTGGGGAACCACGCAGCAAAGCTGGTACGGGGAGCGGATGGGCAGAGCCAGGGCTGGGAGCAGAACCCACACTCTGCCTGCAGCAAAGGCTGGCTCCGTGCTGCCACACCATTCTGAACTCAGCGCTATTGCACAGCTCAGGCTCTCAGTGTAGTTTCTAAATGGTTTTAACTCTTCTTGTTACCAGCACAGGCTAATGGCCTAAGATTTATACGCTGAGGATGAAGTAAAACTGCAGGTGAGATGGCACAGCTGTACCTCCCTGTTACCTGGGGCAGAGTGAGTGCAGGGGCTGTGTGCGGTACCTGCTGCAAAGGGAAGGCCTCCCAGATTCTCCCTGTAAAAATTACACACTGACACAACATGTGAAAAAAGAGCCATTTTTGCAATGAAAATGAGCTAGAGTTTAATTTAGTTAATGACCAAGGCAAGTTAATCCTGTTCGGACAAGGATCAAACCAGTTTCAGTGCATGTGTCAGTGCTTTGCATCTGTCTAACTAGATAGATTCAAAATAACTTGGTTATAAAAGGAAATTGTTTGTTTTGTGCAGCTTCTGAGCTGGGGATCAGGCCTGGCTGTGCTCCCACTCCCACCCCAGCCCGCAGAGATGCTTGGGTCAGCCTGCTGCCCTGGGCTGCTGCCTGCAGAAGGGGACAGAGATGCTGTGTTCTCCATTTATTGGTAATGGTGATGGGAGGTTGTTATACGTGTTAGCTTTTGTTATCACATACAACTCTTTAAAAAGACAGCTGAGAACAAATGTAGATTTCAGCTTTCGTCTCTCCAAAGGAAGATGAGATCTCTCCAGCCCTGTCTGCTCTCTGGCCTGGGGGGCACATGGGAGCTGATGTGTGTCCCCACCATGGCACAGCCCTGCAGCCCTGAGTGGTGGGCAGGAGGCAGGGCTGCAGCTCCAGAGCAGCTGTGCTGCTCGGTGTCCTCTGTTAGTGACATTACTCACAGACTGAGACTTTGTACTTCAGAGGTCTGATTTAGACGTATGTCTTGCTGGCCCCATGGCTAGTTCTGTCCTGCCAGGTGCCAAAAAGCACGCTCCATGGAGACGTCCACAATTGCAAACACATTCAGAGCCCTCAGTGCACTCTCCTTGGCTTTGATGAGAGCCAGGTCCTCCCTCCTCTGCATTTTGAAATCACAAACCATGGATCTCCTTGGTTATTGAGCAGCCTGTGCTCCCACCTTCAGGAAGCCAGGCCCTGCCCTCCCACCCGTGCACTCACAGCTGGCTCCTCAGAGCAGCTGGCAGCAGTGGCACTGTGTCACAGCCTGTATCCAGTGCTGGGAAATGGGTACAGAGTGGCACAGCGAGAGCACCGTGCCTTGCTTTCAGTCTGCGTGCTCTCGGTGTCACTGTGATGCTTTATCTGCTCTTGCTACACAGAGATTTGTATGAAATCATTTCTAGTCCATTGAAGTAGTTTTCAGAGATTAATCTTTCAAAGCATTAGCATTGATTCCTGCATGTGCGTGCCCTCCTCCGGTCTATATCCAGGGGGAGATGCATTATCCGAGTTGGAGGAAAGCTCACTTGTCCTAATTTATTGAAAAAATAACTTCAGGTTTAAAATGGGGCTGTCATTTATGAACACAGTTCAATCTGTTCTTCATTCTTGAGTCTTCGCTTTGACCTTTTCTGTATCTGAAATACTCTGGGCTGTGTGTTGTGTTCATTAGTTTAACTTTCGGGAGGGAGCAGCAGGTGTGGGCTGTGGATAAGGGCTGCGTGCAAGCTTGGCTCCGTGCTTATCCACATACCCCTGGCTGGCTGCAGCAGCAATTTAATTTAGAACAGTGCCAGGATTTTTACTTGTTAGGAGTTTTGTAAGTTTGAATAACCATTTTTACATCAGCTCTGGAAGGAGCTACCCCTAGCATTGCGTGAAGTACACGGTGATGATACTGGCACTTGTAAAGATGAGTTAGAGAAGCAACGCAGTGCATCCATCCCAGCCCTGCAAAGGGAGCCTGCACAGAGAGACTGGGACCGCACGAGGGGCTGGCCAGGGTACAGGGAGCTGTGGGGCTGGGAGCTGTGGGGCTGCAGGGGCTGTCCCAGCCTCTGGGGAGAAACAGTTCAGCCTTGGTGGAGTGACAAATGCAGGGAGAGCAATAAAAACTGGGAGATGATCTCTAAAGATATCTGTCCTTCTCCTTCCTGTGAGTCTGAGCACAGATGGGGACTGCAGGCAGGACCTGTTGGCTTCGTGGTGCGAAGGCTGTTCCTGAGGTCAGGTCCTGTCAGGTGTGACTGCGCAGCTCTGCAGGCTGGCGTCTCCCTGCTCGGGGGCTTGGGATGCTTTCAGGTTGGCTGTGGCTGTGTGTGGAGGTGGGGTGCAACTGTGTCCATGTCAGAGACTGGAGCTGGCTGTGCAGAGCACCCAGCAGGTGACACCCTGGCTGTGTGGAGGGGCTCGGAGCCACTAGCAGTGCCACAGGGCTGGGAGCACCGCTGCCAGGCACTGCCCTCAGCCCTTCCTGCTGCCATCCACATCCCCATTGCAGCAGGGAACACACAGCTGCTGCGTGCGCAGGGCAAAGCCGTTCTGTGCGTTCCAAGGGCTGCTGTCCCAGCAGATACTACAGGTCTGAGAGTCCCAGAAAAATCACCACCTTCAACCATGTGAATCTCTCATTCCATCTGAAAAGCAGGTTCCCACGAGAAAGATGTGTTGTATATCCCTAAAAGACACTAACATCTATCTGGCTGCAGGGCAGGCAGCAAATTGGAGGAATTAGCTTTACATCATGGTGCCACCTCTGGATAAAACATACACAGTCAGAACAAACTTCAAAATTCTTTGAGCTTTTTTTTTTAAAGAACATTTTCCTAACTTGTTCGAAAATTTTCACTGAGTTTTTTTAAGAACATCATTCAGTCTCCGAAGTCAGTTAGAAGCCATTACACTGGGGCCGTTATACAAGCCAGCGTTGTTAGAGGGACAAATGGAAACAAAGTGCTGTTTGGATGCTAAGATGTATTTGCGTGTCGGGCTCAGAGCCTTGCACTGTTGGCACCTCTCTGTAGTTTGGATTTGAAATTCAAAACCTGAGTCCTGCAGACACTTCTTGGCTCACATTGCTGGGAGCATTAAGTGGTGTCTCTGAAGCACGACTAATAGTGCAGGGTGATATTGGATGTTTGTGGGAATGGGACTTCACTAAAAGATTTATAAAAACCTGCAGCTAATGGCACTGTTACGTTGTAGTGAAACCTCCAGGAAGGATGATGCTGTCTCAGTGAGTGTGGAGTTCTGCTGATCAGTATTACATTCCTAAGGAAAGGCCAGTGCTTGTTCAAGAGAGCAGAAGGGTGAAGCAAATTCTGAGCAGAGAGACAAGTCAGCCGGCCTAGATGCTCCATCTGGTTGCTATGAAATACAGAGTACTAGGCAGCATTGGTCAGAGGATTGATATTCCTTCCATGTACTATTGGGTACGGAGCCTGACTCTGCAGAATTGCTTGACATCAGTTGTGCTCTCTCTGGCCATCAAGCATATTTTAATAAAGAAGGTGAAGAAATCTTTTAATAACCTATAAGTTCATTTTTCATGTTGTTTGGTCATCGGCAAGGCCTGGGTGATGTGGGCTGTTCAGCCTCACATGAACTTTGTGCTGTCCTGAAGGACCCCCTGAGCAAACAGCCGCGCTCCAGGCAGGGCTGTGGGAGCACCGCTGTGATGGTGAATGCGGGGCATCCCCAGAATGGATTTAGTGGCATTGCAGTGAAGTCTGTACACATCTGTACACTACATCTGTGGTGTGATGGTGCCATAAGCTATAGAATGGGGACTGAAAAGTTTTCAGCAGAAGCCCATAGTGACAGTGATCCTCAGATCCAGCAGCCTGGAGACAGCAGCCAGCTGTGCAGCTACAATGCGTGGTGCTCAACTATGCCACAACCAGGGCAGGTGGAACATTCCCAAAACAGCGCTTTTTAGGACCTCCACAGCCTCTTGACTTTAACTTTTTCTAAGCTTTTTTTTTTTTTTTAATAGCTTTTGATTTAAAATTTGGAATAAATTTGGATAATCACCGACCCTTCCATTTCCTGCTCTTCAAGGTCGTTAGGGAATCTGGCTGAAAGAAGCGTGGCCATAAAGCACCGGCTTCACGGCTAATAAAAGTGAGAGCTGTCTGGGTTTAATGGCTGCAGGAGGCGAGCACGGCAGGAGGCTGGGAGTGCCCCACGGCCTCAACACAGGGCCAGGAAGGCAGCGCCGTGATACCTGTGACCCCAAAGCCCAGGAGAATGGAGAGGGTGGGAATGAGTGTCCTTCATGGCAGACCCACAGCCCCAGGGGCTGTCAGCCAAAACAGCGCAGTCGGTGGGCAGCAGTCAGTGTTTGTGTCACACAGAGGTGCAGCTGTGCACAGACAGACCGACCAACAGACCAACCAGGTGGGATGTCAGGAATGGGAACGTGGGATATTCACTGAGCAGAGCCTGTGCTGCCCAGCAGCACTGCTCCCAGCACATCTGGCTCCTGCTGAAGGCCAGAGACGCGTGATTTGTGCTCGCTGCTTCCTTCCAGACTGTCTTAATAACGTGTCCAAATGTGCAAAAGGAAATGCTCCAGAGCTGGGCTGCAGCGAGGACCTGGGTTCTCTCTTTTCCTGCTGCCTTTGCTCTCCACCCACTGCGTGTGTGAGGTTCGTTCCAAAGTTCAGGTTCTGCATTTTTATGCCTTGCCAGAGAGATAAAGCGCTCAGTAAAACTGTAACTTGACCTTAACGCTTTGCCGCAGCGACGGAGACGTCGTGCTGAGGGGAAAGAGGGCAGCGCCCCAGAGGGCTGCTGGCTGGGGATGGGGTGACGGCCCAAAGGCTCGGCTCAGGGGCTGCGGGCAGGGGCCGGGCGCTGCTGAGCAGGAGCCGGGTTGGCACATCCTGAATTTTTGCTCCGCTGCACAAAGGACCCCTGTGCTGCTGCTGCAGATTTGAGAGCGAAACGATTGACTGAAGCCATCCGTTATTATTTTTGGCTACTCCAGCCATGTATCAAAAACCTGACGCTGGGTTGATGCTGGTGCCCTACTTTATAGAAGCCTTGAAAAGCAGATCGAGGACAGCGAGCTTGTCTTTGTGCCTGGCATCTGCCAGCAAAGGGTGAGCGAGCTTCAAACTGCTGCCGGGGGGAGAGGGGGGCGGCAACACGCGCTGCTCCACGTGCTCGGTGCGGAGCTCTGCCTGCGGGATGGGGCTGAGGCTGAGGCTGCGGGGTGGGAGGCGATGCCCGTCCCGGTGGGCCGGCGGCTGCGTCCCCTGGGCACGGTGGGGAGCGGCCCAACCCGCAACGGAGAGAAGGATCCCGCTGGCGTTAAGTGATAGAAGAGCTCTGCATTATTCGTGTCCAACATGATTGCTGCTCTTCCTTCGAGCTTTTGGGACCCCGCAGCCCAGCTCTGCTCGCTTCTGGCTCCTGGGGTGGTGCTTGCCCGGCCCCGGGCCCCGTTGCATCCACACCGCTCTGGGGAAGCACTCCGGCATCTTTTTAACGCGGGACCCTTCCCTCTGCCGTCCTTCTCGCCCCGATGGCGACCGGCGGCGGCTGCCAGGTGCACGAGCCGGAGGATTGATGATTTGCTGCAGACGTGGACGGTAGCCTTTGAAAAGTGGAAAAGGAAGCAGCCATAAATAACAGCCAGGGGACGGTGCCATGCGGTGGTTTTTCATTTACTCGATAGCCTCGCTTCGTTCTGATGAGTAATGGAGGCACCTGAATACGGCAGGAGGGCAGCGGCAGCCCGGCTGCGGGCGGGGTGAGGACGGGGCGGCCAGGAGAGGAGCATGCGGCGCAGCCCGGCCTCTGCTCGGGCCGCGGGGCGGCCGCACTTCACCCCCCCGGGGGCGGCGGGGGCAGAGAGCCCCGCGCGGTCCGCCCGAGCCTCGGCCGCAGCCCGCAGGTGGGAGCGGGAGCCCGCGGGCCATGGCTCGCGCCGGGTGCTGCTGCAAACGCTCCTGCGTGCTGTGGATCGCGTTGCTGCGGAGGTCAGTGCCCGCCTCGGCGTTCCGATGGGGGAAAGGAACGTGCGGGCAGGGCGAACCGGGCGGCGCCGCGTCCTCCGGCCCGGTGCCCGTCCTTCGCGCTGGGGGCGGCGGAGGGGGCGGCCGGGGAAGGAGCGCAGCGGCGCGGGCTTTGCACAAATCAAGGCTCGCGGAGCCGCCGAGGTTCCCCCCTGGCAAACCGGCGCTCCGGGCGGGCTGCGGTGAGCGGAACCGTGGGGCGGGAGCCGTGGGGCAGGGCCGCTGCGCGCGGAGGGGCGGGAGGGCAGCGCGGGGCGGGGCGGCCGTGCCCGAGCCCGAGCCCATCCCCGGCGGCCGTTCGGGCAGGGCCGGCTCAGCCCGGGCTCCGGCGGAGCGCTCCCGGTGCCGGCGGGGAGCGGGGGCGGCGGGCCCGGGGCGCTCTGCCCAGCTACAGCGCAGCCAATCCGGCGGCCCCGGCAGCGGCGCGGCTGCCGAGCGGGGCGGGGCGGCGACCGGAGCGGGGAGCGCGGCATGGGGCGGCCGGAGCGGGGCGGCGCGGCGGAGCCGGGCCCGGAGGGTGAGCAGCGCGGCGGAGGCGGCTGTGCGTGGATACGCGGGCGTGTGTGCGTGCGTGTGTGCGGCGCGGCTCCGAGTCGGGCCGCCTCGGGCACGGCCGCGGGGGTCGCGGTCTCCGGGCGGGTCCCCCCCGCCGGTCCCCGGGTCCCCGAGACCGCCCCGAGCGGAGCGGCCCGTTCCCGGCCGGCCGTTGGGCACCGCGCGGGGCAGCGCTCGGGGACGCCGGAGGCCGCTGCGGCTGCGAGCGGGGGCCGAGCCGCGCTGTGCGCCCGCAGCCTGCAGCCCGATCCCAGCCCGCGCCTCTGCGCCGAGCGGTTATTTTTAGCAGCGCTCCGTCCATGAGTCTGTGTGTTAAGAATTTGTTTTCATCATTATTTATTAAAACATCGTCGCTGCCTTAGGCAACGGGCCGCGGCTGCAGACGGGGATCGCGGCTTCGGTTCGCTCGCGGTTAATCCGGAGGGAAAGATCCCGCTTTGCTTTTTTCCTTCTCGTTCGGATTTTGTCTCTCGTGTCACCCCAAGCACAGCTGTGCCGGTCAGAAATCAGCGCCCCAAACTCCTCCCAGCTGCGGAGAGCTGCGGTGCTGTTGCGGGCGGTTGGGCCGGGCCCGGCGGGGCGTTGCTCGGCTGCACCCAGTACCATCGCACCGCGGGCTCGGGGCTCCGAACGGCGCCTCCGGTTTGTGTCCGTTGTGTGCAGGTACAATGCCGTTAAGGGATGCTGGTGTAGGTTAATGTGGTGAGGAATGGTTGTGTTTTGTATAGAAGTGTTGATCGCTCCTGAAGAAGGGAAACGATGGTGCCAGTCTGCTCTTGGAACGAAGGAGAAGTTGCTTTTCTAACGTTTTTGGTTATTGAAACTCAGGTGGTGTTTTGGAGCCCCATGTATTTCTCACGCTTGAGTCTTTTTGCTGCTTGTGCAGTTTCCCTCCTGCTGCACGTTGCACACCCAGCCCTGTCCCAGCCCTGTGCTGCACTGCTGAGCCACCCCAGGGCTGTGCCCAGGTGTGTGTCACAGGTGGAACATCCTTCAGCTGGCAAAAAGAAATATGGAACCTGATCGGAGCTGCCGAAGTCCTCCCGAATGTAATTAACGCTGCTGCCGGCTGAAACTGAGAGCAGCCTGAAAACAAGGGCAGGCATTAATAAGTTTAATTACACATCCGCTGCGCTGCTCAGTAAAGGTGTTGCGTTCAGTGCGGCAGTGTGACGCAGTGAGCTGCCCCGGGAGCCCAAAGGCTGCAGCACCTCCTGCGCTCCGCGGAAGATCAGTTTGGCCAAACACAGCAGTGCTGTCCTGGCAGGATGCGTGCAGAGTGCGTGCGGGGACCTCAGCCACATGCTCAGAAAAAAACTGCATTTGCTGCTCCTCTGGGAGCGTGTGAGTTCCGCTGTGCTGTTCTCTCAGTTCTTCCCATAACATCGCTTCGATATTTATTTGTCGAGTGGAAGCAACACGCTCTGTGGGGTGAGGCATTAGGGAAGGAATTGCTGAGAACTGCGGCAGTGGCCAGGGGGTCAGTGGGAGGCAGCTCTGTGTCACATCCGTCCCCAGGAGATGGGACGTGGCCCTGTGCCGGGCAGTCAGCAACACAGGGCCATTCCTGCAGCAGAGCCCAGTGGGGACTGGGACGTTCCTCAGTCTGCTGCTGCTCCCACAGTGGAACAGAAGGAGGCTGAAGAAAAGCTCTTAGGTTTTTTTCCATGTTTGGATTCTACGTTTTGTCTGCTCCCAACTGACTTCTGTGCTCGGTTCCATCTTTCAAAAATATCAGGAACATTTCCATCGCAAACCACAGAAGTCAGCAGCCGTGTGGTTTCAGGCAGGTGAGGTCCTGAAATGCAAACCGCCGGGGTTGCCCCTCGGAGGGCTTGTCTTCACAAGAAAGCAATTCTGGAAGCAGGCTGTATAAGTTGACCACACAACTCCAGGGTAACTCAGTGTAGACGGGCCCTATATTTCCTTCCCTGTGCCCTCAGCTGCACGTATCTGTCTGCTCCTGAGGGAACATGGAGTCTGTTGGGGCCCAGAGCCAATCCTGTCCCCACTGCCACGCTGCAGCCCCGCAGTGTCACAGGGAGGGAGAAGCTGCTGCTCCCAGCTGGTGTGAGTGCAGAGCCCTGTCTGGGGTTGGGCTGCTGTCAGCCCCACAACACCTGGCACCCTGCTTCTGGTGGCTCACGAGGGAAGCAGTGGGGTGGGAGAGCATCTCTTTGCTCGGTAATGTTTTATGACTTTTATTATTTAGAACAGCAATCCTCTCTCATTGCTCTTAGGCAGTAAACCTCTCCCTTTAATAATCAGCCTGGCTGCCTCTGTGTGGGGCTCTCAGGTCAGTGCCAGTAGCAGTAATGTTATTTCTCTTTAGAACTAATGTGGTGCTTTATGAGATTTTTTTCTCCTCCTTCATTTCAACTGAGCTTTAGGTACATAGAAAGGGATTACAAAAAGGCCCGTGGCAAAAGAACTGCATGTGCTGTTTGGAAGAAGGAATCCTGCTGTGAGTTGTCTCTGGGCAGCTGTCTGTTCCCACCGTATTAAAACAGAGGTGCAAGGGCTGGATCTGATCAGCTCACAAAAGCCAGGATGCTGTTTTATTATTATTCCTGCACTTCTTGCTGCAGGAGGGGCCGGGCCGTGGTGCCTGCAGGTGCTGCTCTGTGACTGCAGGGAGCCACGTCCTGCCTGGCCCTGCGTGAGGCCGAGGGGTCCCGGGGTGGGCAGCGCATCTCCCAGAGCCAGGAACAACCTGCAGCCTGCAGTGGGACGTGTGGGAGCTGGGACAGAGACAGCGAGCATCTTCCAGGAAGTGGCTCGTGCCACGGATGTCCTGTTCCTCACTAACAGCCATGGGAAATGTTTTCTCCTCTGGGTCAGAGTGTGAAGATGTGAGGACTCAGTGTCCTTCCCTGCACTCGCTCCCTGCTGTGCTCCCCAGGGCCCGGCCATTGCGGTGACACCACGGCACCAGGCCCAGCACCAGGCCCAGCACCAGGCCTGGGGGTGCTGGTGCTGCCCCTGGGAGCCTCCAGCAGAGAGAACCTCAGCCTTCATCTGGGATTTCAAGCAAGAGCCTCTAATGGCTGGCACCTGCTAGTTTGAGGATACCCGGAGGCTTATGTGGAGTGTGGAGGGGTAGAAATAAATGTTTGTTGAATATGGTGAGAACATAATGTGTCCCAAGAAGCTCCTGCGTGGTGCTTCTTTGTGCTGCACATCTGCACTCCCAACCGTGGCCTTGCAGCTGCAGTAATTTTGGATGAAAAATACCCTTGGTTTGTTTTAATCTCAACAAAAAAATCTGTGCCAGCATGAAGCAGTCAGGCTCGGTGTGTTACAGCATGCAGTTCCTCAGCTGTAGGTTTAGGTTATCAATATTTTTATGTGCCCAGACAAGAGAGCAGTCCCAGCTCAGTTGCTTAGCTCTTCTAATTTCATCTGTAAATTACAGAACGAAGCCTTCCTGTGAATGCCCAGTGCTGAGCTTACTGGGGCAGAGCTGTCTGTTCTGGGGCTGCTAGGTGTTAGCGTGGTGCTCAGCGCCCGGGGGGAACCTGATCCATCTGCCCATCCTAGAGCTCATCTGCAGTACCACTCAGAGGAAGCCGATATGGATCCTTTCCTCTGAAAATAGTGTAAAATTGCCACAAAGTACTGGGAAATGACTGTGCTCAGTTCTTAAAGATCAATTTATTCACAATAGAGATATGGGCTGAATGGGCCGCTTAGAGAATTGCTGATGGGGTGGAGAGGCTTTTGCTTCTGAACCACTGTTTGTGATTCCGTATGGGTCTGTATTAACCCCGGGCTTTTAACATTTGAGGGCTGTTGGTTGTTCCCTGAGTAGAGATGCTGGTGTGGCCACGTGGGTCTCTGCAGACCCCTCAGCAGGTGCCACCACGCCGGTCCTGGCCATCAGCCCTGCAGGGTCTCCTCCATCATGCAGTCTGGGCAGGATGACCCCGCTGCAGGCTGGTCCTTATCACCCCTGGTCTGACCATGGTCTGAATCTTAATGTCAAATCTACCAGTGCTGTTTATCTTAGACTTGACTTCGGCTGTTCTTAAGATTGCGCTTGGCATGTGAGTCACTGGAAGCCATGAATTTTGCATGCGCTATTGACATTTGTGTTTTGGTCAGCTTTGTTCTGGAGACTGACAAAACTCAATACACACAGGCAAAACAATCTGATGGAGAATATTAGGAGCACTGTGCTGAGAATATCTCAAATTGCCTTTATTTCTGTCCTTCCGTGCCTTTGAATAGAGCAGCGTACTCTTTCTGAACAGACAGACCTACACATGGTTTCTTTGGAAGACTCAGAGTACTTGCCAGAGGTTTGAAAGGTCAGAGTTTGCTGAGATCAGAGCTTTTGTGAGCTGCCATACATGGGAACGTTTTATGTGGTGCAGACTGCAGAGAAAGCAACTGCTCCCTCTGCTCTCTTTATTTTTCTCTTGCCACTTTGTGACTGTCTTGTGTTTTCCCTGGGAGTATCTAGCTATCTTTCTTTTTGTTTTTTCCCCCCCCCTTGAGCACTCTGATTTTGCTATAAGAGTTACAGCACCATTGATTGTATTGGCTGCCTCTGAAAATGGTGTGCTGCTTGCTGTCTGTGGGCTCCCTGCTGCTAAATGCTGCCAGTGGGACTCCGGAGCATTTAGATCAATCGATAGGGCTATCATGGCCTTATTTTCCACACTCTCCCATCCTGGGGTCGTGTGTGACAGTCGGATGGAGCACACGAATCCTCAGATTGTTGGTTATAGAGTGAGAATCTGCACACTGACTGCATCTGTGATACAGCTGTATGCGTGTCTGGAGAGGGGGAAGGGCCCCTGTGCACAGGGGGATGCTATTCTGGGCCATCTCTTATCTCACAGCAAAAAATTCATAGGAATATTCTGCAGTTGTTGTTAACAGATAGGCTTCATCGTTTCTCTGGGCAGGAAAGCATCCACTGATACGGTTGCATTTTTTCCTCCAGATCCCATCTAATGCCGAGGCTGAAAGAATCGCGCTCCCACGAGTCTCTGCTCAGTCCCAGTAGTGCTGTTGAGGCTTTAGATCTCAGCATGGAGGAAGAAGTGGTCATCAAACCAGTCCACAGCAGCATCCTGGGACAAGACTACTGCTTTGAGGTAAGGAGCACATCATCCCTACGCCCTGTAACAGAGCTGGTTGGGGAGCCAGGCATTGGATTGTGCTTTGGGCTTTTGCTGTTACAGAGCATTTCTGCTCTGAATCGTTACACAGAGACCATTCCATGGGCAGAAAATTACTTCATCTTTCCAAGGAGGAACATGCCCGCAAATCAGAGCAGTGAGCTCTTTGCAGTGTAACCAGTGTCACAGCAGGGCATGCTCATGACACTGGTGCTGGACTGCTTACAAATGTGTATTAGCAGTGTATTAGCAGAACATAAACGTGTAGTTTATGTTCATGCAGATATCAGAAGGTGCTCTTCTCTATTCTGTGTTTGCAGAGACATTATTTGTGATCACAAAGGCTGCTTTCGTCAGTGGGAGTGCCGAGGACTTTGTCCAGAAAACTCAAACTTCACTTGTTTGTGCAAATTAATACAGTATTTTAGGGTATTTTTTACATGGCTTATGCATTTTGTTATGGCTCATGGCTAGGTCTGCACTAGCAGGAGGCAATGGAACACGTACAAACAAGCCTGTTGTTAGGTAACACAGTGCCATACCTTTTGGGAATGGTTTGTCATGCATCATGGGTGGAAAAGTATTATTGCTTATGGCGGTGCCTGAATATAGAATTGGGAAATGGTTTTCTTGCAGTAATAAGATGGTCAGTGTGTTGAAGAGAAGGTAACCTGGTTGTACTTGAACATCAAGGAGTAGATGAAACAGGGCGGTGTTGTGCTGAAGGGGTTGGTGGGGATGCAGACATTCCTAGAATGGGCAGAGATGCACAAAGACAGGCATGTCAGCATCCAGGAGTCAGACAGGACAGGGGAAGATTTCTCTGGAACTAACACAGTTTGAAATAAATGAATTCAAATATCATCTTAAAATTTAAGCAGGTAATGCTGAAACAGTCTTAAAAAAATAAATAAATTAAAAAAATAGCCCCAAACATGAACTCTGAATTCAGGGAGTGGGTTGAGATATAAATTCTCCAGTGCTGTTCATTCTCTGTAGAATTGAGCAAGTGTGGCAGGTCAGGAGAGAACAGTTTTGTAAATTATATGGCCTCCATTACATTCCACTCAAGAAAGATAAAATGAAGCTAGATGGAAAATAGATGTGACATCCATAATATAAGAGTTGTTTATCAATTCTGTTCAGCACACAAGAGCAGAGGAAGGGATATGAACAGTACTTGAAGAAAGTTGACTCAGAGGGAAATGACACAAGTCATGCACTTGTAAGGAGGAAGAAAATTCCATTTTTAAGCGAGTTGGATAAAGGAGAGTCATACAGAAAAGAGAACACGTTAATTGCTGTTCTGCAGATCCTGCAGGGGAAGGGAAGAATGCTGGGAAACAAAAGGGACATTGATTTGTAACTGATGGTTACTCATCAGCAGACTCCAGAGGGAAGGGCTTAGGTGAGAGCTAAATGGCATGCTGTGTTAATGCCTTGGTCCTGCATCTCCAGAGAGGCTCCTTCAAATATTGCGCTAGGTTGGATGTGAAATGAGTTTGCAGATCTTTCTGGATCCATGCTGGCTGGTGGGCAGGCACAGTGGTGTAGGGCCAAGCACTGCGTGCTGCATTACGTGGTTCTCTGGCCAGGAGTGGTGGAACTGCACGAGTGCTTTCCCCTCCTCAGTGCCTGAAGGTTGCCATGGGTTGTTTTGCTTTGGAGAAGGCTTTAAGGTCTGTGGAACTTGCTTTTTTACTGACTTGCTGAGTACTTGGAAGTCAGTATTTTCTTGTTTTCCCCATTGACTGTTTTTTAAATTGATTCAACATCATCATCTTTCTCCTTATAAGACCTTCCAGTCAGCAAAACCATCTGGTGCCCCCGCAGAGGCTGCGTGTGCTAAATATACAGCAGGCAGCTCAGCCTTCTGAGGGACTCTGCAAGTCCAGTCTCCCAGAGCCTATTCCTGGCTCTGCTGTTTGTGGGATCCTGGAGACCTGGAGCAGGAGCGGCAGTCGGGATGGAAGGGTTCTGTTCCTGTGTTTGCAAACCAAAGTCTTGCGTCTGTGGGGAGAAAGAAAAGACTGCTGCAGGGCTTTAGAACCAAGCAACTTCATCCTGGCCTTTCCTTGAGCAGAAGGGATGTAGAGGAGAGGTTTGGCACTGCCGGGGAAGCGGTCACCATTGCTCACGTGGCCCTCCAGCCCCTGCCCGGCCACGATGGCTCTGCTGGCCTGCTGTGTCCTCCTGCAGCTGGCTGTGCTGCTTGCTGCCAGTGTGAGCCTTACCTGGGAAGTCATCTGAACGCTTCAGGTGGAACAGCTGTTGTGTGAAATGGAACTTGGTTGTCGTCCTCTGGTGCTGCACCACCGAGGCCCCTTGTAGTGCACTTTGAGTATCCTCAAAGCATGCGGTACTGGAGATGTTTTAAAAATGGCAAGATTTTATCTGACTTGAGGCATCACCTACTCATGAGTTTTATTAACAGATTCTGTCCTTACCTTTGTAGTATTCTAGCGTATTCACAATCGTGTTGAGATGAGAATACTCTCTTTATTAAGATAATATCTCATGAAGATCACTAATCCATACGATGCTCAGGTCAGAGCTCAGAATCAAAAATGTTTTTTCCCACTCTGGGGTCCAGAAGGTGCTTTTCTGAAAGCAAGGAATGGGTGACTGCTGTTGGGAGTTTCGGGCTGAGTCTGGAGGAATGGCGAGTGGTTGCAGTTTGTCTTTAGTTCATTTAAGGATTTTCACTCTCTCAGTCGTGAAACGTGGTGGTTTAAAGCATCATATGCACGGGGCCCATTATCTTGTGTTTTCTGGTGTGGAAGAGGAGAAGTAATTGGAATTTGCTTCTGTGATTATTTCTGTGACATACAGAGTTGCCCTGTTTTTCTGCTGGCCTTAGGGGGCTGTTGCTTCATGCTTGGGTAAAGCTGTTTACTTAAAATTTAGAAATAAATAAATAAAAAGAAATCCCTATCACCTTTCCTAACTCCCCCTCTTCCCCAAATCACAGTCTGCAGTGTGCTGGTCAAGACATAATCCTGTTCCTTTCCCTGTAGGTGACGACTTCATCAGGAAGTAAGTGCTTCTCGTGCCGTTCTGCAGCAGAGCGAGATAAATGGATGGAAAACCTGCGGCGTGCCGTGCACCCAAATAAGGTAGTGGCTATGAGGAATTGCCTCTGTTATAGTTCAGTTCCTCGTTATTACATTTTATAGCCCAGTGCATAGTAGCAGCAGGGGACGTATTGTCATTTCAGTGAGTAAGTGTAATTGTGGGTCAGCCTTTTTCCATATTGCTTTCTTCCGCAATTATATTTACAGGAAAGTGCCAATTATTTCTTCCTTCTTTTCTCAGCACGTGCAGCTTCAGCTTTTGCTGAGACATGATCAGCTCTCAAGAGTCTTCAGTCTTGCTCTGTTACTAATGGTACTTGCCAGTTAAGTAGGACTCCCCTCAAAATGCTGGGACAGATGGCCAGTAGCTGCCAGCAGAACCAGGGAATAGTATGAAGAGTTCACACATCACATTTTCTGACTCTGGCAATTCTTGTGTTGTCAACTTCAGTGATGGAGATATTCAGGTGGCACATCACAGTGAGCTCTTTGAGGCAATAGTAGAACATAGCTTTCACTTTTACAGGCAGTTGTGTGTTTTTATGACCCACTAAGACTAAATACGTCCTAAAATAAATTCTACAGCTGCATCTCCCTCTCTCTGCACTGGAGTTAGCTAAGAAAGATTGATCAAGGCTCATCAGCTGCAGGATTTCACAGCTGATGAGCTCCATCAACAAGTCATTTTCTGCTGATCAGAGAAGACACAAATGATGGGATCCTGTAAATTCATTCCTTGCATCAGAGACACATAGCTGCATTACAGGTTAGCTCTGGGCCTGGCAGGCTGCTCGCAGAGCTGCAGCCCTCCATTTCCGAGCTTATTGTTCCTCATTCAGCAGAAGAGATTTCCTTCATCAGAATGGAAGCAGCAGAGGGAAAGGTGGGCTTCTGCCCCTCGCAGTGTGTCCTGCACATGGAGTTCAGTGCTCCAGTGCCTTTCTGAGCACAGTGGCCTGACAGTAATGGCCTGAAGGAGCTGTGAGGTTTGGAAGGTCACACTGTGAGAAGGGCCTGAGGAATGTGAGGGAGGGCAAGGCACTCAGTGTGTCTTTGAGATGCAGTGTTCAGTGGAAACTCGTTTGGAAGGGTGCCCTCGTCTTGAAACATGTCGCTAGCTGATGGCTAACTTTCCATCTTTGTTTGAGTTTGTAGACAATAAACTCTCAGTGTCAGAGTTGATATTTCTGTCAGGAATCCAGTGCTTTTGTATAGTTCCTGTGTGTACTTCCTGAGCCTACAGTACAGTACAGTACCCCATTGAGGGCTCCCAGCAGAGATGCTCCTGCCCAGACTGCAAACCCAAGCAGAGTAAGCCTTGGTTGCAATCTCACGAGGGGCTTCCAAACCTGGTTACTGCAGAGCCCATAAGTCAATGCTGCAAATGCCCCTTGGTGTTCTTCCAGCATGAGGTCAGCATTGCCAAGAGCTGTGTAAGATCTACAGTATCCTTTGTTACATGCTATCTAAGTGATTCCAGGCCAAATTTCTATTTCTGAATTGTAATGATTCTGCTGCATGACTCACTCTGTCTCCCGTAATTCCTCTCCATCTCTTAGCTGGATGCTCTGGACTTCTGCCCTAAAATATTGAGGTTTTGTAAATGCTTCCTCCATGTCAGAGGTAGCTGTGTTCCAGCCACAGATGGGACGATCCCTAGGTGTGCATTGGGGTCCCTTTGTTGTTGCTCTGTTACACTCAAAAATAAATAAATAAACAAAAATGTATTGCAGTGCAAAGTGGTTGTATGGATCAGGAAGGTAATAGTGTGATACCTGTGACATTGGTGTTGCTTTGCAAAGGCCATTAGTCATTGGTTGGGTTCGTTCAGGTTTCTTTTGAGGACCTTTTGGTAGTGAATTGGATTTGGCCCATTTGTAATGCAGAGGGGTTTTATCTTCCTTGTTGCTTATATTAATTGGCACCAGCAGATGTGGAGAGCACAGTGATATTTGGAAAATTAACATAAGTAGCATTATTATGCAAATTCCTGAGAGCCGGTATTGCCTTAAAATAAAATGTAATTAAGCCTCTGCTCATTTAGCACATCTGAAATAATTAACACCTATCTCCAGTTTTGTTGTGCATGGCTTTGTTTTTCTTCTTGACCTTTTTTCGTTGCATCTTTTTTTCTAGGACAACAGCAGAAGAGTAGAGAATATGTTAAAGTTATGGATTATCGAAGCCAAGGACCTGCCAGCTAAGAAAAAGTACTTGTGTGAGTTATGCCTGGATGACGTTCTTTATGCACGAACTACCTGTAAATTGAAAACTGATAATGTCTTCTGGGGGGAGCACTTTGAATTTAATAACCTCCCATCGCTCAAAAACATTACGGTGCACTTATACAAAGAGACTGACAAGAAGAAAAAGAAGGACAAGACCAATTTCATTGGACAGGTGAACATCCCTGTCAGCTCTGTCACGGGACGGCAGTTTGTGGAGAAGTGGTACCCTGTGGTCAGCCCCAACCCTGGGAAGGGCAAATCCCCAGGGCCCATGATCCGCATTAAGTCACGCTACCAGAGCATGAGCATTCTTCCCATGGAGATGTACAAAGAGTTCGCCGAGTACATCACTAACAACTACATGGTGCTGTGCTCAGTGCTGGAGCCTTCACTGAGTGTGAAGAACAAAGAGGAGATGGCGTCTGCGCTGGTGCACATCCTGCAGAGCACAGGCAAGGCCAAGGTAAGAGCCTTTGGCACCCGTTGGCTGCCAGGGGAGAGGACAGGAGCAGTCACTTGGGTTGGGTTGTTGGAAGTCGCTGCTTCAGCTGGTCTCAGCCATCACTAATACAGTGTAATTTTGCTTTTTCTTGCAAGCAAGCATGTGCACTGCTAATTGCTTAATTAGTAAGGAGATCAGTAGGACCCCAAGATACCAACCTAAGTCATTTTTCTCTGCTTCTGGAGGCTTAGGGACAAGACTCTTATTCCATGAATAGGCACAAACGTAACAGAAAGGAAGAAGGCACTTGTCAGGGATGAAGTGTGAGCAATGTTGGCTTAAGCTATGCTGCTGGCGTGTGCTGGGTGTTCCTGTGGGATCCCAGAAGGTTTCCCTGCTGTGCAGCACTGCAGCACCAAATGTGAGAGGGGGTGCCATGAGAATTTCAAAGCAAAGTGCACCTCCAGGTGCTCACGTCTCTCAAGTCCTTGGGGTCTGTCCTGTTGCTTTTCAGAAGAGATGTGATGAGGCAGCAGTGCGGGAGGGCCTGGGCGATCTGGGGCACTCCTGGGGCAGGATTCACTGGGGAGCTGATGCTGGCCAGCTTGTGAGTGGTGGAAGTGCAGTGTGTGACCGTCCTTCATGGCTGGGAGTCCTGGGTCTGGGGAAGAAGCAAGTGAGGAAGAAGAGGGAGCAGGATTTACTGCTAGTGGTGGTCCTGGCAGCGAAGGCAGAGGAGCAGAGCTGGAAACCCCTTTACTGGAGAGCTGAGCCCTGAGTTCCACAGAGCATGGAGTTGCCATGGAGTGTCCTTGCTGCGTGTCCACAAGCCAGCACAGCCGAGTCAGAGCATCAGCAGTTCTCTTTGTTAGTGTCTCCCTGAGCTCTGCAGCAGGTCTCCAGGAAATGCAAGATTTCCAGAGCTTCAGCAGAGCGGAGGAAATGCGAGCTGCTCACCTGAGGGGAACTGTGAGGCTCAATCTTCCTCTGCAGCCTCTGCTGTTGCCTGGGATCATGGCAGGGTTCATGGATTAGATTTAATTACCATCTGTTGTACAGAGAAGTGGCTTGGCCTCCTGGATAAGTTTAAGGCGGGAGAAGCTCTCTGAGAGGATTGTGAGGTCCTGCTGCTGCAGAGGGAATGAAAATAGCAGCCCTAAGCCTCCCTGACCCTGGGCTGGGACTGCAGGGCACGCAGTGAGGGGTGCAGCCCCACTCCATGGGGACAGGAGCAGCTCAGGGCATGTGCGATCCTGTTCTTGTAATGCCAGGAGAGCACCCCAGGTGTCCCCTCCCTTGCTCCTTTGGCAGAGCTTTGCTATGCTCTGTGGGCCTGGCCCTGCCTTCTGCTGATACTGCTTGCCAAGCTGCCCTTCACTGCAGCTCTGGTGGCACTGATGCCGTAGCTCTGGCTGAGATAAAATCACCCGGAAGGACTCTGAGCGTGGCTGGCACAATTCTGGTGGCATCAAGGGTCACCCTGATCTCGGGCACTGTGAGCTGTGTGCATGCGTATCAGAGCTGTTGTCACTGCTGCTGCTTTTTCCTCCCCTCTCCAGTGCTGGAGAGGCTCAGGAGAGAGCAGGGATGTTTCAGGCTCGTGTCTGTGCTAGCGCTCAAGATCCCAGAGGCTCTGCACGGGGGACGCAGCAAACAGTAAACAGACGTGATGCATTGCTCCCTAAAATGGAGCTGCTGCTTTCTCTGCCTGTCATCTGCCATCAGCATTAGCGCAGGGTTGAGAGAGCTGTCAAAGCAACAGGAGTTACTGGAGCATGGGAACCGGGTGATGCCTCCTCTGTGGAGGAGTTGGACAAGCAGAGAAAAGGAAAAGCTGGCAACAAGAGGAAAAAAAAAAAGTAGATGAATGGGAGAGGAGGGCACCCACCCACCCTGTCTGTGTGCCACGGCCACATGCCCTGCGTGTAGCCCCATCCAGAGCAGGTGGGCTGTGCTGGTATCGTGGTGCTCCTGTCTCTGAGCAGGCTTCAGCCCTGCCTGGGTTTGTGCTGTGCCTGTGTTGGGCTCTGTGGGGCCATGGGGAAGAGACCTCTCTGAGCTGAAGTGCACAGATGTAGTGATGGGCAGTTGCTAACTTATTTCACTGATTTCACAAAGGGCTTTTTGTGGTTCTTGGCTGCTGTAGGTGACACTAAAGCAGCAATTACAGCTGGAGTGAGAAACAAGTGTCCGGCAGGTTATCTGTGGAGATGTGTTGGGCTGGCTGCTGTCGCGGTGTTGAGTTGCTGTTTTTCCTGTAGCTGTTCACTGTGGGTGCAGTGCAGTCCCTTGCAGAGGCACAGTGGTCCCCCAGGCCGGCAGAGCAGCCGTGCATGGCTGTGCCTGCTGCCCCAGCAGCCCTGCAGACAGAGCAGCCCTGCACAGCCCCCGGCTCCTGTCAGTGCCTGCTGTGCTGCAGCTAGGAGCCTTTACTGGGGCTGGTCAGAGCTGTAGGCAGGCACGGTGTGAGCAGCAGGGCGGCAAGGGCTGCAGCTGCGTCTTCTCCCTTAAATAACTGCATCAGCCTGAGCTTCCTTTCTTTATCACAGTAGATTAAAAGATGGGAAATGAAAGCAGAGAGTCCTCCCCGGAGTCAGAGGCCGTGCTTCCTTTGATCTCTGCTTGGGAAAGGGAAAAGCTTCACCCCCGCAGAACTGTGTGAGGGCTTGGAGTGCATCAGGGTATGGCTGGAAAGCCCTGAGCAGCTGTCAAGGTGGGCAGAAGGGAAGAGCATTCTGATAGAGGTGGCAGTGCAGGCAGGCTGGCTGAGGGCTGTCCGGCCCAGAGGGGGCACTGCCCTGCATCCTCCATGTGTCGGGTACTGCCATCTTCCCATCATCACAGGCACCAGTGTTACCTACAAGGGTGTGGTGAGATGCCTGACTATTTTGATGTGTTTTTCAACCCACAGACAAAACACACAAAGTGGTAATTAAAAATGCTGGGTGTGCTGAGCCCTGCCATTAGCCCAGGCTGATGTGGGCTGTGTGATGTGGTTACTCAGAGGCAGGCTGCATCCTTCCCAGAGGGAGAAGGGCTGGGGCTCTCAGCACCTGCAGAATGCTTCCCTCGCTTAGGTCTATTTCAGGGCTCTCTCACAGCTTTTGCAGCTCAGTTAATAATCATAAATATATAAAAAACTTCCTTGTCCAAATGGTTGGTAGATGAAATCCAGCATCAGACAAAGCTCTAACTAACCAGCTGCTCACTTGAAATAAATATTTATTATGGTGTGAATGGAGTGAAGAATAAACATGTGTCCCTATTTGTTTATGCCGCAAGGATTTGCTTCCCATAAGCAGATGCATTTGCTCCTCCATGTGAGGCTGCTGCAGTCTCCCTGCCTCCTGCCCAGCCTGCGTGTGGGGCTGCCTGGTGGGGAGCAGTGCTTGTGTGTCCCAGCCTGGAGAGCCGGGCTGCTGCACACCTGCAGCCATAGGTGACACTGGCATCATTCCCTTGCAAGGAGTTTTCCCCCATAATGCTTTAGACAGCAGCCGTAGTCAAGCTAATAAAGCTTTTATTCAATGTTATGCGCGTGCCTGCTCCCCTTCGCCCTCCCCCCAGGCACAGCCGTCAGGCAGGTCAGGAGGCTCGAAGGGGAGTGCAGTGTGGGAGCAGGGCTGTGCTGCTGCCAGGTCAGGGAGGTGGTGCTTGCGCTGCTCTGCCCGCTGATGGCGTGTCCTGCAGTTGGGTTTCCTTATTGCTGTGAGAACATTGTGGCCGTAGCTGCCTGTGTGTTAACCCTTGTGGTGCCGCTTGCCCTCCGTTTCCCAAGGAAAATGAGTAACAACAGAAGTGCTGGAGCACGAGCTCCTGTGCTGAGCAGAAGGGGCACCACTGGTGTTTTCCAGAACAGACCCTTGCAGACCACGTGGCGGTGAAGGGTTGAGGCCGGGCTGTGATGTGCAGCTCTGCACCTCCTGCCTGACCTCCTCCCAGGGCTTCCTTCACTGCTGCATCAAAGCCCTGCTGGACTCTGGGCTGCTTTCTGAAATGAGCACTAATCTTATTACCTTTATCAATTCAATCCTCTTAAGGTGAAGGCAATCCTATTAATGAGCATTGCGATGTGGAAACCCCCAGACCTCACCACCAATCCACCCGTTGGGCGCTGAGTAACAGAGCAGCTCCCCCAGCACTGACAGCCCCTCTCTGCTCTCCCATGCCTGTCCTTGCAGGGCTGGTGCTGCAGGACCTTTCCTGGCACCCTGAGCCCCTCTGCAGGGTTCCTGATGCTGCCCCTCGGGTGCTGTTGGAGCCGGGCAGGTGTGAGGTTGCAGGCAGTGCCTGAACTGAGTGGTGACAGAGCTGGCTGCCGTCTGCAGCTCTGTCTTGTGAAGGAGCTGCTTCTCCTGGTTTTTGTGTGCTTGAGTGATGCAATTAGCCCAATTGCTTGGCCCTGTTGGCACCACAGTGTAGGACTGTTTTCTTGAGCAGGTGTCAATTTCATACTCAGTGGATTTCACTTTTGCAAGGAGCCTTTCCACTTCAAGGCTCCCTCTGGAGCAGCCCACCTTCCCACGTGCTGTTTCCCTGCCCCAGGCTCACCTTCAGCTGTCTGGGCAGTGCGGGGCTGCTGGGGCCGTGCAGAAGCAGCCTTGCAGCAGCTCGTGCTGCAGTAGCTCCTACTTGGAGTGCTGGAAACCAGTGCCGTCTTGCTCTGTCATGCTCTTAATTTGTTTATTTATGAGTTGTTCCTCCTTATCAGCATATGTGTGGTGACTGAGGTTGCACAGGTTCAGCAATGTCCAGTTGGGACAAATATCCTTATAATAATCGCAGGAGTGAGCCTGAAGTGCACTGCCACAGCCCTTAATTTTTACTGTAGGCCTTTCCCTTTCCCTCTCGACTCTGATGTAATGAAATAAAGCATCTTATTTTCTTCCATTGCCAGGGGCCCTAACTAAAAACCCCCCGCTGATCTCTGCTGCTCACAAACAGGGAGTTTTATTGGCTTTAGTTATTGCATTTTATTTGGAGCCTTGTATGTGGGTGAGTGAAGCACCCAGAGGGATCCAACAAGTATTTGCATTCCATTTGTGTCTTCTGAGTGTTGGCTGCTGGCCTTCTTGAGGCAGAGATGGCAGATGTGTGATCTGGAGCTGATGTGGCTCCTTGGTGCGGAGGGCTGAGCCACAAGCAGAGCTCCTTCCTGTAGTGCCTGGCTCTGCAGCACGGCTCAGGGCTGGCTGGCTTGGCTCTGTGTCACCAGGGAGCTGCCCGGCTGTGAGAAGCCCTGCCTTGTCTGCTGATGGTGGCAGGGCTGTCCTGACACACCGCGCTCCAGCCGTGGCTGCTGTGCTGTAACGGAGCTCCTTGGGCTGCCAGCAGCTTTCCTGGCTGCTCCCAGGGCGGCAGGGCTGTTCTCTCACCTGCTGAATGGTCACCTGAGCTGCTGGTGGTGCTCCGTATGGGACAGTGACTGCCACAGGCGTTTTGAAGGGATCTTTTCTGGCTTTGTGTCGAGTCACGTATGACTCATTTTTAATTCTAGTGAATTCTGCCTATTAGCTGAAATCATCAAAATTCACGTACTGCTGGCTAGAAGCTGCTGCCCGGGTCTCTGCAGCTCAGCAGCCCTGGCAGGCAGCTGGGTTCTGTGTGAGAGCTGGCACTGCGTCCCACGTCCTGCCACAGCTCTGCGGCCCTGCGCTCGGGGGGAGGCAGCACGGATCCTCAGCTGAGTGGAGGAGGAGAAAGCAAACCTGGTTGAGGAGGAGCAGTAAAACTCAGTGTTCCTGAGATAATTAGTATGTTGGGAAAGTGACAGGAAAGAGAATCAAGCAAAGCCAAGGTCAGCGGCTGCTAATTAAGAATCAGCACCTTGTGTCAGCTGGAGCTGTGGCTTGGAATTGAAACGCATCCTGGGAGAGAACCAGGGAGATAAAGGTGATGGAGGTACCCAGATAGCGGCTAGAGGGATTTGAGCAAGAGTTTAAAGTTTCATTTGGGCTTGGCTGATAAAAGGGGCAAAATGACAGAAAATCGTGGAGGGATTCGTGCCTCTGCCTGCAGCCTGGGTTTGCCTTCATCTGGGGCAGCAGCGCAGTAATGAAGGGCTGTGTAGGTGCTGTGGTTTGGCCTTGGAATGGGCCAGCAGTGTGTCCCAGCGTGAGCCTGAGGATTCCAGGTCACACCTGGGGTTCAGCAGAGGTTGGAAGGTGAGCAGAACATGCCGCCATGTGTTGGGGTGGAGCTGCTTTCTGAACCTGGTTAGACTTGCAGTGTGCAGGACCTGCAGCTCCACACAGCACCTCCAGGAGTGCCTGCTGCCCGTGCCCAGAAATGGGCTGTGTACGTCTTGCGTGCTCCTGCTGCGTGAAGGAATTTCTCATTGAAAGGCTCATTCCTGAGCAAGTTGTTTTGTGTTAGAAGAACTTGGTTTGGAAGAAGTGCAGTTGTGAAGAGGTGAAGGTACAGAAATGAAGTTGTAGGTCGGCATTCCTGCCTCCTGCACAGGGACTTGGCTTCCACGCAGGATGAGGGGTGCTGGCAGCCTGGCCTGCTGTGTCATCCAGGTGAGCAGCATCGGTGGGAGGATTTTCCCATGAGCAGTGTAGAGAATGGGAGCTGAATGTGCGTTAGCATTAAAACCTGCATGGCATTTCTCCTGCATTAATGCTAGCTACAGCTAAATTGTTAGCTACACTAAACATTACACCACATAGTGGATTTTCAACAGAATGCACTGGGAGTTACGTGACTCTCTCTGATCGCTGATGCTGTTGCTGAGGGAGACGTAGAGCTCGGTCTCAGATGCTGGCTTTCTATTGGCGTTTGCAGTTCGGGAGCTCAGAGCTGTGCACAGGGCAGCTGTCAGTGTGCACACTGCTTTGCTTGCCCCTTCCATCGCTGTGCAGCACAGGGGATTATGAAATTGTGTGGTTCTGTGCAAATCAGCCCAGCAAAGCGCCCGCAGTGCGTGCTGTAACGGTGCTGTTTATTCTCATGGGTACTGGGCAATAGGACGTTGGGTAACCCTGGTGCCTATTGCAGGCCTGATTCTCAGCCATTAACTGTGGGGCACAGCTCACAACACCCAGGTTAAGCCCCCAGTTTGCAGGCACTGCAGTTTGGTACGAACACAGCTGCGTTGAACAGTGGGAAAAATACTTCATCCACAAAACACGAGGCCAAGATGGGACCCATCAGAAAGCTGAAACTGATGGAGGGGTAAATGTGGTGCAGGCGCTGTCACTGTGCAGGGACTGATTTCTGCTCTTGTCTCTGTGAGGAGCAGGAGCAGCTCTGTGTGCACGGGGACACGGCGGCGCTCCGCTCCCGTTGTGCTGGGAGAGCTGCACAGGGCGTGTTGGTACCTGGTGACCCACCATGGGCTTTGCTTTCCAGGATTTCTTGACTGACCTGATGATGTCTGAAGTTGATCGCTGTGGTGAGAATGAGCATCTCATTTTCAGGGAGAACACATTGGCCACCAAAGCAATCGAGGAATACCTGAAGCTGGTGGGACAGAAGTACTTGCAAGATGCCTTAGGTACGTACCGAGGGTCGGCTGCTCTGCACAGTGCTGAGTGCAGGTCGAGCCCTGGCGGCCCTCCGAGGCGGTGGCGTTCCCCCAGCAATGTTCTCCAGCAGTTCTGGAGAAGCCTGAAGGCCGCATGCTGCTGGCCCGAGGTGCAGCCCACAGCAGGGCAGCACAGCCCCAGGTGAAGGTGAGCGCTCAGCTGGCGCTTCATCTGCTTCCACAGGACACAGCGAAATGGTATTTGCAGGCACGGCCTGCCAAGCCTTCTGTGTCAGCAGTGGCGGTGTCACAGAGGCTGACTGAATCCTTCCCTGATTGCACTCCCCCGGCCGGAGATGCTCCCCCCGATTACTCGCAGCGCTTGTGAGTCAGATGAAATCTCCCAAATTACAGTGATGAGAGCTGCCTCCCTCACAGCACCGGGAACCCTCCTGGTGGTTTTTGAAAGGGCTGGCTATGCTCGTGGCTCCAAAAATATTTCTCCTGATGCAAATGAAAATAATTAGAGGTTCCGCTGTTGGGCAGGTCAGGAAGGAAGAGCAGCGCTGCTGCGTGCAGGCGGCACAGCGTGGGCTGGGGGCTGCTCAGCTGCGAGCGAAGGCAGTGGGCTTTGGGGCACATCCTTGCAGAGCTGAGTTTTTCAGTTTGTTAGCTTCCTGCTAGTGGATTTGTGTAATTCTAGCAAGGACCACAAAAGCATAAGTACTTCATTAAGATAATAATAATACTGATGAAGGGGAGCAAATGCAGTCTGACCAGCAGGTAGCCCACCAGAAGAGAAGGAATATTGGTTATTTCTGTCTTGTAATGCCTTCTGGTTGAAATCTGTAAGTAGTTTACCTCAAAAAATTTCTAAAAAGCCAGGTGATTAATCAAGGCAGTGAATTTTGTAATGGTCCCCTGTCAGGACTGATGCTGCTGCCTGATGCAGGAGCAGCCTGCAGTTCCTGCATGGTGTTCGGGCACGGGTTCTGCACGGACCTTTTATCAGGGAAATGATTAATCTGTATGTCAGAGGGAGCTCAGTGCAGTGTGGTGCTTTCCTTCAAACCACGAGGCACAAGCCGGTAATAGGGCCGGATCATAACAGCAGGCATTGCTGGCAGGCGGGCGGAGAGGCTCTGCAGCTCCCAGCAGAGCTGAAAATGCACCGGAGGGGCCCTCTGGTACTTAATTAATATCTGTTTGAGCAGAGGAAAGGGAAGGTGCAGATGAGAGGAAGCAGAAAGCACGAAGATGGGAAAATCCCAGACAGGTCAAGAATTGGGAGATGACCAACAGGAGTAAGAGGGGAACCAAAGCACCGAGCACAGCCAGTCCTGTAGTGACAGGTGAAGCCCAGGATCCCGTGGCCGCAGGGGCTGGCACTGCCTCTGGGTCCTGCTGCAGCCCCACCGTGCCACCCCCCTGCCATGGGGCCAGGGACACGCAGCTGGACCTGCGGCACCAGGAGTGCCCACAGCATGCTTTGAGCCTGGGGCACCTCTGGTGAGGAGCGGGCAGGCAGGAATGCAAGGAAGCTCACAGAAATGCTGTAATTCGATTTGGTGTGATGTTCAGCTCAAAATAAACCAAGTAAATTGTTTCTTTCCTTTAATTATCCATTTCTTCTGTGAATCACGCTGGCTTGTCAGCACCAGGGGACTGTAGCAGGCGCAGCCCACGGCAGCAGGACATTATACAGATGATGACAGAACCTGCCACATGCTTCCTGGAGATAGCCCTGGGGAGTGTGGCTGCAGTGGGGCGGCTGGGGGCTCGGGGCAGGCAGGCAAAGAGATCTTCCGGCAGAGCAGCTCCAGGGCAGCACTTGGAGTAAGCAGGGCAGCACTGCCAGCTGGGGGAGGGAATGGCCCTGCTCTCCAGGGTCCAGCCTGCGTGACAGCATTGGGGCTTGCTTGAAGGCTGCATCTCCAAAACCCATCACTGTCTATTTTACAGGGGAATTTATCAAGGCTCTCTATGAATCAGATGAAAACTGCGAGGTGGATCCCAGTAAGTGTTCATCCTCAGACCTCCCTGAACATCAGAGCAACCTGAAGATGTGCTGTGAGCTGGCCTTCTGCAAAATCATCAACTCCTACTGGTCAGTAGCCTGCAGACATCACTCCCCTCCACAGACTGCCATAGAGGAGGAGTATGGTGTCGGGCTCAGGCCATGTCTGTCTGGCACGGCCTTGCCAACCCAAAGGGTACCCGGGGGGCTTCTGTGTGAGGCTGCCCAGGGGGACTGGGCTGAGCAGGGGTGGCACAGGCGGTGGTAGGTGCACCTGCAAAGATGTGCAGTGCCTTGAGCTCCTGTGTGCCTGGCATAGGAATGGGAAGGCTGCTGTGCACAGAAGAATACTTTCAAGGACAGATTTTCTGCTGAGCTTGTTTAGTTTGGGGATGCAGTTCCACACTGCCTTAAGGGCTGAGTGACCATCACATTTCAGTGGGTGGTGAAGAGTCACTGCAGCACAGACACAGGAAGGGTGGTAGAGCCAAGGAGTAAGAACTGCCTTTGCCAATGTGACCAGTTCAGAGAGGGACTTGATACCAACAGTGTATGAAAGCCTGGAATAAATAGCAGGAATGCATGTCCTGAGTCTCCCACCCATGTCACAAACCTGTATGTGCCAGGTGGGTCAGTATGGACTGCCTGATTCCCCAGAGCAGCCACTGAAGTTTTGAACCCTCTTGCAGCAGGCAGGGTCTGTGGCACTGCTGGTGCAGCAGGGAAGCTGCAGCAGCACAGGGAGCTTTTGTGGAGGCAGACATTCTCCTGTAGCAGAGTGCTGGAGCAAGGACACTGCTGTTAGTGCTCTGTTGCTGTTTGGCTTAGCATCCTGCATTCCTCAGGGTTAACTCTTCCAAGTCCTGGCCCTCAGGACAGCTGGCCTGAATATGCAGACTTGACTGGAGTGAGGCAGTGGTGTGCTGCGGTGTCTGGTGGTGCTCCTTGGCGCTGGAGACTGCGGGGGTCAGCAGCCCATGAGTCTGCTGCAGATGGTGCCTGGGAGGGGGAGCAATGTGCTGGTGGCCCTCTTTACTTAGAGGAACAAAAATAGTTTCTTTGTGCGTCTTGTTAGCAGACCCAGAGGTTTTTGTCCTGGCTGAATAGAGCAAACATTTTTATCCTACTGCAGCGTTTGCAGTCTTCCTGGTTAAAAATCTGAGATTAGTTGTTATTGATGTACTTTGTAGCAATGCTGTTGTTGCCAAACATCAACCAAGGATTGTCTTGGAGGAAGGAAGTCTTTGGTAGTCAGAACTCCTCATTTTCTTCCCTATCCCAGCTGTTGCGTTAAGGTCTGAAAACTTACTGTATGTAATCCCCCTGGATACAGAGCGTGCTGTCTTGCAAGCCCAGGAGGAAGGGAATTGCTTTTCCTGATGCTGCTCAGGGAGAGAACGAGCAGCAAGAGGCTTGTTCACACTTCCTGCATCCACCACAAATAGGCAGAAGGGCACAGTTCTGTGCAGGTAGTCCATCCCTTAACTGAGCCAGTAATGACTCTGACTCATGAATTGTGCTTACCTGCTCTCCCAAGAGGAGTTTTCTGCTTTTAGTCACCGGCGGATAATAATTGTTCAAATTAATGCCTTCCTAAAAATACCCAAAGCAGCACTAAAAGGTTGGCATAAAAATAGGTCTGAAAAGTGATGTAGGGAAAGCCGGGAACGTGTGGAAGGTTGGTTCCTCCAGTCCCACTGCTCCGAGGAGGGCTGGAGCAGCTGAGCTGCAGCTCTGGGCGATCCCCTCCTGCTCCTTTGTGCTCAGCAGTTCTTGGGGATTAATTGGGCTGATATTGAGAATTCAGAATTGGCCAAGGGATCTTGACAGCTAACGGTCTTGCTTTAAATAGAGTGCCAGGAGTGTGTGTGCTCATCTGCCAGAGAGTCAGAGAGAGGGAAGAGGTTTACAATAACCGAAAATTGTTATAATTATGACATAATTTGGACATCTGGAAAGTTTCGGCGTAAGCAGAATTTCAGCATGTGGAAGCTCGTTACTGGAAACTTGGGTAATGAATTACGGGCCCGTTTGTCACATAAAGCCAGCTAACTGAATTCCATACGCCATTACACAATTAAACTTTTATGATCTCGCAGCCCGTGACAGTGAGCAGTACTTAGGGCTGCATGCTGCCGGTGCATGTGTTTCCAAGGGCTTACTTTCCAGTAACTGTACAACCTGTCCTGCTCACTCAAGCCTTAAATTGCCTAAAGGATTCTCCTATTTCTGGGCAAATACCATGAAGTAAAAGGGCTTTGTCCAATTGTGCGAATCAAGCCAGAGAGAGAACTTTTTCAGCCAAAGACGTTGGCTGGTGTTACTTACAAAGCACAAGGCAAAAGCTCATGAGGGAGAAAGCATGAATCCAGTATGGAGCAGAAGCCAAACACAATGGCAGCATTTGCTGAGCATTGTGCTCATGTCAGGATGGAGAAAACTTCAAGCATGAGGATGTGCACCCCGTGTGCACAGGAAGTATGGCTGGGCAGGCTTCTGCACCGGGGAGCAGGACAGCATCTCTGGCAGCACAGCACACGTGGCTTTCTCTTTCCAACAAACGTGGGGGTCAGTAGCAGGGCAGTCAGTCCCAGAGTGGGGCACGTGGCTGCTGGGAGCCAGCTCAGATTGCTTCGCTCATCCCACATAGTCCTTGCAGCAGAATTGGGAAAACATCCTCTGAAATGGCTGTTTGTTAAGAAAATGTGTGACCTAAAATGGAGTCTGACCTCCTTCGGTCCGCTTTTATGTCATCCAGCTCTGTAGGTGAATGGCTCTGGGTTTCAAACAGACGGTGGTTGTGGCCAGGGCAGGCACTGGGGCCAGGGAAAGGGTTGATACAGGGAGCCTGGGGGCCCCTGGGGACCCATTGTCAGCCTGCTCCTGCGTGGGAGTATCCAGCTGCATAAACAGCCTGTGCTGGGAACAGGATAAGGTGGGAGCAGGGAGCTGGGAGGAGAGCAGGCAGGCAGCTCCTTACTGCGGCGATAAGGGCTGCTGGCCTGGGGGAGGTCTGGTGTCTTGGGAAGCCTGGCTGAGGCCGATGCAGTTGCAAGGCCGGACTAACTGCAGTGTGGCTCTGCTTTGCCCTTGTCTCCATGGGATCTGCTCCAAGAGCTTAAACAGGAGCAGTGCAATTTGCACAGCCCTCCCTCCAAGCACCAGCTGCACTGGTGACCTTGGCACACCCCCAGTGTCCCACAGCTCACGGGCAGTGCCCCATCTCTCCAGGGTGGTACACACTATGTAACTTGTGATGATGAGCTGCTTGATTTCCCATCTCTCTTCCTAGTTGTTGGTGGTTTTGGCTTGGCTTTTTCCTTTGTGGTTTGAATATCCTAATGGATGCTCTGGGCAGAAGAAAAAAAAGAGGGAAAAAGGAAAATACAGAAGCCTGTGACTGGTGTAGGTAGAGGTGCTGCTGTGGGTCAGCAGGGTGTAAGGGTCTGGCTGTCATACCAAACGGCTGGTGCACAGCATGTTTATTTATTACTGTGCAGCAGTTCAAACACCCTGGCCTTGAACTTATCATCCCTGTGTGTCTTCCTTTCATTTCAGTGTCTTCCCAAGGGAGCTCAAAGAAGTTTTTGCCTCGTGGAGACAGGAGTGCAGCAACCGTGGCCGCCCAGACATCAGCGAGCGACTGATCAGTGCCTCCCTGTTCCTCCGCTTCCTCTGCCCAGCTATCATGTCCCCTTCCCTCTTCAGTCTCCTGCAGGAGTACCCGGACGACCGCACTGCACGCACTTTGACCCTCATTGCCAAGGTCACCCAGAACCTGGCCAACTTTGCCAAGTAAGCAGGAGTTCTGAGGAGGGGGAGGAAGCCCCAGGCTGCAAGCGAAGCTTCTGCAGCAGGCATCCCACGCTGGCTGCTCCTTTCCTAGATGCAAAGGGCCTGTTTGGTTTCTGTTGTTTTTTTCCTCCCTGTCTCTCTGGGACTCTCACTTTTATGTCAGGGAGATCATTTAAGTTTCCAAAACAGCCATGTGTTTTATGAGTAGGAAAGCAGACTACTCTGACCACAGAGCAGAACATCCAGGCATAGCCAGGAAATTTGTCCCATGATGGCTGTGTTGGGGGAAGCTGATGGCATCTGCTTTGCCTCCCACCACAAGCACCAGCAGGACCAGCACCCAAACTGTGTGTGTAGCTGAGTCCCTCCAAAGAGCTCTTACAGTGCGATTGTTTGAGCTGGGATGGCAAGAGAAGCTAATGGGGACACTACCAGTTTCTAAATAAGCCCATAGGTTTGATGGAAACAAAGCAAGAGATTTCTGAACATCTTTCCTCTGGCTGCAGCTCTGAGCTACTTATCCTGAGCTCCGATAACGAAATGATGAGCTTTCTGAAACATGAATGGACAGTCTCTGTCTAAAGCTTCTTAGATTTAGAAGCTAGCTTAGCATACACACTCGCAGCCAGGAATGCACATGCGTGCACACACAGGAGGAAGACATGCGAGTGTGTTACACGAGATGACAGAAATTCTCCATATTCCTGACCAATCCCTAACCTAAAGGGTTTTCAGATTTTCAGCATTTTGCAGGAAAGACTCTTTCACTAAGCTGACATTAGTCAAACCAAAGTGATCAAGCTGTCCTGCAGACTGCACGTGACCAAGCCTCTCCTTGCAGAATTGCTGGGGGAGAGCATGGGACTCCTGCAGCCATCACTTACTGCACTCCAGTCAGTTGATTGGGCTCGGTATTATAATTTCTTGTTTCTATGGCTTTCACCTTCATTTCTGCTGCTCAGGGCCTGCACTGATGAGGGGTTAGCTGGATTAGGCTGGAATTAATTTGGGTTCTTTGCTCAGCACCAGCTGCTTGTTAGCAGCCTGGTAATCCCAAAGGCTTTGCAAGCACTCAGATGCCAGAGAAAGACACTGGTCTTCTTACCTGCGTATATACCCGCTCATTTGCTCACTGCAACTCTTTACGGGATTTAGCTGAGACTTGTGTTGCTGTCTTGACAGGTTTGGCAGCAAAGAGGAATATATGTCTTTTATGAATCAGTTTCTGGAACATGAGTGGACCAACATGCAGAGATTCCTACTGGAGATTTCCAATCCAGAAACCATCTCAAACACAGCTGGCTTTGAAGGCTACATTGACCTGGGCCGGGAACTGTCCACTCTGCACTCGCTGCTCTGGGAAGTCATTTCTCAGCTGGAGCAGGTAGGGGGGCTGCAGGGACAGACTTCAGCCAGTACTGGACAGCATACACCTCCCCTGTGTCCAGCCAGTACCAACCCATTAGGGTGTGGGAGCACAGCACAGCTCCTACTGGCTCTTGCTCTTGTTCCACCTTTGCACGTGCTGCTGAAGGAGATCATCCTTTGTGGCTTTCTCTGAGGCTGGCGAGTACTGCCTTCTGTCTTTGCTTTTCATCACTGAGGGGTGAGGATGTTGAGATGTGAAGGCAGAGCTGCTGAACACCAGGCTGCCTTGTTTGTCCCAGCAGATTCCTTTTAAAGTAAAAGGATTTCTGTCCAGTGACCTGAACCAGGTTTGGCCACAGGTGTCATCTTTGTATGAACCATGTGCAGTGTGCTAGCTTCCTTCTGCCCCACAGCTGCAAATGACTTCTGAAGCTGTGCGTTCTGGGATAAGCTGTAGCCTAGGCACTGGGGTTAAATGTTGGAGAAAATGAATGTTGCTAACGTAGTCCACTGAAAGAGACTGCCCAGCAATCGGCAGAACCCAGAGTTTTCTTGCAGAACACATGATGTTGGTAGTAACTCTGCTCTTTTCTCTCCAGAGCACTGCAACAAAACTTGGCCCTCTGCCGCGGATCCTGAGGGACGTCAACTCGGCGCTCAGTAACCCGGCCTGCGTGCAGGTCTCAGTCACAGCTGATCACACTGCATCCACTCCCAGTGCTGGGAACAGCATCTCTGCGGGGCTGCAGAAAATGGTGATAGAGAATGACTTATCTGGGTAAGAGCAAAAGAGGTGGCCTGGCCACAGACCAGGGAAATACTGAACATTCGCCTGTTACCAGAACCTGAGCGCTTGTGGGGTCAGGCAGGACAAGGTGTAGTGTGGATTTTCCTGGTTCACTGGCAAAGCTTTCCAATTGCAAAACTGATACTGGGTGTAGTTCAGCTCTGAATCTAGGTGTAGCAGTGGGCAGTAGTGCAAGTCAACAGGTCCATCCTGAGCCAGAACTGAGGATGTGGTATGGGAAATCAACCACGTGGTTCTGGGCTCCATTCTTGACACTCAGCTGCAGAAGCAAAGTGTCCGTCCTTTGAGGGCATTGAGGCTGCTAACCTCAAAACAGTGTTTTACCATTGCATTCATAGGGTGTCTGCATATGCAGGATTTATTGGCTTTATCCATCTTTGTAAGACATAGGGTATGTGCTGAATTCAGTGTGGTGCAAATCTGGGCATTCCACTACCAGTGGGCAAGCTGTAGAGGTCTAACAATCAGTTCCAGTCTGCTCCATCCTGCTTGTATAATAAATGTTTTAACGAGCAGTGATTCACAGACACAGTCACCAAACACACTTTTAGGCCTAATTATGTAAGAAAAATCATTTATGGGAATGATGACTGTGTAGGAGACTAAAAATGTTTCTGTTTGTGGAAAATGAAATAGAGCCCACATAAATTGAAAGACACTGCTAATAAAATAGCTTGTAAGTGGAACCTGCATAACTCTTAACAGTTTAATTAGGAATGAAAGGCAGCAATGGAGCTGGACTTGCTGTAATCAGAGCTTTCATCTCTAATGCTTCCCAGCTTGAGGTACAATTATTTAATGCTATGGAGGATCTCTACCAGTATGCCATCACCCAAATACTTGCTTACCGTGCATCACCTTTGATCAGTGGTATATTCACATTGAGCTACTGCAAAGCTCTTTCTTCCTGTCTGCAAGAAATCAATATTGCCTGAATTTATCTGCTACAGCAGGAGCAATGGGTGGATAACTTTCAGTTGCTAGGATTGAGCTCTGCAGTTACAGCCCTGTGTCTGACCTTCGGATGCGCAGTGTGGGTCTGACCTGCGGGGTGCTGTGCCAACATGAGGCAGCTTAGTGCCCGGGCACAGGGCAGGCCGGAGTGCTGAGGGCACGGCCAGCTGGTGCGCTGTCGGCACACTGAGCAGAGCGTGGATGGTGAAGCAGAGGCTGCAAGCAGTGTGCTGTGAGCCTACAAACACCTGCGTGGCACAGAGCTCCGTGCCCAGGGCCCCTCTGCTGCCCGCATCCCCGCTCCTGCTGCACTGTCCCCGCAGGGCGGGCTGTGCCTGCTTCCCGCACAGCTCTGCCACACCAATTGCTTCTGAGTGATAATGTTTTCCTGCTCCTGTGTGGCATTCACAACTCTTCTTTGTTCTGTTTTGTTTTCCTCTCCTCTTCCTCGCGCACTGACTTCCCCGCAGTCTGATAGATTTCACACGGTTACCATCTCCAACCCCCGAAAACAAGGACTTGTTTTTTGTCACAAGGTCTGCTGGGGCTCAGCCCTCGCCTGCCCGAAGCTCCAGTTACTCAGAGGCCAATGAGCCCGACGTGCAGATGTCAAATGGCAGCAAGAGTTTGTCCATGGTGGACTTGCAGGACAATCGGCTCTTGGACAGCGGGGCCAACGCGCCCGGTGCTGCCGACTCCCTCAATGACAGTCAGTCGTCCCTCGGGCAGTTGCAGGGCGTGTGGAGCGCTCGGACTCAGCAGAGCAGCATGTCGGGTATGGCCACGGTGCGCCGCGTGGGCCAGACGCCCACCACGCCGAGTGGCGAGAGCGCGCCCGGCCGGCCCCAGCTGCTGGCCCCGCTCTCCTTCCAGAACCCCGTGTACCAGATGGCCGCCGGGCTGCCGCTCTCGCCCCGCGGCCTGGGCGACTCCGGCTCCGAGTGCCACAGCTCGCTCAGCTCCCACAGCAACAGCGAGGAGCTGACGGCCAACAAACACGGCTTCGCCGGCCCCGCCGCCAGCGAAGGACTTCACCCGCCGGACGGGGGAACTGGCCCGGCGGCAGCTCTCGCTTTCAGAGAAGGGCGGGCAGCCCACCATGCCGAGGCAGAACAGCGCGGGACCGCAGCGGCGGATAGACCAGCCGCCCCCGCCGCCTCCGCCGCCCGTCACCCGGGGCCGGACGCCGCCCTCGCTGCTGAACACGGTGCAGTACCAGCGGCCGTCCAGTGGCAGCATGATGTCCTCCTCGCCCGACTGGCCCGGCAGCGGGGCCCGTCTCCGGCAGCAGTCGTCCTCCTCCAAGGGCGACAGCCCCGAGATGAAGCAGCGCACCATGCACAAACAGGTGAGCGGGGGGCTGAAGCGGCTGGGGGGTGGGAGGCGGCCGGGCCGTGGGAGGGGGAGGAGAAATGGGGCGGGGGGGGTTGCTGCAGTGGGAGCGGGCTTTGTGGCGGCGTGGCGATTGTGGCACGGTTCCTGCACCCAGCCTGGCCTGAGCCAGAGGCCCTCTGAGGAATGGGACACAGGCAAACGCTCATCCTCCGTTCCTTTGTCGTGCGGCACGTTGGAGCGCGCTGGATGCAGGGCGGTAGGTGGCAGAGCCACGAGGGCAATGGCAGCCCCGCCTCTGTCCTGCACTGCCGCCTCGTCACTGCTTTGCCTCTCCATGCGCAGGCTCTCATCCCATGCCATAGCCAACCCAGCACCATCTCACAGACTCGGACCGGGCCCTCATCTCGTATCTACAAGTACTGTACTGCTGCTCCTGTTCCCCTAGAGCCATGGTGTCCATGGACATTCCACTTTGCTCCATTAGACCCTCCTGTGAGTTCAAATGGGGAGGCGAGAGCAGGAAGGAAGAGGTGTTTTCCCATCGAGAGCAGAGTCCCTTCTGTGCAGAGCCTGGCAGCACTCAGGTCCTGGAGCACATCTGTTTTGCACAGAGATCTGGCTGTGCAAGGTGCTGAGATTGAAGCAGTAGGTCGCAGACCCAGGACCCTCTGGCTTTCCTGGCATGGGTGAATTGCTTTTCGTTTTACATTTCAGATATAACCCTATTAAAAAAATTAACACAGGAGGACCTCTCAGTACCTAAAGGGAGAGTTGTAACAGTAATACAAGCCCAGAGAAGGTGAACAGTTGGCCACAGCTGCCTGCTCCTCAGCACAGGTTCCATTTCAGCAGCAGAGGTGGAGGCTGTTGGCAGTGCTGCTTTTGCAGGTGGTTTCGGTCCGATCCAGAGCTGCGTTGTGCACACTGTATTGACTCATAAGCACTGACATCAGCAGGCGTGCCATGTAGCAGCATTTGTGTAATGTGGATCGATACTTGTTAGGTGCAGAGGGCACAGCTCTACCACAGCCACCCGCTGGGGCAGTTCCTCCCAGAAGAGAGCTGGGGACAGCGGGTGACCTTGGCTGGCTGGTTGGTGTTTCAGAGCTTTCCTCCGCCCTCACTGCCCTCGCAAGAGCTGAAGTCTCCAAAATGCCCCTCCCAGCCTTAATCGCATAGTTCACCTGTTAGCTGTGAATCATAAAACTACTGCTCAAGAATTGAGAGCTCCCACATGGTGGCCATTTGAGGAGGATTGTCTTCAGAAGAGCTCCTCGCTCCTGCCCTGCAGCACCAGTATCTCCTCCACCTCCCGAGTTCACCTGGGCTGCCGTCAAACCCATGCCAGAAGGAACAGGCTGTACTTTCCCACATCTTCAGAGAAAGGACGAGGAGGCAGAAGGGCTGATGGGCAGTGGCTCTGTTAGTGGAGAGCGTTGGACCCAGGGCCTTTACATCACTGAGGTGGGCAGCTCTCCTTCGATCGGCCCTCAGTGCTCCATGAGCAGTGCCTGAGCTTCTGATTGAAAGCTGTGGAAATGAAGACAAAGCTGAAGGATGGCACAGGAAAGCTTCTAGCACCGGTGTTTGAATGGAGGAGAAATTTCCCAATCTCTTTGCCTTGTTAACTTGAACAGGTCATCCAGATCCCTTGTGTTCATCCAAGTGGATAATTACTGCTGTTTATAATGAGCCAGGATGGAGGGGAAATAGCTGCAGCTTCTCTTCCTCAAGTTGTTAATGCAGCTGGAAGGTGCTGAGCTCGCAGTCCTGCCTTCAGCCCCAATGCCTGCCAAGAGCAGTGCTGCACCCTGTGCCCACCGGCGCTGTGAGCTCCAGGGAGAGCTCGGGAAGTTGGGCCTCTTTGGTACAGAGCCTCACCCAAGAAGAAACTGTTACTTTTCAAGAAGGCATATTTTTGAAGATGTGGTTTTATCTGTGCAAAGGCTCTGTGGCAAGCAAGAACACAGCGCAGTGAAGCAGAGACTGAAGAGCTGAGTGAAGTCTCTGCTTGCAGAGGTGACAGCTGCTGCAATAACCTGGGCCTTCACTTCAGCAGGATTCCACTGCCACACACCTTTGTTTGCCTGTTCCATAGGGATGGCAGAGGGAAGAATTCAGCCTGTCAAATGTTTCTGATGCAAAATAATGGGAGGTGCACACCAGGAGGTATTCCTGCTCCTCTGGTAGCTCAAATCTGTTCTCTGCTGTTGGAGCAGCATGGGAGAGGGCTTGGAAGGAACTGCTCTCTCTGGCTTCATGACCTTTCTGTTACAGGTTTTTCTTTTGTTATGGTTGTATGTTTCATTGTAGGCCCCTTCTCCTGTGAACCCCAGTGCCCTGGACCGCACTGCTGCTTGGCTTTTGAATATGAACATGCAGTTTTTAGAAGATGAAAGCATTGACCCAGATTCCAAGCACAGGGATAAGCTCAGGAATAAGGACGAGCTCAGCCAAGCAGAAAAGGTAAAACCTGATTGGATTGAATCAAGTTTCTAAATAGAGAGAGGATTTCCTTGAATGTGGTTGAGCTGCAGCTGGGGGCAGGCCGCCCTGCGCTGCCCCACAGAGGCTGTTGGGCTGTTCAGCCCTGCTGCTCGCAGGGCGCTGCTGGGGATTGCCTGGGAGGGCTTCACACACTGACTGCAATTGCCCTGATGGAAGCAAGTGAGAAAAGTGGGAGCCAGGAATCAGGGCTGCTCTGTAGCATCACCTGGTGCCAGCCAGTTGCTTCCCCCTGGCTGCAGGTGAAGAAGGGCTTAGAAAATAAATTAAATGTACCCAGAGACCAGAAGTAGGATACTGGCACCCTCCTGTCTAATTGCAGGGATGTGCAGCAAGGAGCAGCTCCTGTGGTAAGAGACTGTAAGGAGACCTAAAAATTAAGTCCAGATTCTGGTCTTGGATGCAGCACTGGGGCTTGGTGTGACATTGCTGATGCAGTGATACTGCTCCAGGCTGTGTGGGGTCTGCCAGCGAGTCAGAGCCAGAGGGTTCAACTGGAGCCCCCAGGGCCGGAGGGGCCCTGAGTTGCTGCAGAATTGGCACTTCTCAGCAGCCTGGCACTGTAGGGTATCTGCACTTGGGTATTTGGGATGTTTCCTAAACGTGCTTTGCTACATCCCAGTGACCAAGTGCTTCCAGCAGGTCACGCAGGCGGCAGGCTTCTCCCTCCCTGAACTGTTTTCCTGTTCTGCAGCACAGACATTTCTGGTTTTGTAGCTTTCCCCTTCTCAGTCATATCATTCTGGTGCTCTCACCTTTAAGAGGCAGAGCAGGGAGTAGGAGGTGGGGGCTCCCCCCAGTAGTATGGCAGATGGGAGAACTCAGCCTGTTTTTATGGGTTCTTTCCTCCTTGGGTATTCCCGCAAGCACAGACACGCACTGATCAGACACTCAGCTCTGTGTTAGCTGACATTATTTGCACATGCATAGAAATTGTGAATGTGACCTAAATAGAGACACTAGTAGGCAGCAAACGAAAGCAGTACATCCAGATCCGTGCATTGTGCACCTGTGTTATTGCTGCATTCTGGTACTGAAGGGCTTCAGAGAGGTTTGGTGCTCCTGCAGTTCTGCAGCGGGGTGGGTGTCCCTCAGCCCAGCCTGGCTGCCTTCTGGCCCTGTCTGGGCTCCCATGGGCAGCAGAGCTCACCAGCACCTGCTCTAGGAAGCTGAGGTCAGGGTTAGGAACTCATTTCTGCAGCAAACTGATCCCTGTCCTAAGGCCACAGGTGTCCCCCATACCCTGGTGTCTCACTGCCACGCAGCATCTTTTGTTACTTTGCTGTAAAGTCACTGACATCAAAGATCATCATTAGCATAATCTGTCTTCCCATTACTGTAAGACCTGAATGGTAACCAGGAGTGAGACAAGTGTTGTAGAGACAGGAGCGACTCCCTCGGGCTCTGAGGCCTCTCCTGCTATCACTTACACTCTTGCTGCTCTTATTTTAAGGCTAGGGTAGGTATTTAATCTTTCCTGTGTGAGCAACTCCCTTCTGTCTCACTTCAGTGCTTCTGTGCATCTGTATGGGCATCTTTGTTTCCCATCACTCCAGTTCCACATGCAAACTGTGTCCTTTCAGTGCCTCAGTAAAAGCTTTGCTAAAGGAAAAAAACAGCGATCTGTTGTGCCATCTGTGCCCAGTTGGGAGGAGCTTACGGCCCCTTCCTACTCAGCCTTTAGCCGTCAGGAGGCCCCTTGGCATCACACGTCTTCAGCCTGGAGGAGCTGAGCTCAGTCTGCAGTCAGTTGGGCAGAGGATTTTCTTAGAGCAGTGCTTATGTGAGCTGGGGCATAGGGCACAGTGGCTGTGCGTCCTCTCCAAAGAAGCTGATCTGGCAGGGAAGCTCCACAGCAGGATTCACAGCATCAGGATACAAGGACATTCGTAAAGTGAATGCTTCACGTGGCTGGAGATGGCCGAAGGGCAGGGCTCTGTTTTAAGCTACTATCAGTTCAGGATTCAGCGTGTTCCTCTTTGCACTTATGCAACTCCTGTGGCCTTGTAACTGCTCTCATGGCCCAGGTGATTTTTTTTCCAGTCTGACTCACAGCTCCTCACAACATCAGGTGTGTGTTAATTATTCTGAGGTCATTACAGTTAAGAGTTTTTAATAGACGGTTTTCAAAGATAACTTAGAAATTAAAGTCCTACACAGATTTGCACTGAATTTTCCTTTAGCAAAGTAAGTTGTGTTGAATGCTCTTGAACAGCTGAACCCGGCTTTGCTGAGTCAGAAAGCTGTTTTTGTAATTGCTGTATGTGATTCTTCTGTTGCTGCTGTTTAGCTTCAGCTGTGTAACCGGCACAGCCTGTGGGGTCTCGGCTTCATGCAGCAGTTCTTCTGGGACTGAGCCCTGGCTTGCCATCTGCTTGCAGGGTTTGAGATGTGGGGCTGCAGCACTGCCCCTGCCCGCTCAGCCCCGAGCTGCCCCATCCGGGAGGCTGCTGCACTTGTGCTTTCAGCATCTCCAAAGCACTCCTGTTTATTGATACAGGCTGAAGAGCTCGCGCATTAACCCAGAATCCCACCAGTTCAGCCTCTCCTGCCTGTGTTTAGCCCTGTGCGTAGTGTGAGGAAGGTGCATTTGCCATTCAGTCACTCTAACCTGCTTTCCCCATGTGAACTGCTGAACTCTGCTAACAGCCCATTCTCTGAACGTGCCAGCGCCGTGCCAGCCCTGCAGGACGCAGCGCCGCTCCCAGCACAGCATGGAGAAGACCGAAGAGGAGGTGTCGGCAAGCAGGGTTATCTGATATGGGTTTGCAGCTAGGAGAGGGGCAGTGGGGTTGTGGGGAAACCCTGGCAAGGGCAGAGCCGTGCGTGATGACACGCTTCAAGTGTTTTCTCCTCCTGTCTGTCCCCGCGTGCTGTAGTACCAGCAGGACCTGGTGGTGCTGCAGGACAAGTTGCGCATCTCCAACAAGAAGCTGGAGGAGTACGAGACACGCTTCAAATGCCAGGAGGAGACAACGCAGAAACTGATGCTGGAGTACCAGGCCAGGCTGGAGGAGAGTGAGGAGCGGCTGCGGAGACAGCAGGAGGATAAGGAGATCCAGATGAAGGGCATCATCAGCAGGTACAGGGCAGCTGGGGGAGGCAGCAGGGCTGGCATTAGCGCTGACCACGCTGTTCAGTCCCGCTAGTTTCACCTTACCTGAGCCGAGCCACGTCTCTGCTTTTAATCAGCACTCACAAAGGAGTCTTCCTTCCCTGGCCTTAATCACTTAAGCTCTTGGGCAATGTGCACTACAGTTGTCTAGACAAAATTAATAGCCAGAAAAATGATGCACTGAACCATTGGTTTGTGTGTAACAGCAGGTGGTGGCAATGCCCATGTCCCTTTTCTGTTTGAACACACAGCTGCTTATTGTGAGAGCATCTCAGAGTGCCTCAGTGTTGCATTCTCAGCTGAGGGCTCAGACCTTGTCTGGATGCTGGAGGCTGCAGGCTGGGGTCTCTACCATTTCACACCTCCTCCCACATGTTGCAGAGGTGCATATCAGCCTTCATCCAACTAACGCTGTCCCTGCCCTTTCGCTGAGGGCCTTTAGAATACTTTTTTTTTTCTTATAAAGCGTGCATTTCACAAAGCTAACCCGTACCACAGGGAGACAGGAGCTGCAGGCCTGCAGGGTCCCCTTTCCTCCAGCTGTCCCCAGCTTTCAGATCACTTCCCTAAGCAGTACAAAACGCTACAAAGATGATACACTCTGCATCTTGAAAACATGTTTTTATTTTCTCGTCTCTCTGGCTACCAGGCTGATGTCAGTTGAGGAGGAGCTGAAGAAAGACCATGCAGAAATGCAGGCTGCCGTGGACTCCAAGCAGAAGATCATTGATGCACAGGTGAGTCCCTGACACTGAGGACTGCAGCACTCTGGGGTGACTCTGCCAACATGCAGCCTCCCTGCTGTGCAGCAGCACTAGATCCAGTGCGGTCAGACCACGTCCAGACCGCGTCAGCACAAAGCTGCAGTCAGTGACAGGGTGGGTCAGCCCTCAGCAGGACACTGTTCTATTGCCAGAGTAATTTGCATTTTGCAGCTTTTTGCAGCCTTGCTGTTTGGCAGGTAATGTGGCGATGTGGGGGTGACAGCAGGCCGAGCAGCGAGGAGATGGTTGGAGCAAAGTCTTGAGAAGGGCACAGCCAACAGAAGGGCAGGGGAATGATAGACAAGAGGAGAGCAAATGCACAGAGCAGGGAAGGAAAGCATGCCTGCAGAGCAGAGGGAGCAGAGGGGAGGAGGCAGGGCATGTAGCTTGGAGGAGCATGGAATGGCAGTGCCAGGGGACTGACCTTGTGCAAATGGTCAGCACGTGGGTGTCAGCACCCTGCTCCCTGCAGGGATGCCCAGGACCACGGTCAGTCTGTGCAGAACTGTACCAGGGCTGATGGAAGCGCAGTTAGTGGTACAGATGAGAATGGCAGAGGGGCATCAGATGATGGTGGAAAATACTGTGCTTGGAACAAAGAATCTGAAAATACAGCCCATCATCTTTTCATTTGTTTAGGCAGCTTCAGGTTGTGGCTAGATGCTAGTGAATTGTAGGCTTTCTCTTAATGACCGTATTAATCTCTTGTGAGTCACCACTCATGACTAATTTACTGTATAGCTAATTATAAAGGAGATGAGATGGTGGTAACTTTGCGAAAAGAATCACTGTTTTCCTGTACAGTAATTTGTTCCAAGCCAGTAAATCAGCACATGTTTCCTGCTGTGCTAGGGCAAAGCCTGGCAGGTAAGGGGGAGTGTGGGGCACACAGCTGGGGGCTGCAGCCAGCAGCACCTCCTCCAGGCCCTGCACTGTTACCTGTGCGGCTCTCACCAAGCCTGTATGGTGCGCAGTTTTCTGCTTCTCATCATCTCACACTGTGTGTGATCCTTGGAGTTACACAGGCAAACTGCTGTGCCCGTCTGTGTTGTTTTCATTCTGCATGCTCACAGCAGACAGCAGGAATGTGCAGGCATGGCAGGATCAGGCTGCAGCACAGCAGCTCTTGTCCCCATGATACTGCACTGGACCCCTCAGTGTAATCAGTGAGGATAAGCTATGCCACCATAGCCATCCTGGGAGGCCACAAGTCATTTAAGGCATTTATTTACACTAACAAAATCAATTAAACACTGACAGGAATAACCACCTTGGGAGAGAACTATGCTTTAGAACAGGAATCTTATCGTCTTCATAGCAGCTGCAGTTAGAGCAAACAACACAATTTCTGTATCACTGAAAAATTAGAAAAAGTACTTTATCTCCATTTTGTTCAATTAGAACATAGTATGATAAAATTAATTCAGTGCAGATTCTGCTTGTTTAAAAGCCTGATGCGCCAAAGCCTCCATGAGGCTTGGGAGTAGGGCAGAAGCTCTAACAGGGATCTCCTGTAGCCAGAGCTGCTCTCTGAATGGAGTCAGGGCTGCAGAACTGCTGTCCAGAATCCCTGCAGCCATGCAGAACTCTGGTGCTCTGCTGCAGATGCTTCTGGAGCTACCTGCAGAGAGGATATTTATTCCTCATAGAAGTAATCCTCAAATTATGTCCTAACTCAGAATTTCAGAGGCTTTCACTCCAGTGAAGGAAACACAGGCTTTGTGCAAACCTGGCACAGCACAGCCCAGCACAGTTCTAATCCAGGCTACAGCCACAGCCACGCAGTCTGACATGGAGCTGTGGGAGGTTGCAGAGCACCATGCCCCAGCATCAACTCAAGCTTCTGGCTGGGATGCGGCTGCTACCAGGCCAGCCTGGAGCACACAGCTTGCAGAGATGTCTGCTCACCTGGCAGCAGCAGGGGAAAACACAGGCAAAGCCATTTGCAGACCTACTATCAGCAGTGGGCTGCTGTGGGGTACTGGTCCCAAAGGCCCATGGATGCTAGCTCACAACAACCTATGGAATGGCAGAAAACAGTTCTCCGTGTGTTTCCACTGACGGTTCCCTCTGTCTGTTTCTTTGCAGGAGAAACGCATTGCTTCATTGGATGCTGCCAACGCACGGTTAATGAGTGCCCTTACTCAGCTGAAAGAGAGGTACAGCATGCAGACGCGTAATGGGATCTCCCCCACAAACCCAACTAAATTGCAGATTACAGAGAATGGAGAATTCAGAAACAGCAGTAATTGTTAACCCCGGAGGGCGCTGCCGCAGGAGGAGGCCTGGCCAGAGAGACCGTGCAGCAGCAGGTGTGAGCCGCGGCTTCAGAGAACGGCTGCTCTCTCCCCAGAGAACCCAGCTCCTTACTGCGGACGGCGCGCTTGACTGAGCCTTTGTGGGAGATGCTAATGCCAGCACATTGAGGGGACGGAAAGATCAAGTGTGAGATGAGTGGCATAAGGAAATAAGATATATTTGAGAATTGCTGTCACTGTTGGATTTAAATCAGTGTTTAATGTTTAAACAGAAGTAACCTTTTCCTTCCAAGCTGCCCAGAGAATACACCTCCTCCTCCCAACAGGGAGTAACGTCCTTGCCGCTGCAGTAAGCAAAATGCAGGGAGCTGGGCAGGGCCTGCAGTGGGCAGCACCCTCAGTACAGGCAGCACATGCTGGACAAGGGCTGGCAGGAGCCTGGCCTGCTCCTCCTGTGCCTCCCCCTGGAGCACAGCCCCATCCCCAGAGCAATCCCTGAGCCTTCGGCCTTCCTTATGTAGCTTTTGTGCTGCCACTGACTTTTGCAGTGGGGAGCTGTCCAGAGGGCATTTGCACAGCAAATAAGAGTTTAATTAACTCTGTCCATACAGGGACGGTCAGGGCTCACTCAGTACAATGTGGGGCCACGTAGGTGCTGCTGGGGCTGTGGGGCCTGGGCAGTCCCTATGAGCAGGACAGGCCCCAGGCTCCTGTGTCAGTGGAGGGAGGATCTGGGCCCTGCAGAAGGATTTCTTGGTTCCACTCCCAGCTTCTGCTCTCACAAACACTGGGGACAAATCTTTGTAAAGCAATAGTTTCAGGGCACTGCGTTCCCTCCCACACATATAACCACAGAACAAATTAAAGGTTACCTGAGCTTGCTGTCCCCAAGCTGTGAGTGAGGTGCAGGGTCTGGATTTGCTGCTGGTGCCCACTGTGGAGAGGGGGAGTGCCAGGCTGCAACATGGCCAGATTCATGCTTGACAAAGAGTTCATTATGGGGATGTCGTGCTCTGTGCGGAGATTCTTACTGTTTCTGGGGAGGAAAAAAAGGCAAAGAAACAAGAACGGCCATGAAGAACCATGAAGATCGGTAATTGTATTTCTTTTCTTTCACAGTATGCATTAGAAAAAAAAAGAGCCCATTTTCTGGAATACTGTCCTCTTTAAATTGGGAATGAGCACTGCATGGAAATTAACCGGCTTGAAGAATGTAAAACATGGTCATAAGGGAGTAACCAACAGGAACAGCAGCCACCACCGAGAGCCCCCTTGTCAGGAGCACTGTGCAGGCATAAGCCAGGATTAGACGTTCCAGCCCCGGCACACACAGACATGTTGCTCAGCGGAGGGGTCACCTCCTTAACGGGGGATTGTGCCGCTGACCTGCCGCCACGGTGTTCGTTGGTTTGTGGTTGTTCAGTTAGTCCTTCACGACTCCCAGTCTCAGAGCAGGTCACTCGGACCGAGAGCCAGAGAGATTTCTCTGAGACACGGATGACAGTGTACAGTGTACAGGACATCTGCCTATTCCTCCCACTAAAGTTTAACACACTGCTGACCGCCTGTCCTAGCTCCTCCTGCCACGTGTAAATGTACAGTCAAAGGTACTAGGACGTTCACTGAGCTCTGCACAGCTTAGGTACCACCTGCAGCCTCGCCGGGCTGCCTGAGCAGGACGTGATGTGCCATAAGCTCTGCACTGCCATGCTGCCCCACAGCTGTAAGGCTCACTAACAGCATCTTTCCTCATGCAATTGCTTTCAAAATTTAAGATGATTTTTTTTTTAAATTTTTGTAAACGTTTGTCTGTTGCCTGGAAGCCCTGGGCCAAGTCTGGTGCGGCTGCAGCTGCTGCAGCTCCGGTCCTTGGAGGAACAAACGCACTGCTCTGCATTGAGGTCTCTGCACGCCACCAACGCCTGCAGAATGGTGCAAGTACACAGAGACCCCAAAAGGAGCTCCTCAGAGAAAAGTAATCACTAAGTGTTTATGCCAAGTACAGCATGTGGAGAATAGCACAGATGTCTTTGAAGAACTTGACACAGATGACAAGGTTACAACTGGAGAAAGACCCAGACAGGTTAGGAATACACAGGGTTATGTGAACAGTTTGGTTCATACGCATAACTTCTGCTGTTGTCTTTATATACATGATAAGAACCCTGCTAAAAAAGACTTTTAATCTGTTCCTGCTCTGAGATGTATTTTTAGAGTCAATTGTTTCTGAGCTCCAAAATATTGGTGTTGGGAGAGATGGAAGTTCAACATAAAGGAATGGAAGCACTACAGGGCAGACGCTTCACAGGCAGTGCTTCCATTTGTATGTGGACAAAATCTGGGGGTGCAGTCAGTGCCCTCTAAGAGCTGGAAGAAAGACCCCCCCACACCACAGTTGGTTAGTGCTGAAGCAAAGTGCAGTAAATCTGCTTGCCCCCCCCCAGCCAAGGCACTGCTTTTATACCACCATTCCCCTTCCTTTTTTCTCCCCAAGAAAATCCTGGGTAACCTCAAATGTGCACATCACTGAGCACACTGTCCTGCTGCAAGAGCAGGCTGTTCAAGTCCTTCCACAGTGAGATACTAAAATATAAAATCTTCCAAGTTCCAGTGCCAATACCTTCCGGAGTTGCTCAGTTTCCTAAGCCAGTATGAAACAGAATTCCAATTAGAACGAGATCTTTTTTCAATGGAGCTTCCCCAGCCCCTTGTTCCTGTGTCTCCTTACTCTGCAAGTATCAATAACTGGAGCTAAGTACAACTCTCCCATGTCAGGGTTTGGGGAATAGGTTTTAAGATCCAGGCTCAGCTCAGTTCTGTTACTTCTGTTTGTGTTTCTGTTATTTATAAACTGTACATTTGTGTGTGTGTGTGTGTGTGTGTGTGTGTGTGAGAGTGGCAGTGCCAGGTACCCAGCCGCAGCCCCAGCCCTGGTTCCTGGCGTAGCAATAGCAGAGGCAATTAATTGCAGGAGGTGCTCACAGCACCGCGGTGAAGCAACCACTATGCGTAATGTTTTGTGATCTGCTCCATTTTCTTTTTCATTCTTGCGCTTTCTAAAATAAGAGGCTGTTCTAGTGCAAACTTGTCAAAGTGTAAACAAGACTAAAACACACTCAGATTTTTATCTTAATACAAGTCTTAATATTTTTTGTAAATGTTTTCAGTGTTTACTGTAACGTATCTATCTCACTAACGGTTGTATATAGTAATTTACTTCTGGTGCTGCTGCTTATTTGGTCAAGATTTGGCTGTATCTCACTGCTGTTCAGCAGAGGTGGACTTCATCTATCTGGCAAATCTGGATCCAGCCCCAGGTTATGATTTCAGCCTCCTCCCCATGGGGTACCTGAGGGAAGGGGGAGCAGCCAGGGATCCAGGTTTGAGGTTGGCCCACCTCAAGGATTCTGTTTTAAGAGTTATGATTTGGGGTTTTGTTAATCTGTAGCAAACAATTCTGGAAAAAAAGAAAAAATGATGAAAACTTTGTGTAAAGGGGGATTAAATGGACTGAACGATACTCTGGGGTCTCTGCAGACTCTGAGTACCATCCTTTCGGACAGGGATTATGGCTCAAGTGCAGTGCCAACTAACCGGAGGGACTCAGGTCCTTCCCCATGCCAATTAATACTACAGCACAGTCACCAGCCCCTTTTGCACCAGATTAAGCAAATCCTGCTGCCATCCAAAGAGTCCTGTGTCACTCTGCATTGTCATTTGAGTCTGGTTGGTTTTGTTTTCTGCTTTTAAAGCACTGATTGCACTGTGAGAACATGCTGAGTCCGCCGGCCTGGCAGCCAGCCCGCAGGTCGCTGCAGGGCGCAGGACATGGCTTCTGCTGTGAATATTCCTGAAGGGAGAAGGGACACAAGAGGACCTGAGTGAGATACCACAGTCTGCTGGGAGAGCAGCCCCCAAATTGCGTCCGACGCTGAGAATGCCCATGGGCTTCTCCTGTTACTTAAATCCACACCAACATGCAACATAAAACACACTAAGGTCTGATCCAGGACTCACAGCACTCTGCCCAGTGTGGAAAGTGTGGGCTCGTAGCCACCACCACTCCCCAGCCCTAGAGGACACTGCTCAGCCACAAGGCTCGCCTGTGTGGCCCTGTCCTGCTCGGAACCAGCTGAGCCCTGGGCCAGCTCTGCAGGGCTAACTGGCACCTTTTCCCTCAAGGAATATCAGAAGGGATGGGGAGGTAGGAGATGATAGAAGCATGGGCTTTCCAAACCAAATCCAGTCTTGAGAGCATTATACAACATTCAAAAACAATCATGCTTTGAAAAAGGGTGTCGCGTTCAAGCACTGACTTCACAGGTTACCTGAGCTGTGACATTGCTGTAAATTCTACGTGGTTCTGCATCAGCTGCCAGCACCCCGAAGTGCAGTCTCCATGTTCACATATTCCTTTATCATACATCACTGTGTCTTAAGATATACCTCTCTCTGTATATCTGCTTAAGCTGATACTTGTTCCTGATAAGCAGTCGCTATGTTTTATATCCTCTTATAAAGAAAAAAAATCTTTTTGTAAGTATGTTTAAAAACAAACAGAAAAAAAAATGCAAAGTGGAAGTGTTTGCTGAATCTCCTTCAGCTCCTTTTAAACTATGTAATAATGTACAGAGAAAGTTGTTGGTGTTCAAAGAAATGATGTGGCCGTGCAATTTATGTACATTTGCAATTAGAAATATTAAAGATTTATTTAGATATTTTATATAAGTGCTCCAACACCTCTGCTCAATCCTTTACAGGCTACAGTCCCCTTGCCAACTCCGTGCAACCACATCCCATCCACATCCTCTGCTCACAGCACATCCCAACCCTCTGGGGGGGTGGGCACAAACCCCGTGGGCTGTGCAGAGCTGCTGATGGCAGTGTGTCAGTGCTCAGGCGCCAGAACAGCCCTGCAATCCCAGGAAAACCTCTGTCCAGCCACTGGCAGCCCTTCTGCCCAGCAAAGTCACCATGCCCCTGGGCACGTCCCTGCTTGTACGGTGGCCCTGGGTGTGTGGTGAGGAGTCGCCGGTGTTGTTCCTGCAGCAACCACCATGACCTGACCCAAAAGCACTGGGACGCTTCCCCTGTGCAGTAATGGCAGGGCTGGGGCTGCCTCACTGCTCACTGGGCTCCCAGCACCACACACCTCACCTCTCAAAGGCCCCTTCCTGGCTTTCTCATAAAAACAGCAGAAAATGTAGAGAACTCATTAAAACCCCAGGTAGCATCAGCACCTCTGCATCATTAACATCACCATAATTAGCTCCTCCGAGAGAGGGGAAAAGACAGGCTGATGGCATCAAAGTGAGTAGAGATGCAGAGAGTACCTGTGGCTCTTCCCACGTGCAGCAGCTCCCACCCAGCTGGGTACTGGCTATGGGCTCCCAGTGGCACTGCCTCCCTCTGTCCTGCTCCACCAACGCCAGCAAAACCACAGGGCTGAAATCCTCCCTGTGAACTCACCTTCCCCTCAGCTCCATCCTGACCCCATCGCAGCATTTGCTTCTATCACCTGCACTCAACCACGGCTGCCCTGGGGATGAGCCCAGCGTTCAGCCCCTGCGCTGGCCACAGGCTGCACAGAAGGGAGCACTGCCACTGCAAGGGCTTGGAACAAAACAAGTCCTGCCCTCCCTGCGCAGCAGAAACTGTTTGTGCTGCCAACCCAACACAAACTGCAGGAAGTCCCAGGCATCCCACAACATACCTGACACCTCTGTACCCTGGGCACAGGAAGTATGGTCTGGGGAAGGTTTGAGCCTTTTACACATGGAGTTTAACCTTGTTGGCTTTGAAGGTCAAGAAAGGAAAATCTCTCAGAAAGAAGCAGCAGCCCAGGAAACCCAGGGCATCAGAGTGCGTCAAGGAGAGATTAGTCAGTAACACCTTGATTTGAATAAAACCTCTTCAGCATTCTGTTACGGCTTCATCAGAGCAGAGCTCAATTCTCAGCTGAAAATACCCAGAACAGCTCCGTGTGCTGACAGCTTTCAGCATTGGAGCCTCCCAGCCCCTGCCTGCAACCACTCCCAGCAGGCCTGAGTGCAGCGCCGCTTGTCAGAAGGGCAAGGCTGGGAGAAGTGAGGCTCAGAATTGCAAATCAGCAGCCAGAACAAGGGGCTGGGAGGCTGGGGATTGCCAAAGTGTTTGCTTGAGCTTTTTAATCGGGAGAGTCATTTTAGCCCAAGACTCATCAGCATTAATAATGTTCTTGTAATTGCACCCTTGCACAGCCGTATCAAGTCCCGTTATGTCAGAATCAATGGGCTGCAGACTGCTCGTGGTGCCACAGTACCTCCACCCCAGTGCAGGACCAGCACAGCCTTAGCTCTAGGCAGCCCTGCCCCACTCCACCGCCCTGGCAAAGCTGCCCTCCTCCCCAGATCTGTGCTCCCAGAAGCTCACTGGCCAAAGAACAGTAAAACTCCAGGGAAGTTACACGTGGGTGCCACTGCCCTTGTTTTCATGAGGGACATGCAGCTGGAGCACACCTGCCCCATGGCCTCTAGCAAAAGAAGCCAAGCAACAGATCTGCCTCCCCTCTCTTCTGCAAGCAGCCATCCCACAGGTGTCAGACCAAGCCCCAGAGCAAACGCTCTTTGGAGATGCAATTTGGAGCAGCCAATACACAAATCTCCAAAGCCTCAGCCCTAGACATAGGGAGCAGAGCTGCTCCCTGCCAGAGAAGTCAATAAAAACAGGCGAGCAGAAAGGAGAGGGCTGGAAGAACAAGAGTCATTAGTGGAAGCTTGTTTGTGCTAATTAGATCATTATCTGGAAACTATCGATGTTGCTATTTCAGCACCTCTTGCTGTTTACAACTTTATTTTACCCATGTCTACCAGGAAAGCACTTCCTGCTGCCAACCCTCCCTCACTCAGTGCCCTCCAGCATCTCCCCAGCTCCGTGGCAGGACAGGGAAGAGCACAAAGGCTCCCAAATGCAAGCCAGCTCCAGCGCCCCAACACTACCCTGAAATACCAATTAAAAACAACGTTAGCAGGGAAGGAGATTAAAGCCAGTGAGCTAGCAGTGTGGGTGCAGCAGGAGGTCAGTAGAGCAGGCTGCACACTGCTGTCACTTAACGTACCGTGTCACCTCTGCCTGGCTCCATTAGCAGCAGAGCTGCTCACAGCCTCAGGTTTGACTCACGCTGCCTTCACTCAGAGGAAAATGTTTTCCAGTTTGTCATTATATGCCCTGCACTATTATTGATCTTACAGAGACACTGTACGAGGTTATTCGGTTATTAAAAAAGAGGTGAGAGGAAGAGAGAAAGAGATTTGGACACCTGTAGGATCTCTGCAGTTTCCTACCCGGCAGCAAGCACGGTGCCACGTCACATAAATAATATTGATGTAGGACCTTAACATTATCAGATTTTCCCATTGCTGGTGTGAGCTGTAATTGAATAACCCTGACCATTTGATTTTTCACATCTTTGAGGAGTAAAACCTGAACAACAGAGATCCCAAGCTGATTGCTTTTGATTTATTACAGTCAATTTTTTTCTACCTGGAACCCATACTCCTCTCTCATCTCTCTGAGCTAAGAGAGAGCAGTGAGACTTGGACTGAAGAGGACAAACACGAGGCCAGAAACTCAGTCTACAAACTATAAACTGGGAAGTTGGGCTTGGAGTATGTGAAGGGCATTCCTACTTTCACCTGCAATGGCGGCTGCAAGCAAGACTACTGCTCTGTCTGCGTCACTACAACTGCCTTTTGATTTTGTCTTTCACAGCATTTTTGTGCCAATTCTACACTATACTTGTAGGAAAAGAAAAAAGAAAAAAAAAGGAAATTAGCACTCACACAGGTGAATTTCTTTCTGTCATCAGACTGCAAAAATACATCTCCCAAAGAGCCACTTCAGGCACAGGTGATGCACTGCCTCAGTGGGAGGGGACAGCCATGGCAGTCCAGCTTCCTTCCCACAAAATCCCTGGAGATGTGGGGAACCACGTGGCCCCATCCTCCCAGGATCGCCCTGCTCCCACTCTGTGATCATGCAGTGCACCAAACGCTCACTCAGACCTCCCAGAGCCCTCACTATGTGTAGCCACGTCAAGCTGCTCCCATGATTAATGCTTGCATCCCTGAGGCTGGTGGCTGTGCAATAATTGCTGTAGGTGCCTTGGAAATTAAGGTACAGCATTGTTCACTGGAAATTATGGGACAAGGCTGTTCACAGAGGTACAAGATCAGAGTGTAACTGGTATGCCAATAAAAGGCACGGATGGCGGAGCTGAGTGGACACTGCAGCCCGGTTCTGTGATCCACGTCAGATCCCTGGGCAAGCTGAGGCGTCAGCAACATAAGAACCTGAGGGACTGATTCTAAGGAGGATATCAGGATGGGAATATGGAGACACTAAGCTGAATGATTGCTACCCTGGGTCAAGACTTGTTTTTTGACCAAATGCTGTCCTTTGGGTGAATTTTGCTCATTATGCACTCATTATAATACCCAAGCACACCTCCATCCAAAAAAACTACCCGCCTCCACAGTGCGACCACTGCTCACTGAGCAACTCTTTAAAAACAAGGTGAAAGAATCTTACATCAATCAGAATAAAGGTATGTATGATAGAGTTCCTCAAGCTCCACCTATATGGTAAGAAATAGTATAAAAATAGCTTAAGAGAGGGGGTGTCAGGGAAGATACCACCACAGACAAGTCAGACACAGACCATCTCTGACTTCTGGGACCAGCCAGTGGTTAATGGTGAGACTGGTTAATCTCACATACTTGGTAGAGAGTGCATTTATACGCATCAATCCAAAAGAACTTGTAATCTGTTGCTTTAATAAATTGCACTGTTTGCTAATCTAGCTGTAAGAGCTCTCTATCCAAGCGTGCCTCAAACTCTGCTAATAAAGAGAGGCCGTGTGAACCCATTGGGATGTCACCAGACAAATCGGGCAGTAATGCTGAATGCCACCAGACAGACTGTGCATCACTGTGAATTTAACCACTAACTCCTCTGATAGCTGAGGACAAGATGGAATGTACACAAGGGGTTATTTTCTGCCAAATTACGTTGCCCCTTAACACACCAGTGCAATAGGAATGCACAGAAAGGTCAGCATGGCTCTGCTGCACTCATGAGGTGTGAAGCAAGCCCGTATTTAGCTCCTCCTGACCTTTCCTGCAGAGCTCACCTGCATCCCTGGGCTGAGCTCTGGTTAAAACACCAATGCACAGCCCCTGCTGCACTATTAAACAGAAGCGTACTCAAATAAATCACCTCGAACTTAGAAGATGCCAGTAGCTATTAACAAACACCCCAGGCCTATAGGTGAATGTAATTCAATATGATGTGCTTGGGCATGCAAGGTAATAGGTTTCAGCTGAATACCATGTGATGCAATCTCTTCAAGAGGAGGTTAAATGAGGCTGAGACAGGGACCAGATGGATTTATTTGGGTAGTGGGTTTTTTTTGTTTGTTTTTGTGTGCATCTGTCTCTGTGCTTAAGGTGAAGAGAAAGTAAGGAAAGCAGCAATAAAAACATGAGCTCTGCTACACACAACTGGGCAGGACTAGCACAGGGCTCAGGTCTTCATCCTGCTGAAACAAATCAAGCAAGCAGGACTATCCTGCCTTTCTGCACTTTCATGATCTGCTACTGCTGGAAGCCTCTACTGTTAAGTGAGCTGATTCAGAAGAGAACCATGATTTCTCCTCCCAGAACTATGAATTAAAAAATTTAAAAAAGGAATAAGCACCTCTCCCACACACAAAGAAAGCTGAAAACAGTAACTCTAGCAGCAGTTAGACACAAAGAGAGGCAGCAGTGATCTCACTCACATTTTTAGGACAGGTTTCTCATTACTGAACACACCTGAGCACTTGCAACAGAACCTGAGTGCACTTGCAGGCAGAGGCATTAGCAGCCACACCAGCTGGCACCTCTGCAAGTAGGCATCAGCTACAAAACCAGCCATTACCCGAGAGCACCAAGCACTCAGCTGGGGCGCTGCTCAGAGAGGTTTGCACTTGCTCAAATGTGCAGCAAGAAGCAAGGCAGCCCAGCAAGAGCAGCAGCCTCAGTAACTGGCCCTGATTGAACTGCTGCAGATTGGCCTGCCAGAGCCACCTCTGTTAACCACTGTGCAGAACGCTATCGAGGATTTACAGTAGTTAAATCAGGAAGTGAATAACCCACATAACTAGACAGTAAAGCACAATGAGGCATCGGGCTAAGCAGCTTGGGCCAGTGGTAGTCAATGCCTCAACACTTTCATTAAGAATGGGTGCAAATCATCACCTGGAGCACTTCACAGCCAGCAATCCCAGTCAACATGAAGGAAAGCTCCACACCCCCAGGCCCAAGGCAGGACCACCAGTACAGCAAGAAGATAAAGCTGACAGTCAGCAGCAGGGCTGTAAGAACAGAGCATCTCTGGCCTGGCCTTACCTAGGGCAGCTGACCCATCTGGCATGAGCTGCAGGGCACTATAAGAGGGATGGGCACAAGGCTTGCTTCTGGCAGCAGCTGGCAAGAAAGGCTTCAAGGAGCCCACTGCAGGGAGGGCAGCATAGGGCTACAAACATGCATGGCCTCAATCAGAGACAGCAGTTATTCCTAAATCCATTTCTAAATGGAAAAAGTACTCAATAAAAATCATAGCTTTAATTGCTATACATTTTTACAGCCATTTTTTAAGGAAGGATATCATAGACTAAGGCAACCATGCACAGACCTGTTTGTCACAGAAATTGGAAGTCACAAAACTGTTTGGACAGTGGCAGGTGCCTGGCAGACTCAGTCACACATCAGAAAGGCTGCAGATAACGGCAGGGCAGCTGGTCTCCTGTCACACAGATCCCCATTACACAGCCTGCCCCAAAGGACAGCTGGAACAAAGCTCTGCCAGAGGAGACAGAAGGAGCTCCACAGTCCCATGTCTCTCCTTGCCAGCGCCGGCAGGGAGCTGGGGAAGCTCAGAGCTCTTCAGCCAGCCTTTACACAGCTCCCCAGAACTGGTAACATCAGGGAGAACCACAGAGTCCAACAGTCTAATTTCTGGGTAACACCAAAAATAAGCACGACAGGGAGACAGAAGGTGAGAGTTTGGTTTTCACCTCCTTCGTAATGACAGTAATGGAGAAGCAGGAAGAAAAAAGCAAAAGCAAAGAAAAAAACTTGAAGTTAAAAGCTGTGACAATAAGAGTTTCAAGAAAAATAAACAAAGTGAACTACTTTGATTAAAACAGAGGGCAACAGGTGAGCAGAGGGCAGAAAAAAAAAAAGACTTTTCTAAAGATCTGTTTATGTTCCACTAAAGATCACTCACTCTTCCAAGGAGCAGCAATCCTCGGGGCTCCTGCCGCCTCCTCCTGCACTCACTGCTGTGGGCTGCAAAAGGAAGCCAGATTCTTCCCCTTTTATCTGCACGGATTCCCTCAGTCCAGGACTTGTTAGCAGAGCATTTCCTAACAGCACTTACAAATCACTACTGAATTTGTACCCGTTTAGCAGTAACCGGAGCAATATTACTGGAGATACGTGCCAGCACTGCCTGGCTTTCCGGCAATCCTCGGTGCCAACCCCACAGCTCCGCCTGGCAGCACCGATGCAGTAAAAAGGCACCTCCGTGCTTCGCGAAGCTTCCACCAGCTCTACACGTGGCAGAGCTCAGAGGCGGAACACAGCCCAGCGCCCAGCACCCCGTGTGCCGCGTGCTGCAGCCTGGAAGCCAAGGGCCGCCCGCCCGTCACTGATGGAGAGCGGTAACAACTGCCACGAGTGACCTCCTCCGCTCAGGGACAACCGCTGACAAACACTGCTCTCGTAGCTCTCTAGCACGTTAAATACACGTCATTAAGTAGTACTAATACGCGTTTTATTCAGTAGTCGCTATCCCAAGTTGGCCCTCGAGGCACGCGTGCCCCAGCTGCCCTCCGCCCGCAGAACCGATGCTCACGTCCCGCCCGCCCCGCCGCACGGAGCTCCCCGCGTTTCTGCCCCGCTCTCACCTCAGGCGTTCCGGGCTACTTTGCGGCTCTCCGAGCTGCGGACACCGAGATTGCGGAGCTCCGCGCCGGTTGGGCCGCGTCCCGCAGGAGGTCCCGACGCTCCCGAGGGCGCGGACGCAGCGCCGGGGCGAGGAGCAGCTGCGCGCTCACAGCCGTTCCGTGCTACGACCTCGGCCGGGATGAGCGCCCAGCCCGGGCAGCTGAGCTGAGCGACTCGGCCCGCCCTGCACAGCCCTGGGGAGAACGCCGCGAGGGAGCGCGTGTCGGCATCACGCCGAGCGGCCCGAAAGGACTCGTTTGTTGTATTTCGTGCTGTGCTTTAAACGACTGAGAGAAGCAACGGACGGCAGAGCAGAGCGGCGGTCCCGGGCCAGCGCCGAGCCATACCCGGGCGGGAGCGAGGCCGCAGCCAACGCCGCTCCTTGCGGGACACCGCGCCGCCCGCGGGGCTCGACCTCCGCCCGCACCGACCCAGCAGCACCGCGCTGCTCCGCCGCACCGACCCAGCAGCACCGCGCCGCGGGGGAAGGGCTGGGAGCGGCGCGAGGCGGCGCTGCGCGGGAAGGCGGTGGAGGCGCGCGGCCTCCTAGCAGCTGGGCCGGCTCCGGCCTGCACCTGGACCCGTCAGGGGTTACTTTCTGTAATCTGTCTCATGAAGAGTAAACAGGAACAAAAGCTATCCGCAGCCCGTCCCGCAGTCAGCCCAGACAAGGGCTGTTGGGGTTTCCACAGAGCACGTAGCTGGGGACAAAGCATAATGCAGGGTGTTGAGCTTTACCACCATTTAAAGCTCTTCATGCTATCCCAAAAATAGGGCTGTGGAGCAGCACGGGGCAGCCGTGGCCGTGCCTCACACGGTGGTCCCAGCCCCCTGTCAGGGTGCCATAATTTTAAGGGTTTCATTTGTTGAACATTTGTCACCTATAAAACTCAAAGAAAGGAAGCCCATGCTCTGGAAACCGCCATTTCCATGACAGACTAAAGCCAGAGGGCAGGCACTAACCTAATAAAAACTGCAGAGATCCATCTCATCAAGCAGATGGAAAGGCTCGACTGATGCATAGTAATGCCCCAAAGAGATGAAGCAGGGGAGATTCACCTTCAAAATGAAGACACTTGTCTTCCAGAAAACAGTGTAGAGCAACGCAGGAAGATAAACTAATAGAATCAAGCAAATAGACCCATCACTTTATTAGGCAAGCTGAAAAGCAAAACTGTGGAATTAGGAAGAAACTCAGTAAACCATGATGGAAAAGAAAACAAATTAGAGGGAACTAGGCAATACTGAGAAGCAGATTGTCACTGTCCATCAGACAAATCAGAGTAAGGTGGGACAGGGCTGGCAAGGAACAAAGAGCTGTCACCATGACTGATTGCAGTGCAGGTGGTGAGGCTCCTGTTTCATACATGCACAAAAAAGCTAGCAGGAATGAGAAGTCACTCAGTTGGCAACACTGAGCAGGAGATGTCATAAAGCTCCTTCCTTCTTTAAAGCTTAAGGGCTGTGAGCACAAGCAAGCACAGAGCTGGTCAGAGCGCAGCTCCACATTGCTATGGAAGACATGTTGCAAGAAAACTAGAACTCCTGTCACAGCAGGCGGGAGCAGCAGCAGAGATCCAAATCAGGCAGGATCCAGCCAGCAGCTGCTCCTCTGGCAGCTTCAGCATCACACAGCTCACACAGCTGGGAGCAATGTCCTTGTCACACCATACCATCTGCAGAGGCCCCAGTCTCTTCCAGCTCAGAGCATGAGAGCATGCAACTACCCTGTTTCCAATGAACTAGGCAAAGCTCAGATCAGAGGAGGATGAGATCCCTCCTCGTCACAAAGGTTTCCACACTGCATCTTCCATCTCTTGGAAGAGGGCTCTGATTACCTGATGATGGGCTTAACACAAAATTAATGCATGGGGAGAGCAGGGGGAGGAGAGCTGCAACTGAGAAGACAAACTCTGAAGCAGGTGGACTCGGGTCTCACACCTGAGCAAGCATTAAGTGTCTAATTAGCTCAATACCTCCATTTCAAAACCGGTTTTGAAAGAAAGTTGCTAGGAGTGCATGGCAAGTAAAGCAATCTGGGCAGAGAGGGCAATTCCGTTTCAAGTGTCAAATCAAGTTAGAGGCAGAAGACAAATTTCAGCCAACTCAGGACAAGAACTCTATGCAGAATAACATCTCACATAACTTGAAGTCAAACAGGGAGTCACCCAACAAATATAAGCACATTCAGGCAAGAGACAAGCCTGCAGGGAGGGGAGATAACTAGACTGCAGTTCTGTACATATTTGCCTCAAATCTGCTTTAGATGTTCAGGTGTTTTACTTGAATTTATACCCAATGTGTCTGATAACAAGAAAGATTTCACTGGTATGTAATGTTTATATATGTTCATAAATGGAATACTGAATGCTATGTTATTCTCTGAAAAGATTATATTAAAAATACTATTAAAAAATGCTTGCCTACCTTTCATATACTGTTTTCTCCTAGAAAGCTATTTCAGGATGAACAGATTATCAGTGCATTAGCATTCATATTCCAAATTCAGTATCTCTGGTCACTTTCTTGTGTTTGCACAGACCACTAACTTAAGGGCTATGTGAAATTGCTTTGGATGCTAAATAATATTGCAAGGAAATTGCATTACATGGGAGGGAAGAGAAATGTGACTTCGTTGTGATGACTCTGAAGTACGCTTCTATTTACTGCACTTTCCTCCCTCCCCCATCAATTTTCCAATTAGATAAATGTATGAGCACTGAGTTACTAGAGGCAGATAATTAAATATTTTACCTATTCCACAAGTGGCTCTTCATATTTGAAATAGGAAATAAGAGTATTCTGCATCAGCCTGTGTATGCACAGGTTATGAAAATCTGTATGAGATCCAGAGAATATAAAGATCTCCAGTGCTCTTTATATACAATAGCTAATTTAATCCACTGATATCAGGGTAACTTCTGTAGCAGCCAAAAAGAGAGTATTTTAGGGCATAGACTGTACTACTTGAAAGCTCCAAAGAAAAGTATTCACATCTGTACTATTTCAAATCCTAGTCTTCTATAACTCTGTCTTTACAGGACATCAATCACAAGAAGAGGGAAACTGTAAGCTATTTTCTAGTAACACACTGCCAATCGCAAGACAAATGTCAGATGTCACAAAATGAGAAGTAACCATTTTTCAACTTGGGAATGTCTTCAAATATATTACAATGAGACTGTGAAAAAAAATGACCCTTTCAGCTTCGTTTGTTCTGACAGCTGCCAGACCTCAGAGTTTGACATTTTATCTTCATACTGCAATAATCCTTATGAAACTTAAACAAGGCAGAGGGCAGTGGCATTATGTACAAAAAATTACAAACACTGAACAAAACCAAGTGTCTACTACTGCTCTTACTTGTGGTACAGAAAAAGAAGGAAAAGAGAAGCAGCTACTCCCACAGTTGTTATTATAATACATGCTAGGTATTAGATTCTTGCAAGCCAAGTTTGACTTCTGCGTTGCAATGCCATGCTCCTGATTGCCACTTGGGAAAACAGCATGCTGTTTAAAACAAAAAAAAAAATCAGGAAAGTAAATCCTAAACATTCCCTAGAGTAGAAAGTCACTCAATAATGTGTGCATTTAGTCCTTGACATTGTGAGGACACACTGACAACACGATTCCTGTATGGCAGACAATTCTTGTACGTCAGCCACTGGAAGATTCAGACATCAAGATCAGGTCATTTTCTCAAACCAGACCTAACTGCCCAAACATTGTGCCTTCTTAATATTTCGTCATTTTTGACAGTATGACAAACGCTAGAACATGAGTAGATTATTAACGTTAAATAATAAAAGAAAGAAGGAAAATCAAATTATACATTATCATAATAAAGTATGAGACCAGGAAAAAATTGACTGAACAGCACTGATGTACCAGGTTATCTGTGTCCTTTTCAGCCAGTCTGTCTCTGCTTAGCCCCCTCCCCAATAGTGTGATTATGCAACTCACAGTTCATTGCTTGAAAAAATAAGATTACTCTGTAGAACTCCTCCAAAAGAGCTCCAGTGGAGTCCAGCATTCTTGACAAAATATCCTGTTGAATAATATAGATCTAAGTTGTAGAGAGTTGTAGATAGAAGAAAAATGAAGATTATGTGCAAAGTCCAAAAAAATCTGCTCTAGGTGTTACCTAGGTCCAAATAAGATAACAAACACCAAAATAGTATGAAAATAAGCAAACCTAGAATACAATTAGTTTAGCCTAAAGTGACCGGACTGGCCTTCTGGATGGCTTCTGGACCTTCTTACACCTTTGTGCGGTAAGGCTCTTTGCAGCAATAGTGCTTACTACTTGAAGAAAAAACAACACTTCAATCAACAAACATTACTTAATGAAGCTTGGTTGGTTGTTTTTTTTTCCTGTGAATCATTGTGATCTTACTGTTTCTGCAGAAGCAAAAGGATCAACATCTCTCATTTTTCTTTAAAAAGTTAACAGCACTTCTTATGGCAAGGACACGTACAGAGAAGTAGACGTGGAAATATGATGTCAGCGGTTTAAGCTTGACTTATAAATGCACAGCTATGGGCAACGAGCAAATCTGTACCAATACCAACAAGCACAGTCCAAGCAACTGAAATAACAGGATCAAAGCCTGAAGTCTGACCAAAAATATAATCCCAGATTTTTGTTTTCAAAAACACACAACTGGAATTTGCAACTGCAGCTCCTTAATTGGTATCCATGATACATTTAGTGCATTCAAGGCATGTAATTTCGTCAACACAAGTGTGCCTCTCAGGCGGTACACCAATTCCCATGATGTTGGTTATCTTCCTGCTATGTTTTTGTTCCTTGTCTTCACATTCAAAATAAAAGCAGTTTGTCATGTGAGATGCATTGTAGGCTCAGTGGAGAGCTTAAAAAAAATAGTAGCCATTGTGAGGAAGGATCAGTATTTGAGAATGGGACCTTGCAGCTGACTTTTTGAAGAGCATAAGTAGAAAAAAAAAGGAATTCAAGAGTCTTTTCCGCAGCCTGCAGCTTATACATACCTGAGATTAATTCTCAGTTCTCTCAGTCTCTCCCTGCTCCTGGTGAAACAGCACCAGGATGGTGATGACTTCTACAATCTGCAAATTTACCAGCTGCGGCCGTGCGGTTTAGGAGGGGTGCATGCAGAGCTGGCACCTCAAGTCCATCTGTCGGACAGGTAACCACTGCACCTCGGCGCTCCACAACCCCTCGGCCACAAAGCAGGCGCTTCTCATCCAGGGCAGCCAGGTGATACTCACAGAAGTCAATCAGTGATGCCACCTGCTCATGAAGAGGGAGTGACTTGTATTTTTTCTGAGCCAAACAGAAGAAAGCTTCAACAAAGGCTTGCAAACACATTCCTGCAAGGAAAGTGACTTTAAAGGAGATTCATAGCACACAAACATAAAAATATCTCATTTCTGTGCTACCAGCGACAAATGTGTATGGGCCAGGTATGAACATAAAGTTGTGCTAGTTAACATATTTAAAACAGCAGCCATTTACAGTGTGAAAAAAAACAGGGAAAAAAACAAAAATCAAAGACCAAAAGACAAGGTTCTGTCTGCATGTAACACACCTGAGCCCATTCAGTGTCTCAGTACAGCATACGCCCAGGCTGTGTTGCAGACAGCTACTTCACTGAGGCTATTTCTGTTTTTACAAACACCAGCCTGACCAGCAGCCTGAGCCAAACTGGTACTGCAAAGACTGCTTTCAAGATGCTGTGCAATTAAACTGATGTACAACCAACTGTGGTTTCTGTTGCCTCAAATATTAAGTTGAAGGCAAATCAGACACACACTCACATACTGAGCTTCAAGGAAAACATTTTGTTGGTCTTTTTTTTCCCTGTATATCTCCTCGATGTCTTGGCTTGTGTCAATCAAGACTCAAGCATTCTACAATACAAGTTTTATTTCGACTGAATGAAAAACCAACAGCTGAATCATAAGAAGGGAAAGTGGTGCAGTGCCAGAGAATTCTGCTGCGATAACAAACTCTGCCCCTTCACAAACAAGAGTACACTGCACTACAAAACTCTTCATGTGTTCTTTAATCACATCAACCTGATAACAAATTACCACAGCCAACGGAAAGAAGGATTGCATATTAACTCTAATTATTATATTTAAAATGTTAAAATAATGCCTAATTTAATTTTTCCCCTGTAGAACCATTATAGCTGCCCTGTGTTTTAATTGGCTCTCCCAGTTTGAGCATACACTCTAAGAAGATCAGTTTAGGATGAGGTTTGGTTTTTTGCACGTATTTTTTTCTAACAACATTGGTTTATCGATGCTGCAGGAAGAACACCTTTTCTAAATATTACAATTACATTTTGAAGTATAATTTCTCTCAACTACGACTGCAGCTGGGGTCGCTTACGATCTTGGCTGTAAAACAGCTTCCAAGAGAACTGTTGGGTTATCGGAAAGCAGCAGCTGCCAGCTCAGTAAATTATTTTATCAGTCACGGTGAGCTGCAGGCAGAGAAAGCACCTTTAGCAACATCCAACTGCCTGCTCCGTCAGTGACACTCGTGTGAAGCACTGAATGAACAAAGTTGGAAGCTGCTGTTTTACAGCAACAGTTCTCTGTGGGCTACAGCTGGAAGCAGGCCAAATGCAAAGACAACGGAAGAGAGTGGGGGGGTTGCTAAGGAAATGATACCAGCTAACCACATAAACCACACTGAAATCCTAAATGCAAATACTCAATTTCCCATAGGTGTCATATCTGTAGAAAAAACTGATGAGACACCACTGACACACTTGGAAACTTCTCCACATCCGTGAAACTGAGCTTCTTGGTGTTTCAGCAGAGGAGACGTACAGGTCTATTATCTGCAAGGTATACCTGAAGCCAGCCTCAACTGGGAGAGGTTTTTTTTTTTTTTAATTAAAATGTCAAAATAGCAGAAAAGATGAAAGATTATATACATTGAGCTCCAAAATCAGCCTGGGCATCAGTTCAGCTGGGCAGCACAGGAGGGGTTTTCAGAAGCTTTTAGAAGATGTGACTAAACTTGACCCCTCAAGTGATGCTCTGCTGCCCTGGTGCTGTCTACCACATTAATACCTGAGTATTATTCCAGAAATATATATGAAGCAAGTATACTTACTTTAACAACCTAAGTCCATAAAATAATCAGCAAAAGAAACCCTTTAGTGATGTTTTGTAACCACCTATTCTCTTGAGCAAATAATTTGCTTTAGTAACCTGAGGTAAGCACACAATGCAATTTCATATTAAGCAACAGAAAATGGGGCATCCTGGTATTATCTCCAGCATCCAGTACTTTAAAGTCCCCTAATGCTGCATCAATAGTGTGCTGCCACTTAGGACTAAATTATATATTTAAACATTTACAAAACTTAGGTTTGAAGAGGTTTTCATTGCAAGAAATCCTTTCTAAACTTCAGCAGAGGAAATACATCAGAAAGTATCTCCCTGATCTGCACACAGTCAGCTCTGGGCCCAAGGGTTAGCAGTGTGGATCCAGCACTATTACAACCATTTCTCACCATGGGGAAACTAATTACATCTAAGAATGCCTGTCCTTCAGTGTGAGCAGCAGATAGGAGCCAAACTCACAAAAGAAACCACTGACATTTCAATTAGTTTGTTTTCTTTTGAAAGGAATTTATGAGAAATCTGTCTTACAAGACCCAGGAGGGAATGCAGATGAATTCTCCTCTGGATACAGGTAAACTGAATAGAGTTTGTAACTTCAGAACTATACAGAAGAGATTTGGATGGTCTGAGAGGTCTGGGCTTTTTTTTTTTTTTTTTTTTGTGTGGAGCTGAAACCAACCTTCATGTCTATGTATAAAGATAAAAAAATAATCCATGTAATCATATTTTTAAAAGGAAACCAAAAAGATTGATGGGATGCTTATTAAATAGTGAGCTATTTTCTGTAATAAGCAAATATTTTAAGTGTAACTGTCTAACAGGAAGGTGTTTATATTCATTTTCCCAACCACTCAGCTGCACAACCAAGAAGATACGTGATGGTAACAGAGGAAATCACCAGGGGAGCTGGGAATAACATCAGAGGCTAATAAACATTTTCCTTTTGGCTTAAAAATTCTAAAGAATTCTTACTGCTGTTCAGCAAACAGCTTTCCATAGCTGCCTTTCTTGTCTAACATTTTCAAGAAATATATTTTAGTTTAAACGCATTTTCCTAACAGAGAGGTAAATAGTTCAAATGCTGATGTATCACTGGAAGGGGCACACTGAGTATGGGCCTGGCACCTCCTGCACAAGGAACTCCGAGCAGCTGAATGGAAGTCCCAGGACAGGAGAATCCCTGGTGGAGTAGATTCATTTCTTATAGAAGCCTTTTAGCCATATTGAGTATATTCTTACATTGAACATTACAACCCACACTGGATGTAAACAAGTCTAAAAGCGACTGAGGTGACTAATGCTCTTACATGAACAAACAAGCATCATTTGCCACAAGGGGTGCTCGTAGGGAAAGGCACTGCTAATCATCCTTAATAAGAGCCCATTTAATAGTGAGCACCGTGTGAGTTCGTATAGAAATCAATTGTCCTTCCCTCAGCCAGCACAAAGTCAATGAAAATGGGAAAAAAAAAAAAATGAGTATATAGTTGGGCAACTGGGAACTCTCTGGAAAGTAATATGGGTAGTTTTCTGTGTCCCCAGAGTAACCTGTTTGGATGACAGAATTAAATCAAAATGAAGTTAATCATATTTATTTCTAGCTCTATCATAGGTTTTTGTTTAACTTTTTGCTAGACTATGTAAGCTGCTCCAATAAGGACGTATCTTCCTTCACTGTAATTAAGTTGGAAGTTCCACTGGGAATGCTTTTAAATGTTCTCCTGCAACAAGAGTTATGAATGCTAAATTACAAGTGTAAAAGGGGCTTATAGAAGATTTATGCCATTAAATAACTGGAAACTAAGAGTGATCAATTCTATAGATACAGGCAGACTGCCATGGAAGTAGCTAGGAGTTGTTGTACATGCCCCGGATATACGTGCCTCGCTCCCATCATTTTTACTGAAAGCCTCAGGGGTGCTTAAGCTATCAAAACTACAAAAAAAATAAAAAATAAAAAAATCACCAATTTTCATGGTCTTCAAATACAAAATAGCATTACCTGATTCTTTGTGATCAATTCCCATGCTGTTCCACCTTCGTGTGATATCAATGTATAAGATATCTACAGAAGCCATTGAAAAATTGCTGTTACTGAGCTTGCAGTTTCTGTTAAAAATGAACAACAAAAAAGCAAAACATCTGATTACTTCCAAACTTCCAAGCCATAAAAACCCATGCGTGGAAAATTCTCTCTGTATCCTAAGTACACTCACAGATTTATCTTCTGTTACTGAACACTGCATGGAAAACAGCAGCATCTCTGGGTGGATCTTAGGCATTTGGTGATAAGCAAATGTGGGAGATCTGACACTTGTGTGGTCTGAGCCCACAGGATAGTGTTGATCAGTAGATGAGACTGAGCCATCTGCCCTGGATTGCAGATGCCTGGCAGCATTGCTGGAGCTAGTGCATGTGCCAAAGCATCGGCCAAAAGCTCCAGCCAGGAAAAAAAAAAATCTGTGACCGCTGCTTATTTTTCTAAGTTATTTTTTAGAATGAAGAAATTATTGAAGGGGAACAAAAATTTGGGCAGATAGTCTTTGAAACCACCTGCCCACACACATCTGCAGGCAAATCACAGTTGTATGCCATTTCACTCTTGAAAAAAAACGAGGGATATATCACACAATCTGAAAAGAACAGTAAAGACAGCATTTTGGAGGAAGGCTCTGCAGTGGGTGTGGATCGTCTGGTGAAAAGTAAAGAAAACATTTGCCAACATTAAAAAGTTGAATTTACCATGCGTGAGGAAACTGCAAAGTCTATTTCATTGAGATATGACAATTTATTTTAGTATCATTAAAAGAAAATGTTGGCGTTTATACTGTGTTCATCTGACAAGTGCCAAACTAAGGCTTGACTAAACAACAGAGAATACAGAACTAGAAAACATCCTGCACCGATCTGTAGATAGAGCAGATGCCCTCAGTATTTATATATCTGTTATTTGTATAAATCTAATTGTTTATATTCATTCCTGACTGCTAAATGCATCTGCATAGAAACAGAATTTGTATTTTAGGAGTACATCTGCAGCTGCTGCTGATTTCTTTTGTCATTCTCAATGGAAGACAGAAAATGAGATATTTGTACCATGACTTGAACAGATACATCCATAAAAAAGAGAACAAAAAAAAATCCTGCAAAAATAAAGCACGTGAAAAAAAAATAAATTGAGTTCCTTGCCACTGTAAGTTGCAATTTCATGATGTAAATCCTTAGTGTGCAATGCATCAGTAACTGGCATTTGAAATCCTTTGCTTTGGCCTGGGGCCGATGGCTATGCCCCACAGCTAGCAATCAGATCTCTAGTGACCCAATTTCCGTTGTCATGTTTCTAGAAGTCTCAGGAATACAGCTGTGAGAATGTGACATGTTGACTAGGACTGCAAATAGTATCTCCCAAAGTATCAGTGATCTGCTGTAGGATAAAGACCCACATTTCCATTAGACATGGTTTCTTAGGTCAGGCATCCTTGGATTTTTTTTTAAACGTGCAGTGGTTCAATGAACTTCAGGGGAAAAGTTCCTTTAGAAGGCAGCACTGAACCTACCAGCTCAAAGCGTGCCACTGTTAGGGCCTGCACTTATCCAACAAGAGCTCAGTGACAGTAGTACTGCCCAGCAGGACCTTGAGTTTCTAGCTTTTCTATTATGCCATTCCTAAATAAAGCACGTTACAAACCTTATAAATGTCCGGAACCCTGTTGGCCCCAGTTTTGTTGTCCCTTTGACACCAAGAAATCGGATGAACAACGCAGCCACTCTGTCCACGAGTCGCAGGTAATTAAACTGCTTAGCATACTTTGGAAACACTTGCTTGAGACAAAGGGAGGGTAGGCCAGCCTCTGTGTTTTTGCTGGTCTCGTATTCCGGTCCACCTGCTGGTCCCGCATCCAGTAGATCCTCTCTGGTTTCTGACACGTGCTCTGAAGTCTGAGATCTGTAGCATGTAAAATAACCACATCCTACGTTAACCTTATTCATGCAAGATCCAACATGTTCTTTCTGCATTCTTTTTTAAATTACAGAACGTTATTTTATGAGATTTTTCACAATAATTTATAATCTTCCATAAATACTGAAGTCCTCTAAAGCAGAAATCATGCTATTAGAGTATCTAAAGAATAATGAGCAGAACGTTACCTTTCAGAAGGTAACAGACTAATGTGCCTCACATCGACAAGGAACCACCAGAAATGCCAGTGTGCACTGACAGTCAGCAAGTTGAGATTAAAAATTGAATTTCATGAAATTTCATGGAGCATTTCATGGGAAATGCTTAGAGATTATTATAATCTAGCGCTATTTAAACTTATTTTCCAGTAACGATTAGAAGCTTCTACATTTCCTGATAAGTGAGGAACAAAAAGCACATTAAGATACATTTGCAAAGAAGCAATTCTAACAGCGCATTCAGAAGCGATACGCTTCACATCAACGCACACTGGCACTTCTCAGAAGACGATGGCTGGGCAATCCCATTATTTTTTCTTCAAATCCTCTGTGAGTACTGTCAAAATACATTATTTCATCTTCACTATTCCCTAAATAAAGCTGATGGAGATAACAGCGCTCTGAAATTAACGTTATGTGTTTATTCAGGATGACGTGTTGTTGCATTTCTTCTGTTTCTGACACACCCAGATAAAATTAAAGATTGCTACTGCTGTACGTCCCCAAAATTGGACAGCTGTGGTAATTCCTTGGCACCCACTAAGCATCCACACATTTTCATTTTCTTCCCCGTCGTTTTTCTAAGTACATATCATCAGAAATAAGTATAATTCACACTGGGTACTAAAAAACGAGCACTTTTACTACCCTGATCTTTTGTGTTCCTGAACAGATTTAGTGTCCTTCATCAAGTTCTTTTGGAGCACAGAGTAACAAACAACATAGTTATTATCCAACCACAACACTGTAAAAATTATTGAGCCAAAGCTGTAGTAAAGCTGTACTTTCCACTTTGATACTTGGAGGCAAACTTCCTCAGCCCACTTGCACCCATCCTGGGGTCAGGACACTGATCCACTGACACCACATCTTCTTCCAGTCCAGGATACTTGAAAGTAAAGACCACTTACAGGAAAAACTAATTAGTAACTGCAAAAAAAAAGTTTGAATTCAATTGTGAGATCTAATTTCTAAGAGCCACTTTTGGAGTCTAGTTTTGGACACTCTTATAATCCAGATTTTGAACTTATGCATTCCCAAAATAGATGAGAGCAGCTCACCAACATCCGACCCCAGGTGTGCTCAGCACAGCACCAGCACGTGGAACCTCTCACTGGATGTCACCACTGAGTACCTGTAATTGTGACCATTCTTTGGCAAGACAAGAAATTCTGAGTCTTTAAAAAATAAACAAACACTTTAGGTAAGGCAGATGGTTCTTCAGTAACACTCCTCTGCTGCAAATAGCAGCAAAGTACAAAGGTAACATCACATAGACATTTGCTTAACTGAGGACAAAAATTACACACTCTTAGTTTTTCTCACGTGTGACTGGATGGCAATTTCACTGCCACTGAGTGCCTTCTGGAGGCCAAGAGAGTGACTGTGTGCTCAGCCAAAAGAACAAGTGTGCTGCCACCTGGGTCTGCTGATGAATTTTAATTCACATCTTCAGCCAGTTGAACCAGGCCATGAGCACATGGGAAACCGTGTTCTCGGGAAGAGAGAAGGTTATGTCTGTAACACAACTCTCATTTAATTAAGCCTCTGTGGAATTGTAATCATGCGCTGCTGTTCAGAGAAATCCTGAAAGCTTCCTAATTGTAAATTCAGGAGTATTTTGGATTGTACATTATTCATTAATCGGTGATTTCAGTTAAAAATATAAAACTTTCCTTTAAAAGATACTGGCAGAGCAGATGAGATTTTGTTTTTCCTTTTAAACAGAAAATACTGAAGGACGGCATCATGGAAGTCCTTCCCATCCCTCGGCAGAGGCTGCAGGGGCTCCAGCAGCACAGCTCCAGCTCAGGCCTCACCTGCACGTCTGGAATTCCTTCGCATGCACCTCAGTTTGGGCCCTCAAATAAGTCACTGAAACTTCTGACTGGGAGATCGAAGATGCACCTGAAAATTCATTGGCAGAGCATGATTCAGGGCTGAGTTCAGCTGACATTTTGGCACTAAATAAGCTACAGTAGTGAATGGCTATATAAGTGAGGTCAGCCTCAGATTCCTGCTGCAACGACAGTCCCTGTAGCACCTGAGGAAATACAGTGGTTTAGAAGAAGATTTTTCCAGCCTTCTGCTTTTCCATCCCATCTCCAAAAGAAGAATTCAGCAGTAATAAATGAAGGTAACCAACATTCCAGACACGCTGCTCCTGGGAAATGAGGAGCCTCACAGAAAACTCACCCACTTTCCACAGTAATGTTTGTGGAATTCATCTCCCTCACATTCCCAGAGCAGCTCTGGAGACAGACACAGCTCATTATATATGAGAGGTGAGATGGGACACCTGCGTAAGATTTTAAAATGCATTGTCTCCACCAAATCACAAACGTTAACTTAGCTGCTTATTATGACAGGGAAACATGCTGTTCTAGCACAGAGGTGGAACAACAGCTTTTGGCTGGGAAATTTAAACTGGCAGTGTTATCTTCTGCCCTGTGTTGACAGAAAGCATCCAATATGCACACGAACCCTGGACATTCAGGGTAGGGAAAAGCACATGCAGAAACGGAATTGGACTCCATGCTCATGTAATGAGTTTCTAAGCCAATACCAAAGGGCTTTTTCAGCATCAGAAAATCTCTGCAATCTACCACTGACTTTCACAAGTATGTTGAGGTTTTATTCCTCCATTACAACAGGGGGGTCAATCAAATCATATTCCTGTGTGGATAACCCACATTTATTATCTTGTGTTTCTTCTCTCCCATTTCTGTCCCTGCCACAAGCACGTGGCAGACATCCTGTTCAATATCTGATCCAAGTATTCACACTCCTCTGCAAGTGATCAAAGTCCTCAGCAACACGATATGAGTACGTTGAACGTCAAAGCCAGCCAGAGCAATCCACTGAGTTTGGAGGAAAAGCTTTGGGTGTCAGGAAAGCGGACAATGAAAAGCATGCAGAGGCTGTTTCAGTGCTGTAAAGCATGGGATCACTTTTCAGGAGTGCTTTTAATAAAACGGAGACCTTCAGAATCACGCCTGCATCAGATCCTGCCCCTGTCAGTGACACTGAATTGATACACAGACTTTCCTGCCCACTCACCTTAACTGCAGGCATTTACACAGCCCATATCCAGAGTGCAGTCCTCCACTGCTTCCACAGACAGTACTTCAATAAAAGTTTATTTTATGCATGTCAAGTCAACATAATTGTATGCACCCAATCTCTGTGTGGTCTCAACTAATTAAGCAAAACTGCCAAGCTAGGTATATTATAGCCAGACTCAGTATCTACAAAAACAGAATTTTACTGTAATCTGCACATTTTTGCAAGGAAACAGTGCACAATTTTTTTTATTTTTATTATTATTATTTTTTGCCTTAGTGATAATTTACACTTGCTTGCAATGCACATTACATTTTCTTCTGTATCTCAGCTGCCATCTGCCATCTACACACCTTAGGGGCAAACTGGATGACATAACTGCCCAGGAGTCAGCCAGTCAAAGATGGGCATAAGCACTGTGGGGAAGGGATCAGGAACTCCAAAATTCAGAACAAATCTCTAGAAACAGAAACCTGCAGAGACTTTCTCTATTGGCTCCTTCCTCCTGAGCTGTCCAACAGGCAAGGGGAGGAGAAGAAAGCTGAGACCTGCAATTTAAAGCTGCTCCTCAGAATTAATTGTTCTGACTGACACAGCTGAGTCAGGCTGAATGAATGAAAGGTCAAATATAAGGTAATGCTTCTGGTGCCATATGGAATAATAGCAAGGCTTAATTTCCATGCTCACGCCTGACCTCAATACATTAATTTCTCTAATTCCACAGCTCACAACAGATCTTTCTTTAGAAATTATCAACAGTGGAGAAAATATTAACTGCATCTTTAAAAAAAAGAACTGCAATTTTAAGAAAGCTTATGGAAACAACATCCAAGACTACTTATCTTTTATGCATGAGCACTAACTTATTAATGTTTTCTCCATCTATGTCATATCCCTTTCATTTTGACTGGCCTTAATCTTTATGCAAATACAAGTTGCTAAGGGACAAACAAATTTGCAACCGCTAATTAAAGGCTGCAGCATTCACAACATTTTGTATGCTTGCACAGAAAATTTGGCTGTCCAGTTCAAAGCAAAATCGGGTAAGAATTGGAACAGTAGAGTTCTAAGAATGCTTTATCATTTATAGCACTGTTAGAAGTGAAAACTAAGCAAATTCTTTTATTTTTTTCTTTTTTCTTTTTTTAAATCAACTGACTACTGCTTACCTAATAGAGGGAAATACTATGTTCTGGATTCTGAAGCCGTAATTAATTCCCTCTGCTGAGTCTCTACTCTCAAAGCAAGGACTACATTAGCAAAGTTATAAGCACAGAAGATTTTGCATGACAAATCTGCCTACCCACCCACTTATCACCGCTGTATACAGATCTCCCCCAAGAAACTGATACGTGTCACTGGAGGCCGCAGGTGTGAACGTGTTCCTGCGTGTGCACTCCCACCATTAAATCACTTAGGAAATAGTCAACAACAGAACAAAGCCTTTGTACCAACCATTCATTAATTGACTTTTATGAACTAATCCGATTACTTTTATCAACACAGAGACTACCAGCACTCACAGGATGTGACAGCAAGAAGTTTCAGTCTGACTGCACGTTGTGTGAGAAATCAGCACCTTTTGTTTAGAACCACCCCCTGTTAACTTCCTTTCAAGGAAGGGTTTCGTTTTCATTACTCCTGATAGATTTTGCTATTTGCTATTTGCTTTTTGCTTTTTGCTTTTAAGGCACTTCTATGCCGTGTATTGAAACCAGCATTAAATTAGACCACCAAGGGTCTTACTATAGAAGAGGCAAAAGAAAGAAATAAATGTTTAAGCAGAAAACTGGACGCCCCAGGGGATTTCTTCCCATAGGAAAACTGTTCTTAGAAAGCAGCCGTGATTATGCTAAGGTGGCAAAGGAGCTTTACCCTGCCATCCAAGGGAGCAGAAAGCGGCCGCACAACTGCGTTTTATCAGCAGAAATTCTCCTATTAAAGCAGGTGAATTCCACACTCACAACATAACACTGCTATGATTACGCTGCTGCTAAGTCGTGTGGCTTTGCTTTCATTCTGTGGCAAATGGGTGCCAGGCAGTTTTATTGCTTTCTTATTTTTTCAGAGAGTAGAGACCAATTATTATTTAAAAATAAGCCAATCATCCCCCTTTTCAAAAGACAACAAGCAGCAGAAGTTAAATTATAGAGAACATCACTGCCCCCAATACATTAATTTCTGTCACTATGTCACTGTAAAAATTTACAGCAGATATAATCTCTTTGAAGGGGGATCAAGTCATAGAAAATACAAGCCTAGTTTTAAATAGAATTTTAATTTAAATGAAAGCTTCAGGGAATGATGTTTATGCTGCTTATCTTTCATACCTGGTGATTAAGTTAATTTATACTTAATGGAAGAGGATATTTCTAATCCCCAGACAGGCTCAACATCTGTCTGTGACTATGTTTTTGGAAGCCTTAAGCTGCTCGTGATTGATGTAATAAAACCAGGATCCTGCAGAACCGACACCTGAAAGATATCTGTAAGAGGGAAAATGTTATTTTTGCCTCTCAGTGCCTGTGCTTAAGTCGAGCCAAAATCCCAAGCACTTCATTTTGCCATCCCTTATAGACCTGCTTCGTACTCCCACATCGTTATTATTTGAGTACAAACAGGGGAATAAGGGAACAGTTCTCAGAGACTGTTTATGATCTAATATTCATACTCACTTTGTGCACTGAGAACAAGCAACTTTCTGATGGCCTGAAGCTGATGACAATAATAAAGCTCCTGCAACAATCTGAGAAATAATCTCCATTTTTCCTTCATCCCTCATTCCACGTCTATTTAAGAATGAATGCTAGCTAACTAAACGCTTGCATTTACTTCATAGTTACAACAGAAAAAGATCTTGAAAAGAAAATATTTTACCAGAAGAATATATAATTTTCACCTTTCTGTCCCAGCAATCACAGTTTTCCACTCAGAAGGAAACACAGGCACTCCGTTCTGAAAGCTGATGCATTTCCTGATGGCTGTTTCCTGAGGTGCTTGAAACATAACTGTCAACCTGTGCCACGTATGGAAAACTGGCTGGCAGTGAAGCCCTGCTTCAACACAAAAGCACTAGCCTCTTTCATGCTGAGGAGATGTCCTCCTTGGAGGCTACAGTGCATGGCAGAAGTAACATCTGAGAACATAACAGACCTCTCTATTATTTTCACAAGCCAGTTCACCTCTGAGATGAAAGGAAATGGTGAACATCACGAACATTTACAGTAATTTCTCTTTCTCACTCAGAAACAGGAGGACTAACCCTGCAAAGCACCTACATAAGCACTTAAATATTAGATAACATCAAAATTACTATTTGTTTTATATCCTATCCAGCATAATCTGAGCAAATTCAGGCCGTGCTTACTACCAGTTCCCCCTTGTTCAGCTGAAGGTTGGCATCAGCAATGGCTGAACACAACAAACAGGCATTCAACAAAGCTCCCAGGAAGGCTTTGAAGCATTGAAGTGTTTATGTTGACGTTTTTGACTTTTTGTTTGCTTCTTTGCTCTTTAGAGGGAGGGGGAAAAGACAAAAGAAGTTTATTTCCTTTGAATTCAGTCAAAGCAGGAGCACAGACCAAAGGCACTCTGACATCACTGCTGTCACGTACCAACCAGGCTCCAGCAGCCACCAAGCTCCAAGCTGTGCTGCCAGGCTCCTTATTACCTCAGTGAAGCCAACTCAGTATTCTTACAGCAGCCACTGCTGCCGGCTCTGAGATGCAAAACATAGCATGCCTTAACCCTGATCTCGTTACCTTTCAGATTTATTTATCACGTGTAATCAATAACTGAATTCAAAGATCTATTTGGGCTCACTGCCTCCACGTTCACTTCTATGCCACGTGGAAGGATGCTAAGCAGCCGCCCTGCTTTATGCCTCACCTCCCTTCTTCTTGGGCAAACTTTGAAGATGAGAGCAACTTCTGTGGCCACATTACAAAGACCAGAGGAAAGCGAATGTTCTTACAGAACCTGCTTTGTCTATGTATTTTATCACAAAGATACTCTTTCCATTTGAGAATTATACGGAGAGGAAACAAAAAGACTTCTTAATAATGAACTTAATGTGCAATACTGTGTGAATAGGTAAGATGTAATTGCCACAGCATGTTTTGATATGTGAGAATGCTTGGAAAGTTCCCGTGTTTATGGAAACGCTCCTGGCAGGTCACATTGCTTAGTTCCTTTTCAAACCTCCTCTATTTCCAAGCTAGAATATTTAGAGAGAAAAAAAAGAACACATGTCAATAACAAAGCAATTAGATAAGCTACATCTCAAAACGTTACCATTCAAGTCTAATTGGACACAATGGTCTCCATTTGCAGTTTGATAACATAAAAACAGAGCGAGGTTCACATCAGTGCTAAAGGCACTGCAGTGTGCCAATTACTGCAAAAATATACTGCATTTTTGGACCAATTAATTCCACAGTGTTGGAAACAAACCCTTTTACAACTCTGCAATTCATAACAATTCTCACCCATTGCATTTTTTAAATGATCAGGACCTGTCATCAGCTTGCTTGTTTAGGGTTTTCTAAGCCAATCCTGCTGTCCCTCCACATGGGGTCATTTCAAGGGATTCAAAATAAGACTGAATGCACTCCTTATGTGGAAGTTAAAATACAATCTTTATGTTTGAGATATGTTTAAATACAGCATAAGAGCAGATGAACACAGATTCTCACAGAATTGTACTACTGAAAAATGGCTCTATATTTTGTTGCAGTGTTGAAGGTTGAAAGAAGATAATCATAAATTACCCTTTCATCAAACATGGGGTCATTCTGTACTGCTTGTGAGAATGCCAGTAATTTTCCCCAAGTCTTATTTTATTAGCGAAGGATTGTAAAACACAAGAGATGAAAATAAGCCAAAGAACAGCATTGAGAAGAACCTTTTAAAAATCAATGCTAACATTCCAAATGCTCAAAACAGTAAGTTATGAATCAAGCTACGATACTGCATAGAAATGCAGCAGCTCTAAGCTTTCAGTAAGGGAGAAAGTAAATGATAAAAGGATCACTGATGTCAGTCAGATTGGCAATAAGTAAAGAATTCTTTGCAAACCTCAGTAACCACAAGGGATATTTACTGAGGATTGTAGAATCAAGCCTGAAGTCTTTCAAAGACAAAAACTGAAGATCCTCTGCAATATTTATATATGACAATAATACACAGACTGACCTGATTTACTACCAAACCCAACTTTGCCTGCAGTGGTTTGATAAAGAAAACCATTTAAGTGAATCATTGACTTCTTTCTGTACCTATGCTATAGGTAGCTATCTTTGAAGATACATTAATATGCTCGTTTGTATTTAAGCCACGCATTTTTAGTCAATTAAAACCTTTCAGATTCCATAGGAAACACAGCCACTTACAAACTTAAAAATTTTCACGTTCTATGAGAAGATTTTCAAAAGAAAATTGATAGGACCACTTCTACAATACATTCACATTATTTACCACTGCTCTGGACTCAATACTATGCTTTCTGTTGCTCTAATAAGCACTTTTGTGGAGCTTTCCTTTAAGTGGCTCTTAAAACCAAGATAAAACTTTCGGTGCATCAAGCAGTGCCAGATCCTTCGCTTTGTTTCATGGAGGGACATTTCATATTTCAGCTCATGGAGTTTCAATGGGAAAAAGGTTAAGAGCTCTTAACAATGAAGCAGATAAATACCTAAACTGCAAGAAGAGAGAGCAAAGATCAAGGCACCTACAGCATTTGCTTCACAAAACCAAACAAGGTAGTTGAGGCTGGTTCTTCCTGAGCAGGATGGGAAATAGCAGCAGAAATAACAACTACCCAATTGACAGAAAAACAAAGTTAACGTTCCACTAATCTGAACTGAAGTAACGCTGGCAAACATCACATTTAAAAGTCATCCCCACATGTCTAACTCCTCAAAAGCCACACGGCCTAACGTAATGGACAAGAATTGATAGTGAAGTTGGCAGATTGCCTGATGAAGGAATAAAGCAAAAAGCCCTCCAGGAAAGAGAAAGGGTTTAATTCAGTGTATTTCCAAAGGGCTTTGGGAGAATGATGCTGAATATGAATGCTCGGTCATTTTGACTGATGGAGAAAAGAATTGTGTCAGCCTCTAAAATGAACCAGAGTAGAAAGATCAATCTCAAAAAAAGCCATTCATATGAGCTTATAGACTCTCGGGCAGGAATAAGGCTTGAAATGAAGAGGTGGTGCTTGAGAAGCATTTGAATAGCTGAAAACCTGACCAGACTTTCAAGCGATAACAAAAGAACACAGGAATCAACCTAAAGCTGCAGGAGTCAGCTAAAAAAGTCAGTCAGCAAATGGAAACCAAAATATTGGTATTAACATAGCTAAGTTTATTACCTGCTTATTTTTATAAATACTAAACTCGCCCCATATAATTCCAGAGGCACTGACAGCCCCACGGAAGGAATCACTGCAGAACGTAAAGCATTGGCTCTCAGAAGCACACACTGAGGCACTTTACAGCAAAGCTGAAGAACAGTCGTTCTTTGCTGATCAGCAGAGCTGCCACACCACTGCCACCCCACTCAGCCTCTCCATGCTTATGCCCCGAGTTTCAGCCTTAATCCACCCCACCACATAACCATAACCTCAGAACATGCAGTGAGATAAACACAGTAATCAATAGCAGGAAGTGACTCTCTCGTCGTCAAATCTGGGATAATCATACTCAAGATATGTGAAAATATGCTCTGCAAAGATAATGTGTGCACCAGGAGAGGTTATGGAACAGCAGGAAAGTATATGGGAAATAAAAGAAATGCAGCCATCCAGGTGACTTACTGCCTTTTTCCCCCTCCCCTTCTCTACAGATTCCATATTCTCCAACTGGAAACTGGTAGCTTTTCCCAGTACCAGAGAAAGAAACTGTTTAAAGTGAGAAAGATGTGTCATTCGTACAGTAGAAAAAATAAATCATCTTTTTTTTGTTTGTGTGCGCAAGAATAAAAACAACAATATATTAAGTTCTACCAAATCTTGATGAGAATTTCTTCCTAAATACATAATGCTTAGAGGGGGGAAAAAGAGTCAAGTTGAAATACATTCGTATCTCCAGGGTGTGCCCTGAACAGAGTGACATCAGCTGGTGTCTGCATGCTGAGCCTGCAAAAACATTTGAGAGAGACCACGCTGGGGTTCTTACTGCTCAGAAAAATCAGTTAATCACATTTGACATTTGCTGGAGCCTTGGAATCCAGAAGAGAATCATGCCCAACGTATTGCAAAAAGAAGAAAAATAATCACAAATAAGTTTCAAGGCTGAGTGCAAATTAAAAAAAATAACAGTATGTATAGAGAAGAAGCACTCAAGAAAAAATAAACTACTGATGAAACAGTACAGTAAGCTATAAAGCAAAAACTCTTCTTGTGGACACGACAAATTGATTATTTTTTTTATAACCACCATACGTTAAATCACATTTAGTTTCCAAAGTGCTTCAATTCTTTATTCTGTCAGCAGCAATTCCACTGCTGAATAAAAGTCCCTGTATTACTCAGGGGGCTGCACCTCCTTTGTCTCAAACACGTAAACAAAGCAGATTTTATTCCACGAGCAACTCATATATCTTATGATGATAAACATGGCGTAAAACTATGGCTTCCTTGTCAAAGGAGTAAAATGCTTGTTTTCTGCCTTCAGATATATAAAAAAATAGGCATGGAAATCCAAGAGATCATACTGGGACACAGAAGAAACAACAGCAACACAAATACAAAGAATTTTCTTATTATCTCCAGATTAATTAGCATTAATAAACCAGGACACAAATATTCTCATCAGGACAGGAAAGCAGCTCAGTAGCACTGATGGAGGATAGAAGTGAACTTCTGAAGGCTCTTAGAGCAGAGCAGCTCCAAGTGACACACAGCTTCCAATGGCACCGCCAGCCAGACTGACAGCCAGCTGAGAACACACAGGATTTGTACACAAGGCTGAGTCTCCTTCTTGCTCCTGGTATTTAATGCAATTTTAACAAGAATAAATTGCCAACAATTAAGTGAATATTGAAATGAACATCTTTTACTACCATACAAATTCAAACTTAGGCAAAAAAAAGTTTGCAATGTGTTTTAAAATAGATTTTCTGTTGGAGGCACAATATAAACAGTGATTTGCATCAGCGATCATCTTAATTAAACAGCTGTTTACATAAAGTAACATTGATTTACTTCAAATGCTGCTTGGTGTCAACAGACCGTTCATCTAACTGTGGAAGTTTCCTTTAGGCTCAAGTCACTTCTCCCACCTTCAGCAGGCTGCACACAGCTCCTCCACTGCAGACAGCCTGCAGCAATTTCAGTACTGCTATGCTTTATACAAGTTGTTGGGGTTTTTTTTGCAGAAACATTTTGGAGCACAGTGCAGCCTCCTACACTGCATCCCTGTGTGACAAGGTGAGTGCAGCCAGCCCTTCTGACCACACTGGCTGCTGCAGAGTGGATAAAAGCCCATGCTGGGATCACTTCCTAGGCACTGTGAAGGGACACACACCCAACTACATCCTGCTCCTTCTCTTCCTCTTGGCTTTGATTTGCTCCCTCCTGATGATACGATGACCAGCTGGCACCAAAGTTCTCCCCTGAATCATAAACTCAAGGCAGAAGAGCTAACATTGCCTAAGCTGCAAAAAACACCACTATTGACAGACGTTCAAACCAGAAATCAACAGTTCTGACCATCACCAGCCTCTATTTATTTACTTTAATACATTAATAGGACAAATTTTGTTTTCCCTGCTGCCAACCACAACAAGACTAGAAGTACTACAATGACACATAAAATACTGTCCAGCTTTCTACATCCAGGCAATCATCTTTGCCTGGAAAACCTACATGGATGGCATTTCTCTGTGGCTGCTTGTAGAAACGTTTGGAGAAGGAATGGAGGAGCACACTTTAGAACTAGCTGAAAGGCACTGAAAAGAGTGAAAGAAAAGATAAAAAGCAAAAGCACTTCAAAACCTTTCACTGGTGAAGACAAGGCAAAAGCAAATGGGGCTCAGTCCCCATCTCAAATGCTTTTACTTGGGTGTAAATCTTCACAGGCGATGAGAATGAGATCATCCTTTACTTGAAGCTTACAGTCAGATCCTGCCTTTCTTAAGAGGTTGCGTGAGCAAGCCCTTGTTCAACAAGTACTTGGAAGCTGTCACACATGTCCTATGTACCCATAGGAGAAGTTACAGGGATGCCACCCCAAGCACTAACAAACAAGACTGCCTTAAGGTGCAGGTACGCAGATATTCGCCAACAGATTATCCTGAAAAAAGCAGCATCACTGATGAATTCTTGCTGGGAAGAGCCCATGGTTTGTCTCATGGCTGAGTAATCCTGTTCTAAATTATTTAGCAGTCAAAACATATCAGAGAAGAATTCTCTGTTGAATAAGCTTCCCAGACACATGCCAGCATTCTCCAGCAATTCCTTTTTGTAATCATCGCTTGCCTTTTTTCCATATCTAATGTGTAATTAAATGAATGCCCAACATTACATCAGTGTAAAAGAAAACAAAACCACCAGTTGCATAATTACAGGCTAAAAAGAGATCTTGAGTTCCACACACTGAAGTAACCTAAAGGGTGAAGTTCAGCACAGTATAGGCAGACTCCTGCACAAGATGTCCTATATGCCAAACCCACGACCTCTGTGCAGCACCGCCTTTGGAAGAAGCCTCATCTTTTAGTATTACTACAGTACAGAACTTGTAAATACTGTCATGTCTTATCCAGGGGACTATTTGGCACGGATTAGAGAGACATTCCTATACAATTATTTTGATTATTTCTTTCCACAAGAGGACAACAAATGTGCCCTTGAAATCACAGAGCATGAATAACATCTTTAAGCTTGCCACTAAATGACATAAAATACTTACTGAATATCCTTCCTCTTTTTTTTCTGGGGGTCCACTAGACGAAGAGTATCTCTGATAACAGCTACTTTCACTTCTTCATCAACAGGACTTGGGACATTTTCAAACACCCCAGGAGAGAGCTTTAATTCAGAAAGGAATGGAATTATTTAGTGTAGAACTGAGGATTATTGACTCTTCATCTTCTCAACTCCGTGTGCATCACATATGTTTTAAATACACAGCGATAAGATTACAAAATACTTCTTAAAGAATAAGCAAATATCTTAGTATTTTCAGTATGATGTTACAACAATTTTAGGAAATTTCTCCAGTAACCCAAAATTTAGAGAAGAGAGATTGTTGCCAATATTACCATTTATATTATACATACAAATGTGAAAAAAATTCAGCAATCCTCTAAATACAGTTAAGAAAACTGCAGGGGATGATGAATAAATGTATTTATGACAAAGACGATGGAGAGCTTTCACAATTGCAATAAGTCAGATTTCAAGGGTATAAGATTAGTAATGATTTCAAAGCAGAAAATTACAGAGAGCCTCAGAGTTTTCATATTAGCAGACAGCCTTCATATCTCAGACAAGGAAAAAGACCAAAAAACCAATCCTAGACAATTTCATTCCCATATCACTGTCATGTTGAGAGGTCTTACCTCTTGCTCGTGCTCTATTCTCATGCTGGGGTTTGCATTTACTTCCAGCAACATGGGCTTCAAGTTTTTCATCAGGAGAATGTCAAACCCTAAAATCTGTGCATAACAAACAGTGTGTTACTTTCCTTCTATTTAAGGTGTTCTTCTAGAGAATGCAGTGGTCTTTCAAAGGTCAACATTCAGGTGGAAGAAACATTTGAGGGACAGAAGACAAATAACTGAGAAACAAACAATATTGCTGAATAATTACTGCAGCCATTTGACTTTGATCCTAACATCTACTTTCATACTACACCCAGCTCTAAATACTGCATCCACCAACACAGAATTTCAGCATTTATCACAAGTAGGTCTCATTAGGCAACTGCAAAGCTTCCTGGCTGCATCATCCAGAAGCTGGGAACTGGAAAAAAAATGTTGCTGCTAGTGATTGATATTCTATACAGTAACATAGGTCAGCTGATATTTCTGAGGTAAAACTTGGGTAAGAACTTTAGCTGTGAACTCATACAATGCATTGTTCAGGCTGCAGCTGCCATTCCTCCTTCCACCACACTAACAAGTAATAAGCAACAAAACAAAGGGCACATCCAGAAAGTGAATCCACGCATAGAAATAACTGCATTCTTGACAGAAATTCCTACCTACCTGGAAGCAAGTTGGCCCAGGCTTTCCTGCTGGGATGTCAGACTGATAGTAAACTTTCAGTTCTGGTGTCAGTGCAATAATTGTTTTAATCACCAGTGAAATTATATCTGACCAAACCTTTTTGACATCAGCTCCTCTGGAAGACAGTCTGCACAGAATGCTTGAGAAAGTCCTCTTGCTGCCAGTGTTTACGTTGTCAGAATGGATGAAATTCCCACTGTGGACATTTAGTGAGTAGTTAGTTAAGTGCATAAAAACCTGGTGCAAATTTTTTAGAGTGGGTTCTTGATAGGGCTCTGTACAAAATCTAGAAAGTCCATCTTTGGCTATATAAATCTCTAAAGGTTCTAAGGATTTCAGTAAGACATAAAGACGAATGTCAAATTTCAGCTTGTCAACAAGCAGTGGTTTGCAGATGTACTCCTGGACCACTGCCGGGCGGCTCTGCAGGCTCCCAGCCAGCCTGACGTCGTTGGGGTCTTTAATGAGGTAGATTCCATCCCCCTGGCACCCGCCATCAGGTTTGACAATAAAAGTGGGCTTCCAGGACGGATCGCTCTCTTTCATCATACGAACCTAGAATGAAAATAATTAAACTGAAGGATGCTAATTAGGGGAGAACAGGAGCTGGTGCTACAAAAGGCAGAAAATTACATACGTTAACAAAAAATAAAGTAGCACAATCTCATCACAGTAGTAGCAAAAGCCATATAAAAAATATAGAAGATGAACAGCAGTGACAAGCACAAAACTAAATAAAAGAGACGTGAGTAGAAAGTTAGCAGTGCAGGTACGAGGACATTTTCTTGAATAAGCCATTGTATAAACAATTCCAGGAACAACTTCTCAATGTTACGCACCAGTTCATGGAATGAAATGCCATGTAACTCACCAGGTCCATTTGACCTGTTCACGTGTATGAAACTGTTAAGTTAAAATTCTGTGCTGTGTTTTGAAATTATGGACAAAGGAAGGCAGCTTGCTTGTTGAGATATACATGCAGACAAACAGTGCAGGGAGAAAAAAAGGAAGCAGGAATTTCACACAGGTAATATCTTTTTCACAGTCAGATACCCCATGTTAGTAAATCTGGAGCATATTGAGCCATATACAGACATTAAGCAAGTATCATGAATTTACTAAATAAAACATACACCTTACACCTCAGTTGCTACCCACCACCACTCTCCAAAATGAAGATTTTTCTAAATTGCAGCAGAATTCCCACTAGGCCTGGCATGCAACCATTAGCCTTCCTTCAATGAAGAGAAAGAAAACCTTATCACAATCTCAACAACTCTTACCAGTGGCTTTGATTGTATTAAGAAAATCTGTTCTTAAATCACAGCAATGCAGATGCTTTCCTTAGATGTACACTTTGTGACATCAGGAAAGAGGGAAGTTGGGGGACAACGTGACAAATCAAAACCTTTGGATGAATGTGCACAGCACTCCACACCTCAAGCCAGAGCAGATGCTCACTGCGCTCAGACATTCCCCATTCCTGTGCTGGTACAGCACGAAACAGTGCACTCTAGTGTATGAGCCTGCAAACAGCCAACACCAGCATCCACACTGGGTAATGCACTTTAAAAGGCAAAAATGCATGGAAAAGTCAACAGTCAGAATACATTTAGCCATTTAACATCCTTCACAAAAATTGCTTCTGCTCTGTAGACTTCTTGAAAATGGTATCAAATACTCCTTATGCTAACCAGTTCTCTGAACAGAAGCACTCCAGAAGCAGGGGATGCTCCTGGACGCACGCAGCCCAGCCTCAGCCACCCCAACAACTGGGCGCTGGTTTAAAAAGGAACACAGGAAAAGGTGGGTGGCAGTAAGAAAACTGTGATGCTCGGGCAGAACCCTGCAGTGCCTGCTTCAGGCAAGTGACCCATGCTAGAGAACCCTGCTGCTAAAAGCCTTCCTACTAACTACAGTGGAAATACAAGATAGATCATTTCAACCAGGACTTCTCTCATGGCCAAGCATCGCACCAACCGAACAAAGATCCTCCTTCAATCAGGTCATTCCAAGGCACAAAGCACCACACTGGAGATTGGGCTTACATAAACTGCTTGTGGATAAGCAGGTCCAAGTAGATCTGCGGCCTTAACGTGCAAAGAAGGAAAGCAGGGTTTAACTCCTGGCCTTTTTACCAGTAAGGAATAATCTTCCCATTATGTGATGCTACACCGCATAGCGAAGGATTCTTTCTAGCTCTCACTTTGCTAAAGTTAGCATACCAGAAGGGTTTGTGGCTAACCTTAAACCTCCACAGCCACACGATCTCTTCTGTGATTCAAGCTGTACAAACAAAGAGCCAATCATGATCTACCAGGGCAGAAATAACACAGAACCTCTGTGAAGGGAGCAGGGCAATCTGCCTGCTGCTCTCCCTACCCTTCATGCCTCAGGCTATTTCTGCTCTGCAGCAGCAGCATTTCTTCAGAAAAAGATAGTGCTTTCTGGGGACTATTGTTAAAGATGGCAGGCAACCCGCCTTTGAAATTCTGCATTTTAACAATCGTTGGTTGCTGTCTGAGGTCAGAGTAAGATGTGCATTTACTACAGAGGGGGGCCAGGACACTGTAAAGCCTAAATGCCAAGTGCTCCCTACACAATGGCTTCAAAAAACAAAAGACAACACATTCCCTGATCTGTCATCTTGTTTGATGAAGAGAACAACGCATTTTTTCTGACCAGCAAAGGCAGCACGAGAATCACATAAGAAATTTGCTAAAGAAAAGACAACTTGCATTTCAATCCAGGCTAACAGAGATGTAGTATACTTCAGTTTGGGGTTTATGTTCTTTTTTAATTAAAATCCTTGCGATATGTAATGCACTCATGTTTCCATAAAGTACCACAAGGATACACGAAGGACAGAGTAACCCCACCGATTCAGCAAGAAACCATTCTAAAGAAAGAAGGAAAAAAAAGACAAGATGATTTGCAGGAAAGGTCTTAATCAAAGCCAGACAAGTTAATTTAATATGATGGTTTCTGGTATTATGAAAGAAGATCAATATCTCATGCTCAACTCTTTCAATTTAAGGGCAAAGGAAATCATTTTCTGAGGTACAGGCGAGGCCCCCTGCAGCTCCAGGCTTCAGCACTGTGCACACACTCCCTCCAGCTGTTTGCCTTCCATGCAGCTACACAGCTGTGTTCCCAGAGCTGTTTCAGAAGTGTTCCAGATAGTACTGACGCTTTCTAGGCCATCAACACATGCTAGAGAGTATGGGTGGGAATAATAATCCAGAGTCAGCCCATTTGTCAGCAATCTGACTGGCTTGAACACCACTGATGGTTTCTTGATATTCAAGATATTCCTGAACAGTCATCTTCAAGTTCTCCCTCAGCTCTTTAGAAGTGACATGTGGAGGCCGCTTGGTCAGACTGAGAAAAATCAGTCGTAATAAAATCCATTCGCACGAAATATTTCTGTGTACTTAGCTGGACTTGTCTTTAAAAACATGCCAGCCACTCTCAGTCATCAGCAAGAGGACAGTGAGGTGTCCAATGGTGAGAAAACTGGATTCAGCTGCGGGTTTTCCTTTCCTGAGAAAAACACTGGCTGAATGAAATAGTGTCTAAAGAAATGCATATGATGAGAAATGCATATGATAAGATTTGACAGCTCAAAGAATAGGCTATTCACGTCTATAACTAAGAGGTACCCAACAGCTGAAAACCTGATTAAGCCACCAAAAATACCCAGTGCTGGAAATTAGACTGTCCAAATTAGATTCTTATTAAAAATTAATCACACTAGGCCTATTCATCATCTTTGCAGACAACAGAAAGAAGGCAATATGAGAGTAATCACAGTCCTACTTTGAATCCCAAGCTAGTTACTTTTCTGAAATTGGAATTTCCTATTAAAAATGAATTCTTATCACGTAGATTCCAATAGATCCTTCTGTGAGAGTGAAGGGATGATTACGGCAGCTCCCAGGAGATGTGCTTATCTGGAAATCATCTTCTATTATGGGGACATATTAATAGAGAATAGTTTAGAAGACGTAAGTAAATACTTAAAACAGCCAAATAAATATTTGCTAATTAAAACCAACTTTTAATCCCACGTTAAAAATGCGACTGCCATCTCAGTTTAACACAAATGACAATGGGGAACTGCATCGTGTTGGCACTTCCCCATACCTGAAGCTCATCTACAGCAAAGTTAAGAGCACAGCTCTGTCAATGATTACTGGCTTCCAAAGCATGAAGGATAAAGATGAGACTGGCTGTAGTGCTTCTACAGGAGGGAGGCAAAGAGACAGTGGAAAAATGAAAGAGTTGTCAGTGCTTTCGGCTGGTGCTACGCCTTGTTGTACAGGACTTACATTACAAACTTGTGCTAAGCTAAACAAACTCTTACAACATAAAGTATAATGTTTGATAACAAGAACTACACTTCTCTCAAACACAGATGGAAAAACATATGCAAAGGAAACTCCTAGGAGCGTGGTGCTGGACATCTGTTATTCTTGGAACAAAAACCAAATTGTTTCCACTCCAGCAACTGTTCAACCAGAGCAGCATTTATCCGCAGTGCCACCTGCTGACAGCGTGTCCGCAGAGCCCACCGCTCAGCTCAGCCATGACACGCTGACACAGAACGGCTCCCACGGCAGCCCTCACTAAAACCACACTGCCCCACTTTGAGCGTTTACTTCCACGTTCTTTTCACTTACCTACCTGCCGTGGCTAGATGGATCATTCACACTCCTTTTACTCCTTCTAAAGCAACAAAGCTGGTGTACTATTGGGATTTTATTCGCTTTTTCCCTTACTTGTGGTGCCATAGCAGTGCCAGCACACTTGAAAGAGTCAATATGTAAAGATATTTAACCAAAGAAACAGCTGGATGAGATTTAAAGCAGCAATTTCTCAGGAAGATATTCATACTTAACAGCACATACTACAGATCTCTGTATTGAAGAATTTAAATCAGGCAGGACAGACAAGACACTTCAGTGATAACGGGCCCAACGAGACACCACACTGCACAGACTGCTGGGCTGGAACTTCCTCAGTCCTTTTACACTCAGTAAAATATAGAAGCACCACGTTTAATTTTCAGACAACACTTCCACTATTGCAGAGAAGCATCGTCGTTTTTAAATCTGTCCTAGAACATAAAAAATTAAAAGCAGTGCATCCTGACTATATCCAACCTCAAGGAAATAAATAAAAAAAGATGTCATCCTTTGCACCTGGAGAGTGATTTTAAGTAATTTGGTCAGTATGAAAACTGACACTGGGACAACACACAACAAGTTACATTGCTCTGAGTCAAAGCAGCTCACCTCGGTCACAAAGAGGGGAAACTCCTCGGGCAGAATCCAGGAGCGAGGATAGAAGTTATATTCTACAGGAAACAAATCCTGCATCGTTCTCACCGCCCGGCTCAGCGTAACCTTACGTACCATCTCCGTCATGCCTGGGAAAAACCACAGACAGTACTTAAACACGGTGAGGGATCCGCACCGAGGTCTCAGCCTGACCACAGACTGTCAGATCACTATTCACTCTATTGGCAGGCACTAAAGCCACTGCTTTCAGTAAAGCCAAAACAACTTTTAGAATTTAAATTTGATAAGAATACTTGTAGCGCTCCCCAGATGTATTCACAATGTATACATTATTCTAGGGCATAAGAAGAAGTCAATTAGTTATCCAAAACTCGGAGCAATAGATGGAAAGCTGTAGCCCAGTGGTAGCGACTGCCTTTGTCACAATCCAAAATTACTGCCCTGCCCTGCAAACATTCCAGGAGAGGGAACACTTTGTGTTTACTTCACATTCATCTACGTAACTGTCAGAAAGAACAGGTTGGTTTGGGAGCAGAACTTGCAAAGCCTGCTTTCCTGCAGTTTCCAATCTCATGCTTGGATCACACCACATCCAGGTGAGCACGAGCTCTGCTCTACTCTTCTCCCAAGTCAGAGGCATTCGGGTTTCTCTTGGGAGTTCATTACACACCATCAAACTTCACAACAAGGTTCAGGCTACAGCTCCTTTCTCAGTAAGGGCAGCAGCTGTGGGTTTTCTTCACAAGACCTCTTCTTTAAGAAAAGAAATTTAGTAAAACCAGGCATCCAGATACATCCAGCAACATTCCTGGGGATCACTTCCAGTTCTGAGGGGCAATGTGCTCTACTCAGCTACCATATAAAAGCTAGAATGCAGCAGGTGTAACAGTCATGTAACACTGAGATTTAAGCCACCAGAAAATGATAACATCTTCTATTTGAATGTGAAATACCTGGAGACGTGAAAAAGTTGGGTAAATAGAGCATGAAGTTCAATGTCTGTGGTTTCTTACTCTCACAGCATACTAACAGCAGCAATAAATCTGAAGTAAAGGGCTTAGATAAGTCAATATCTAAGCTCTTAGTCCTTATTTAGAGTAATCTCAACAGGGATTAAAAGAGAAAAAAAGAAGCTTAATAAAAGTAGAATAGTCATAATAAGCTGAGAGCTGGCATGAACTCTTCAATATTGAAAAGACATTTGGTGAGCTCTGCTTTGAGCTTCTTTCTCAGCTAGGCATATGAAACAAAACAGATTACTTCCAATTTTGGGAAAAAAAAGATACAGCACTGTTAAAGGTGTTAGGTAACATACCTATCTCACCTCAATAATAACCTAACAGTTTCCCCCATGGATTCATATGCAAAGTTTTCTTTTCATCAAAACCTTTATTTGTCCAAAACAAATTTCAGCCCACAAACTGTTCAAGACCCACATTCTGATATTCACACCCCACCCCAAACACGATTCACCTACCAAAAATGATTTGGTAAAAATCTGACCAGCCAGTAGGCAGATGAGTCCCATAAGGAACAGCACACAAAGTTCATGCAGTCCTGTTTCTAACAGCACTTGTTCCAAACAGAACCAGAAATAACGTACCTGGAAACTTGTTGACTTGACCTGAGAATATGTAATTATCGTGAAACGATACTCCATGCCAATAGATATCACACGGCAGGCGTCTGCCAAAGGGAAACTGGAAAACAGATGAGAGAAGTTCTGAAGCAACCTGGCAACGCTTCTTCATGTCTCATTTCTCTAAACGCTCACATTAAGCACAAACTGTCCAGGAACAGCACAAAAGAACACATGCACTGCATTTGGGTTGCAAAACAGAATATTTTATCAGATCAAGATGCTGAAGTTGAGGATGTTACACCAGGAAAGGTTTGTAAAAACTTACAAACAGCTGTGGCACACGCTCTGAGAAATCTAGAGCTTGTTATCAGCCACAGTTAAGGCACGACTTGTTTGTAATGTAAAATGCTGTTATAGAGAATAAAGTTAGAAATTCTTACTTCTAGAATGTAAAGGCACAGCAATAGCAAGCAGCTACCACTGGGAAGTAAACAAACTCTGATAGTGCTCTTGTTTGGGTTTCTTTTTTCCTTTCCAGTTTCAGGAGTTAATAGCAGCCATCAAAAGAACAGAACTAGAGGTCTCAGAGGAATTGTCCTCGCTGGCATTAATAAACCAACTTCTGTTCTTAAATATATCACGATGTAGATGTAATGCAAAGAACCCCAGGGGCTGAATTTTGTTGTATATACACTGAGTCTGAGCTCAGTGAGCCCAGCCGTGCTCCCTGCTCAGGGCACAGGAGCACTGGGTCAGCAGTGCTGATGTAAGTTAATACAAGGAACAGTTGCCATGAACTTTGCAAGCAAGCAGGCTTGCCTTGGTGCCCCAGCTGCAGTACATTTGAAATGGATTCCCTAGTCCAGATATTTGAACAAAGTAACAACACATTTACATGTTTCCTTTTATGTTTATATATTCATTTCTGGTAGCAATAGTAACTAACAGCAAAAAAAAGCTCACAATTCATCAAACCATTTGTCAAGCTTTCCACTATTCAGAACTAAAGCAACGATTCCCACTACGTTAAGGATTACTGCAGCCGAGGAGCTCCTCCCTTTCACACGAGACTTCACCACAGCTGCTAAAGGCAGCGGCCCCCAGAGCCAGGGCAGCACTGGTTACCTCTGCTCCCACACAGGGATGCTGGACTTCTGACCGTGGCACTTCCAGGACATGGAAGCTTCCGAGTGAATTACTTCCCCTGTTTGCTACTTTAATTAAAACTAAAGTTTTTATCAGTGAACACCTCTGAAAAAAATTAAGCTCCCTTAGCAGCAGATTTCCTATTTCTGTCACATAACTATTTCCTTACTGCTAGGGATGAAATAGCCCATAGAGCAGACACAGAGGGTTCTTTGCTGCTTTCATTGCTATTCAGCCCACAAAAACTGTTTTTGTAGAAGCGAAAATTAATTCTGTTCGGCTCTGAAAGACAATCAGTGGCCTTAACCTCTCCTCAGGTGCACCCAGAATACAGATGCAGCACGAGGTCTCACACAGCCCTTCCCGCTAAAACCTGCACTATTTATTTATTTACTGAATGAAATTGAAATGAAAGGAACAAAATTTGCATTTATATAACACCTTTCATCTGCCGAGGATATCAAAGCACTTTACAAACACCGCACAGAAATCGCTTTGCAGAGATGAAGGGAGCACGTGGCTGGGCCGGGAGGCAGCCGTTCAGCCCAGAACCAGCGATTCAGACAGCACAGCAGCTTCACCACTTCTGACAAATCAAGATTATTTGGATTTATCCAACGCTGGGATCTAATTCATCTCCTGAATAAGCTGGGACGGATTCTTCATCGTCTGCACTACATGTTTGCATAGGAATAGTGTTTGGAAAGGAACCCACCAGTCAGGTCAGTTGACCCACTCAGGCAGTGCTTGGCAGACGAAATTAATTGCATTTGGGTAAATTGGGTCTTCCTGCAGCAGTGTGAAGACATGGGGTGCCCGTGGCTGCAATCTGCTCCTGCAGCCCGCTCTGCCAGGCTGCCTGCTGCTCTCCAGCTCCACAGAGCCCTTCTGAGGTCTCCTTAATTCAGAGGCAAAGGGCATTTGTCAGGGAGGGCCAACAGGAGCCCACAAAGTGAACGGAACCATTTTCACAGCTTTGACACAATTCATCGTCAATCATGGCCGAGCTGCCTGGCAGCTCATTTCTACCTTTAGATTGGAAGCCAATAATTTAAATCGTCCCACGGGTCACATCACTCTGTTCCATCACATTTAATGACAAGTTAGATGACTTGTCTCCTCGACAGCCTCCCCGAGCTTCACGTTTCCAAGTATTTCTCTGTCTCCATGCAGCCCAACAGTAGGGCGAACGAAATGCCGGATGCCGTGACACCAACGCTGGAGACATCCACTTCTTCTGTTCTCCTGGTAATTTAAGGCTACTCAAAAAATAATTTATTGAGTGAAAAATAAACTCAGGATGCCCGTTAGTTCATTGAGCACATTGCGTTCGTTTGAAGAACGCAGCACTGCCTCAGACAGTCCCCCCAGCACTGCCAGTGCCAGCCTCCCCAGCACACACTGAGCCTGCTGGAAGGTCCCCCGTGTGCTGCAGGATGGGGCTGTCCTGGCCAACAGTTCAGCTTCCTCACAATTCCCCTGGCTGGAAAACAGTTTTGTTTGGGGTTTTTGTTTCAATGTTCTCATTGCTTCTGACAAAGCATTCCCAGAGTCTTTCACCCTTCCCTCACACATCAGTGTCACAGAATAAACTCTTCACTGGTACCAGCCATATTTAAAGTGCTCCTCTCCGTTTTTTTCTGTTTTTTTTTTTTTGTTTGTTTTGTTTTTTTTTGTTTTGTTTTTTTTTTCCTCCTCCCTTTGGGTTAATGGTGGTATTTGTGTTAATTTACTAACATGCCCTACTAACACTGGACAATGCCATAAGCACAGGGAGCACCTCACAGTAACAGCCTGTGACTGAACCAAAGATCCTCCGGTAAATCAAGGCACCTATAGAAAGGAGGTGTCAGAATGTACAACTCACATGTAAAAAAGCTCCCAAAAGCCTTTATGACACGGCACGACGTTGTCCAGCAGACAAAAGTTATCACTATCAAGGAGTCCACCTCAAAGAGCCTGGTAACACATCTCCTGCCCAAGAAAATACGTAAGACAACAGGCCCAGCAGCAAACAGAGAGAAGAGAAACAAAACAAAAGCAGCAGTGGGAGAAACAGTGACAGGACTGTGAGAGAAGGACCATGTACCAAGGCAAAGCCCAACGCGATCAACTGGAGAAGCGTAACAGAAGGGAAGAGTGAAGGACCAGCCCCTCGGACATCAGCATTGCAATAGATGCATTAACACCTGCTCCTTTTTTTCACATAATTTTTACTGGTCATACAAGAAACGATGGATGTGTTCCCTCTACTGATGCTGCTGTAACAGTGAAACTATTTCCCAGGCTCTTTGCCTGTAAGTGATACTGTAGTATCACACTGCTACATTCCTAAACATTTAGAAGGAAAGAATTCAAAATGTTACGCAACTTAACTCAAAGAGTTTTCCTTGGATTTCTCTTCCACAATGCAAACAGCACCAGTTACAAGATATCACTAAAGTTTTCCTTCGTTACTCCACCTCTTGGGGCAGGAGGGCCTGAAAGATTATCTGATTTGTACACTGATATGAGAAAATACTTTCTTGACAAAAAATAACCCCATCTACATACATATTGATCGCTTTTCTATAAGTGGATGAACATTTTATAAGCGTATATCTCAGTGATTTGTTTGGGGAGGGCGAGTTATTGGCCGCCTCAATGGTACAGTCAATGGCACACAACAGAGAAAGTACCAATAAATAATTAAGACTAAGAATGGACCAGAAGAGAAGCAGCAGACTAAATGGAAAACATTGACAGAACTACTATTGGATGGAGGAGAAAGGATACCAAGGAAGACAGCAAACACAAAAAGATTAAGTGATGCCAAAACTGCTGTTGGGGGATGCAGAGTGGGAAGGAGAATGCTGGTAATGCAGTTTAGAAAGGAAAAATAAGAATATAAGAATCAAAGTCAGTTTGGAGGGCAGGAAACCATGAATGAAAAATGCAGGAAGCAAGATACGCAGTACAGTAAAATCTCAAGAAATGAGAAAGACGAAGTTAACTGATAAACATAGCTCATTACCAACCAAAGCTGCAAGGGTGACTTACATCAATGCCTAAAAACACCCATTGGAACGGTGCTGATAAAACTTGGCCAAGAGCACAAAAACCACAGAAGGGGGATGCCCCGCTCTGCCACCACTGGGCAGAATGCAGCACAGCTGCTGGCAGATGCACCACGGGCCAACTTCCAGTTGCAGGAGCAGGAGGTGAGCTTTTGTAGCTTTTAACTCTGACCTCTGAGGTGATACAGAATGCAGTGCCTGCCCCACACCGCGCAGACTAATTGTGAAAAGCACCGGGTGCACAGAACCACCCCGTGAGGTGGAAGGAGGAGCCGGGACAAGGCAGGGATCCTGAAGGCAGCGCAGCACGGCGCACAGACGCGTCCCAGCCCAGATTCCACCCCTGCTCCGTGCCCTCGACCTTCCCCTCCCAAACGCACTCCGGGCACTCTGCTGCTCGGGGCCGGGCTCTGACGAGTTCCTGGAGATGCCCTCAGAAGCAGCCTCAGCTCCTACAGAACTATTTTTAAAGTCGCCGTGGAAAAAATCTCTGCACTTCAAGAACTGCCCAACGGCAGCAGTAAGACAGAGAGCAGAAATCAGCATTTAATGACGCGTGGTTTGCTGCAGCTCCGCGCTTCCAGGGCAGCGCTACCGCAGATGCCGAGCCGCAGGAAGGGCACGCCGTGCCGTGCCGTGTTCACCGGTTTCAGGATCACAGGACGCGCCGCGGAGCGGAGCAGAACGGAGGCGAGCGGAGCGCGGCCGCAGTCCGCCCGGCCCCGAGCGAAGCCCCCGGCAGCCGCCACCGCGCCGGGCCCCGCGGAGCCGCGCTCACCTCCCTCCAACGCAGCTGCCGCAGGCTGATCTTCAGCGCCTCCAGCGAGGTCTTGGCCTTGGAGCTATCCACGGTGACTCGGGGCCGCCGGCCCGGCCGGGCCCCCCGCTCCTCCGGCCCGCGCCGCTCCCCGCCCCGCGCCGCCCGCCCGGCCGGGCCGCGACCGCGGCTCTGTTCCGCCGCCGCCTCTTCTCTCGCTTTCCGGGCGGGTTCGCCGTCCCGCGGTCGTTCGGCGGGGAGCGCCGGGGATCCCGGGGGTTCCTCCGCCTCCCGGGCCGGGGCGCAGCTCGGCGGCGGGGCCCCGGCCGGCTCCATCCCGCGCCGCCTCGGCCCGGGCCCGCCCCCCGCGCGTCGCCATGGCGGCGCCGCGGCCCGTCGGGCGGTTCCCGCGCTGCCTCCGCCCCACCGGAAATGACGTCAAGAGGCCGCCGCGGCCATCTTGGAAGCGGGCAGGGGCCACCCGCCCCTTCCGGCAGCCATTTCGGAAAGGCGTGGGGCGGGGCGGGGCGGCGCCGCCATCTTGGAATGGGCGGTGCGGGAGGGCCGTCCCCGGCAGCGCAGCTGCCGTCGGGCGCTGTGTTTGTTCCCTCCTACCACGCGCCGGGGGCAGAAACCCACCCGCTCCCGTCAGCCGCTGAGCGGAACGCCCGGGCGCGCAGTCTGGGCACTGAAGTGCAGCGGGGCGGTCCGGCCCCGGGCTGCCGCTGTCCCGGGGCGGGCGGGCAGCAGGCGGCGCTGCGGGCGGCGTTTCACTGCCGGGCCCGTTGTTGACCTACGGCAGAGCTGAAGGAAAACCGAGGAAATAGTTTATATGGGCCCAGCCATCGCGAGGCTTTGCGGCACGGGAAATCCCAAACCAAACTGGGTAATGGAGAGGTCAGCTGAAACTCATCAATGCCGATTACGAGACCATGGGAAAACAGAACGTGGAAAAAGGAACGGAACCAATGGAATGTTTTGTGGTTAAGCACAAGATAAACTCACTGCTGTTGTGATGACTCGTTGTTAAATCTGCCTGCATTTTAGCCAATGAATTGTTAGTGGAAAAAAATACTGTGTTAGAATATAAAAGCAATGCTTAGGGCAATAAAGGTGCAGCTCTTTTCTCACAAGGCCCTTTTTTTCTCACAAGAACCCTGTGCCATTTGTCAGATTGCGACAATTGGCTCCCAAACAGGAGCTGATAAGCAGACAGGTCTGAAGAAGGCTGAAAGAAGCCTTATGGCGGGTGCTGAAGGAAGCACGTGGCTGAAAGAAGCCACATCATCCCTGCTCCGACTGCATCTTGCTGGACGAGGGTAAGCGGTTGTGCACCACCAGGAACAAAATGACCTCAGAACGGGAAAATGTCCTCCTTACTTTTTAATCTATCCTAAAACGACGGGGGAAGGCAGTGTTCTCTGCTGACCTGCAACTGATGCTCATATGGGCTGCTAGGAACGATTCCTCAGTTACAAATCAGACAGCTTATGATCCAGAAACTTGGGATGGGATCAGGGTGAAACTGTGGGATGCATCAGCTAAAGGTGATAAGGAGGCACCAGTGTTGCTTGGAACGTGGAGAAGAATCTTTGAAGCTTTAAAAAGTCATGCGGGCTCATTGTCGACTACCTCTGGTCCACCCGAGGATGAAGGAGCCGCAGGCTTCTCCTTGGACTCACCCGCTGTGCCATCAGCTCCCTTGTTGCCACCGCTACGGGGGGTCCTCACCACCTCCCCTCCTTAGAGTCCCAGCGATCCTTGGGATCCTGGCCCAATAGATTCTGAAGAAGAGCCAGATCTGTTTCCCCCAGATCCACATGTCATGTGGGCGCTTATTTGGAGGGAGGCTAGGAAAGCTGGAGTCATGGACACGTTGAGGGCCTTCCCTGTTACTGTGGCCCTGGACCGAGAGCCACAGTGGGAAGCTTTGTCCTGTAATGTCCTGTGAGATTTACGGCATACAGTCAGTGACCACAGCATCGGCGCCCTGTATACTGTCAGTTTGATTCAATCCGTATGCAATAGCTCTGTTCTCACACCTCATGATTTCAAAATGATGCGTCGCCTTATCATGACTGATATGCAATACGCTGTGTGGGAAGCTAAGTGGAGGGGGCTGGCACAGACTCAGGCAACTGAGAACCTGAAGCTACTGCAGAGAAACCTACTTTGGGCTGTAGATGTGAATGCTTTGATGGGTGAGGGAGATTTCTCCATCCCAGTTCAGCAGGCGCAAATTCCTGCGGAAGGGCTACAGCAAGTTAAGCATTTAGCAATGCATGCTCTCCAGGCTGTGCCAGAGGCTGGAAAGCAAAGACAGTCTTTTGTGAGCATTAAGCAACAGCCCCAAGAATCATATATGACATTTTTGGGTATGCTTAAGAACTCGCTGGAAAAATAGGTCGATAATAAACAGGTGAGAGCTCTCATATTCCAATGGTTAGCGATTGAAAATGCAAACGCTGACTGCCAAAAGCTGTTGCATACCCTAAAGAACCCCATTACTGAAGATATGATTAATGCATGTATGAATATTGGTATGCACCAACATCAAATTACGCTAGCAGCCCAGGCGTTTGCCGTTGTGTTCCTTAATCAGCAGCATCTATGTTATGGCTGTAATCAATATGGGCACATTCATAAAAATTGCCCGTGGGAGAGAGCAAAAGGCAACAGGACACAGCAACTGTGCCCCAAGTGCACAGGAAAGAGCAATCACAGGGCTCAAGATTGCCGGTCAAAATTCGATAAGGAGCAGGAACCCCTTATCGCAGTGGGAAACTCCTGAGGGAGCGTGAGAGGGCATGCGACGACAATAAATCCCTCTCAGGAGGCTGCAGCAGTCTCTGTGCCCAAACAAGTGGAAGTTGTTGTGGACTTGGCCACCTCCTCAGACACAACCCTGAATGACACCCCTGTTGCCTTGGCCCCCGCTGGAGTCTGTGGACCTCTGGGGAATGGCATGGCAGCGAATACTGATCGGCTCCTCACCATTATTGATGAATATCTTCTGTCAATTGTACTTTCACAAATCAATAGCAATGTTTTATAAAATGAAATGAAGAGAACATGTCTAATAAACAGGTTTCCTCTGAAAAATGTCAGTGTTATTATTATTGTGCTTCTCAGACTGGGTTAAAATTTGTTTACATCAACCTATGCTTCCCATGTTTATGTTAGACCTCTGAAGATCTGTGACTGACCTACATATGCAAACAAAACATTTGTAGCATAGTTGGGGAGGGGAGATTTGCATGACAGAACATGATGAAAATACGCATAATTGTAGATGACATTTTTCATTCCCAAATCCCGCTACACAGAACTTTGGAACTGGCCATGCATGAAAGAGGCTTGCAGTTCTAACGGGCAGATTTTCTGGCTGTGCTTCAAAGCTGAACCGTCAAGACATGAAGCTTCTGTTTCTTGTGGAGCAACACAAATCTGCTATAATCGTCTCACCAAGCAGATCCTGTGCTTGCAGAGGACACATGTGACTCTGACTGAGAAGACTGAACGACGACGCTGGACGGCCTTTCCACATGTCACTTTGGAGCTCATATCGTGTGTCAGCTTCAGAGCCTCACTGAAATATTTTGCTTGTGAGTTTTCAGTTTTCTTCAGGTTCCTGATACGACAGAGGGTAACACCACACAATGTCAGTCACCAGCACGTTTCTCTAATTTGCCTCCATATTTATCACACGGCACCATTTTTAGGACATGGTGGTGCCTCCAGGCTTAACTGGTTAAACAAAGAATCGACTGTATCACCTAGTGATCACAAATGATAGAGAGTCATAGAATCACCAAGGCTGGAAAAGACCTCCAAGAATTATCCAATATAAAGTAAACCAGAGGCACTGCAGGTCAAAATATACTCCCAAAATATCTTTTCCTACCAATTCCTCCACCTTTATTTTAATACTTCACTTATATAGAAAAGTTCAGCAGATATTTTGGCTGGTTACCTACGTTTGAGCTAAACAGAAGCTCAAGATCAATTCATTTAAAAGGTTGGTCACTTACATTGTTGGGAATAGATTTCTTTACCTCACTTTGCTTCCAGATCTTTTTTTTTTTTTTTTCCACTAGGTGAGACTGCTGCTTCTGAAAACAGCAGAGGAAAAAGCTGACACGTAACCCTGCGAGCTTGCAGTGTCTTGCTAAGACATTTCATGGCCATACAGAACACCCAATATGCCATCTCCTTTAAGTCTGTATCTTAACTTTTGATAACTGTGTTTTAAAATAGCAGGACAAGCCAACAACTTTGCTGTTGGTACTACTGCTTAATTTTGCTTCTTTGAGTAAAGCAACAGGCAGTGAACATGTCTGAAATTTTAGAAATCCAAAAGCAAAACACATTTTTTTACTTCCACGAGCAGAGCATGTTGTTCCCATCGTATTCTTCCTCCCTACCCCCGCACCAGCTCATCCTGCTCTGTAGGAGGAGAGAACAGAAGTTGCTTGTTAGTATTATGTACAGAAACAACTCCCAAACTCTAAATGATTGTTATATATAACAAAGATAAAATCCAAAGTCACTGAAGTTAGTTAAAGCTCTTATTGCTTTGATGCAAGCTCCAGATGATTCACCTGCATTCACCCTTCTGTACCATGAAGCCATCAGTAAGTCAGTTAAGTCTCTCTGGTCTTAATTTTCCCTGCTGATCCTCCATAACTTTGTGTTGGCCACACTCTGCTTCATTCTGTCACTTCATTTAATGTAAGCAGCACTTTTCTATATTCAGGCAAATATAGATCTGCTAGCAATCAGCAAGTGAATTCGGCTGCTAAATCTAAATCACGAGGCTGTCCAGTGCCACATAAAGTCTGCAGGTATGAAAATGCACAGAGACATGGCTCTAAAAATTCCACCAGCACAAGCAGTAATGATGCTAATGAAATGGCATGGCAAACTCAGATCTGCTATGATAGTAAGCATGCAGAAATCTCTCAGATCTTACAAGTGTGACAGGGACATGATTTCCCATGAAGGAAGTTTTATCTGCCGCTACTGGGTGACTGTCTGGTTGTTCTTGCTACGTCATTTCTTATTTATCATTTGAAATCTTTGCAGCTCTGCAGTGCAGAAATAAGTGCTTGAAAAGATTTGCAGAAGGGAGGAAAATTCTCTGGCATCACAAACAGGCCTCCAGCAAAAACACCCGCCGCCTGATTTACACCACACGCAGGTTACACTGGAGATGTTTCCATGCAGTGAATGTCAATGCAAAGACTAAAACGTGCAAGTGTACGAGAGGAAGAGAAGGAGAGAAGCCTTGGTAGCTTGTGCCTGCAGAACAAAGCTGATAGAAACCTGTTCCCTGTAAGAACACTTGAAGCTATGAGCCAAGAAGCTGTCTCTGGTGCTTAACTCCCACAGCACTCAGGGAAACAGGACTTTGTATGAACGCTTTGAACATCAAAGGAATAACGAGCTCCATCCGATGCAAACACCCACCATGAAGTTTGGCTAACTTTTCACATCAAGAAAGGGTAATGCCAGCAGGGGGTTGCTTATACAAAATCTGTGATGATATACTGTATAACGGTTTAATTCCATGTCTTTGCCCAGTTTTATTACCCAGAAGAATGGACATAGAGCGTTTCTTACCTACAATGGAGTCAGAGAAATTTCTTTTCCCAACAAAATAAACTAGAAAACTATTGGCTTCTTAAGCTGAGCAGCCTTTGAACTCAACCAAACCATTAACCTTGGAAGAGCTAAGCCCTAGGAAAAGTTCATGGAAGTTAATGAACACGGAATATTAAACACCTCCATTCAGTTGTGATATCACACAGACTGGCACTGCAAGCTTTATTAAATCACAATTTATTTTTCCCAGGATTCCTGTGAGATGTTTCTGTCCTCCTGCCTGAAGGATTTCATAACATGCAGGATCCTGAGATTAAAGGACCATCCTTCTAATTTCATCCTATCTATCAGATTAAAAAGGTTGAGAGTCCCAAGTGAGGACCGCATGCTCCCACTGCATGGGAATGCTCCTGTGGCAACGGGAGGGCAGTGAGCAGCAGCTTTCAGCAGCTCAGCACCTGACGGGTTCATGCATGCCTCAGTTAAAATGCAGTATTGCAGAATCAATGCAGACACCCACTGTCATTAGGCTCCTTTCCCTTACTGGTTGTGCTTCACCGGCATTGGCACCAAAGGAAAGACAAGCACAGGCTGCCAGGGCGGCATTCTCCTCTTTTAGGGCTTAGGAGAACCAAAGGATAGAATCTTGTTACATCAGTCCAAAGCCTTTTGCATGCACAATCTAGGTTCTTCATTCAGGTCAAGAGGTATTTTTTTATCTAAGTTTGGACAAGGCGAGTGCTGTGCAAGGTTTTAAGCAGACGCTTAGCGACAGCAGACAGACCACAGCACGAATCAGAACTGCACTGACGAACCTGCAGGTGAGATGTGTATCCAGGCCCATTTGGAGCTGTGCTGAACCACAAGCATGTGGATATTTAAGTGGAATGGTAATGTAACATTATAGCCTGTCTGGAAACAGAAAAGCTCAGTGGTGAGGTTGGCCATGGAACTCATCAGCACAATGCCCACAGTGCCAGAAAGAGCAGCTAATACCACCAGCTACTTGAGCATGTTAACTCACGGTCAGTTAACCAATATTAATTCCTTGGGCTTTTTTCTCGCTCCCTTAATTATCAGTTTCTGGATTTTGGCTCTTGTCCATCACCCTTCTGACTTGGGAGTCCTCAGAGATGCCAAGAAATTAAGTACTGTTACTCCCATGACTTGGGGACAGGGAGCAGCACACCGCCCTACCATGGCCAAAATTTTCTTTCTTTCTGCTGTGAAAGCCACACAGAAGTGGTGTCCAACAATGCCCACACATCCAGCTGGGTAATTATTTGTGTAACAAGAAGTCAGTTGGAGCAACGGTTACACCCCAGCCCCTCGGGTTCTGCACAGCATATCTCTCTCACTATGTCCTGATGTCCAGGTGCTCCCATCACAGCCGTGCAGATGTCTGTGCCTGTCCCTCCACGCGCTGCCAGCAGAGCGATGCTCGGAATGTTGGGCACTGCAGGGCACAGCAGAGGGGTTCTGCTCTGCCGGAGATGGGGCTGGAAGGGACACACCGTGTGCACAGCAAAGGCCAAAAATTCTGAAGGGACACTGGGTCAGTCGGTGGACATCAGCTGAGCAGCAGGCTTTGGATAGGGGGCACGTGCTAATTACTGACAAAGCTAAGTCACATTAAAATGGGATAGATATCGTTGCTTTAGCCTATCATTCGTGCACAGAAGTTGCAGGGAGATCTTAGCCCATTCTGTACCGTCTCTTTAGAATTTCTAACGAGAGAAACGGAGCGGGTGCTGCTGAAACAATGTAGCGTGACATAAATAGTCAAAACCCAGCAAACCCCGCATCACGACGAGACTCCATCCCCAGCGCCTCTCGCAGCGCAGGGCTGCAGCTCTCAGCCGAGGCGCCAGCACCGCAGCAAGGCTCGGCGTCCCGCACAGCCCCGCGCTCACAGCGCCGAGCCGCGCGCCCCGCAGCTCCCGCACGGCCCGGCCAGGGCAGCTCCGGCGGGCAGAGCCGCGCTAACGCAGCGCGTTTCCGCGGGGCGCCGCTGAGTGCCGGGCGCGTCCCGAAGCCCCGCAGCTCCCGCACGGCACGGAGCGCCCCGCAGCCCTCCGGCCGCGGCTCCCGGCGGGGCTCTGCCCGGGGCGGGCCGGGGCCGAGACTGGCGGCCGCCCCCCGCATCACATGAGGGAACTTCGGGCCAATGGCACTGCGGCGAGGGCCGGGGCCCCGCTCGGCTCCCGCGGACGCTCATTCAAAACGCGGCCGGGCTCGGGCTCCGCCAGCCCCGCGCCCCGGCCGCTGGGGGGCTCCGGCCGGGCGGGGGCCGCGGGGCCGGGCGATGCCCGCGGGGATGTCCCGCACCGCCGCGGCCTGAAGGCGCCCGCCCGCCGCCGCGATGCCGGTGAAGAACCGGTACAACCTGGTGGACGATGGCTGCGACTCGCGCGTCCCGCTGCACAACGAGGAGGCCTTCCAGCACGGCATCCACTTCCAGGCCAAGGTGAGCCGCGGCCCGGCGCCGCTCCCCGCCTTCCCTCGCCCGGGGCGGCGGCGCGGCACCCCGGCGGCGGCGGCCCCGACTGGGCGCCGTGCGATGCGGGCGCCCCGTCCGCCGGAGCCGCGACCCCGAAGCCCGCGCACGTCCCCCGCTCCGCTGCCCGCGGGAACGCGGCGATCGCCCCGCGGCTCCCCGCAGCCGCCACTGCCGGGCTCGCTTTACGCCCCGCCGGCGCAGCGCCCGAGCGCAGCCACCCTGCAGCCGCGCGCCGGGCCTAAGGGTAAGCGCCAGGCAACCGCGAGAGCTTCACGCCTAACATCAATCAAACAGGTCCTTCCTTTCTTCCTGCTAATCTTTTCTAAGGTGTCTATCGCTTCCTCGCGTGCCTCATTTGAGAACCGATCGGGGCAGCCCCCCGGGCAGGGAGCCCATCCCGGCTCCGATGCCACCGGCAGAACCCAGCGGGCATCCGAGCTGTTTGTTCCCTACGCGAAAAGCGTGGCCGGGAAGGGCTGCACTTACACACACACACACACACGGTGTGGGGGTTCAGAAATAGGGACGCTGTCAGAAAGTTCATACCGATCATTAAAGATGTTTTGGCATTGCACCACCACCGAGTGAGCAACTTCAGCAGAGCTGGCACTGTGCGGGCAGCGCACGACCGATCCCCTGGCACCAAGAGCTGCATTTGCTGGAGCAGCTTTGGGGTTTGCTGCCCCTATGTGCAGGTGGCCAATACTGACTAGGAATGGAATCAGTGTCTGCTGAGCTGGAAGAAGGGAAATATATTCAAATAAAAGCTTTGAAATACGGATTTTGTGCATTTTGGTTTTCCTGATAAAAGAACTGTAAGGCTTAAGCAGGATATAGGACGGATCTGAGCAGACAGGTAATCACATACTTTAAAAGCCCCTCTACCTTAGTGGAGAAAGACAATCTTTGGTTTCTTTTAATTTAAATTAACACTCGCTGTGCCACACACCACACTGAGAAGAAAAATCCTTGTTTTGCTTCTTACAGCGCGAGTGGGCTGTGCCTTTAACTGAGCGAAACGGGCGTCTTCAGACTGACAGCTTCAGGCACCGGAGCTATTCTGAGTGTGCAGGGCTGAGATGGGCGCACATCGCCTTAGCAACGTGCCCGCTCAGTGCTGCCCTGCCAGGGCTGCTCACAACACGGCTGGTGGACAAAAGGTGTGGGGTGTGCGGCCGTGCAGAGCTGCTGCTTGTGGACCGAAAGGGTGCAGCACAGTGAGCTCTGGTTGCTCTCCTTCCCCACTGCCCTCCAGCTCTGGCTGCTGTGGTTTGGATCTCCTGTGGTTTACCAAAGGGCACGGCTGAAGTGGCTGCTCTTAAAAATGCTCTTTTGCAAAAGCATCAGAAGAAACGGATGACCTTTCAGATTGCTTGCGGTGTTTGTTTCAAGGCAGATACAAGAGCAATAAATACTGAGCCAGGAGAACTCATCTCTGAAATTCTCATCTCTGCTATGCAAAAGTTTTCAAGTGAAAACCCATTGCAAGCCACAAATGTGACAGCAGAGAAATGAAAATAGAACTGTCAATAACAGTGGTGGTCTCCCAAGAACAGCCCCATAGCAATGCGGGCTCTGTTCATGTGTATGTTACTGCACTGAATGTTTGCAGGGCTGTTCCTCTTTGGGAGGAAGAAGGGCAGCAGCAGGACGCTGCCTGCATGCAGGACTCCCCTAGCAATCCATGTGGCAGCACAGTACATTGGCACAGCACGAGGGAGCAGGCAGCTGGCAGCAAAAAGGTGCTGGAGACCCATGGCCACCTCTTGTCTCACCTTTCAGCCCCAGAGCAAGGGGTGCTGCTGCCTGCACTGTGTGTCCTGACAGCTAGCTTCTGTGTGTGTGCAGCTCAGAGCTTCTTAAAAACAGACTGGGGAGGAGTGACAAAGGATGCACGGTCCCATTTTCAGACCCACAGAACCGTGGTTTGATCAGCAGCAGATACTGCCCTGCAGAGCACAGGCAGAGGCACACCCAGAACCTGAGTGGGGTCACCCCCAGATTCAGAGCCCTACAGCACCTCCCGAGTTTGGTAACATTATCCACAGCAGGTATTCCTACCAAGTCCCTAAAAAGAGCCAAAGACTCTAACTGAGCAGGGACTCATCAAACAACAGATGCTGTTTGTTTTGAAGAAGCCTACACCATTAACTCGTGCATTACTTTACAGACATCTCACCTTCTGTCTTTCAGTACATTGGTAGCTTGGACGTACCCAGGCCCAGCAGCCGCGTGGAGATTGTGGCAGCCATGAGAAGGATTCGGGTAAGTCCAAAAGCACAGAACCTCACCTAGAATAAAGGTTACACTCATGGAGTGATATGGTTGCAGTGCGCTGCTCTGCATTTTCCTCCACCTCCCCCTTCCTCTGTGCAGCTCAGATCTCAGCAGTCAGCACTGTAGTGCCTCCCTAGGGACTCCCAAGGCATATCAGGACAGAGCTGCCCCCTGTGCTTTGCAGATGGATCACTGGTAGCAAAGCCCAGACACAGACACCAGCCTCTGCCAAGCAGGTATGGGGATGCTCCTAGAACCTCAGATTTATTTTGCCCAGTCTTTGTACAAAAATGGACTTGTACACAATCTGCTCCACAAAAGCACTCCAATTCACTGACAATTCTAGATACTTTATGTTATTATATACTGGAGTATCAGTGGCCTGGCAGATGTTATGGATGTAAATCCCATTAGGCAAGACTGCGGATTCTGCTGCTTACAGAATAATTTGTTGCTTTTCCCCCATTCTCCAATGCAGTTTTGCAGTTCCTGTTTCTCATCAAGTCTGCTTTCTTCCTCCTCTACTCCTTTATTCTTCAGAGCAGCCCGTGAACGGTCACCAGATTTAGCAGTGATGAGTAGTGTGGCTGCATCTGCTGCACATATAACCACTTCACATGCGTGTGCCCCAAAAGGCCGTGCAGCTGTTGTGCCTGGCTGAAGTTTTACATGCATCTTAAATCAGAGGCTGTTCATGTGTCTCACATCAGCTGAAGCAGGTCTGCGAATCTTCCATTTAAAGCTTTGAAGGGATTATCCCATTCCCTGCCCTTCCCCCCACAGTGTTTAACCATCTAATTTTCATTTAGAAAGCGCTTTTTAAATGTAGCCTGCAAGTGGCTGGGGAACTGATGCATTCATCTCTAGCCAGGCTCAGAAATGCTGTTCTCCTGCCTGTGCCTGCTCAGACCGTCAGCACAGCTCTCAGAGCAGCGTGGCAGCAATCTGAGCTGCCTGGTTATTTACAGAGCAGGTGAGCAACAACAGGAAGCAAAGGTGCCGACTACTGAAGATGTAAATAGCACTAAGTTTTCATCTGAAAAGTAGCTTCTTAGTATCTTTAACCCTTGCAAGAAAAAACAGACATTGTTATAATACCAGTTTCCAGAAAGTGTTACACTCTCTTTTCACACCTGCTGTTGCCTGGATGGCACAGGGTCCAGCTCAGCACCTTGGCAATGCGGTAACACGCTCGGGTGCTATACAAGGCATGTGACAAACCACTCTGCATTCATGTGTGCCCTCAATTAATCTCATTACAAAATATTTTTAAAGCAGGCATCTTGTATTCTATACTGGATTTTTAATCTTGGAAGCCCTTTCCAAGAAGGGAGGGCTTCCCTTTTCATGTGCGCATTGTACAGCAGGATCTCATTCAGACACTTCCTGGCTGCTGAGCGGAAGATGCTCCTCTATTGAAGATACTTAATTGGCACTGATCCTTAATTAGAGCATAAAGAATGAACTGGGAGGTCTTTGAAGGGAATTCTAGTGCACAGAGTACACAACTTAGGAACGGAGGGAAGATGGGGGTTATTTATGTAGCATTCATTTGCATGCAGAGGCCTGGTCTTTACTGGAGTTTTTTCCCATGGACTCTCAGCAGCACCAGTTGTAACTGGGAGGAAACACTGGAAGAAGCTATTGGTGGAAACTAGTGTTTTGCCACCATCCTATTGTAGGTGGCAGTGCCTGTTTGCACTGCGAGAGCTAGAAGGCTGCCACAGCTCTGCCAAGCATTGGCAAGGGCATGTTCTGCTGAAGCTTTCATCCTTTGTGCGCTCCAGTGTTCAATTGGAATTCTCTATTGGAACAGAAGAGAAAAGAGGCACAGTACAAGCCCTAGCACAACATTTCCTCTGATGCCCTATATGCCCTGTGACATGGGAGCAGGCAGAGCTGGCAACCAGCTGGGCACAGGGCAGCCCTGGCTCCAAAAGGGAGCGGGGAGGAGGATGAGGAGTCCCAGCCCTGCATTTTTTCCAGCCTTTGACAGAGCTGGTTACTCTAGTTGCTCAATAGTAAACTAATACAGGCTCTGCTGCTGCCTTCTCTCCTGCCTCTGATGCTGGTCTGCAGTCTGTGATTAAAGGCTCTTGCCTCAGGGAAAAGAAGAGAGCTACCTAGCACTGAGCTGTGCTGTGAGTGAGATGAGACAGAGGGTGAAAGAAGTAGCAGCTGTACTTGAGAAGCGTACTCCTTGGCTGCTCCTTACTGTCCTGGGTTTTGTGCTGGGCTCTTTTGCCAGCTGCATATGAATTATGCCAAGGAGCCAAGGTGAGATTCTCTCACATCAGCAGAGCTGTCTGCTTGCAGGCTTCAGGACTGGTCTTATCACATTCTGTGCTCCCACTAGAGGAAATGCAAATGCAAAAGGTGGAGCAGAGGAGTTGCTGGTCATAGCTCCCCATTATGTAGAGCTAGACAACTTCATGTTTGCAATTCCTCCTTGTGGATTATTAGTTGCATACTGCTACCATGGTATTATATGATCCTTTGAGCTCAAATTAATCTCTCTACCTCCTCTTGCCCTGACAGGGGAGGTGATGAAATTAGTTTGCTACTTGAATGAGCACACTGTGCTCTGACAGGCAGATCAGGTTCCAGGTGGTGGCTGTGGGAGCCCAGCTCCCTGCACAGTGCAGCCAGTGCCCACGGCTCGTGAGCAGCATCCCGAGCAGCACCCACACCTGCTGCTGCTGGCCCATGCCACACAGGGCTAGTGTCTGGCAGCACCCACTGGGGCTCCTGCATTTGAAGCCAGGATGCCAGCGCTGGGTTCCTGCTGGAGTGGATTCATCTGCAGATCTTTGAGCTTTCTCAGCACTCTAAGGAACTTATCTACAACACAAGACTTTTCTTCCTGCAGAACTCAAATGGCAGCTAATGGAAAGAACGTGAAATCCTTGAGGGCCCAGATAGCTCCATGATTCAGCAGGGTCACCCTCTCCCTGGATACTCTGCTCCTGGCTGTCTATTAGATGAAAGCTAAATGGGTGAGTTCCTCCCTTAGCCAGGTGAAGGCTCTCACTGAAGTTTGGAGATTTGGAGCACTGGCAACACTGGAACAACAGTGCCAGGAAAGCTTCACTAACAATGCTTCTGGGCACAGCCTCAGGGGAGGGATGAGCTCTGCAAAACACACACAAAATCTTTGCTCTGTGAGATCGTGGAAAGGATGGCTTTATGTGAAGGGTTAACACTGCAACATCTGCACGCTTTCCTCAGCTCCCAGCACTAAAACTGACTGGAGAAGGCCAGCTGGAATGTGCCTGCAGTGCTGCTATTTGAACTGTCCAAAGAGCCTTCAGGAGAGGTGTCCACAGACACCAGACTGCCAGCAGTGCCCCCAGTCACTCCACTTAATTACCTCCAAAGCAGAGAGTCAGCTTCTCTGGAATTTGCACTTAGGATTTTACAAAGCCTAGAAATTTCAGGGCTCTTTGGAAGGTCTATCTGAGACCTGAGCAGGAATTAACACTTTGAAAACAGCCAGATGCTGAGCTGCTTATTCAGTTTAATCATTTCATAAGGGAACAGGCTACTGGTGCTGGGCCCATCCAAGCACCAGGATGAACAAACAGGAGGCAGGAATCTTGTTTCTTCAGTTAACTGCCATATTTCTTAGGCTTAATGTAATTGAGAAGCCTACCCCAGAGTCCAGTATGCCAATGGAAATATTTATAAATCTTAGCACAGGACACATCTGAAAGGCCTGAGTTCTCCTTGGCACGAGAACCAGGTTCTCACTCCAGCCTCACCCTCATCCTAATTCTTCTTGCTGCACTCATGCTCTTAAACATAGACTCAGCATTTTGCCAGTATAGCATTTTGTCAATACAGTATTCTAGGGAGAAAGTTCAGTCCAACCCACACAGTAAATCATATCAACTGGCCAAATATCAGCCAGTAGCTGAAGCGTGACATGACATCAGTCTATATCCAGATGAGTGGAAGTTAAGAGTCCTTCAGACTCTGGTAAAGCAAAGGAGCAGGGATCTGCCTCTGCTGCGCCAGTGCAGCTCCCAGTCTGAGGGCTGGGTGGACTTCATTGGGCAGCTCACAATGAGAGCCATGCCGGGCTGTGAACAGCAGTGGTTTGGGAGCAAATAGAGGTGTTATTTGTCTGCTCTTGCTACAGAAATGGAGGAACCAGGCAGACAGCTGGTGGAGGACAGGGTGGCTGCCTTCAGCCATCTCAGCTTAATTTATCTCTGAGTGGTGGGACTCCAGAGGTAGAGATGTCTGACTGACTTGACAATAGTATTTTTTTTAGAATGCGATTCCTTCAGTTTCCCTAGGAAGACTCCCTTCTTACTGCAGAAGAGAAGTTAGCCGGGATTGCTGCTGCATAGATTTCTCTGCTTATGTGCTCTTCTTTAGTTACTGTGTTCAAAGCTGAGCTTCAAAAACAAACAAACAAAAAAAAGTAGAAGCTGAACTCACAGTGGTCAGCTTTCTTGGTTAATCCCTGCAGCCTCTCCCACTATAATTAAATGGTTGGCTCTACTGCAGCTGAAGCACAGGCTCACATGTAAAGGTTCCCCTGTGCAGTGGTGGAATGCTTGCCCTGCTATAGACCTACGTAGCTGCTTGCCAGGATCTGTTGGTTTTGGATGGGAGTCATTCTCTGCTGCAGTTCCTGGAGGGCTTTTCTTTTCAGCCTCTTTGGAAGAGCATCCAAGTGCTCAGCTAATGACAGCCCTGGGCTGTGAAAGAAAACAATGCTAATGTCTTAAATTATTTCAACAGTCTTCAAACTGGCCATTAATTCTCAGAATGCCATACACCCTCCTTTCACTTACAAGAGTATGCAGGAAAAATGGGTGATAGTTCTTACACACTTAGAGTGTAAAACACAAGCATCTCATGGTTTGCTCCAAACAGACAGCACAGCCCAAGCCATCTAAGGACACAGCTGATGCTGTGGCTGAGGGAAGTGCTCCATACTTAGGTTGGTAGCCACGTCCCATGCAGTAGGTGCTTCAAGAGAGCTGTCAGGAGAGCAGGGCCTCCTCAGTTCACACAAGGCCTTTACATAAATAATGCCATCACACAGCGATATTCACTGATGAACTGTACTGTAGAAGATGGTGCCGTGCTGTGACCACGGGTCCAATCAACACTGACAAACATAAAGGCAGGCATCAGGCCTTACAGAAAGATGAGAGGAGTTCTTCAGATAGGCTTCCCCTAAGCCCATGCACTTCTCTTCCTCCTTCTCCCCATTAAAAAAAAAAAAAAAAAAAAAAAGGACAGCACAGCATATTCTACACCAAAGTATGCTCCAAGAGATCTTTTTCTAGAACACCTTTCCCTTCACTGGAGAACCTTGCAAGGACTGCATCCAAAGCAGATGAAGCCTATAGCCTTCAGAGGAGGAGAGCAGTGGTTTTAGGTGTCCTAGCCCAGCAGATGTGACACGTACAAACCTGCTCTCATTACTTTTGCACAAAGCCTGGCATGAGTTTTGGCAGTTCTCCAAAGCAGAGGCAGGACATGATCAGGCTATAGCCAGTCCTCACCAGAGGCTGCAAGTCCACACCAAAAACTTAGCTGGAAAAATAACACCAGAGACTTCATTTAGAAAGAGATTTACAGGAGACCACAGACAGCTTTTGTCCTCTGCCTACTCTCTGCATCTTCATGAACCTCTATCTCTCTATCCAACAGCCCACACAGCTTTGTCTATACCACTACCTGATACCTGCTTTATTTAGATGGCATAGAAAGCAGATGGCATAGTGCACAGTACCTTCCCATACACCCAGTGCCCAGCACAGGGATGTGCCCACCATTACCTACCTCAGCTCCAGGGCTCCTCCAGGTACTCCCAGGATTCCTTCCCAGAAGTCATCAGAGGCAGTTTAAGGTTTCTATCACACAAGATTAAGCTAATTGGTTTTACCTTTCTAGGCCCTGGCAAAGTAGAGCAAGTGTTTTCAGGGTGGTAATTAAGCATTAATTGCAGCTGAGTTTAACCCTAATGCTTCATTAGCTTGTTTTCCTCTATTTGGTGCAGCTTGAGCAGAGCCTGGAGCATAGAGTGGGCTCTGAGGGAGGCCCAAGGAACGCAGGGGCTCTCATGGCTGCCCAGCCCCACCAGCAGGGCAGCAGAGGCCCAGCAGTGTCATGAGGGTCTGTGGAGCTTTGCTCAGCCTCTCTCTGTGTAGCCTCCAGCCCATGGTCACCTTGACAGGCTCAAGCACGTCTCATATACATGCCGCTTTACTAGCTGTATGGAACATTTAATTTTCATAAGCTGAAGCACTGGCTTTAAAAATGTAGCAGCTGCTTTCCTGGAGGAATTCAGTCTGCCACGTTGTGGCCTAACCTGAGCCTGTTCTGATTTCTGCTGCTTGCACTGCCATAGCACAAAGGGAAGAAGCTCCTGTTGAGCTGTTTTTGCCATGGCAGCACACACGCTGTTCCTAAGCAGGGCTGCATGGCTGTGGTGGGGAGCTGGCTGTGCTCCACTTGTTGTGAGAGGAGAAGAACAAACTCCTTTTGGAGAGAGCCCAGCACCTGCTTGTCCGCAACCCACCCTGTGTCTGGCCTTCTTGCCACAGGACAGCAATTAGTTGTTTTCTGCCATTGCTGAGCTGTTGGACAGGGTTAGCTGTGACTGTGCTGATGGAATGGAGGACATCTCAGAGCTCTTTCTCTGGCCTCGCATCATGACCTGGTCTGCCAGCAGGGACTGGTGGCTGTCGCTGCTTCAGCTCTCATACTCTGCTCAGAGAGCACACCGATATGGTTGACAACAGATGGGTGAGGGGATCAGTCAGTGAAATGTGCCATCTCCAGGCAAATCACCTCTGAGTGCCTTTTTGAGAGCGCTGAAACTTGGATGGCTCCTCCATGAGGGGTAGGATGAGCGAGGCACAGTCATGTTGTTTGCATACGAGTCATAATGGGTTGGTGCTTAGTTGAAGGCTAATGAAATCAGCAGTTGGAGAAAAGCTAAATTAAAATGTTAGCACTAATCAGAACAAGACTCTGTCTGATGTTAGATCTTGGCATTGAGGCAGGTATCTTTTAAGTGTAAAATAAAGTGGCTCTATTACCGTTATTTCACAAAAGCTTTTGAATTGGCTAGCTAAAATATCAGCATATGAGATCTCTGCAAAGCTTTTATCTGGTTTGAAATAAAGTCTCTTTTAGAGCAACTGTATTACTGCTTCTGGAGTGTTACAGAGATGAAATGTAATGGCTTTCAAATTACATTCTGGTGTAATCAGCCTTGGCTTAAAGCTGCTTCGTTATTGGTGTCTGAAAAATTGCAATTGAGATGGCAACCAGAGAGGTAGCAAGCAGATTGGATTAGCTTGTTAATGAGGAGGAGCCCTAATCTGAGTGACAGCTGTGCGGGCAAGGGCACACAGACTGGGGCTGAGCACGGCATGGAGTGCCTGCATGGTGTGGGGAGGGCAGGGAGGCTCTACTCATGCATTTATGGGTGCACATTGTCAGCCTTTCTGGTTCTAAGGTTGAGTGTCTGTGTGGGAGAATGGCTGTACCTAATGCCACAAGGATGGGTGCGTTTATAGATGCTCCTTTATAGATACTGTCCTGATTCTTGTCTAGTATAAAAACTCCCTGTACTGTATAGATCACTGTCCTGAGGCACCATGCAAAGCAAAACTAAGCCTAGCAGAATAAGATTTGCTAACAAGAGCTTGATTGGTTATGTTTGTTTCCTTCATTCTGCTTTAGCTCTATACTAAATGCATCCTGAAGGCAAACTGAATCCGTGCTGCTTAACACAATACTGTGACAAGCTACTTCATGTTTTCACCAAATAACTGAATGATAAATCCACAGAATAAAAATCTCGAATGAATCCCTGGGGGCTGGGATACTTTGATGAGGGAGCAGGAAGACATTCTCTAAATAGTGTTTCCATGGGCCAGATAGGTTATTTGGACTAACTGGCAATTGCCAGACTATTTTCAGGACACCTGAATCACTTCCCCCTTCCTCCAGCCTTCTGTCACTGCTAAATCCTTTAAGGGCTTTCACACAGCCATTCCTAAGGGATCAGAGAGACTCCATAAACACACCTGCCCTCTCCCCTGCAGCGAGCAGGAAACATGGCATCAGGGCATTTGGTTTGAGTAGGACAGCTCTGTCCTGTACCTGCTGCACAACACAAAGCACGGAGGTTCAGAGACCCCAGGGCACCATGGGCTGCTTTGGTCCTGCTGCAGCTTCCTGCAGTTAATGATTATGAGGCCTAAACCTCCAGACCTGAAACATTGGATTCTTTCCACGTTTTTGCCTGAGGTAATGCTGATCTCCCGTTCTCTTGCTTCCCTGTGTTCGAGCCCAGGGCAGGTGAAGCTGGGAGCAGGGAATGCTGCCAGGTCCAGCCTCTCCCACGTGCTGCTCTAAGCTCTGCCTACTTTGCCCGAGTGCAGCAGAAGCTATCTGAACTAGTGCTGTGTTTCTCATCATGATTCACTAACCTCATTAGCTCCCCTGAGGCTAAAAGAGTCCTTGAGCAGCTTAATATTCTTGAGTTTTGGAAATGACACAATTAGCATTGAGTTTTTCCTCTCATCTAGTAAGAGTCTTGTTTCCAAATGGAAGAATATAATTTTGTGGAGATATTAAGAAATCAGAGATCTTCTCTTCCACAGAGAAGGTTCACTACAGTCTGTTGGCAATTTTAAATCCTTCTCAAGTCAACCGGAATGGCGTGCTCCAGAAAATCCCCAACGACCCACATCTCGGCAGCAGCCCTGCCTGCTGGCTTTTCTAAGGAGGCAGGCTGCTCAGCTGGGAGCACTGCTCGCTGCCTTTGCAAACAGACCTTACAGGCATGGCCTCTGTGGCCCTGCGGCAGCTGGCAGCCTCCAAGCTCAATGGGCTGTTCTGGGTGGAGCTGCTGCACTGCTGGTGCTCACAGATGCAGACTTGTGCAGTGCTTGGAGGCTCGCAGCTCTGGGCTTTCTGTGAGAAGTGTTTCCTCAAGTGGAACTGTTGGAGATTGATAGTATTAACAGCCACACAGGAAAGGCTCCTTGTGTGGGAATAAAGCAGATTATTTCAGTCCCTGACTCTCAGACCAGGATATGGCAAGGCTGTTCATGAAAGTAGCTGGCATTGAGAAATGGAACATTTCATCTGCACCCAGGGCTTGAGCTAGCAAAGGGCTTTCTGCAATGAAAGAGAACGAAGCCTGATTGCACCTAGCAAATGAGGCATGAAACCTGGTCTGCACCAAGCAGCACATTAAGCAGCTCAGCATCCCTCACATTCTCATTCTGGTCTAGTTTGTAATCAAGTGCTTTTTCTGAATGCAAATGGAGGTCAGGTCCTCATTCTAGCTTGAATTCTCCTTGCTCAAAGCTAGAGATGCCAAGTCCAGCTTCCTACATCTGCTGCAGATACGCAAAGAAAATGCTAAATCCTCTAGTAGTGGGCTAGCAGAAACCATGAGACACAGGGCAGGATGACAGCACCCAAAATGCACGTAGTGCATGATAGCACGTTAGAAGCCAGGAGATGGTCCCTCCCTGCAGTATTTGCCAAAAGAGGGTGTTGGCCGAGCAGATGTAGCTTCTCCAGATTTTCTCAACAGTAAACTAGGTTCCTTCTCCTCCCTTGGATAAGAATATGCCAGACAGACACAAGCAGCATGTCATCTCTACCCAGCACGCAGAAGTCACAGAGGCTGTAAGGATGGATACCTGACCCTCCTGGGAGCAAGGGGCTGACTTACTAATCACTTGGAGCACACAGGCCTTCTGTTCTCTGCCTTCCGTAGTGACACCTGCCTTGCACTGAGCCTCAGGAGCACAGATGCTTCCTCTCCATTATAGCATACAGTGCAGCTCTCTCAGCCCACCCCCTCCAGCTGCTTTTGCCTGGGCAGAATTCAATTCTAACTTGCCTCTTGTCCTGTGCACCAATTAGAGGGCAACCAGGATATGAAACACTGCATGTAAGAGAACAGGAGACCACCTTTGCCAGGGTCTCAACATTGTTGTTTATAGGGAAATACAGAATTACTTGTAGGTGTCTCAGTGTATAATTCAATTTCACTTCTAAGGGTTATTTCAGGTGAACATGACCTGCTTCTGATGAAATTAGCACTTTTTGTCTGTAGTAGCTCAGCAGCTTTGGGATAAGAGCCACGTTCATGTACACTCAGTGCTTGGTACATGAGAGTCCTTGGGGGTAGAGTCCTAAGACACTACTTCATTACTGAAACTAATTAAACGCTCAAGCTTAAGACAGGGAAGAGCTGATGCTCTGATCAGCTGCTGAAGGACAGCATGGCACAGTAACAGAAACATTTGCACGCTGCAGGCACCAGGGGCTCACACCAGGGTACAGGTGTATTGCAGGGCTGCTGTGGTGTTCACCAGTGCAAATCACTGCCAGCAGATGAGTCTGACTGTCACACAGCTCTCCCTCCAGCTGCCAGCCCCTTTGCAGATGGGTAGCGCTGCAGACAGAAAAGGTAATTTGTTTTCTCCCGTAAATGAATAGAGGTAGGGAGGGACACAGCCTCTCTATGAACTGGAGCTGGCAAGACAAGGGCAGAATAGCTGTGTGTGGGAAAGCTCCCTATTAAACCTGGGGACAGCAGGAGGCTCCTGGAAGTGACAGTCACACAATGGTGCTTTTGTCAGAGAGGCACCAAAGGCCAGATGATGTCACCTTGCACTGGACTGTGTGGCTGCTTGTGTGCCTCAGGATGGGGCTCAGCACATCGCATCTCTGACAGGGAGGAAGCAATGAAAAGGCTGCTTTTATCCCGCCTTTCTTCTAAGAAGCAGGCAAAGAAGCTTTGTTCCAGAACAGCTTGGCTGTTTTCAGAGGTGGGAAACCCCAGTGAGAGCCATTGCCTGTATCCCACCAGCTCCCATCCTCTGCAGCAGCTCTGCTCTCAGTCCTGGGTGCACTGATCCACATCCACTGGACTTTCTTAGAGGAACAGCTGAACTCTGGCCACACTCTTTGCTTTTGCTATACATGGAAAGATCACGCTATCATCAGAGGCCTCCTAGAACTCCAACAGTTGGAGATGTCTTAGGGATACAATTTGTCCCCGAGAAAGCAAAGCCAGCATGGATAAATGCAGCCCTTCTCTCTGCCTCCCCCATAGCAGCATGGGACAGGTCCTTGCTGCTCTGAAATTGCTGAGTGGGCTGTGGGGTCTGCAGCCTCACAGATGACCACAGGTTTGCACATGCTGTGCAGTGGCGATGTATAAGGCTCACGATGAGTGGGTGCTGGAAACTCCCAATTTCAGCTCTCTGCTCTGCCTTGACTTGCCAGGTGAACTCCTGATGAATCATCCTGCCTCAGTTTCCCATGCTAACATCTGCCCATCCTAGGGAGAAGCTATGGCTCAGAATTTATGTCTGGAAAAAGATGTGGGGAAAGGAAAGCTCTGTTCAAGGGAAAGCCTTCAGATTAGTCAGCTCCCAGTGCTGCTGGTTTTGAATATTTATGAAAGCAGAAAATTGTCAGACACATTTTGCTAAGCCATACAGCTCCTTTCCTGAAAACAAGTATTTCCAAACAGTGCTTGTTTACCTCAATTTCTCCATGGACCCTCACTCCACCAGGGTGAGGGACAGAATCCTGGAATGATGGTGTCTGCAAGGTGATGCAGAGGCTGTACAAGCTGCCCGAGCTGAAGCAATGACCTGGCACTTCCTTTTAATACAACTGGAGCCTGAAAGCTGTTGTTGGGAAGGAGCATTCAGAAAGCCTGATCCCACAGATTGCATCTCTGCAGCTTCCAAAACATTGGCAGGAGAGTGGCATGTGGTACAGCACCCTAGATGTGGTTATTGCTAGACCTCGAGCACTCTTGTGTTTTCACTCACATGAACCGCCTCAGAGATTGTCTCCTAAGCCAAAATAGGAGTTAGCACAAGGCAGCCAGGCCAGGCATGCCCAGCATTCCTGGTGGTGCTTCTTCCAGAAACCATGGTCCCCTAAGAAGTATCATAAAAAGAGACAGAAAATGCCTAAATCCCTGCAGAGAGCTGAAACATAGCCAGAGCCAGAATTAAGAGCAGTCAGGCCAAGTTCACATACCCTTTCCCAAATACAGGCAATTTTCAAGAGGGTACTTTAGGAGCTGCATTTATGAACTAAGCCAGGAACCAACTACACACAGCTGCAGTGCCCTGCTGCTGGCCGAGAGCTTTGGATGCACATGGCTGCAGAGAGCTGCAGCATAAACCCACCCAAATTGCACTGACAGTGCCAAACTGGAAACTCTACAAATACAAAAACTTTGCTAGCTTAAGTAGGGTTTTTGCGATTTCATCCCTCACCCCTTCCCAACCTGCAGCATAGTTCAGCCTGCTGAAGCTACATTGGGAAGTCAGGATCAGCAGGTCCATAACCAGGCCTAGAGACCAACATACCCTCACTGGAGCTCCAGAGAGAGCTGAGGGCCTAGAGCTGAGCTTAAATGGAGCCCACATACCCTGTGTATGGGTGTGAATAGAGGCTCCAGGTAGGGCTGGTCAGGACCATTAAGGCCTGTTATTGCCCTCAGGATCCTGGTACTGGTGTGTGTTGTCCAGGTAGAAACAAGAAGCTTAACGGCCCATGAGGTGACCTGTGGTCAGGGCAGAAAGCTGCAGCGCAGTTGTTAGCTTTCTTCACTTCTTTAGATGAATGTAAACCTGTGCCTGTGGACACTTTGGTCACTGTGAAGTTGTCAAAGTGAGAAGAGCCGGAGGTGTAGCACAGCTCGCCAAGAGAGCCCCCCAGCAATGAGTGGGTGTGGGGAGGAGCTGAGGAGGGCTGGCCTCCAGCTAGAGCCAAGTGCTGGGGCCCATCATCCTGGAGTCCATCCCCTGCCCCTCTAAAAATGTGCCTGTATCTCTGCTCCCATCTCCCATCTTGGCCACCGCCTGCCTACTGGGCTAAGCCAGGGCCAGGAAACACTTTCACATACCTTGGATGAGGTATGTTGAAGAAACACTGAGTCACAGACTGGCTTTTCCCATAAATCCTTTCATCACAGATATTTGACAAGTTGTCTCCAGCTCCTGCACCTAAGCAGAACTGCCACGCAGGGTGCAGTGGCTCCAGGCAGCATGTAGCAGCTGCATGGATCGGTCACCCAGGGCTGGCCCACAGGCTTCTCCTTACCAACACTGATCAAAGCTGAGGCCAGGCACAAGTCTGCAGCCCAGGCTGCGGTCAGGGATGTCAGCACTGCTGCCACGCTCCGGCAGCGCCCGGCCCCAGGTCACAGCGGGGACGGCCTGCTGCGCCTGCAGAGTGCAGGCTGGGGGGAAAGAGCTCATTTAAATGAGAAAAAAAGGACTTTGGGTACTTTGCCAGCATTCTCCTTGCCTATTGTACTCCCTGCTTGGTTTCTGCTTTCCCCTGGGCAGTTTTATGTTTCCAAGGACCATAAATTCTTTTTTTTCCAGTGTGCAGGAGGTGCGCTCTGGGCCGCGCCGCTTCCTGCCGGGCTTTGTGTGCGTGTTGCCCAGCTACTCTGCACAGCCCCAGACTATGCCCAGCCCCATTCAGACCAGCCATGGCCCCGCGGCCCCGCGGAGGATTCCAGTGGTCCTGGCTTTCCAGGAGGAGCAAAGAGAAGGGCAGGAGACAGCGGCTTCCAGACAGAGCCTGCGGGGCTCAGGGTGACCTGTGTGGGTGTCCTGGCAAAGGTGTGCAGCAGGGTATGCAGTGCCTCTCTGGTGGGACTTAAGGCTGAGCTACAGCCAGTGGCACAAAGGGTATGGGAACTGACAGGGCTTATTTGTCAGATCCAAAGTAATCTGCACTTGCTGAGAGGAAAGCGCATGGGGTGATGGTGGCGTCACTCCCAAGCAGCAGCCCTCCGAGCATCAATAATTCAAACAGAAGTTGAGATAACACCCTGTTCCCATTCCATTCGGGCCAATTTGATTTGATGGTAATAACCTTCCTTAACCTGAAATACTTGGATCTGCCATGGGATGAATTCCTAGCATGGCACTCAGTCAGCATCAGGCTGCAATGGGATGGGGAGAGGCCTCTTGGCATGGTGGGGTCGGGGTCCTGGTCCAAACAAGGACCTGCTGCAGTAGTAGGGATCCCGCAGAGCCTCCTGCAGGGGAGCAGAGCTGAGCAGAGGTTCCTCTGCCCATAGTGCCAGGACTGCGTCACTGGGAGCGGGGCTGGACAGCAGCCTGGGCTGGCTGAGGAATGTACAGCTGCAGGAAGAAACAGGCCATTACCAGACCTGTGACATCGTGCATAAAGTACTTCCAGCAGGGATTCTCCTGCTTCAGAAGCACAGCGAGCCTCTGCCCCAGGTTCCGGGAGGGTCCTGGCTCCTGCAGCTCCCTCAGGGCTGTTCCTTCCGCTCCGTTGTTCATAGGGAAGGTGCACTTCATGGACAAAGTCTACCTCCAGGACCTGCCAACTCTGCCTTCTGACAGTTTTCACTTGCATAACGAAGGCCCTGATACCTTCAGTAATTAATCACATTAAGAACTGCTTCTGTGAATAACTCTATTCACACAAGTTCATAGTGCTAGAAACTGCGCATGATTTCAAATGTGCATTAGCCCATCTCTTTCATCAGCAGATGGAAGCTGGTAACTGCATGTGTAATTTATCTCTGCTTGGGTGGAATTATCAGATGAAATATGCATTGCACAGTGCCATTAACATTTCCAGTCATACAGTCTCTAGCTCTTGGGTGAGTTAATATTACATGCCAGCAGTGTGTGGGACCATATGAAAGGCAGAGACTTGAACACAGGGATTTAAAAGCAAAAATAGAAAGTATTCCAGGTCAGATGCATCAGAAATAGAATTAATGAAGTTGCTAAATTAAATGAGATCCAGTGCCCTTTTTTGACCTGCATTTTTTTATAAAATGTCCCCTCTTGTCTCCATAGCTAATAAAATTGCCAGGTTTGCCCACTGATTCTCCACTTATAGCAGCAGCTCCAGATTTCTTAACATCTAGAGAGGCTTTTCTCATAGGATTACACAAGCAGCAAGAGAATAACTATTGAAACTCAGAAAGCTGCAGAGATGAACACTGCTGCGTTTGCAAATTTGGAAAAAAAAAGTAAAGCAATTCAAAGGTAGGAAATACATGCAGTGAACAGAGCTTGCTCTGTGGCAGCAGTGTAAGGTGAGCTGGGAGCTGCATGCTCACCTGGGACAGCTTTCATAGGAGAGACTGCACTATCCTGGCATTGCTTTTTCTCATTACTTCATACTTTTTGTCCAATAAGTCACGTTTTATTAAAATACTGACTTCTGTTGGAAAGGCAGCCATTAGATGACAGAAGCTGCATCCCATCTGCTTGCTACATGCAGAGATGGCGAGGGCTTGGCAGCCAGCGGTGCCCTCTGGGGCTGCCCGCAGTCGGGCTGTGCTGTGGTACCTCCTGGAGGTTCCTCCGCGCTCCTGGCAGCCCGGCTGTGCACTGCTGCTCCCGGCTGTTGGCTTTCTGTCCAACATAGAAAGAAAAAATATCCTGCAAAACCCAGACTTGGACTTCGCTTAAAGACTCTGACTAAAGAGCCTTGTTTGAATGTAATTGCACCCCTGTTGCTACAAGGGGAAAATATACTGTATTACTCTCTCTTTCTTGGAAAGCTCGGCTAGTATTTTCCCAGCCATTTGTGTACAAAGAAGGATAAATAGCTCTTTAGCGGGCAGAACAATCTCTCTGGGTTTTATTGACATTCGTGCCAGCAGCTGAGGAGCAGCGGCCTGGCAGAGCTGAGCGCGGGCTGGTGAAGCTGCGTGGGGGGAGCAGCTGGGGTACAGCGAGGGGCTGGAGGAGCCCACTCTGCTGCAGGACTGATGCGGGCTGCCTGAGCACCATGCTGCATGCCTGCTTGCCACCTCCTCGCCCATCGCTGTCACCCCTGCCTATGAATAAAATACGTATATGGCAAATTTAGCTCCAGCTTCATGCACAGTGGGACTGTAGATAGATTTTTAAAGAGCTTGACTCCAAGTAATAATTCACGTGGGGTTCAAAAGGCTGTGGTTTAATCAGGGGTCTGTCTAATACCGTCAGAAGCCTGATGCACGTGAATAGCCATCCCATTTTCTGCCTGCAAGGCAGTATAGCTCACAATGGGTGCTGGGGAATTGAGAACCATGTTCTGCTCTGCAGCTCCTGGGTAATGCACCCACAGCACCACACACTGTCCTTCAGCACCGGGCTCCCAGAGGAGCTGCCTGGGCTCCCCTGCTGTTTCAATCACTGCCTGCGGCTCCTCCGACTCTATCAAGAGATAAGGTTGCTAATTAGGTGTCTAATTACACAGTGTAGGTGAGCTTCAGTCTGCACTCTACCTCTCAGACTGGGATCACATGTGCTGTAGCTGCACTGTCAAGTCTATGTGCTGGTGTGGGTGAACTGAGGATCTGGCCCAGGAAAGCTGGATTTCAGATAGGGACTGCAAAAAACATGGGGTGTCAAAATGCTGTTTGGAAGCTGAAAATTGTGCCTGAAGTGGGGCCAGCAGGGATCAGTACAGTAAATACACATCTTTAGAGTAGAGGGGCTCTGCCATTCTTCTTAGTTATCATCAGAAGCAGCATTTAAAAGCCATGAGTTTTTTCAGCACAAATGGAGGTGAGTTCAGTCTGCAGACACCTGCAGACAAGAAACTGGGCTTTTATCCGGAGATACTGAGCACACCGAGGTTAATGCGATTATGTCCATGACAGATATAATTGCGTTATTGCCACCCACCTGGCCCTCCCTCAATTCAGAAGTGATTTTATATTCGCCATGCACTGCAGCACTGAAATACAAGGGCACCAGAGATGCCATAAATCACTGCATGACGTGTGCTGCCAGGGCCACCTCCCGAGCCAGACACTGCTGCATGTTCTCACCGCGCTGTGCAAGGTGCTTCAGTACCTGCATGCCAGGAAATTCCTCCAGGGTCTGAACTAGCAGTCCCCAGCCATTTCCTGCACAGTTACCTGGGATGGTGGTTCTGCTCCAGCACCAGCATCCAAAGCCCCTCACTGTCACCCTGCTATTAAACACAAGAACATTTCCATGTAGAACACCGACAATGCCGCAGTTTCAGCTACCCTCCCAGTCCCACGTCTCTTCTAACCTTTGCTTGTCTTCCCATCAGTATGAATTCAAAGCCAAGAACATTAAGAAGAAGAAGGTGAGCATCATTGTGTCTGTGGATGGCGTGAAGGTGATCCTGCGCAAGAAGCAGAAGGTGAGGCTCCTCCTGCCCAGCCACGGCATTGGCTTTGGCCTTGTCTGAGTAGCATCACTGCTCAGAACAGTCGGACTGCTAACCAAAACCAGCCTTTTTTTAACAAACACACAGAATTTTCAACAGAAAAAGCCTCAAATGTTCACCCCCACATACACATAAAAAATGATAACAAAATCTTGCTGAAGAAAGGTGGGGAAATTACACTGTGGGAGGATGACTTCTACAAAAAGACGTAAGGCTTTCAGGAAATGCAGTTTCTTTTCCTCGTTAACTAGCAGGCTTTCTCAGCTGTGCAGCCCCATGCCTGCTCACACTATGCAGAGCCCACAGCTGCCCCCACTCCTCAAGCTCTCACTCAGAGCCTTGTCCCACAAAACGAGTTAATCCTCTGCATATTTGATGCTATAAATTAATCTTTAGGACAGCTTTCAGCCCTCGAGGCTATGATCAGATGACCAGATATGATAAATGATCAAAGAAGTTCTATTTCCTTCCAAGATACCGACCAAACAGCCACTGCTAATGCAGTTGGGCTGTATCCCTGCCCTTGGCTGGGGACAGATGTGCCTTTTTCCGTGGTTCCTGCCCATGGGAGAGGTGGAGTTTGGGTCTCTGTGATCCGCAGTAATTGTGCTTCTGCTATGTGCTTGCAGCGAAAGGAGTGGACGTGGGATGAGAACAAGATGGTGGTGATGCACGATCCCGTGTACAGGTATGTGCCAGGGCTTTGCACACCCAGATCTGGATCACCCATCTGGATCAGATGCTTTGAACCAGATGTATCCTGCTTGCTTTCTAAACCCCATGAAAAAATGATTGAGGTCGCAAAATTACTGCTGGTGGGAATCTTTTCCATACATTTCTGCCAGCGAAGAGAGACTGACTGAGCTGGCTTTGAAGCTGGCTCTGCGTCAAGCAGAGGTCATACTGAGTGACCCTGAGGTACCTTCTACCCAAACTGCTCTCTGATTTGAACACAGAGGACACACAGGCTTCCTTGGTCTGCCTGTAACGTGTGGCTCACTGGATGCTGTGAGTCCCTAAAGAAGGGCCTGATGCTAAGGCGTGACTTCTCAAAGGGAATAGCTTGTACAGGATGTAGTAGGATAGCACTGACTTTCCATAGCACCTGCTATGGGATCTCTGGGTATTTTGGAAAAGAGAGGCTTCATCCAGAGGTATCCTCTGCTCCTCTGCTTGGTGGCAATGGTAAGCAAACTAGCAGGACTCTGTCCTGGGTCTTAGCAAGCAGAGGAGCCCATGAATTCTGTCACTTCTTACACATGTTTAACTCCTCCTGTTCTTCCCCCAGAATCTTCTATGTGTCTCACGACTCGCAAGACCTGAAAATATTCAGTTACATCGCTAGGGACGGTGCCAACAACTCCTTCAGGTGCAACGTCTTCAAATCCAAGAAGAAGGTGGGGTGCTCCACACTCATGCCCAGAGCCTGGGTGGGCACCGGGAGGTGATGGGGCCGCCCTGAACCCCAGCACAGGGCTGACAGGCGTGTGTGCTCTGCAGAGCCAGGCCATGCGTGTGGTGCGCACGGTGGGCCAGGCCTTCGAGGTGTGCCACAAGCTGAGCCTGCAGCACGCCCTGCAGAACGCCGACGGCCAGGCAGACGGTGCCAGCGACAAGTCGGCGGAGGAGCAGCCATCTGAAGGTGACATTCTGTGGGGCCTGGGCAGTGGCGGCAGCAGAGGTGCGTCGGGGTGAGGGAGGCTGCAGTGATGTGTCCTCATGGGACAGCTGCAGCGATGGCGAGATCTTCATGTCCCGTTGGTCTGGGGGCATGGCTGATCCGGCACCTTCCCAACCTGAGCCCCACGGAGGTGGAGGCTAAAGCAAGCCTTGGCCATTCTCCCCGGGCTGTCATGTCAGTCCTGCTCTGAGCCCTGGTCCTGCAGAGGAGGGGCTTTGGTTCATTTTTCCATTTCATTTTAAGTGCATCAGATAAAGGGCTCCAAGATCACAGATGTGGACGAGGTTGGCCTTGACTCTGATGGCATCTGTGTATCTGAGAGGGGAGCAGGAGAGCTGCCCATTGCCAGGGGCGAGCTGAGCACACTGAATCCTGGACAAGGCTCCAAGGACAAGAACTGCCAGGTAAGGGCCGGGGGGGGAGTGGGGGTGGGGGTGTCACCGTTTCTGTCCCTTTACTCATAGTTATAGGGAGAACCCCCGATTTTCCGGTGCCTGCTCTGGCTGTCCCCAACCCCACAGCAGCACCACTTGACCAGAACCCTGCTCCATGCCACACAGGTGGCTGGACAGCAACATCCAGGTAACAGGTGGAGTGGGAGTGGAGTCCCTCCTGAGGGGCATTTTCATGCCGTGCAGGCAGGTGTCTAGTCTGGTCTGCAGCAGTTGCTTGGCCATGTTCCAGCAGCAGCCGCAGCTCACTGCTTCCCCCCACCAGCAACATCCCTCGGGGCAGCCCTTGCTGCAAAGGGGCTAAGGGTGTGCTTAGTGCTGCTGTGGACACGCCGTAATGAATAGTTGCTCTGCAGAGCTGTTTGAGGGAGTGTTTCCTGGCTGCCTTAATGGCATTATTTCATTTTACACAATTGTATCGCTTGCAGGGCCTGGCTGCAAGCAGCTGCGATGAAATGCATTCAGTTGGATTTATTTCCTTGGCTCAGGAGGCAGGGCTTCACTGTGCCTTTCCGTTTAGATGCAGATGCGCTGCTGACCTGGCTTCATACAGTGCCAGGGCTGTGTAGGCAGCTGTGATCCTTGGGTCACTGCATGGGGCTCCATCAAACACCCGGGGAGCCACTGTCTGAACAACCCCAGTATGAGCTGAGCCATCCTCTCACCATGTCTTTGTCTCTTCACCAGGACTCTGAGAGCTGCTCCCTGTACCCAGCCGGCTCACAGCAGCTGCTCAGCCCGGGCAGTCCCTGCTCTTCGGCCTCCATCACCCCACTGGCCTCCCAGCACTGCCTTCAGCTGCTCCAGCAGCAGCTCCTCCAGCAGCAGCAGCAGACACAGGTGGCAGTGGCTCAGGTACACATCCCACCTTTCCTTGGGCAGCACCGGCCCCGTTCCTCTCCCTGTAGAGCCGGGCTGGGCTGGGTAAAGGGGAGTTCACGTGTTGCGCAGCGACGGCCCTACAAACCACCAAACCTACAAACCAGTGATACTCCCATCGTGGCGTGGGGACAGACTCCCCTCCCACCCACCTCACACGCTGCCCCTCCAGCCCCTCCCCGAGGCCCCAATCCCCCGACTCAGGCGGAGCACCGCGCGGCCGCCAGGGGGCACCAAAGCGCCGCGCAGCGCCGCGGGACAGAGAGGGGAGCGGGGGCGCCTCGCGGGTGCCGGGGAGAACCGGGGGGACCGGGAAAGGCTCCGGGGGAACCGGGGAAGGTTCCGGCGGCGCCGGCCCCGCAGCCCCGTCCCGCCCGCAGGTGCAGCTGCTGAAGGACCAGCTGGCGGCAGAGACGGCGGCGCGCATCGAGGCGCAGGCCCGGGTGCGGCAGCTGCTGCTGACCAACCGCGACCTGCTGCAGCACGTCTCGCTGCTGGTGCGGCAGCTGAAGGCGCTGGAGAGCCGGGCGCAGCGGCGGCAGCCGGGTGAGCGAGCGCGGGGAGCGGGCACAGGGCACCGCCGGCACCGGGGCCGCCCGCGGCTCCTCACCGCCCCTCGTCTCTCTGTGCCCCCGCAGTTGACCGTTCGCTGCAGAACCTGTCCCTGGCGCAGTCGCTGTCGCTCAACCTCAAGAACCACTACAGCCTGGACTTCGCCCTGCCCTCCACCTCCACCCCCGCCAGCGTCCTGGGCAGTCCCGTGGCTCCCCGCTCGCCGTCGGCGCTGGGCGCCGGGGATTCCTACCTCAACCTGGTCGGCCTGGAGGGGGCCGGGCCCTGCTTCGGCAGCAAGGACGGGGCCGAAGGCTCGGCGGGGCACGAGGGGCTCAGCCGGCGCGTGGAGGGCTCCGAGGTCAGCGACTTCGCGCTGCTCAGCGGGAGCGGCAGGCAGAAGGCGGAGGACGCGGACAGAGAGGACGAGGACAGGTGGGGCTCCGCGGCCGATGCAGCAGCCGAAGCAGGAGCGCCCTGCCCCTGTCAGCGCTAATCCGAAGCGTAGCACCGTGCCAGCTAACGTGTAGAAAATGAACCTTACGCCAGCCCCGAGCAGCACAACAGCACCGGGCAGAGCAGCGCTTGCAGCTGCTGGGGTATGGGAGGGAGAGCTGTGTCCTTGGCAGAGGACGGCTCAGGTTGGGGACAGGCAGTGCCGGGCATGCTGGCTGACGCAGACAAATCTCAGGAGGGCAGAGCCCCGGGTGGAATTCACCGTGTGCACACATGGGAACAGGGATGGGGGATGCTGTCCTGCTCCTGTTCCCTGGAGCAACTCAGCCAATACTGCATCCCTTGCACGCCCCAGCTCCCACATACACAACAGTGGGTTGCACTGAAGACACCCAAAGAGGCATCTGGCTTTTGGAGAGCCCAGGGCAGCTAGACTGAGCCCTGTGTGCAGGTAGGTAAATCCTTGCCCATCACCTCCTCTTTGCTCTTGCTTCCCAGGCGGCAGCAGCCCATTCCCAAGCTCAACCCACCACCACCTATCCTACGCAAGAGGTCAAGCAAGACTTCCCCTAGCCTAGAAGTGGACATTAAGCCTGAGAGTACTGCCCACGTGAGCCTCCCCAGCCCCAGTGTGTCTGGCCTCACCAGCATCACTGCCACCTCCCTCACCCTCCTGGACCCTGAGGCAAGGACTCCTGCACGGAGCGCTGCTGCCAATGCAGAGCCCCTCTCTGTTGGGACCTTCCAACGTGTTCTGAGCAAAGACAGGTCTGGAGAGAATGGGCACACGTCCCCTCTATTCAGCATCCATGATCCCACAGCCAGTGATGCCCTGAGCAAGGACCTGGCCTCACTGCTGAGCCCCACGGACAGCACGCTGCCGTTCTCCCCTGCAGATGACACCTGTTTGCACATCAGCTTCTCAGAAGATGAACTGCTGGAGCCAGAGCTGGACACTACTGTGGGGCCCAGCGGGGTCCCTTCTTAGTCGGACACAGCACTGGCAGCTGGCTGACAGGCAGTCCCAGTGGCTCTTTCCACATCACTCCCCCTGCACGCTGGGGTTACAGGGTTCCTGCACCCTTCCTGGGTCAGGTCCCTTCGCTGTCCCTGCTCCATGCATCAGCTTCTCCTGCTACGTGTGGGCTGCAGCACAGAATGCAATCTGGTCAGCCCTTGTCCCAGTCTGCACCAGTTCATGCTGTCTTCCTGCTTTCCCCAGCCCTTTTGTGTTCTGTCCTTCCCTTGGTCAGTCGTGCCATGTTGGTCTTTGTCCCAGGAAGCTCCCACTTCTGCTGCCTGGCAGAAGCACAGATCCCACTCATTACTACATCCCTGGCTGCTACAGACAGCCCCAGGGCCATCACATCCTTCCCACTGCATCCCCCAACCCTACTGTGGTGGAGTGGTCTTGGGAGGAAGAGATGCAGACACCTCACTGCCTTGAGACCGGTCCTGTTTTGGAGACAGCAGCTTCGCTGCCCCACTGCTGTGTCCATGTGCAGCAATGCCACCACTGCCTCCCTCCAAAGGTGCCTTTTCCTATGCTGGGGCACCTACTGTGCACGCAGGCTGGGGCTGCCCTACAAGAGGCTGGTATGGGATGACTGCCTACAAGGGAGAGTCGGGAGCCCCGTGCCACAGCAGGTGCTCCATGCACACCCCTCTGAGCACTTTGGGGCTGCTCTGTCGTGTTGGGGTGTTATGAAATGGTTCAGTGTAAAGTTGGAAGCATGAATGTCTGGGGTTCAGTTTGCAGATGGAAGGTTTAAGGGAGAAACCCAGCCCTGTGGGGAGAGCCAAGGCAATACTTGGTGTTGCCACACATCCCTCATCAGCACAGGCTGAAGCAAGTTCTGGGGAGGGACCCTGGGAGGTGATCCTCCATCACTGTTTGCAAGAGGAGGTTTGGGAATGTGCTGGAGGCTCGAGTTGGGGAAGAGTCAGGAGATGGAGGCTCAGAGCAGCCATTCTGTCCCAGTACAGAGTGCGACAGGACCTCAGCAGCACAGCACTGTGGGGCCCAGGGCTGATCAGGAGCCGATGGGAGCTGATGACAGACAGCCCGTGGCACCACCAGCACTGCTGAGGACACATGATGGGAGCTGTGGATTTGTAAAGCCGTGGTTGGGCTGCGTGTTAGTGTGGTAGAGACAGATCAACCCCTCCTTAGGAAATAAAGTACACTGCAGTTTGGTAACTGACTTTTAAAGAAAATAAATGCCTCAAATTTGCAGAGCTGGTGCCATGTTCTCTGCCCTACTCACCCGGGAGCATCTCATTCCCCAGCCCCAGTGCTCCTAGGCAGTTTGGTGCTGCAGTTTTCCCAGTTAAGTGACATCCCACCCAGGAGTCAAGGCAGCTGCAGCCCCATCCCTGGCCCACTCCTCTCAGGGAGGGTCCCTGCATCCCCCTACTGTCACAGCCATAGTGCAATTGTGAGTCCCAGCTGCTCCCCCTCACAGTGACAAGAGGTCTCATGTCACCACACACTGCCATGTGGGTGCCAAGTTCCTCACTAGTGACAGGGACCATTTCCAAAGCATCCCCTGCCAGCACACAGCACCAACACTGCCCCACAGCCCCCAACTGCAGCCCGCCCTAAGAGGTCTGGGCTCCGGGATGGGACGGGGCAGCCCCCAGTGCACATACTGCCCTTTTTCATTCCCTGGTTTCTGCTCCCAAACCAAACTCTGGGCCACAAACCAAGCTCAGCCTGGGCACACAAGGAAGGAGAGCTCCAGGAGGTGGGATCAAGGTGGGGACAGGAACCTGCAGCACCACATCCCCAGGCAGCACCCAGTCCTGCAAACCAGGAGGGGCTGCAGCCTCCAGCAGAAGAGGTGAGAGGTGCCCTTCCCAGGGGATGGAAGCAAGCAGCCATCTGCCTGGGGGGGCATGCAGGGAGGGGGCATGTCCAGCTCCATGCTTATTGTGCTTCCTGCATGGGAAGAAAGTTTTTCCTCTGCTGTCTGGTAAGCTGCTAGCAATCATCAGGCAGGCAGGTGGTAAAGATTCATACCCATCAAACAATGCTATTTAGTTTGTAACCTGTGACTAAATCTGGTGTTAGCTTTAATTTCAGAGTCTGCTTTAGGGCTCGCTTGTTAATCTCTATGCAAAGCAGATGAAATGAATATGCAGCATTTTGGATGTAATTGTACGGCTTCAATTCAGCACTATAATTTTCCAAACAGGATCTTGCAATCAAGCTTCTATTCATTAGTGTATAAACAATTTAGTTTCTCAGCTCTCCAGTATGCCAATCATTTCAATGGAGTGAGCATCTCTGACAAAAAGAGAAGGAAAGTTTCCTTTGTGTAACAGAGGTAAAAGTTGCTCCATACTCAGGCAATTCCTGCCTGGCAGCCCCTGGCCAGTTCTGCGGAGGCAGCCGCATCTGGGGCCCCTGGGCACCAAACGCTGCCCATGGGTGGCACCACCACATTCCAATGTCAGCACCTCCCCCCAGCACAGCCCCCAACCATGGGTGGTTCTATCAATGGGACCCCAGAGGTGAGCACAGACCCTCAGAACGTGGCCAAGTGGCACCGTGGGCTATCCCCACTGCACAACCACTGTGTCCGGCACGTGTCCCTCGGAGGTGAGACCAGAGCCTCAACAAAGGGAAGCTCCATCGGCAGAGCCACTCCGCACAGGCTCCGTTTCCAAATGAATATCGACAGCGCTAATTACAGGCCGCCATGCAGACAGCTTATTAGCTTGTCACAAAAAGACGGTATTGAACTCAAAGCCCGCGGTATTCACGAAGCGCAGCAAGACGCTCCCCAGACAGCACAGCGAACCAGGCAAGCGAACAACTTCCAGCAAAACTAATTACTTCCTGATTGTCTACGGCCACCCACTGGGTATAATAGTATAGACTAAATTTGGCATATACATAACTAAGCACTCGGCACCAATTTGGCATACAATAATCATCCTCTGTGATGCATAATTAAAATCTGATCATTTGGAATAATCATTTCATATTCCTGATGCTGGGTGAGGACTGCACAGTGTGGCACGGGAGGTGCAGGATGGATCATACGGTGCTGCCCAGCCCGTGGGCACCGCATGGCCTGGGCTGCGGAGCCACCCCCACGCAGACCCCCCCAGTCCACCCAGGACCATCCGTGCCCATGGCCGGCACACAGCGTGCTGACTTCCCGCAGGCAGGCTGCTGACCCCACGCCTGTCCGGCCCCATTGTCATCACACGTCTGCTAAAGGCGTTTGGAAAGACAGGGGCAATAAAAAAATAAAATAAAACAGAACGTGTGTGTCTAATCCATTAACTTCCCCTTGTGGGCTCCCCGGGGATCCGGTGAGGAGGACAAAGAATATGTGGATATTGCACGCGCCCTGGCACTTTGTCCCTGGGCCAACCCTGCTGCTGACCGCTGCCACAGCTTGCGCTACCCTGGGCTCATAAATCAGCACGGGTGACAGCATTTCACAGCTCGCTTCCCAGCCAGGATATTGCCATTCCTGCTGATTACACAGCCAGAGCGTGGGGGAAGCTGCATCTCCCACTTCCAGGAAGGGAGGCTCCGCAAGGAAAATGCATTGATAAAAAGAAGAACGAAATCAGCTTTGTTCACGTTGCGAATCTCCCATTGTTCCTGCTGTGACCGTCAGCCATCGCTGGAGAAAGTATTTCCTCAGCAATAAATCTCCTGGGCTCCTCGGCAGCCTTCATCTTGGCACCAGACCCTCCTTGTGTTGTTTTGCGAGAAAAAAGCTGCTTCTGACACTACACCAGCTCCACATGGGAGCCCCGGCCACAGGACTGACCCTGCACTGACTTCTCAGCTGGTTTTGGAGACTGAGGGCAGGCGGCTGGAGGGATGCGGGGCATTTCAAGGTGTGAGCTCAGCCCCAAGACTCTGATTTCAGGAGACAAGTGCTGGGGTATTATCCTGGGGGCCCCTGCCCATGTCCACAGCTGGCACTACAGCAGGACATGCCGGTCCCTGGGCCCTCACTTGTCACTTTCCCTCACAGAACACCACGGCTGCTGCCACGCATGTGCTCCTGGCCAGCACATAGCAGCTGGTCAGGCCAGGGAGTGCACATCTGACCATGGCCACACTAATCCCAGTGCCGAAACGCAGAACTGGCTCCTGCCAAGAGTTTGAAATACAGGAGTCAGGCTGACAGTTGTACAAGAAAAATAGATCAAGTTTCCAAGAAAATACAGGCAAGCTGATCTGATTTTCATCAGCATCTTCAGCTGCCTTTCGGGAAGCCCCAGCCCTCTCCTCATTCCTGCTCTCTGCTTTACAAACCACTTAATTCATTGTTGCTTTGGAAACCCTCACAAAGACCCTCTGCATCCCCCAAAATAACGAGCAACAGATGCTGCTTTGACCTCAGCAACTTCCTGGAAACATACATTTGTCAAAATAAAAATAAAAAGATTAATGTGAGGAAGGCTCTTAAATTATAAGAAAATAGCAGACATGAGATCCTGGCTGCACACGCCTGTCAATTGTAATGGCCACGGAGCGCCTGGGCAGACGGTGGAACCTGGGGTCCCCACATCCTTTGGGATCCCCCCAGCTCTGCTGTCCCCCAGAGCCAGGAGCAGCCACAGGCAGTAGGGCTGTCAGCCTGGAGCTTCTAGGTTAAGGTGCTCGAAAGTCTACAGGCTTCACACTCATCCTCCAGCTGTGACCACCCAGCACACCCTAGGGCTCACAGAGGGCACAAGCAAATATCTGTGGGTGGGTGGAAGCCCCTCTGTCTTGGGGCTCACAGCAGCCACGTGAGTAAGCAATGCAACACGACACAACACAATGCAACAGGGGCACTCATCAGCACCTGCAGCAGGCAAGGCTCCACACAAGTAGAGCCCCTTTTCCCTCTCAGCTTTATAGGATCAGCCAGCAATGAGCTGTGGGGCTGGGTCACCTGATTGCTTGGTGCATCTGTGTGCAGGTTGGCACACGGGCTCCCAGCTTTGTGCTGCTGTGCGGCAGCATGTTGCCTGAGGGTTGTCACATTCTCAGGGTTCTTTCTGCCCTGAGGACCTAAGAAGTGCTCAAGTCTTAGCAAGGGGCTGTGGCCCCATGGGAAAATAGTGTGGCGTGGTAGCAGCAGAGCTGAGGCGCTCGGCCTGACTGAATCCCTTGTTGTGACATCCTGCAGCCCAAACCCACAGCTGCCCCTTGCACAGCCCTGGGATGTCAGGGGTGCTGGAGACACGATGGTGGCACAAGGTGAGAACAGCCCAGCTGCTCTGTGCCAGCCTCATGGGGTGCTGGGTGCTGTTGTGCTGTGAATGCAAATCCTGACCTGGGCTGGGCTGGGGACTCTGCCTTCCCCCACCCCAGTGTAATGCCTCCAGTAGCTATGGTAACTGCTATATACATTTACATATTCTTCTAGTTAATCACAGGGACATCCACAGCAACTGTCTTTGCCAGTGGTTGTTTTTGTTCTTCTGAATGTAGGCTGGAGCATTACCCACCTACAGCCTCTTCCCCAGCAAATCCTTCACATTACCCCTTCCCCACAGGCCCCACACGGCTGCAGCTCCCCAACCCCACACCCCCAAGTCACTTAACACTGGCACTGCATGTCCCAGAGTGTTACCATTGCGGCTCTCCCTCCAACCCAGGGGAGGGACAGGGGGCCTGCCCAACTCTCCACCTGTGCCCTCGGCAAGGGTCAGTGAGCTGGCAGCCCCCATAGGCTGCAACCCCCCCCATCCCCTTCCCCCCATCTGTTTGCTTACCTTAGGCCAAAAGCATTTACAGAAGCCAGGAGATGCCATTGCACTGTGTCCTGTAGCCTCTTTCCTGCAGCTTTCAATGCTGTCATGGTGGGGCTGCATTCTCAGCAGCCTGTCCAGGGGCTGGAGTGACACGGGCTGGAGCAGGGGCTGCCTCAGAAAGGCCTTCCCAGGCATTAAGAAGCACCAGGGACTCCCCGGTGAGCCCGTGGGTGCCAGCAGGTCCATGGGGGCATTGCCAGCCAGCTCCCAACAGCGGTGCCAGAGGCTGCCTGCGCCAAGGGCTGACGAGGGCAGGCCCAACATGGCGCTCCAGGCTGCGCTCAGGGCTGTGTGTGGAGGGCGCCGCCTCAGCCCAGCCGCCATTTTCTCTCAGAATTTCTCACCCAGGGTTTGCCACTTTTTCACTTTACATGTTACAGCTGGTGGCACCTTGGCCACAGAAGAGTTCATTTGCTGAGTTACGAGGATGAAAGCCACCAGAGCAAACTGTCCTGATTAATTTTGATATTGTAGGGAGCACGGCACAGAGCCGTGTGGAACCACGAGCAGCAGGGTAGCTCCCACACACAGCTCAGGGACAGCACACCAAGCAGCGCACAGCACAGCCCTGCGCACTGCTCCGGGGTGCTGCAGGGCACTGCAGTGCTATGCGTGCACAGAGCAGCCCTCCCCAGCTCTGCTCCACCACCATTGCAGACCCCCTGGTTTCCTCTGCCCTTTCCACCAAACCAACCCACAGAAAGTTTTATAAACTTGAGGAAACGCGAGTCAAAGCAGGAGTCGTCCAGTGCTGAGCCAAAGCGTGACCTCAATAACCTCCCCATTTTGTCCAGCCTGAGACCTCGTTATTATCTGTCAGCATGTGCTGAGTCTCCTCCTTCAGGGCCACATCAGTCCCTTCCGGAGGCCCCTCCTCAGCCCGCGCTCCTGAGCCCTGTGTTATCTCTACTGCTTCCAGCCCTGCTTCCCCTGATGGGCGATGCCAGGGCAGGACCCAGTGCCTGCAGGGGGGACGTGGGGACAGCAGCAGTACCAGCACCGAGGGGCACAGCCATGCTGGAGGAAGCAGCAAGGCACAGCAGTGCAGGGGCTGGGGCACAATGGAGCACAATTTGCTGCCTGAAGTACTGACCTGTCTGGCCAACAGCAAGGCAGTAACAGGCTGGGAGTGTTTGGTGCAAAGGAAGGAAATGGAAGAATTAAATCCACAGAATTTCCCTGCTTTTGTTCTCCCTCCCGCCTCCGCTCTCCTCCTTGGCCGCTAGTTCTTCTTGCGTAGGGCTCAGTCCTACCCATGCGAGCTAGAAACGGGGTCCATCAGCTGAAAGCAATTTACTTTGAAATCCAGCTGCCAGATTTTCCTTCATTTGTTTACTTTAAAATGCTTTTTTAAAAGCCAAAGTACACAAGGCAGCCAAATTGCTGACATGTGTGCCGGGCCGGTACCCCGCAAACGCTGCATTCTTTCATGTCCTCCTGGGCTCAAATCCACTCATGTTTATTTAAAATACGTGGAACACTTCAGCACTATTAAGGACCATGTTCTATAGTAAATGGAAAAAGATTTCCTCACAGGCCAGGGGGAGAGGGAAAGAATCACTTCAATTCAGTTTTGTTCGGCAGCACTTTGCCCAGCCACCCACAGCTCACCATCGCACTCAGCCTGGCGCCAGCACCCAGTAGCACTGGGGCCATGGGAGCCACCGTCCTCCGCAGCACCATGCACTTGGAGTGCCTGGGCTTGAGCCTTCCCCCCAGGGATGCATTGGGCAGCAGTGGCTGAAGAAAGCCAGGGCTGGAGGTTTTCTGCTGCTTCTGAGCATCTCAAACATCCCGCTGCACCAGGAGGTGGAGCAGGCAGAGAACAGGCCAGACGCACTCGGTTTATTACAGATGGCACAGTGTACCCTCTCTATATATGATAAAGATGCTGGCACAGAGAGCAAGTATTTTTAAGGACAATAACAGGAAAAAGGAGGTAAATATGGAAGTAAATAATCAAACTTAGAACTTTAAAGCATATTCATGATGCAGATATTTAGGGAAGGAAGGAGTGCGAGATGGGAGTTTTCTACTAAGGCTGTTGCTTCCTAAGCCATTCCTCTATGGTTGACAGGGCCTGAACTCCATAGGATAATGTAAGGATGTACATCAGAAAATGAAAATGTCAACATACAGGAAATAAATCCTCCAGGCTGTTGTCACTGCTCAAGCATAAGGAAAGACAGAATGGCAGCAAACATGGAAAGAAGAAAGAAGACTTAGAATTTTAGTTCAGTGATCTGCTACCACCACCAGAGATGGACAGTTGTGTTGTAAAAGTGTGCTAGCACACATCTGGCAGACATTCCTAAAAGAAAATGCTACTGATGCAACCAGAATTGGTCTGTTCTGTTTTGCAGCAAGAAGTACAAGAAAGCAGAAACCTCCACTTATTAACTGTTAATAATTTAGAGTGCAGCACCTTCATAGTTCTATTGTAATTAGCCAGACTAGTAAATCTTCAAAAGGATTTCTCCAGCGGAATTCCCAGACTATAATTATGTCATGCCCTTAACACAACTGGTTTCACTCACGGTTGGAAGAAACAAAGGCACTAAGCAAGTGATGATGGGGAACAGAAAAGGGTTTGCAAGGACAAGCACTGAGCACTGGTACTACATGTGCCCTGGGGACTTCCACTTCTGCAAGCTAATTCCTCTGGTTCCTGGGCTCCCTGCACACATTCCCACATATTACACCACTGCAAGAACTGTTCAGATCTGAAAGCTGGCTTTTGCCTTTGCAATCTCTGGAAGATAGAGATCCACACTGTTCGGCACAGGGAAACACTCTTCCAGGACTGCTCAAAACGCACTCTGTGCTCAGGGTGCCACTTCTCACCTCCAGTTTCTCTAACAGAGACTTCTCTGTTCCTTGCCAGTGTGGGCAACACCTGCAGAGCAAAGAGGTTTATCAGCTGCAGGGCTAAGTGAGGAGGGTAGAGCTGTGCACAGACCCTTCCGCTAGCTCCGGGAAAGGAGAGCAGTGAGCAGGGTCTGTGCCTGTCCTGGCCGAACACAACTTTGCCCAATACCCTTCCAAGGCACTTTACAAGGACAAAGATGGTAAACAAGCAGAGAGCTCTGTGCCAGGTGGAACCACCCAGAGCAGAGAGGGAAGGGACGTGCCGTGCCCTAAGGCCACACAGGAGACAGCAGCAGGCAGGAGGGGCATCTGGGCTGCCTGTCCCCTGCACAGGGCTCTGCCCTCCAGCCCACACTGCTCCCAGATCGCTCCGTTCTTTCCCCTTTGCAGCACACTGGTGTAAAAGCAGAAAACAAACACAAGAGCCTGTAACAATAAAAGAGCACAATAACTGATAGTGAAGACTTGGCAGCCGTAGGGAGCCAAAAGCTTCTTGGAGGGGGTTGGATGGAAGCTGAGTTTCCCTCCCTGCTTGTATTGTATTTCTTTCCTCTGCCAAAATGTGCTTCCTGAGTCTTGGGCAGAGCTCTCTGCTGCTGACCCTCACCTTCCTCTGTTTAGCCTGGAGCGTAGGCTTGCCACGAGCGCCTGAGGCCGCGCCTGGGGACAGGCAGAGCCTCCCGCTGCGTGCACATGGCCAGGGTCAGCCCTGCTGTCAGCAGCTTCCTGGAAACGACAGCCAAGTTGGGCCACACCTGACTGTGTCCCTCAGGAGCAACCAGGCAGAGACCAGGCACGGCAGCCCAGAGAGTGGCTGGGGAGTGATTACAATCGCTGTGGCTGATGCTGAAGGGCTCTGTCCAGTCCTTTTCTCTTGGACAAAGACAGGTCACGTTCCACTTGGCACAGCTGTAAGCAGGCAGCAAGAACAAAGCAGAGGTCAGACAGTGCTCTAATCAAAGAGGTAATTCTGACTCCATTTAAATTCTAGCCCCCGATCGCATGGAAGTAGAAGCTTGCTCTACTACTCACAAAGAACTGAACCACCCTCGTGGTCCTTAACAGAGCTGCCATGCTGATTTTACAAACATTAGAGCAATGCCTCAGAGTCAGTGTTCTGTAAACTTTAACCTATCAACTTCAGAGCAGACCCACAGCTTTTTTTTAGAAAGCTCCCCTTCCCCTGTATTTTTATTTCCTTTCTTGGTACCAGAATCAGAGCCAAAGCCAAGCTTAACAAAGCAACGGGCAAGGCCATTTTTCCCAGTCCTCAATTCCACTGATGAGAAGGGGGAAGTTAATTTAAACCCTGTCAAAACAGAAAAAGCTGGTCACTATTTTGTGCTGCAGAACAGTGTTAACAAAACACTTGCTTTATCCATTCGCATTTGCCAGTCCAGCCAAGAATACAAGAACATGCAGGTCTGAATCCTTTTGTTTGAGCATCTGCAATAGACAGATGCTGACAAACGTGATCTAAGCTATTTCCTAGGCAGTGAGGGCAGCAGAAACAAGGAGATGCCTGGGATGCAGGCAAGAAAGAAAGGCTTTTCTCTTATTTAGTGCTCTTCTTGTTTTGCTTTCAGTCCTCTTATTCCTGGATCCAGTCAGATAAAGCAACTCTTCACTTCCAGCAGCTTCTACTTGTGTCCCAGCCCTGCAATAGCCTGGAGCAGCTCCCACACAGCCAGCAGGCTCAGAACACACAGCATTGCTGTTATCAAACACAGACATCACATACAAGAGGAACCTGCACCAATGCACACATTAGGCTTGCCAACACTTTTGCAATACATGCAAGGGAACTTAAAAGCTTGCCTTTGAAGTGGGGGAAAAAAAAAAAAAAAAAAAAAACTTCTGAGCTGCCAAGCAAACTGACCCACCTCTGGTACTTGAGAACCAGCCCCCTTTCAGCTTCTGCTTGCTGGGCTAATTTACTGCCCTACTGTACAAAATAATACTACAGACATTTTGCTTGCAGTTTGCTGGGCTCTATTTTCTCTGCTTCTCCCTTCAGCAGTGTACTATCTGTACCATTCCCAGCCCCCAGCCACGCAGGAGATGTCTCAGAACAGACTGATATCAAGATCTCACTGAGAAGGGCTCATGTGGAAAATAACACAGCCATAAAAGCATTAACAGAACGGCAAGGTTACATTTAAGACCATTTGTTAAGGTCATGTCTATCTCTAATGCAGCAAATAATGTGTTTTTACATTAAATACTGCAGTCAGTCTGCTTCCTGTGTTTGACTGTCACCCACCACTAGCACTGGCCCAGCAGGTTCAGAACTGTGCACCATTCTGCTCTCTGCAGCACCAGGCACACTCCTCTGGATTAGAGGAGCAATTAAATCACACTGAGATTTCTCAACCTCTATCTACTTTGGCTGTCTTAATATCCTTAACTTGTATCAAACATGATTGAGGCAATCACAACTTTTTCAACCCATTTTCCTTCCTCTTCTTGCTTCACACTCAATTCAGGAGTGGGTTTTTCTTCTATGTGAAGGAAAAAAAAAAAAAAAAAAAGAGTTGAAACAATGCTTAAGTGAATTTTGTAACAAAGAAATATTTAATCAAGTTACTATCAGCAATACTGAGTTGGCCTTAGGACTTCCATAATAATAAGATCTCCATACAAATACCCAAAGATCAACTTGAAGCAGCCACAAGAGGGAGTCTTAAATCTCTTATTAATATCCAGATGGATTCTACTTCCAAAACATTTAGTGCAGAAGCAAGCCTTCAAAAACAAAGTTACTGTGAACTCCCAATTTCCTCTCTGCTTTCACAGAAATATCCTTATTCTGATGATAAAGATTCTTCAAAACCTTTGAAGCTTTTTCTCTACTTATGAATGGGCAAAAAAAGAAAACTTCTCTTCATCACGGCTCCATTCTAGAAACAACTGAAGCCAGAGAAATAATACATGAAAGACTTTTGTCCTAGCAAATCTCAAGCTCACAAATGTCAAGAGACTAGTTCAACCTAAATTGAATCCTAGAAGTCTGTTTGTTGTTTTTTTGTTTTAAAAAGAATGAGTGACACGCAATAGAATTATTAAATAGGCAGGAGAGGTTATTAAAAATCAATTCCTTCCCACTACTTTCTCAGATGAACAGTTTGGTGGCTGTAAGCCAAGAGGGTCTTATTGCTGGACTCCCCCTCATTCCAGCTAACAGCACATTTCCAGCTCTTTCACCATGGGAAAGGAGCAGAACCATTTGAAAGCAGGGGGTATCAAGCTGCCAGACATATCTTGCAGGGGTACTTTTTCCTTGGAACAATGTTGTGATGCTAGTACCTCACAGTAAGCACACTCCTCCCCTACAAAGACTAGAAATTACACTAGGATTCTTCTCTTTCCATCCACACTGAAAGGGACTGGTTTCTGCCTCATGCAGACCACGGCACGGGGCAGACTACCATCACTTTGGCTTGAAGTTCTATTAATTTCACACACGATTAAAAGCTCTGGCAGAGCTTAGAGCCTACAGCATAACAAATAACACTTCTCACATTGCCAGTAAAATATCTGTGTTGAATCTGTGTGCGTTTGCTCTCCATCTGCCAAAAAAATGTCAAGATACATTCCTCAAAAATAGTTTTATGGTCTTTACTCAATCTTGACATTCACTTGTTCTAAAGTTTCCAAAAAAACATTACAGCTCCAAAGGGAGAATCTATATTTGAGTAAAGCCACACAACTCAGAAATAGCTACATGCAGGCACTGTCCAAAGTACCAAGAAACAGACCTCTGGCAAGACTTTTTGTGGAGATTCAGCCAAGAGATAAAATCCATGATCTAATTACCTCAAAGAAGTTAATGAAAGAAGTACCCATAGTACAGCTGAATTGTACTTGACTTTACAATCACTTCATTATCCTCCTCTGCTGTACTCTTTGGTAAATTCACCTTCCCACTCCTGCATGAAACTCAACTGGGAATCGAAGAAAGCAGTTAATTCTGACTTTTAAACAAGATCAACACATAACTACAGGATCAACAGCCTCCAGTCCAAAACATAGTAGATTCAGCTGACAGGAGAGATGACTAGACTTACACTGTCGAGGCTGCAGCTTAAATCTCTTTTCCCTCCCCTTACAGTACTAGCCAATGTAAGTGTGGGATTTGTAAACGTCCCCCCCACCTACATATGAATGTCATTCTTTTCAGAATGAATTTATCAGGGGAAAAAAAACACCTAAAACTCTAACTATGATCAGGGGCTGACTACAGGAATGTCCACTCAAAAGCAGATGTTCAGTTCCAAAATGTTTCATACAATATGCTGACAATTTAAAGCTATTACTTATTATGTCTTGTTAATATGTAAAATATATTTTTGTAAGATTGCCCAAGTAATGGAATGGGTCAACAAGATTAGATGCAATACGTGTTAACATCACAGGAACACGCATCTTCTACTTGATGATACTACAGATTAATGTAATTAGACCTCAAACTTCCCCTAATTTCAATCTCAGGGGAAAAGAGGTTATTTTTCTTCAGTAATATATGGCTGCTCTGAAATAATGGCAGTCATCTGTAAGGAAAAACTGCAAAGGTTTAGACAAGTAGATGTTAAGACAGCATGATATGTACATTAAAATGCAAACATGTATGCCACAGCACCTGCCTTCTAAGTTTCAGTCTACATACCCAAATAGAAACCAGCAGGAATCCATCAGCCACACCATACACAAGCTATTTTTAGATAAAGGTTATATAATTTTTCCTCTAGCTCCATGGATCCATGCTTCAGCTACAGACACATTAAGCTTAATCCTACCCCAAACAAGGAGATATTAAACCTTCAGGTCCTGATTTCACTGTTAGTCTACTCAAGGAGTAAAGTACTATTCGAGTCTTTGCTGCGGTTCACAATCACTACACGATCTGGCCCAGGTCAAACTGAACTGCACATAGCTTTATGAAAACAAGTCCATTTGGTTTTTTTGACCTTTGTAATACTGTTCTTGGCATTGGAGGAGAAGAGCACAAGAAAGACTAGATTGACGAAATATAAGATTGGATACTGCGGAAAAGAGAAGTTAGTTGGAGAAGGCAGCCATAGTCCTCTATCAGAAAGAATCAGTGAGACAACACTGCCCAAGCCCCATGTCAGGTCCTTCAGTCAGAAGAGGTACCTTCTTAAACCACAGAACAAAGGTCCTTTAAAAGACAGTCTTTCTTAAAGGAGTTGATTCACTGTGATTTTGCTGATGAAGTAGTTTGCATTCCCCATTAACAAAAATAAACAAAAGCAGCTAACATACCTGCGTGAGGTTTAAGTAGCTGGTAATGAGAAGGATCCTGTTATCGAAAGCAGTACTGATCTCACCCATCAAAACCACCAATTCAGACTAAAAGCTTGCTCCTAGACAGGTCCTAGGTAAAAATCTGCACAATTACTAGTTGCAAGACTGTACAGGAAGACGTTAATGTCTTGTTAGCTTTCAAAGTTTACTTGATGCAAATGACAGGGTTCTCACACTGCTTTTTGATCATTTCAAGCAGTAGTCAAAGATGTAAAATATATCTATACACATCTCAGACGTGGGCTGGCAGCCACTATCAAGCAACCATCACAGCTGGCATTAAGATGGCCCCCAGGACTGCAGGATATAGAGAACACAGAGCAAAGTGGAGATACTCACACATCATAGCAGCTAAGAAATATAGACATGTATGTTTAAAGAAAGTCTACTAAGTCACGTAATTTTTTTTTTTTCTTTAATCATGAAAGTTAAAGTTATACTCAACATGTACTGGACAATTTACATTTGCAATCAGTGTACCTTTGCATTTTAGTTATGGCACAGTCTGCCCACTTTACCACGTCCAGAAAAAAAGCCTGCTGCCAAATGGAGAAGGCTTCAGCTCTCCTTCAACAGGTGGATTGGGCTCTGGCCTAGGTCTAGAATGATAGACATTCTCAGGGATAGGTCGGTCTGTCTTCACTTTTGTGACCTATAAAGAAAAAGTAAAGAATTACACAACTTTCTATAGCATTTAACAGAAAAGTTAGGTAGTTAGGTTAAGGGAACCACCACCAGATCACGCTAAGAACACAGCACGGATTGGATGAAAGGCTCCTACCTCGTGTTTTTAAAAAAAAAGAAAAAAAAGAAAAAAAATAGTAGTGAAGGGCATTTTATACATAGCTATGTCACAGTTCTACAAACGTGTGAGCTTCACTGCTAAAGGAAGGGTCTCTGCATTAGATAAAAGTAAATTAGGTGGAGAAGTATGAGCAAAGTGCAGGTCTTCCAGGAACGCTAGAGAATGCTGAAAGGGTCTTGATTTCTAGTAAAGTCTACAAGCTTCCAGTGTTGAGTTCATTTATCACCTTTTAAGATGGGAGAAAAGTTTGACACCAGGTCTGGAAAAAACGCACGTAGGAAGGAAAACTGGAATCTGATTATCCAATCAGAAAGGCAGACAGTTACCTTAGAGAGCTGTCCCAGATCAGGTCTCACCCAGCCCAACTTCTCTAGCACACAGTTATCAAACACTGCCTGTTGCTTTCGGCATCGACGGAGCTCCTGCAAGTTGCTATAGTCAATGCACGTCCAGTATTCAGTAAATGGCTCTGCACAGTGTACCTTAATCTTCCTGTAAGAGATTGCAGAAAGAAAATCATTGGCAAGTGATATAGTTAATGCTTTCCTCTCTTACTCATTCAAACTTCAGTTTCTGCATCTTCTTCGTTGCAATTCCTCGTACCCACCTAAGGCTGTCAGAAGACAGTTTCTGAAGCACCATTAAACAGAACCTAATGCCAGCATCACAGAAATTTGCATCACTGTGGCTACAAGCAGGGATAGCAGCAACTTCACCAATATGTGGAGGGTGTTCTTGTGAAGTACATGGACATGGCTCCCCCACGTGTGATGTTCCTCTGGTTAACTAACATAGCATGCATTAGACAGTGTTCTAAGAACTCCCAATTACTTTGATGTCTTCACCTGAGAAAGGAGGGAGGCTCTGATTACTGCCTGCTACAAGAGAGGAGGATGTGCTCCGAGCAGGCTGAGTCAGGTGCTGTGTTGGAAGCCTAGCAACACAGCGCTGGCACTGACACATGCCCTCACCCATACTTCTGTCATAAGAACTCAATTCTGAAGCTACCGGAGTTTTTACAGTAGGGTGCACGTGAAACAGGTGACAGCGTGGAATTTCAGCTTCTGTTCCAGATTTCATACCATATCTATGAGCAGCAAGGCACTCTGCAGCAGCGAGAAAGAGCAAGGTCAACTTTAAACAGATAACACAGAAGGCACGACGCTCCCCTCAGCGCCACTGCCAGGGCGTTTTCAGCAGCTCTCAGCTCTCCGCCCCACACGCACCTGAAGAAGTCGAGCGCGCACTGGTTGACCTGCCGGCCCTCCCGCAGGCATTTCCGCGGGTCCTTCTCCTCCCAGCGGCACAGCATGAACTCCTTGTTGGGCCGGTCGCACTGCGAGCCGTAGTGGTGGGCCGCGGCCTTCAGCACGGCCGAGCTGACCGCCACCTGCAGCGGGACAAAGCGGCAATAGGACCGGCCGTCCCAGAGGCGCCCGGCGAAGCCGAGCCCAGTCCCTCCCTCGCTCGCTCACCTCCTGCACATCGAGCTCCTCCAGGGAGGGCACCTGCACGGTGCCGGGCATGGCGGCGCCGCTCTCCTTGAGCTCCCCTCAGCGCCCGGCCGCCACCGCGCATGCGCCGCCGCTGGGGGGCGGGACCGCGCGTGCGGCGGCGCGGCGGGGGGCGGAGCTCGGCGGCTCACCGCGGGCGGCGGCGTTGCCATGGCGACCGCGCCGCGCAGCGCCGCCACGGAGGTGACGGGCAGCCGCTTCTGCGGCGACACCCAGCGCGGCAGGTGGGACCGGCGGGGGGAGTCGGGACGGCGGGGAGAGAGCGGCCCCGACCGCCCCTCTTCTCCCGCAGGATGGAGGGACGGGGCTCCTACACGCTGCCCACCGGCACCGAGTACCGCGGCGAGCTGCGGGACGGCGCGTTCCACGGGCGGGGCGAGCTGCTGTTCCCCGGCGGCGGCACCTTCCGCGCGGTGTGGCACCGCGGGCAGCCCGCGGAGGTACGGCGGGCGGCACCGGGGGGCGCGGCCCGGGAGCCGCCGGCTCTCACCGGGCGCCCCGGGACGTGCCTCGCAGGGGAAGTTCACTTTTGCAGACGGCCTCGAATACGCGGCCGAAAGGTGGGATTACTGCGACGGCTACGACAGGAGGTTCTACAGCGAGATCCGCTCGGGGCTCAGAGCCGCAGGTAGCGACGTGCGGGGCCGCCCGGCACGAGGAGGCGGGGCCGGCCGGCCGAGGCCGTCAGTGCGCGTCCCGAGCGTGCGGCGGGGCGGGATGCAGCCTGGCGCTGCGCCCTTCGCGAGAGCGGAACGGAGCTCGGTGTGCAGCCGCGGCTCCGGGCAGTGCGGGATTCGTTCCCAGCGCTGCCGTGCTGGGCTGGGGGCCGCCGCGCCGCGTGCCTGCGACTCCGTGGCCGAGTCGCGGCACGGGGAGATGGGCGAGATCTTCTTACCCCGTTCTTTCCGTGTTTTTCTCCGTTTTCTCCGTCAACAAAATTGTCAGAACGTTTTTATAAAGGTCGTTGTAAAGCGACGATGTTGTTTTTATGGCAAACGCCAAGGAGATGTGATATTTCTTAGCTATTTTGAGCGAAGTCACAAATGCAGGTGGGGGAAAAAAAAAAGCCAAAATAAAGCAAATCCTTTCTGGTTGTTGTTTCTAATTTAGGCATTTCTCAGCTCACCAATCTGGATCCTCCCCGAAAAATCCCAGCAGGATGTTACGACTGTGGTGACGGATTCTATAATCCTGAAACCAGAATTGTCACTGACTACGAACTGAGGTTTCTGAGAAATGCAGGTATGAGAACTTCTTTGGCCCCCAGTCATGCACTTGTAGCTTTTAGGACGGGTGGTTAAAGTGGAGACTTTCAAAAGTGCTTCGGTTCTGTTATCTCCGAGCTAAAATATTTCTTAAATCTTTATTCTTCTCAGCTATTTATGTATCCCCAGAGTTGCACTGATCACATTTTGTAAAATTACAGTGAAATAATTGTATTCCCATTTAGTAACTTAATCTCTGGAAAATCTTCAATCTCTTCCATTACGATCTGAGAGAAAGGAATGGCAGCGAGGTGTGCAGCATTCCTCTGGACAACTGGCAAGCTGTGTTGTGACCCAGCACAGAGCTTAAGCATCTGCTTGTCTTCAAGTGTGAGAACAGCCCCTTTTGTTTAAATGGGCTTTAGGGCTCATACGTTGCTAAATAGGAAACTGTCTTGTCACGTTCTAGAGCTGTGTTTTGGGACAAATCTGACAAAGACTGGGTCTCATGGATCAGTCCCCAAATTAATAAACCTTGATGAAAATCAGTTCTCATGAAGTCAAAAGGGAAGCGTTATAAATAATATGCAAACAGAAGAACCCCCAACGGCTGACAGCAGGGTAACTCAAAAAGATAATCTGACCTGAAAGAAGTGCTTTGTGTTCTGGTTATTTAAACTCTATGTTTATCACCCTTTTCAGTCCATATATATATATATATAATTTTTTTTTTATTTTTAAACAAAAATGCTTTTCAAAGGAACCACCCCCCTCTTTTTCTCCTCTCCTCTCCTCTCCTCTCCTCTCCTCTCCTCTCCTCTCCTCTCCTCTCCTCATGTCCAAATCACAAGACCTGGTGTTTTTAGAAGACAGAATGCTGCATTTTCAGCGTGCCACAGTCGAACAATTTTGTTGCTTGGAAACTCCCTTTTTCAGAAATTTTACTATTTGTTGAAAAAAATTCTGCTCGGCTCTACTTTCAAGAGCTTTTGTGAGTGTGCACTATGATATTGGAGGAGGGAAGTGAAGGGGGGAAGCTAAATGAATTGGAGATACCATCTGCTATAAAATATACCCTATGATACATGGCCTGTTTTATAAACGTTGAATAAAAACTGATCTAGATTATTACAAATGGCATTGATCCAAAATACTGGAATGCAGTGGGCCTACTGATGAGGAAGATAAGCAACATGCTTTCCAAAAACACAGGAACCTACACAGATTAGTACAGGAGGGAACGCCTTGGAATTCAATTTATTGTTTTTTAATCTGTTCTTTGAACTCATTGTCCTTGATGACAATTATCTCAAACCCTACGAATTATATCAATCAATATTCACTGACCAGAGCGGCGCAGCGTGCGGTCTGACAGCATTGCTGGAGATGTGCTTTGTGTGACCATTCCCCTGCAAAGCCGGGACACAAAGTTAATCTTGTTGATGCGAGTGTGAAGAAGGAATGTGTCATGTAGGCCAGACCCTTCCTTTTAAGAACATGAACACAATTGAAAAACCCAGCACTTGTTCAACATCAGAGGAACACTTTCTGCCCCAGGAGAGATGATTCAGGGCACAAGGCCACTGCAGTTAAAAAAAATATATATATTAAAAAAGCCCAGCTGTAAGCAGAAGAAACTGAGGAAGAGGCTGGAATGACAGGGAACAGATCCAGAATTACTCCATTATAGGTTGGGCAGGAAGGAGCAGGAAAACCTCCAGGCTTCCAGCCAAGTCTTGAAAGCATCAAAAGCAGATGGTAGGAAGCATTCAGGAAGTTCTTACAACAGCTTGACAGGTTTACCAAAACGACACTATCTTCCTCAGGTCTGGAAGCAGGCATAAAGAATACTCCAGTTCTCACCTTTCACCCTGGCCCTATTATGAAGCAATTTCTGATTGTTTCTCGGCCGTTTGGGAAACAGAGCAAGGAAGCATACTGCCTTGGCACCGACTTTCCTGCCAAACTGGCAGCATCCAGCTATCATTCCAAAAGGCTGGAAAAAAAAATAGTCTCCATTTACAATTACAGAGTTTGTTTCCACCACTTCTTTGTCAAGATGAGTGTTCGTAGAGTACCGTAGAGACTCCTATTAAATTTGGCAAGCTTTGCATTTCACTAGCACGGAGGTCTGATCCTCATTTACTTAAAGAGCTCTTACTGTAAAGCAGAGCAAAGGCCCATCATGAAGATATAATCAGGCCCAGAGAATGAAATGACAGCAACAGTTTTGTTATACTTCAGCAAAGTTTTCCAAATTCTCATTGCAGTCTTGCAGTTATTACTCCATCCCCAAACCTCTGTTTCCTCAGGGATGCTCAAATTTCTCTTCATTCTTCATATGCTCTTCAATCTTTTTTTTTTTCCTAGTATTGCAAAGTACACAAAATTGGACACATAAATAAGAATAATAATACTGGTTTGTAAGGAGATACACTGTTTATTTTGAATAGGCACTGGGACTGGACTCCTGTTTCAGTCAGAGTATTCTTTCTTTCTTTTTTTTTTTTTCCTCCCAGAAATTGGTCTCCTGGCACCTCTGTAAGAGAGTTTAGTCAATAGAAAATAGGAGGATTTCCCAATTTTTCAGGGTAAAGTAGGAAATATACGATGTTACGTTCAATGCAAAGGAGGTTGGTAAAAGAAGAGAAATGATTCAAGTTTTAGACCCCCGAATATTGGAGAGGCCCATCATTTTTAAAGAGAAAATACTGTCAGAAATAGAAATCTTGTTCTCCTGAGGAAAGCTCGATAGGAGATTGCCTGGGTCACCTCTCTTCTGATGAAAAGCAAAGATACTTCTGATGAAAATTGCCCTGTTTCTCCTGCAGCTCTCCTGATGCTGGGTTAAATAGTATGAAACACTTTTGCTCTTTGCAATATGAGAAAATTTGTGCTTCTACTTCTGCGTTCCATTTTCAGGTTAAATTAGTACGAGTGCAGTGCATGGGGTGGTAGCTTTCTGCACTGCAGTCAGTATTACCTGAAATACGTGCATCTCTTCATATGAGATCAAGAATAGGAAGACACAAAGCTTCCTTTATTCTATAACTCAGTCAGGTAACTGAACTAACATGCATGTTACTAAGAGCAGGATTAGGCCCAAAAACCCAAGGCAAGCAGCCACTAAGAGAAAAGGTTTTGGTACTGCTGCAGTCCCAAGCCAGCAAGCAATCAGCCTAGGATTTCTGCAAGCCTGAAAGTCTCATAGAAAGCAACAGGAAAAGACCTGCTGCTTAAGGAATCATTAGAAGCTGAAAAGATCAAGACTCAAGAATATTATTTTATTCTGATTTTAACAAGGCTGGTTTTAGACCATCCAGTTTTCCTTGGTTTTGAGGCTGACCCAACTCCGCAGGCAAGTTTGAGAACACCTTTTAATTCTAAGCCTTAGTAATCATGGACTTAGAGTTACCTCCCACCCCATTAATGTGGGATGGAGGTCTGAAGGGATTTAAAAGCAATTTTTTTTTAAAGTCTGCAGAGAAGTATTCACCCATAGCAGGCTTATTCAAGTATGTAAATCCACGAGATAAATCTGCTACCTTTAGGCTTCTTTGACTGAAATCTCTGATGCAACCTGCAGCAAGTGCTGCCTGAGAAATGGAGACTTTGACTTGTGTGAAGAACGTGAAACAGCCATAACCACTCAGTAACTGCAGAGGGTAATATTCCTGTACCTACCCTCATGCTCCCCGACTACACACAGATGTGTGCGTGCCCTTTCTCATAAACTACTGGAGAACTGGGCTAGGGTGAGGACCTGGCAGTTTTCTGGAGAAAGACAGCAAGTTTAACTTAGAGTTGACTGTAGTGCAGGGAAAAAAGAAAAAAAATAAATTTAAAAAAAGATGGCATTGGGGATCACACATTGATCTTTCTTCCCTGTTCTTCTTTGAAATCACCCGTTCTGCTGATGGAGGGAGTGGATGAGCACTCTGATTCCAGGCTTGTCCCCAACCATTGCCTAAGAATGTAGGAGCAGTTTTGGCAGATGCCCGTATTGCTAAGGAGAGGAAAGCCCCAGCAGCACACATACAAGGGATACAGTATTTTTGTTCGAATGAATTTAGCTTCCCATCGATTTAAATGTCTACTTACAACACAGGACCATTTAATCTTTTGTACATTTGTTTCTTTTTTATTTGACTTAAGACACTGAATTTAGATGAGGTTTAGTTCCTACATATTGAAACTCTTAAAAGCTCTTCAAATAATTGTTCTTTGGATACTTGTTAAGCTAAAGAAATCAGTTTTGATCGGCAGTAAAAGTTCATGCTATTTTAAGTGCAATGCTATAGCTATTTTCTGTTGTATATTTAATCATTTTGAATTATATGTCATGTAAAAGATTTTAGCTCTGGGGCATTTGCCAGATGGCTGATTCTGCATTTCACACAACAAAAGAAATAATGTTTGTGTAAAGCTCTTAAAAATAGTTGGTAATCAGTATATTCTACAACGAATAGGATCCAGACCTGTTTGAAGAAAAAAAAAAAAGAAAAAAGAAAAAAGCACACAAAAAAACAGCTTTTGCAGAAATTAATTTGGAGAATTTGGTCTCTACCTCTCAGCTCTGAACAAAACAAATGATGTCCATTATTTGCTGATTTTTTTTTTAACATTTGATAAGTTAACTGAATTGTAAATTTTATGTATTTTTATGTTAAATGGCAATTATTGCAATCCATTCATCTTTTTCCTTTGCTTTGGCTCACAAACTTATTTCTGAAAAAAGGAGTTTGTAAAATAGACAGCCTATGCTACTCTCAATTTACAGTAGAGCATATGAATATGAGAAGCCTTTTGCTTTTCTTGCAACCAAAGCTCACATCCTTTCTGCATTCTCCCTGACTACTGCTGACTCCTCTTTCTGGCCTCTTTTATTCAAATTCCTCCAAAATACCTTTGCAAAAAGTACTTTGTCTCTCTGCCATGGAACTCAGCTTGCTTTCTTTACCCACAACACTCCACACAAGTCCATACAAATTCACCTTTTGGTCTCGTCTCCTCCATCCCCTCTATACCTTTTTCCCTTGCAGCTGGTCCCAGGGCAGTTTTTCTGCTCACACTGGTATAAATCCTCCATTTTCTAGTACATACTTTCCTGGCTCATTACTTCTGTGATACTCAAAAGACTTGAAAAATATCATGCCAAGAGGAAGGTTAGAAATTTTGCTGCAGCTCTTTAACCTGGATGTCCAAGTCTCTTGTCTACCTATTCCTATTTTTACGTAAGTAGCTTTTGTCCTGATGTGAGAGATGCAGACCTAAGTAACGCTCAGTGCTCAACAAGTAGGTTGTTTAGGGACCCAAACGTTAGAAGTCAGATCGTTTGAATGCCACTGCAGAATGCATATTTATTATGTCTTTCTCTGTATCAAAGTCTGTTCAGGTGATGGATGTAGTTGGAGTCCACTCATCCATTTAACCAAGAATATATTTTTATATTAAACTTGGCTTAAGTGCTTTAATATAAAATATAAATTAGATATAAACCATATTGGTTCATACTACAACCAGCAGTGATAGTACTAATAGTGGCATCATGACACAAGTTACTACAGCAATTTCAGTAGCTGTAGCTTTTGCAGATACACTGTTCCTTGTGGTTTGCTGGCCTTAAAATACTTATCATTTTGGAAACTATGAAAGTTTCAGTTCCAAACAGTGGCATGCCAAGAAAAACAACTTTGTTTGTGCGCTAGCCATCCCATTGTGAACCCGTTGGGCAGGTTATTCACAAGTCCTATAGGCACTTGCATTCAGCTATACTGCTCACGTGCAAACAAGTTTTACAAGAGATGGAAAGTTCATTTTTGGGCCGTTTTGGAATTACTGTAATTAAATGTAAATGGAAGGGTGAGAATTTGTGGGTGGAAGCAAAGGTTAATTGAAAACATGTTTTCATTTTCTTGCCAGCCTTGATGTTGGTGAGGTCAGGCACAGTAAGGAAAGCAGTGCTAGGGACCCAAAGGGGCAGTGGAAATGAAAGGGGTGTGCCAGGCAGAGTCCACGGCTGAGATGCTATCACACACGACTGTGATTGAGCAGTGGAAGAACATGATAAACTGCACTGCGGGTGACGGGAGGAGTCAGGCATGCGAAAGAATTAACTGATACTGTTGTTTACAACGGTGTGTGTGTGTGCTTGGCCCTCTACAAACAGAGAGGAAACTCAGCTCTAGTTCAAGGATGACCTATTGTAAACATGTGCTCTGATAAACCCTGCTCATGGGAAGCTGCTCAGACACCTGGCTGTGTCTCACAGCCACAGGCGTGTGCTCCAGGGTGTGCTGGAGTGTGAGCCCCCGATGGAGGGACAATTTGGGGCACGGCTGCTCCCTCCTGAAGGGATGATGTGTGCTCACACCTGTTCCCAGCTCTCCATCATGCAGAGGTAGGAACCAAGGATCGGAATTTTGGCACACATCAAGCCTCTGGTGTAGATAGAGCCTTTAAGGCACCAGAGCCATGTGCAGCTGCACAGTGCAGCATGAAGACCTAACGCAGAGTCAGACCAAAGGTACGAAAGGCTTTTGGGATGGACAGCGTAGCTCTTTCCCTGTATAAGCCACCAAGTTCCAATTTCAGTGTGGTTCTACATACCTCCAGGTGGTTTCCTGACAAAGCACAAGTTAGAGTGCAAATCCTGAAGCCTACAAGATGACACTGCTGTTTGCTAGCAGTCACATATTATGGCTTACAGAGCCTCAAGACATCTCTCACAGCTGAAGTTTTCATAAGCAACACAGAAAAGCAATAGCTAGAATCAAATCATTCTAAACTTTGCAATATACATTTAACTAGGAAGGTTAAATACACCTAAATTACAGTGTAATTTCAAGTCATCTCTCAGAAACACCCTGAAGCAAGCCCCAGCTTTTCAGCTTTTTCTAATCACGCTTCTGAAAGACACGCGGAGTGTTGTAGCTGGGGAAGTCACTCTTGCCCCTACTACACTAGACTGAACATGGAAAAGCAGGTAAATGGTTCAGTCACATTCACTGAGCTCACCATGGAACATATCTTACAGCATTTTTGACAGAATTTACTGTCACATGGACCTTCAGTCAAAACAAGGAAGAGACCTGCAAAGCAATAATTGTTAAGAAGGACAAGAGGTTGCTACTTACAGAAGCAAAGTAGGGCCAAAATGCTCAGCTGGGTCTTAGTTTTATAAAAATGCTCCATCACAACCAATGCACAGGCACCTCGATCACAGCACATCCCTGTGCCTTACACCCCAGTCAGTACTCCAGTGGGGAACAGACACTGCTTTGGGGATTAGTCATGCAGGTGGCTACCAGGATTGGCTCCATATGCTTTGAGTCTGCTTAATGAAAACAGCTTGAATTAATTACTTAAATTAAAAAGGAGCAGCCTCAGGTTGGGCTGGCTGAGGATCTGGTCTACAGTATTCAAAATCTATGTTGTGGATTGTAGAAAACTAATCTTATTTTTGATTGAGACATAAGGAAATAATTTGTGATATTCAGTCAATAGTTGCACGTATTCTAGCAGCTCATCCATTAACGTCCAACTTTATCTTTCTCTGCTTGAGGATTTCAATTCAGTGCTGTGATAAGAGTCGTTATATTTCACTAACTTCAGAGGAAATAACTTGATGTTTACCAACTGAACACAGATACAATGGATAGCTGTAACCTTTTCAGCCAAATCCTTCTTCTTTACCTTCAAATTTAAACATCAGTTCTGTTTCAGCAAAGTGTGTTCCCTGAATCTATATTCTACTAAGGAAAATCTTTAAAAAAAAGAAAAAAAAAGAAAAAAAAAAGAAAAAGATAAACTTGTAAAGATAAATATGCTGACACAAAATTCAAAACACAACACGAAGAACCTCATACCTCCTAATTGTGCACAGGGTGATAATTTACCACTGATTAAAGAGTTTGTATTTTTTTCAAATCTTTTTTAAAGGGAAAATTACTTCTGAAGGTGAAGATGTGCTTAGACAATCATATTAACATATTCAAACAATTGTAATTTGCAAAATAGTAATTACAACTCACTATCTGGTAGCATTAATCAAACTTCAAGGTTTAATTCCATTTTAAATATTGATGAAATGTGATTCTCCAATCTAACCCTGGTGTTGCAGGGTTATGGAAGCAGCCAGTGACAGAAAAAGAGGAACGTGTAGTTAACAAGCAGCTGCCACAAAGAAGGATCGGCATCTGTGATTTAAATTGTTAGCTGCACAGTCAGGTAGAGTGTAAAAAGGGTAGTCAAGAGGCTGTTAAGTCCATTGCTGCCAATTACTAACAATCAGGGAGGAGCTTTAAGACTTGTTCAGTACAATAAACCCAGTTTGTCTTGTTTCAGGGGTTACTACTGAAGAGGTTGCAGCTGCACTGATTCAAATAGCCCTAAAACTACAGTAATTATCAACCAGTCTTCTTTAGTGTAGCAAAAGTATGTTTTACCATAGCTTAACTCTTTACATTCTAATATTTCTCTGCCTCTTCTCCCATAGCTGGCCCCAGAGCCATTCTGATGTCTGCTTTTGTGGTTCTAGCTGTGCTGGATCAGTGCTTTCCTTTCCCTTACCTGCCCCGAGGAGCAGTCGTACAGCACTCTTGGGTTGGATGGCAGTGCTAGGATTTGCTTTAGAATATTTTTTTTTAATATTTAGTCATTACACCTATTATTCATTTTCATACATAAAGTTGAAATCCATATAGCTCGTTCAGTTTTTGCAGCTGATTATTTTAATTTTGCATGGGATCTGATCACTGCATAAACATTGCGAGGCTGGGGAGGCTGAAGGCACAGCACAATCTGCCTGTGTAATGAAAACAGTGCAGAAAGAAGCTAGGCAAACCAGGGCTGTGCTGGAAACACAAAGCCAGGTGTAGCATCTGCCTTTCTCAGCGCCTGTAGCCTCGATGCTGTTACGTGACCACAACAGATTTCTCACTAGGAAGGTGGGCTGATTATTTCTAGTACTCAAGTGAACCACTTACATCATTACCCAAATATGAGCTAGATAGCGGTGATGTGTAGCATGTTTAAGGTTTGTTTATTCCTTCACCATGACAGAAATAGACAAAGTTTCATTTCTATGCCATTACCACAAGCTCAGACAAAGTATTTTTTTTAGTCAGGGAGATCTCAGCTAAAACCACAGCTACCCGCACTGGACAATGTCTGTCATAGCCTGGGCTCACGTGATCGCCTCATTACAGAGCCAGAACACCTAGTGCATAGAACAAAAGCCAGCACGTTGATTACGGCTTTGATGTTGTTTTTAAGAAAGCTGAAGGACCACATTTGCATTCCTGCTGCAGCCAGCAATGGAAGCTCTGCCCGTGTCAGGATTGTGTGGTCTGCGAGTGATGTTCAGCGCTCATCTTTTTCCTTTTAGCATATTTTTCCAGGATTTATTTTCTCCTAATTTATGTCTGAACAAGAAATATGCCATCAGTAGGGTCAGTCAGCATCAGCAGCCCTTCATCAGAGAGCAGCTGCTGTACAAGGAACAGAGTGCAGGGAAACTGCTTGGGAAACATCCCAAGATCCACAGGCCTTCCTGAGCGGGGTCGTCAGGGAAGAGCAGCCCTTCAGACAAGGGACGAATGCTTTGGCACATGCTTCAGTTCAGCCTGCTTTGATCAAGATGCCAGCAGAGCTCCCTGGGAGCAGCATCTTGTGAGAAGTGAAACCTGCGCTCAGCTCACGTGAACAGAAAGGAGAAAAGGAAGGGGGGCAGCATGGAAAGGAAAGGGGAAGAGGAAAAAGAGCAAAGGGAACAAAAAGGAAAGGAGCAAAGCTGACCATTCAAAACCCACTAGAACAATCAGTAAGATTTAACTACACGATTGAAGACTCTTGTACACAAACCTAATTTGTCACACACTCTTCTGTTCACTTCTTAGATTAGCACAGCTCACTCCTTCTACATTTCAAATGCTACTACATCACTTTAACCCAAAGGTACAAGTCCCCAGTCAAAGGTTTCCACGAGAATTTGACTCCTTCCAAGGAAGAGGCTTCATCCTTGATCTGTTCTGCCCTCGCCAAGCAGGGCTCTTAAATGTGGAGGAGCTGGGATCCTGTGCTACACCAAGAGATGTTCTCAGCCTCAGCACCACAGCCTCTCTGCTCCCTCCTAGGAACCATCTCTGTTTTTAGGTAATAAAGGCTGCTATAAAACCCTTCACACTGAGGTGAAAAGCACACATCACCATGAGAATGTGTTAAGACAGTGGTAAATGCAAGCAGCAGCTCTAATGTATTTAATTTATATAAAAATAAATACAGTTATTCTATTTTCCTTTTTCCAAGGCTTCCTGGCCTACTGCACAGATCTGTTTTCCCCTAAACAAACACAAGGAAATGCTGTAGAACAGTTTTTGAAGACAAGGCTGTTGAAGTCCCTGGAATTAAGACACCACAGCTTACATTTGCCAAGTTATTTGTTCATAACCATACACAAAATTTCTGTTCAACCTTTGCTGGACAGCTGTTCTTTCCTACATTGTCTTTCCACACTATTGTGCTCTGAGAATGTGGCAGACATGAATCCTAACAAGGAACACAAGATGGTCTAAGATATCAGCTTAGTGACACCAATCACAACATACATTTCAAAAATAGCCCCATCAGAACAACTGGAGAACAACTCAGGCTTTGACTGTTGATTTTTCTTTGCCTTCACTTTTCATAAATCGTCAAGCAACACAGACCCAGTATTCAAAAAAGTGTTCTTCATTTCTGATCCTTTCAACATAATTCCTGCATGTGGCCATAAAAAATCGATGTATATTTATACACATACGTATGTGTAAATCTCACCTGCACCCAAGTTAACCTTATCAAACAGCTGAGTAATGAGAATCATTCCTGCAGAGCCCAAATCTCCCGCACTGACAAATTCCAACACAACAGCACACGACCTTTTTTAGAATCAAAAATATGTTCTAAGAGATAGCAGTGGCTCAGAGTGGGGTTTGTTCTCAAAGGAAAAATTGCTTGTTTGAGCAGGACCCCGATAATTCAAAGAGCGGACGTGAAATGGGGACATCAGTGATCCCTTTCTCTCCCTTTCAGATGATGAGGAGCATGAGTGGATCATCCAGACCTGCCGCAAAGATGAGGGCAGAGCACCGGGGCAGAAACCTGGCCCATGAAAACTGGTTTTGCTAGAGAGTAATACTGCAAAGTAGGTGATCTGACTGACAATAAGTCCAATTTGTCACTGCGTCTTACATCACCCTTTCCCTCTACAGGAATATAATCTTTTTGTCATCTTTGTCAGCATAAACAAAAATGGAAATAATCACTTAATCAGTCATGCTGAGAAAAAAAGCCATGAAAGAGAGCAGACTGCTCTCACAGCAATATTCCTGAGAGGTGTGTGGTGCAGTACATACACACGTTATTAAGCCTGAAAACAATTTGTTAAAAAGAGTGCCTCAGATTCAGTGTTGAAGTCATTCAAATCCATCTTAATCAACATTATTTTCCCAGATTTTAGTTAGCTGTCCTGGTGAATTCCTTTCCTCTCTTTTTGCTCAGTACTTTGATATTGATTGATCATTGTAATAATGTACACCAGAGGTATTCTTTAATGACTGGTTTGCTAACTAGGAAATTATATCCATTTACTACGAACATTTGTTGAACTCTCCTGAAGCCGGAGTTTAACAAAATAATAAAAGAGGAGAACTGGGTGGGTTGCTGCTTGATTAGTAAGCCAGAAAGTATTTAAAAAATAAAATAAAATGGAATTACATCATTTTCTGGATGTAAGTGCCAGCACTTCTACTTGCATTAACTTTATTTATTACACAAATAAGACATTTACAAAGCACAACATTAAAAGTATGTAACAAAACAGACATTGGTTTTACAAAAAAGTGCTTACAATTTAGTTTTAATTTTTAAAATAAATTAGTCTTGACTGTCCACTCGTTCAGAGAATATTTAACCATTGTAGCCAAGACATGCATAATTGCAACATGCTACAACAAAATGATTGGCTGACGAAACAAAACCGGTGTTTCTATAGTTGGCATCCTACAGATGTATCACTGATAGCAGTGCAGGATTGAATCCTGCTCCCCGTCCAAACAGTGAGTTGTGTAAGCACCTTTAGCTGGGCATGGGGGTTAACCAGCATGAGCCAAAATAAAAAAGAATTGGTAATAATCCTGTAAACCATTCCTATTTCAGACCCTCACCGTATTCAGTTACTTCATTCAACTCAAGTGAAAAGCCTTTTGCTGCCTGTCTTCACTGGATTTTTGTCTGCAAAAGTTTTTGGAAATAGCAACTGCAGAAGTTTATTACGTGGAGTCTACGTTGCTGCACCAGAACCCGTTTGGCAATTACTGAATAAACTAAGAAAATGAGAATGATTTTACTTTATTTTTTGCTTTTAATCTACAGACAGGAGATGAATGCAAATGACCTGAGATAAGGTTTGGTTCAGTGGCAACAGTCAGCGTGAAATAGATCGTGAAACAATGTATTGAATAAATTAGAGGATTTCTTACATTCTTGGTACAGTTGAGTATTTTCCATACACATAATTAGCTCTAAAACTGCACAAGCTGAATTGCTTCCAGTTTTTGCAAACAGTTTGGGCTTGATATAAACAGAGCCTGATTTCTGAATTAGCAAAGCTGCTCCTGGCTACCTGGGGGAAGCTGCCCTCAGCCCGTGCTGCACAGCGATGCTCCCTGCTGCGCCTGCCCACCCCAGCCCACGCATTACAGCCGCTCCCAACAGCGGCGTCCATCACAGAACTCGGATGTACAGAATGATTCTCAAGTGGTTTGTGATCAGTAACTCAGCTGATAGTTTGCAGATATGTATTTAACAGCCTCTCTTTCATGGCACTGCTGAGACAGAAGATAAATACAAGAGACCGCTTTCTCCCTCAAAAATCTGCTGTGGGAATCTCAAGTACTGCGGGCCTTCAGGTCACGTCACAGCCTGAGGTCTCTCCTTCAGCCTCACGTTGGATAGGTACCCATCTGCTTACAGTTCTAATTCCACAGCCAAACAATCACTCGAACGCGCAAGCTCAAGTTGAGGAGGAGTGGGGCCCTGGTGACCCCCGAACCAGCAGCTCTCCCGGCCATGCTGTGTACACACAGTGACATGCAGGAAGCAAAGAGCTCTGCTCACAGCCCATGGAGGTGTGCTGGGCCTGTGCTCAGTGCTACAGACAGGGAGAAGGGACACAAACACCAGCACCTTAGGGCTGCTCCTGCCCAAGGAGATGCTGGGGAGCAGTGCCTCCTGCCAGGCCACGCACAGGGGTGTGTTTGGGCACACACTGGGAGTGGATATTCGCATGTCAGATGGTGACAATAACACTTTGCGGACCTAATTTCCTCTCTCCTTCCAAATGTTATTTCAGACTGAGGATAGAGCTGCTAGCTGCTGGCTGCAATTAGAACACTGGCCTAGCTGTCCAAATATTACAGCAGTCTCTCTTCTACATACATACACACACACACACACACACATACACAGACACAGAGGTGTGTGTATGTATTTGTTTCAGGATATCAACGTGTGCTGGTGTTCAGCTGTTTCTCCAACTGGGAGAACTTGATGCCCACTCAGCAGACGCAGTGTGAGCCGGTGCCACCAGCTCACCATGCAGAGCTGATGCTGGAAATTGATCTCCAGAGAGAAAAACATGAGTATCTACGGCTTGAATTAAAAACAAGTTACATAACTGGTAGATTCCTGTCTTCTGCTCCTCAGGCACAGCTCAGTCACGTTATGCACTGACTGTGGCTCATCACAGGCTTTCACATTCTCGGAAATGCTACCTCCTGAAAGTTAGCAGCAAGACAGACCCATGTGCTCCCATGGAGAGGGGCTTTGTTAGCGACCTTGGCTCTTGGCTCAGTGCAAGCTAAGAAGGGCTGGCAAATGCTAGCTGTTTACTTTTTGTTATTACCATCAATGAAGTATCATTTCAGAGCTTTTTTCCTGATCTGCGGCCAGACGGCCGAGTACTTCCTTTGTTGTTGCCATGAGACTGCCCCAAGGGTGAGCCCCACACGCCTGCTCCTCCGTGCACAATCGGTCAGGACTGTGCCTCATCCAGGGACCTGGCAGGAGCAGCTGCCTTGCTCTGGTAAGGGATAGGGGTGAGCAGGTGCTGCCAGATGGAGGAACACGCACTGCCTCGCTGCCTGCTGGCCTCACTGCTGGCGGAACTTCCCTGGCTGCTCCTCGGTCCCTCCCTGCTCTTCTCACTAACTGAGCCCAGAGCTGGGCCCCTCTCCTGGGGCCCACACGAGAGCAAGTCATTTCTATACATCTACTGGTGAGCTTCCCTTAAGGATTTCTCAGTCCCAGTGTATGGAGCATCTAAGAGTTTGGTGTAGGTACATTCCCAAATCACCCATTCGTCATCCAACATGACTTAAAGGAAATAAAGTAGCTTGTTAATAAAGAACAAGAATAATAATAATAAAAAGATTTGGCAAATGGCTGTGAGAGGAGAGACAGTCGGTGCTCTGAGAATAAGTCAGCAATTAAAATCTTCAGAGTGCCAAGCCTGGCTCTGCCACCGATCAATTCTATCACTCCTTTCAGTTCAGGACATCTCCATATCCCCTCCTATAAAATGGGGGGAACACTAAGATTTACTTACCTTACAGAGTGATCAAAGGGCATGTGATTCTAAAGCACTTTGAGAAGGAAGAAAAACTGCCTATTTCCAGCTGGCATCGTGTTTTCCACTTAGTGGAGTCACAGCTACCTGTGACTTTGGCTCAGGAGTCCTCCGTGTACACTGAGTTGCTGAGCCAGAGCCCATTTCAAGTCTCACACATGCAAGTGTAAATAAGGAGGGATGTCCGGGAACCAACAGTGCTTCACTGGTGCAAAAAGAGAATCAGGCCAAACTGTGTAAATTCCTCCTTTCTTTATATTCGTGGGTGATCATCCAAACCCCTGTGACTCAGCGTGTACTGATGTGTTCATGTTCCCACAGCTGGGGAGCAAGGTTTGTAAGCACAGCAGTCACTCATTTGGGCCGTGTCTGGCATTGTCTTGGAGAGACTCACTGTCATTCTACAAGTCCACAAGAAACAAGTGAAAAATGCAACTCTGCACTTGACACACACATACACAGAGTGTTGCTGGAGAAATAAGAGTGGATGTTAGATGCTGGTCAATGGGAATAACCAAGAATGCCGAATCTGAGTTTCTCCTGCATGACTGAGAACAGTTGCCTTGGGCTGGACACTGCGTTTCAGCGACTGAGGGGCAGTGGTGCTGGGAGCGCCATGGGCAGGCAAGGAAGAGCTTGCGGAGTCAGTACTGAAAGAGGATGACCTGGGGGAGAAACAGGAACCAAGCGTTAGCTGCTTCCAGAGACAAGCGGCTCTCACAGCAGAAATGGGATCTCAGGGAGCAGCCAGGCAGCACGCACCCAGCTGAAGCAGGGCAGCCGCCTTCACTGAGGGACAAGCTCTTTCTGAGCCATTTTTGTCCCCAGTCCTGCTCCTAGAACAGAGCCCTCAGGGAACACAGGTTTCTGGAATTCACCATGGAAGGAATTGTTTGGAAAAGGAATTTGGAAGGCAGCTCTATGTCCTGAGAACCCAGTCCTGCAACATCTGCAAGCAAGCCAATAGCATTTAAGTCACAGGAGCTAGCTGCTGCTGCGGAGTTTCTTTGAATGACAGCATCAGAACTACATAACATTTCTGAAAACTCTTCAGTTTCTGTGGAGATAAAGTCATGATAAAATGACAGTGCTTTGACCAAGCAGTAACCTTGCTGTGCCCCTGCCTCTGCTTGTCAAAACAGAGCTCAATAATCTCTGGTTGCTGCACTAAACAGAGGAAGAGATGCTGAGAACTTCTAAAAGATGAAAGCAAAAATGACTAAGAGATGCCAAAGGCTCAGCATTTCCTCAAAATGAAACCACTTAAATTGGGATCCCAAGCACGTATACAACAGTTCAGAAGCCTTGCCCCAGATGAGCACTATGTTAGAATGGACAGATGCTGAGGGGCTCAGCAGCAAAATATCAATATACGTTTCTTAGCCAGACATTGTGAAATAACATTCCGATTCATTATACAGTAACAGCCAGTTGTTATTTTTTGAGCAATTCTGGAATTCCCAAGAAATGAACCTTTCCTGTTAACTCATGGAAAGCTGTGCAGACCAAGCACCAGCAGCACTGGGGGGAGAGCCGGGCACAGAGGAGCTCAGACAGGAGGTCACAAGACCCCAGGGCATCCCAGCACACCACAACACTGTGGGGCATTCAGTGCAGAACACAGCGGTGCCATTTACCGACAGTCATTCTAAGGCCACCAAAATGAAGGAAACACAGCCAAGAGCCGGCGGCTGCCAGATCACAGAGTGCTGCTCACAAGAGCCAGCGGTGGCACTGAATTACACAAAAGCTACAGGAGGAGGTTGGCCCCAAACAGGCAGCAAGGACCAGAATTACCTTCTCACCCCTATTCGATAGCGGTCCTTCCATGTCTGCTTTGAGGTGCACTGGAGGAGCCGTGTAGGGAAGTCTACAGTGCACTTGTCCACACTGTACCTGACCTGTGGAGGAGAAAAGCCTCAGCCCCATGCCCACAGCCAGCCCCACAGCGCAGCCTGGCCAGGGGAACTCTGAGGGGACATCGCCAGGCTGGAGCTGGTCAGGGCCCTGTCCCACTGTGGGGGGGGTGAGGGTGAGGAGAAGCTTTGTGGGCTCACAGAGCCCAGGCACTCCGTCCTGATTACCCTTCTGCCGCTCGCAGGTGTTATCATGTGAAACACCCAGCCTGTGAGCGGGCTGCTCGCCATGGCAAAACACAGAAAGGCCAGTGGCGGTAACGCCAAGGAGAGGAACCTTGTGGGGCCAAGCCGTGCCCCCCGCCCTCGGCCCCGCACTCACTCTCAATGTATCCATGCAGTGTCACCATGCGGGCCCTCTCCGGGCTGCTGAAGGGCGAATAGTGGATGTCCTCAGTGAGGGAGGAAGGGATGCGGGGCGGGGGCGGCCCCGAGGGTGGCACCGTGTGCTGGGGAGTGTGTTTTTTATGGCGGGCTCGGCAGTTCTGGAACCAAACCTGCAATGAAAGCAGAGAACACTGAGGGAGGAGAGCAGCGGGCTGAGCTGTGCTCATGCACAGGGAGCCATCAACTCACACACAGACCCACAACAGCCACCTCTGCAGTCACAAAACGAACCACGTGTGGAAATGCCCACACAAATACGACGACAGCATCCGCTGGTCCCACAGTGTTTCACTGCAGCTGAGAAATGCCGGTGCTGCAGGAGACAGCCCTGCTCCGTCCCACCGGCAGCCACGACTGTGTCTCACTGCCGTTAATTAAAGCAACGGTTGGGGGTTATGCCCAAGAACTAAAACATGAGTGGAGGTTTTACCATGCTAGTGTGGTGTTTTCTTTCTTAAGCTTTAATTTCTTTAGGAAAATTGGGAGTGAAATCCTTCCACGAGTCACAGCATGGAGCAATGCCCTGAGGCCACGCAATGGCCACAGCAAGGAAACAGCCACAAGCGTTTGACAAATCGCTTCCTGCTCAAAGCACCTTCAAAAAAGCAGCCCATAAAGAATTGCCCTGCACGTGGGCTACTTGATCCTGTGACGAATGAAGAGTCTCAAGAACTGAGGCCTGAGCCAGGTCTTTACACGTTAGAAACTTAAACATGTCTTTGGTAGAAGAATGCTGGATGATGCCCACACTTTGTCTTCAACCCACACCCTGTATCCCACCTCTGCATCCCATACCCTGCATCCCACACGCTGCATCAACCTGTATCCCATGCCTGCATCCCATACACTACATCCTGCATGCTCGTCCATGGCTGTCCCTCACCTGAATGACTCTCCGACTCAGCCCCGTCATGTCTGCGAGTTTCTGAAGTGTTTGTGCATCGGGGTTGTTGTCCTGAGCAAACTGTGCCTGCATGACCTGGCGGGTGGCAAGGAGGGGGGTCAGCTTGCAGCTGACACCGCAGCCCTTCCCGCCCCCAGCCCAGCCCCACTACCTGCAGCTGCTCGGCGGTGAAGGAGGTGCGGGCCCTTTTGGCTGGCTTTGGTTGGCTGTCCTGCTCTGAGGGCACGGCCCCCTCCAGTGTGATCCCATTGCCTGCAAAAGAGAAGCCCAGTTTCAGGTCAGTGCAAGGAGCTGAACAACAGCTGTGTGCCTCAAGCGTCCCTCAGTGTGTGCAGCAGTGCTGCCTGAAGCTGCATGGGACCACTGAACTTCTCCATCACCAAGTGGCAATGCTGACCCTGATGGGTTTAAAGTTCAGTATAGAGAAGCAGCAATGTTGTAGAAGATGTGGGGAATTATGGATGGGGAAAGGGCAGTGGGAAGATGGATTCCGAGGTCAGTTGAGCCACCCAGTCTCGTGGTCACCACTTGGCTGCATGCCCCAGCAAGCAGCCCAGAGGAGCCCTGCCTGCTGCTGGGCACACCAGGACCCACACCATGTTGCCTCCATCACCTGTGTCATTTCAACAGGCTCCTTGCTCTTTTCCCTAGCCCCAAATCTCCCTGACCTCCTCCTGGGCCCTTAGGCAGCAACAGCAAAAGCAGCCCCTTCCCTGCGGCACCGCTCTGCATGTTACCACTGCCCAGGGCAGCAGCCTTTCTGCAGAGAGATGTGCTGAGGCAAGCCTGGCTGTGCTCATGCAGCCATGGAGCCACTGGGGGAGAGGTCAAGGCCAGGACCAGGGCCAGGGCCAGGGCCCCCACCCCACACTGGGGTCTGCAGTGAAGCCCATGCACTGTGCAGAGGAGTGATGGATGAGGGAGGGTGCATGCACGGGGCTGGCGCTCGCCCCGCTCCCAGGATGCGCCTGCACACCACGGTGTTTGCTCTGCAAGCTGGACAGGGCTGTGATTGTCTTGGCTGGAGTTGAAGGACTTTCTCATATAGTTTGACTTGTTCTTTTAGGATGATGAATGGGACTCTGACTTCAGCAACATCTGTTTATTTTTCTTGTGTGTAAAACCTCATGTGTAGAAGAAATTGCTGGGTAATTACTGGAGGGGGAAAAACGCGTGGCCCTTTAACTCTGCAGCAGTGCTGCTCCCCAGAGCCTTCGCATCCCCTCCTCCAGCCAAAGGGCATGGGGAGGTGGGCACCTGCCTGGGGACACTCAGCCCTTGTCCTGACACCACCACAGCCCCTTCTGCAACAAAAACCCCAGTCCTTGGGCAGGACCAGAGCACTGAAGGATCCCACAGACAGGCCCAGCCATGACCACAGCTGCAGCCCCACAGCCCCACACTTCTCCCAGACCCACAGCCCTTCCTTCCATGCCTTGTGCCTTCAAACTAGCCAGCCACTGGAGCCTCCCAGCCCAACAGGGCACACTGTTTCCATCCTCTTACCCAAATGCTGTAAACAGAAACACTGATTATTTTCATGTCAGGTTGTTAATCACTTCCACATGCTGCACAGGCTGGGACATGGCATTGGCCTCCCCACATCCATGAAGCACTACTGAATGGCACACAAGCAGGAGCTGCACTTCCAGTGCATAGGGTCCCTGGGCACTTCCCTCGGCATTTCTGCAGCTGCACAGTATCTCTGTGGGCAGTGTTCCTGCAATCCAGCCAAGCACCAGAGAGGCAGGCAGGCCTTCTGCAGCCCCGCTCCTCTCGCCACACAGCCAGCCACAGCCTGAGAATGTGGGACAGGTTTGACTCTGGCCCAGCCCAGTGATAACATGATATGACATGGCCTCACAAACCCTCCAAAGCCACTTTGTTCTGAGCACCACTCAGCCGCTGCCCTGCAGCCATGACACTGCATGACCTCATGGCACCAGCAGCAGTGGGATGCAGTTGGGAATGTGAAGGCCACTTGCAGTGCATCCCTGGGCAGGCAGGGCCAGTGAAAAATGATGGGAAGGGTTTGTGCACCCGCCAGGTTTCCCACCTTCTAGATTTATGACTCGCAGCCTCCAAATCGCCATGGCTTTCTGACCCGCCACATGTGGCAGTGAGGCACAGCAGTGCGGTGGAAGCAGGGCCGTGGCCGTGCTCAGCACTGCCCTCAGCACATGGCTCTGCCGCGGGACCCTTGTATGCTCAGCGCAGGAGCAGCTGCTCTGCAGGCACCATCCTGCTCTCCATGCATGGAAATAGCCCTGGCCCCTCGCTGTGGGCAACAATATCCCCGCGCAGTACCTGGGCCAAGGGCGGTGTTGTGGCCACGTACCATTTTCTGCTGCTCGCTTGAGGTTCTCTATCATGGTGTCATAGTGGATCCGGCACAGCACCTTCTCCTCGACCAAGCCGAACTCCTCACCCGTGGAGAGCTGCCTCTTGCAGGAGAAGCAGGCGAAGCAGGCCAGGTGGTAGGCATTGCCACGCGCCCTCCGCACCCAATCACTGGCGTAGATCTGCCGGCCGCAGCGGGCGCACTTGGTACCAAAGCGGCTGCAGGAGGAGAAGACACAGTGTGAGGGTGGGCAGCAGACCCTGAACCCCCCGAGTCCCCTGAGCCCAAACGGAGAAAGGGTGGCAGTGAGACCATCCCGGAGCTGCTCCCAGGCAAGGATCTCCAGCACAGGCTGCAGCCGAGGGCTGAGCTGTGTGAGCAAGCGCTGAGGTCACGCAGTGCAGTGAATCAGCCTCCAAGTTCACGGGCTTTTTATTTTGATAACAGGCGGTGTGACACTCAGATGGAAATTCTGTTAGAGACATTTTTCCCCTACTGCACTAAATCAAAACATGTGTTTTCTCCTAACACGTACAGACGTATGCATCTGCTCTTTCCTCCTACAAGGAGGTCTCCTCGCAGTGAGAAGATGATGATTGTGCTCGGGTTTATTTATGCTGGGAAGTATTGCGGCGGAATGAGGAGGTACCGATGCCGCCCCATCCCTGCACACCAGCGGCTGCACCTCAGCATCTCAGCACCGCGCTGCCGGCAGCTCCCTGGGCACAGCCACCCTCAGCTTCTGCTAACACGGGTGGGTGCTCACGTTTGAGTTTTATTACTGTTAAAATAAATAAACACACCAAGCAGCAAGCAGTGGGGGGAGGCGAGCATCTCCTCCAGCACCGTAGAGCTGATGCTGGCCCTGACACAACCCTGATCTCAGCCGCTGCGTGTGCTGCACATCCCAGCACGGCCGCAGCACTGCAGGGCTCACGTGTGGCCCCGCAGCCCTCAGCCCCATCCCGGCTCTGGAAGCCGCAGACACTGCTGCCATCCTCAGCCCCAAAAGCTCGAGTGTTTCCTTCCACCAAAGGCAGAGAACGCTGAGGAGAGCACACTGAGAGCTGTAATGCCATGAGGCTGCCGACACAGGCACAGACACCACAGCTCCAGGCATAAGATGCAGGGCACAACATGCAGCACACTGCGTCCCCCAGCACACCACGACCTCCAGCACACCGTGACCCCCGGTGCGCTGACATGCAACACACCACAACCAGCCCTGCAGCAGGAGCACAGCCGTGCCATCCCACTGCCCCACATGCAGCACATGGGCCTACGGAGATGCTGCCAGGCCATCCTGCACTCCACTTGGTAACCACTGAATTACTGGGGAGGAAGAGAAAGGTTTAAATTTTTCAGCCTGACCATCGCTGACCAAAAAAAAAAAAAAAAAAAATCAACCCAAAAACCTGGACCAACAAAAAAAAGCTGCTTAAAGAGGACATTTCTGAGCTGAAATTATACAGAGACTTAGCTAAGAGACTTCGCTAATTTACTTCAGATGGGAACATTGTAAACTGACTTTGTGCCAGCTCACTTATATAAACGCACAAACAAAAGAACTGTATTAATTTTTTATTTAGAAGTAGAAATCGTTCCTGTAAGTCGAATTACTTTGAACAATGCGCTGTATAAACAGTCGTATTTGCTGAACGCTCTCAGACAAGGGGGCAGGCTCAGAGGAACTAATAACACGTGGTAGTCGCCTCTCCCCACTTCCATCACTCCCTGCTCCAAGCGGGCAATGCAGTGTGCCGGGACGGGCACGGCCCCGTGCTGCTACTGGAGAGGATGGCTCAGAAATGAGACCTTGCAATGCACCGAGCTGCTCCTGATGCTGGGCAGTGAGAGCCCCGTGAGCCACGCGCACTCTGCAGCTGCAGGGCACAAGGGGTGGTCCGTGGGGCTCCTGCTGCCCGCCTGGCAGTGAGGGGACAAGGACGGGGCCGAGGATGGAGCTACGCTGCAGCAGGATGCAGCTCAACTGGTATCCTTGATGGCGAAGCTTGAATTCACAACCCGGCCCAGGCATCGCCACCAGCCCTGGCCCCAAGCAGGGTTTGGGACTGGGTGAGCAGGCACTGCCAGCTCTCCATGACAGGAAACAGAAAGCAGCACCAGCTTTCTGCTGCAGATTTCCAAGGAGGAATCACCCCATCCCACCACCTCAGGGAGGGTTGCAGTGCCTGGGGCACAGGAAGGCATCCGGTGCCACAACTCCCAGCCCTGGCACCCACTCTTGACCACGAGGTCAAGATGAGGGCCACCCAGGGCCATCCACAGCCCCAGACATCCCCATCCCCTCCTGGTGAGCTCCATAAGAAGACCGTAATGCAGCCCCAGCAGCAGCAGCTCCCAGAGATCACACAGAGCGATGCAGAAAACCAAAGCAAGCCCGTCTCCATGCCGAGCCACAGCTGTGCCCAGGCTGGAGCACAACCCTGCAGCACAGAGGAGAGGGGTGGCAGAGGTCACACTGCCACCAGCCCACCTGCGGGCCCTGTGCTGTTCCAAATACAGAGATGCACACCGGGGCTGATGTCCACGCACACTGTCTGTGCCCCGGCAGCCCAGCACAGTGCAGCATCCCAGGGTCACACCAGGACCACGCCAGGACCCGGCTCTCTGCAGCCGTGGGAGTTTGGCCACAAGCAGCCCTCTCATCGCCTGGGAACACTGTGTTCCTCCAACGGAGCTCCACGAACTCCAGTTTTAATTTGGTTCTCCTCAAAGCGCTGGAGCCCTGGATGCCAAATGCAATTATTTGACAAGACACAGGAAACAGCAACGCTTGCTCAAAAATGCACGAGGCCGTGGAGCTGCCGCAGAGCCAGCACTTACACAGCCTCACACGTGCAGGGAAGGGCCGGGAGCAGGAGGGAGCACGGGGCAGTGCCCGCGGGTGGCCCCGTGCTGTCCCTCGGCAATGGCACCAGGCAGCAATCCCCGCATGGCTGCATCCACCCCACGAGCTGGCAGCGGGGCTGTCTGCGCCGCTGTTAAAAAACACACTTCATACGCAGCAATAGAAAGAAAGATAGAAAGATAGAAAGAAGAAAGAAAGAAGAACAAAATAAAAATAAAATAATATTCATCATAAAAAGTCTGAATAGTTAGATTTGCGCTTTGCCAAGCGCTGCGTCCCTGCTGTCCCGGGATCTGCAGGGCAGTCCTGAGAAGATCGGCGCCGATTCAGGGAAGAACCCGGGTGGGGTTCGCCCGAGGCTGCAGCCCGACCGCCGGCGGCCCCGACCCGCGACCCCCGTATTGCGGCTCCCGATCTCGGCGCTGCTGGAGCCCGGCCCGACCCGTCAGCATCGGGAACCGACGGCGGCGGCAGCGCGGATCGGATCGGCTACGCTCTACCCGGCCCCGCGCCGCATCGTTTCACGCACACACACAAAAACAAAACCGAAATCTTTTTGTGCTAAAACCAAAGGCGGGGCGCGGGTGCGGAGCTCCCCCCCAGCGGCACCGGGCCGCCGTGCCCACCTCCGCGCTCTGCTCCGGCCCCGCGCTGCGCACCGCCGTTCACAGGCAGTTCTTTGAGGGCAGATCTCGTTCCCCGCATTTGCCCATAGGCAATTTTGAGATTCGGTTCGCTGCTTTAAAGCCGTCTTTGAAAACGTCCGTCCTTTCAAAATATTAATGAAATCAAAACGATTATTAATTAATGGAAAACGCTGAAAGCGCTCCGAAGCAGCGAAGCGACACCTCACAGTTCCCCAAACGTCCGTGGGTGCGGTGGGGATTCCAGCAGACAACAGAGCCGGCGGTGCGCACCCGACAGCGGCACTGGGACGGACGGGCACGGGACAGCCTCACCGTAAATAATAAAAACAATAATAACAACAATAACAATAATAACAATAATAGCAAAAACAAATAAAATAAAATAAAAAAACCAAAACATTGCGGATCTCAGCAGCGCGCTCCCTCGCAGCACAGCTGCCACCCGCTCCGTCCCGCAGCGCAGCCCCGCAGGGCTGAGCATCTCCTGCCTGCGGCTCTCTCTTCCTCCCGGCATTCCCGCACCGCCCCGGGACGAGAAGCGCCGGCGCTGAGGGCTGTGGGGCGAATGGAGCCCCAACGAAGAGTTCAGGACTCCTCCAGCCCTCGCGCCTCAGTTTCTGGAAAAACGCGCGGTGTGAGGTTATCACCCAGAGGCGATCACTGGGCTGCGGCCCGACTGCGGAACGCCGACCGCGGGGCCGCGGCTCCGAACCCCGCGGTGGGTCCCTGCCCGGCGGCCCCCGGCTCCGCCGCACACCCGCCCGAGGACTCCGCGAGGCCGGGAATTGTTTCGGTTCTGTACCGTTCTGACACCAACGACACTTCGGCTTTTTTTGGTGCTAGCCGGCATAAAAACGGTTTTAGAAACCATTCAGCCCCGCAGACGGCCGGGGACGCTTTTAAAAGCCGGGCCGTACCGTCCAGGACAATGCCCAGCGCCGGGTCCCCCCGCACCGCGGTCCCGCACCGCAGCGGGAGGCGGGGAAGGATCCCCGGGCGGGGCCGCGGCCGCCCCCGGCTCCGTTCCTCCCGCAGCCCCGCGCCGCCCCGAGCAGCAGCTTTGCGGCCCCGCAGTTTCGCAGCCGTTACCCGCAGGGACCGACCAGGGACGCCGCGCACCCCGCCGGCCCGGCTCCTACCTGAAGTAGTCCATCTTGCAGAAGATCTCCTTGTTCTTGATGTAGCAGCTGTGCTGCTGCCGCAGCGAGGTCCGGCACACGGAGCACTCGAGGCAGCGGACATGCCAGATGAGGTTGTTCACCTGCGGAGGAGCGGACAGAGGCTGAGACCCGGGGCCACCCGCAGCCGCCCCGCCGCCCCCGCCGCCTCGCGCTCACCTTCAGCAGGTACCGGTCGAGGATCTCCAGCCCGCAGCTGGAGCACACGTTCTTGCCGGCCGACGGCGTGGAGGAGGAGGAAGAGGACGGCGGGGAGCAGACGGACGGCGTGGAGGGGGTGCTGGGCGCCGAGCGGGCGTCCTCCTTCTCCAGGGCTGCGGGCAGCGGCTCCCCGTCGGGCTGCGACTGCGGGCACAGCCCCGCGGGTACCCGTCAGCCGCGGCCCCAACGCTCCCAACGCGATCCCCGCGGCGTCCCGACCCCGCACCCCGCACCGCTTACCATGGCGCGGCCGTGCGGGTCGAGGCAGCGGGCGGTCGCTTTGGGCAGCGGCTCCGGCGGCATCACCTTGCGGGAGAGAGCGGGAGAGGGCGGCTGCGGCTCCATGCGCCGGGCGAGCGCGGGGCACCCTATATAAACCGCCTCAAAACAATAAATAAGAACTTTCTAGTGGCCATTTAAATCCTTTGCAACAAAAGCTGCGTCTCTTTAATGAAGCAATTTGAATGTGGATTGAATTCTCTCCCTGCCTGCACTTAACCCGGGCCTCTTGAAGTAATCGCTCGGTTCCCATGCGAGCCAAAGCGCTGAAAAAAACCCACAAACTACCTGCAATTAGAAATTGCCGTAAATGCCCGAGATAAGAGGTACCCAGAGTGTCAATTCCGGCTGTCAATCAGGGAATCCATCAGGCCACCCAAAGAATTGCAAATTTGATTTTTTTAATGGTAGTAATTAAAAATCGAAATTCTTCCCCCTCTCCCTCCGCCGAGCGCGAAACGCCCCAGAAAGCGCCGGGATGCGAAATCCTCCCCTTCGGCGCGGGAGGCGGCGAGCGGCCCCCGGGCCCGGCCCGGCCCGGCCCGCACCGCCCCGCGGCCCCGCGCCCGGCCCCGACGGCGCTCACCTTGCCCGCCTCGGTGCCGGCCGGGGCGCGGCGGCCGGGGCCCCGGGGCTGCCCGCCCTCATGGCTCCGGAGCATGGGGCGGGCGCGCCCCGCTCCGCCCGCCGCCGCCGCCGCGCTCCGTGCCCGCGGGCGGCGCGTCCCGGGGCCGCGGCAGGAAGGGCGGGGAGCCGCGCCGGCCCCGCTCCCCCGCCGGGGGCGGCCGCGGGCCGGGCAGGAAGCGGCGCCCCCCCGCCGCGCCCTGGGGGCCGCCCGCCCCGCCGGGCCCCGCTACCTGCGGCGGCAGCGGCACCGGCACCGCCCGCGGGCGCGGCGGAGGGGCGGGGGGCCGGTGCCCCCTCCCGGCCCCGACGGAGCGCACGGACGGGGCCCGGGCTCGGGCAGCGCCGCCGGGCGCGGCCCCGGGAGCCCCGCGCTGAGCACGGAGCCCGGCGGGGCCGGGGGATCGCACCCACCGCCGCGGTGTCGCGCCGCCCGCCGCTGCCCGGGCTTCATTAGTAACCTGATAATTCCCCGGCAAAGCCCCAGCAGCGGTTCCACCATGAAGTAATTGTAGGACGGTAACGTGAGCTGATGGCGGCCGGGGATGGATCCTCGCGGTTATTGATTCTGACAGCTAAATTGTTAACCGAGGGGGAAATCAGATGAAAGCCATTTTAGAATAAATACGAGACATTAGGTTGAAACGCTGAGGTTCTAAGAAAGCCCGAGCAGAGCCCCGGAAAGCCGAGCCGAGGCCCGGCAGCGTCCCCCACCCCACCGCGCGGTCAAACCGCTCCCGCAGCTCCACGGGGAACGCGGAGCGGCTCCTGCGGCCATAGGAACGCCGGCGGCCCTCCGTGCTACGAGAACCGCGCCGGCGTGCGATGGGCGCAGCGCGGACAGGAGGGGCTGAGGCGCAGCGCTGCCCGGCTCGTGCTGCCCCGTAGGAGCGGCGGAGGCTGCAGCCCCACTTACGCCGCTGCCCGCATCAGGGCCGTGTCCGTGCGCTGCTCGGGGAAAGCACACGGCTCGGCTGCCCGCACGCGCTCCCTCCCACCAACGCAGGGCACGGACAGAGCAGCTCCATCCGTGAGCGACTGAACCGCGTGGAAACGTTCCTTCAGGTGAAGGCACGACTTCACGTCAGCCCTGAGCGATGGGGCAGGAAAACTGAAATATCGAGGAAGAACCTGCACGACGGGCATGGTGAACGATTCCCTCGGTTCCCCACCTTGCTGGGAATAGAGCGGAACCAAAGGAAGCCAGACAGGACGGAGGTGAGGGGTGTGCAGCGGGTCCAGCCCCGGCAGCCGTGAGCCTCGCTCTGCCCTGCGATGCCTTCAGGTGCTGCGCAAAGCGATGTTAAGATGGCTGATAGAGCCCAAGCGTCGGTGGATAGAAGTGTCCCGGAGCATTTACCTGCTCCCACACGCGGTGTCAGGAACGGCCCGGCTCTGCTCTGCTGCTGTGGCATTCCCAGGCAGTGCATGCAGTGGGAGCGCTGCCCGGGCGGGCGGCAGACACGGCCCTGCAGTTGTGCTCCCCCAGGTCTGCTGCGGCCCAACGCCACACAACGCACTTCTGTTACCGACGGGGCAGTGCAAAAAAAAAACCTGACTGCAGCTATTGTACACAGAATGGTATCAGTGGGCTTCGGTTGGTGCCAAGCATTTACCACCCTCACTTCCTGCGTACCACGTCTCCTGGAGGAAAACATGCATTTTAAATGTTTATTTAGAGCCGTAAGAATTTCAACAAGTTTAATTTAAATACAAATAAATATCAAAATGTGAGTCTGAAGGGAATGCCACCACACACCTCGCCTTTTGAATTTAGGCATTTTCTAAATTCCTATTAGAAACAGAAATGGTTTGAAATAATGCAGATGCGCATCCTGAGGACTACAAGGGGTAGCACACGTAAGAACAAAACACAGGCTGCTCACAGAGGAATGCAAATGGGTGTTATGACAGTCACAGGGGGACAAACTCCAAACCATACTTTCTTTTTACTCAAGTACCCAAAGAAAATTAGAAAGCAAGTATCTAACAGTACCAGACCTACTTCTCAGCAACTCAGGCTTTCAATCTATCCACCATACACGTGCACAGCTTCATTCTGGGGGCTAAGATTGGGAGCAGGAAGGAGCAGAACTGATGTTCTGCGCTCGCAGGCAGGTGTGCTGCTTTAGGAACACAAACCCGACTCTGCTATACAAGTGAGCAGCACCTGTGCTCAGAAGTGCTGGGCTGTTCAAAAATCACTTTCTTGCTCCTCCTTACCAGTTTGGAGAAGCAACTCAAGAGTGACAGGCTCACCACTGAGTAAAGGCTCACCACTGAAAGGACGTGAGAAAGCAGACTCCAGTACAATCAGTACAAACTGCACCTGAGTGCACACATGCCCAATGTCCCACATCACAAAGGAGGAAATGAGGAAGGGCGGCCCTTCCTCGGATCTTTCAATTTTGCACTGAACATTTAGGGAGAAGAACGAGCTGCAGATCCAATGATTTCAGCAAAATGCCTTCCATGAGACCCCCAAACCAGATGCCTTGTATGGGTGAGCCTCAGCAGGCAACAGAACCATCATTGCCACAGATACTTGTGCCACTTTAATCATATTGAGAAACTTTTACCAACCAGTCAAAAAGATAAAGGTAAGACCAGTTAGTGGGCAAACACTGAGGTCATGTGCTTGACAGATGTCTCTGAGGCTGCAGCATTATTCTCACGCTGTCACATCTGGTTTATGAAGAGCTACCACTAATGGGGGTTCCTGAACACAAATATTAGAGATGCCACTGCTGCACTCTGAAGCGTATGGCACAGAAAAGACCCCACTGGGGTGTAACTACACCAGTTCCAATGCAGAGGCACACATGCCTACAGCCCAAATAACACTGAGAATGCCTGTGCTGTGCCATGACTTACAAAGCCAGCAAATAAAAATGCAAAATAAATTTGGATTGGTGCTAGAAAATATCACATGCACAGTTACTAAGTGTTGCAAAGTCTATTTAAAATGAGTTTTATTGAGATGAAAAAGTTTTCCATCGTAACTACAGAATGTTAATCAAAACCAGGTGTTTCCCCCTCCATTAGAAATACGAATTGGAATATCTTTTGTTCAAAAAGACTTTAAAAAGTGATCAGTTAAATAGAGTATTTTTGGATGTGCTTTACTCCATACACTGGTTACTGTCTCTAATCTTGCTAATGAATGCAAGCTATCCAGAGGTTGTCTGTGTGTTCATCAGAGGCTTTGAATGGAACCTACTTTTCTGAACAGCACTCAGCTGTGAAGCTACACGGGCAACAAAGAGCACCCAGCAGACCAACCAAAGTGTCACAAACACTGTGCCACGTACAGCGGTGTTGTGCTCAGGTGGAGCATCCTTCTCACCCTACAGAGTACAAAAGCATTGGAAGATTCCAGGCATACAAAGCAGTGTTTCTTGCTTCCATCATCCATTCAATAAGCATCATCTTCTAGATTTCCAGGCTGCTCTGGAATAAGGAGTAGTCCTTTTCTTTTCTGGTGGTTTGAAGTAAGAATAGACAGGCGCTGCTGGATATTCTGCGTCTGGATTTTCTGCCATCATTTTCAGCTTGGCTTCAATGGCCTTTATTTTTGCACTGACACTGAAAAGAGGAAAAACAGAAGACAAATTGAGCTTAATCTTAGCACAGAATCACACTAACAGCAATCCAGAGATTCTGCTGACACTGGAATCTCTATTTACCCCAGGAGCAGCTGGGCAGCCCCCATCACTGCCTCCGCCAGCAGCGTGAAACTAGGAAGCAGGAATCTACTGCTTAAGGCCCACACTATTTCATTCAAATCCTCAGTACAAATCTGCTTAGGAAAGGTCCTCCATGATACAACACAGCACTGCAAAATAACCATCCTTGCACCTACTCAGCACTTTCTTGAGAATTCTAAGCTAGACAAGCACACAACAAGACTTCCTACATCATGAAAAATGATGTCATTTAAAGCGGTCTGAGCATGTGCAGCAGAGCACAGGCCAGGCAAGACTGCTGGAAACAGCAGAGAAATGAAAACCAGACTTCCTCACAGCTACAAGACCGCTTGGGATGGGAAAGCCCCAGGTTCTAATTGAGTCAGGAAGAAACATTATTTCAACATTACCCAAGTTTATCCCAAAGGGAGATGCTCTCCTAGGTTACACCCCAAATTCCTGGGAGTTCTGTTATCCACTATTCTCGCTGGGTATGGACTGAGGAATGTTCCCTTCTCTGCTGCAGTTTCCTGCAGCATCCATCCCCACTAAAACAACCCCACTGCACCACTGACATAGCTAACAATCTGCATGATTGGAGTCTCTCTGTTCAGTACTTCCTAGCATGTTGGTTTTGTTTTTGTTTTTGTTTTTTTTTTTAATTTAGTGGAAATATTTTGTTTTAATCTTACTGTTATAAAGAAAATTCTTGCTCATAAGAATCACTTAATGAAATTAGCACAGCACAACAGCTCTCACTGAAATTCATGTGATTCATGTGAAGAAGAACAAAGCACATTCTGGCCAAACAAGCTCAAGCGTTGCACGCTCCAATTCCTCTCCTTATTTCTTCTCCTTCACATTTCCTAGCGATTTAATATGTTAGAAAATGAACATCAAGTCATAAGGAGCTCATTTCATGTGGGGCACTTCAGAGCATGCTGCCCACCTGCAGGTCAGATTTTTAGTACAAAGAAAACACCAGTTCTTGATCCTATTGAAATCTAAGGTGTTAGCTCCCCACCATTCCCACACTTTGGTCACCTCTCACCCGCTCCATCTCCTACCTCAGGTTGGACTGGGGTGGCTCTGTGCTGGATGATGGCTCCAGACTGATTGGAAGAATCTTCTCATTCTTATTATGATCATATCTCTGCAAATGGAAGACCAGTATTCAAGTCAAAACTGGAGTCATGAACTAAAACGTTCTCTGACAGATACACTTTAAATTTGGATTAATTTAGCTCAGATTTAGTGAATCTTTCATTATGAAGGATTTGAGTTTGATGGCCAATCACCACAACAAATTCTAACCATGTTTGTTGAGTACCATCATGATAATGTGGACTCTGATACTGCACATTTACGTGCACCGTACTACGGATTCTTACGTCTTACCCTGTCTTACTACTTTCTGTTCCCATCTATCTAAGACAAAGCAAAGATGCTAAATTTCTCAGTACTGCATCACTACACTGTTTACACAGACATTGTTCAGAGTGAGAAGGTAACTGAAGCACACAGCTATTCAGAATTACACAGTGATGGAAGAGAAACACATTCAGGATCAATTGTGAACCATCTCCTTTCTGTGAAAAGCAGCTTGTGAGTCTGTCTTCACTGTGGGCAATGGGCCTCCTGAACTATTCGCAGCGTTCTGCTTCCTTGTTTCGCTTGGCACAAATTCAGATTTGTTTTTCAGCAAAGCTGCTCAAATTGCCAGTGTCTAGTAAGCCTTGGCTGCTCATCTTAGAGCTACTTAGCACGGTGCTGTCATTGCCTAAAATAAACAGTTGCTGCAGTAAGCTAAGGTTTTGTGTCGTTAAATCTTTCCATTCACAGATTATAAAATGCCATGCGAGCCGAACTGATTATTTATGTATGTTCTTCCCCATCTCCTGGCTGGCTGCACACTGAGCTACCCTGCTGAACTCCCAGCTGAGCAGACACTCTCCCCCAGCTGAAGCTCCTTTTATGGATCGCCTGTCAGGCATCCGGAAGCACATGGTGCTCCAGTAGCTGCGGCGCTCAAGAAAATGGAGTCTGGATTTGCGCAAGTTCTGATGTGCTGACAAAGGCCTGGAGCCTTCAAAGCCAGTAATTAAAACAACATGGTCTCCTTTAACAAAGATACCTGCTTTTCCTTTCCTGCCCCCCCCCCCCATCTTCTTCAAGATTCCAAAACAAATGCAGCGCTGTACTCAATTAAAAAAAAAAAAGAGTAGGACATTGATTACAGGATAATCAACGTGTGTTAAATAACAATAAGCACCTTCCTCTGCCTCCCCCAAAAAATCTCTCTCGACAAAGGCAGTTATTCAAACTAGGTTGCTTCATATAAGTTGCTGGAGTAAATAACTGCAGGAGGAACAAGACAAGAATTCAGAGGCATTAAAACAAGGATGTTCCAGAAGGTACTCAAGTTAATGTTAAAAACTTGATGTTTTATTCAGTAGAGCAAGCAATAAAATGATATTTAGTTTAGAAGTGAAACACCTTGCTTTATAAGTCAGGAATAATTATAGCTGCTGCCAGATAAGTGCTTTCAGAAGTGGAACAAGTTACAGAGTGCTTAGTAATTGGGAATTTCCATGCATCTTCTATCCAAAAAGGGTGCAAAACCACAAAGGGAAGGATACAATCCTTCAGCCAATCATTCACTAAGCTTGGGGAAAGTTGAAGAACAGAAATTTAGAGAAGTAATCACCTCCCAGAGCTCTAATTAGATGCACCTTTACAAAGAACATCAAGTTAAACAGCCTATTCTCATTCACGGCTAAGTCAGCTAGTTTAGGAGGATAACAGAAGTGGTATATTGTTCATGCTGCTTCCATGAGAGTTATTTCCTAGAACACACTGATACTATCTTGCCAAGCTAAGACAGCCTTCATAAGAATTGTTCCTTAATATTAAATTTTTTTTGACTTTGCAAACTAATTTTTATCTACAGCAACAGGCTTACCTTGACTTGTGCGTGTGCCCACCGCACCACCAGTTTCTTGGAAAGGGCCAGCTTCCCATTGAGACACTGGATCGCCTTTTCTGCTTCCTGCACAGGATGCACAGGAAGACAGTTCAATAAACAAACCAGGTCTTCAGTCATAACCGTCTCAGATGTAAAGACCCTTTTCCTTTTGTAAATCAGTCCTCTGAAAGTAAAGCTAACTGTCTGCAAAGAACGTTTATCCCATTGTATCCCATCCCAGAAATACTTGGAAGACTCCCACACCCAACTGAGCAATCAGGCTTTTATAAACCAGCAGGGCAGATTCTTTCGGTTGTTGCAGGGAGGAAATGGGGAAGATGATCACAAGTTTTGAAAAAAATCAAACGCAGAAGTTGCTGGAACAGCACGCTGAGGGAGCTCTGTGCTCCACCAGTTTCTCAAGAAATGCTGCCATTCCTTACAGCAGTTACATGTCCCATCACTACCCTGCGCTTATGCCAGATCTTGTTAATGCCTGCTAGGGATGTGATCCTCTTGGTCCTATCTTGACTAAGCAGTGACATCTCACTTTGGGGAAGCTCCCACAAAATTCGATTCACAGCAGTTAAAAATGCATGTTGCGATGCTGTTCCACCTTACTATGAATAATCATTCCAGCAGAGCTTTTAGACCTCAAGCGCTGTGTCACAGCTCTTCTGACACCCTCATGGTTTCTGCAGTCTGGGCATTTCATTTATCCCTTCCTGTTTCAGCTTTATATTGATGTAAAAGAGATGGGGAAAGAAGCCACACTCTTGAAACAAGAAAGCAACGTACCTGTTTGGTTTCGAAGTTCACAAAACAGTAACCCCTCGGCTGCCCCTCCAAAGCTCCAGACTTGTGAAAGAGAAAATCAAATTGCTTTACTTTGCCAAACTTCTGAAGGAGTTTGAGAAGGTGATACCTGAGGGGGAAAAAAGACAAATGGCACCTTTCAGTACTTTGGAAGTACAGAATAGAGACACGTGCATTTCAAGCTCAGTGACACAAATGGTTCAGTTCAGTCATACATGAATTCCCAAATATATGCAGAGGTGGACATCCATTACACAACCATAGCCCTGAGCTGCCCGGCCTCATTAGTGACAGTCCTAAACCCCAAAGCACAAAGCCTTCCTCCCAGCAGTGCCAGCTGAAGAGTGTGCAGGAGATCTATTAATAGCTGTTTTTTTGGACAATTATCTAACGGCTCCCTAGGGGGCTGGAGGACTCTGCCTCTTGTCTTTCTAGAAATCACACCTACTTCCAAGCATAAACTGCCCCTCTCCAGCCCTGACATGACTATCTGAAGCTCCATCTCCTCCGTTCCCTCTCTCTGCACAAGCAGTCCCAGCCCACAGCACCTGCAGTTCTTGCTGCCCTCCCTGTCTGCACACTGCTGCTCCCATCCCTTCCCTGTGCCAAGCTGTATCAGCATGCTGACGAGGACATGGCTGAGAATACAGTCCCATTCCTACCTGCCTGGAGAAGCAGGAAGGCAGAATGAGCAGAACCACAACCAGGAGCTGACAGCAGACCAGGTGGAAATAGCACCAGACAGACCTCAGTATGGGTCAGGCAAAATTAAGTGTCCCTGGCTCAGACAGCTTTCCAGTGACATGCACACAGAAGTCAGACACTCTTGCCATTCAGTGGGGAGGGTGCTTTTTTTTTTTTTTAATAAAAAAATGGGAAAAGCTCAACTAAACTTGTATGCTTAGCACAGGGTGTACTAAGCAATGTAGAACAAGGAGCATTTGTTGTACAGACACATCTAACCTTGAAAGTTCCTTGCAGCTTTTTTGGTTCCCTTCATCCCAGTATTTAATACTGCAAGTTGACCTAGCAGGCAAATTACACCTGCCACTGTTTCACCAACTGACTCCCAACCCAGAGATTAAGAATTGTCTAAGGGTTTAATAAGGTCATCTTAGGACTCAACCTCTCCTGATTAGCAGTACAGGGTTAGTTGGTGAGCCATGCAGCCTAAGCCCAATTCCCAGCTTCCCAGATGAGAGAATGCTCGGAGCACTGGAAACTCATCAGGGCAACTCCCACTGCACATGGACCAGCAGGCACTGGCCAGGGCAGGGCATGTCCCGGTGCAAGCAATCAGCAGTGTCCCAAGACACTGAACGCATCAGGTAACTGCAGGGACAGCCCAAGCAGACAATACTTTTCCTAATAAAGCCTGATAGGATGTTCGAAACAAGCGACTGCCCTTTGTTAAGCTTCAGGAGGCAGGCAAGAAAGTTCCAGGAACGTGAGTCATGTCACAGGACAGTCACAGTGAACGCTCAGGATGTGCACTTTTAGAGAGGTGAAGGTACAGCAGGCGTTCAGCCCAGCGATGCAGGAGGGCCAGGCTCCCTTCTCCTGCAATTACAGAGTCATGGGAAGGGCAGTGATGATCCTCACCACATTTTATTTCCCAACAACAAAACCCCCTGTAACTACTGTGCCAAAGGAACAATTCATGTTGTTGGCTCCAACTCCCAACCCGGGAACTGCTGCAACCAACAAATAACACATTTCTGCTTCCTTGGCAGCAAGTCGGAGTCATTCCTTTAAAAAGCATTTTATTAGAAGAGTTTGGAAGCAAACTGTGTAGCCAATTTCATTCAGAATCTTTAGATCTAGATGATACAAGCATGGTTTTCAAACCACACATGCAATTTTTAACAATGCAATTTATCTCCTCTGCAAGGAATAGCTCCAAACGAAGCTGTGTGTAAGTAGAAGCTTTGGCTATAATCTGTTGTTAATACAGTGAGGCATTAAGAGTAACACAAAGACGACTTCAGCACCGAAGGAAGACCTGTCACGGAAAACTTGAAGTGTTTATTGAAGAAGTGTGAACGTGTAAAAAGCTTTATTACGGCAGTGACTCTGCTTATCCAGAGCTTAAGAGTTATTCGCACAGATGTGGCCCCAAAGATCACCACAGCCAACCTCAATTTCCACTTCCTGTCATCTGATGTGAATGCAAGACAAACCCGCAGCTCCCCCATTTCCTTTTCCTCCAGTCTTCCTCCTGGCACCCTGAGTGCTATTCAAACACAGGCAAGGCTTCCTCTGAACAATGCTATCCCAAGGATACTGCAAAGGTACCGGGCCACATGCTAAACCTATTACTGCAAAGAATTTTGCCCCACTGGGAGTCAGTAGGAGTCTCTAACAACAACTCATGCACACATTGTTTTCTAGGTGAGACTCATCAAGATGGGATCGTAGACAAGCAGCTGAACAGCCAAGGAAGCTGAACATCCACTATTTCATACCTGCAGGTAATTAACAGTCATTCAAAGGCTACTAGAAACCAGATAACATACGTATAACTGCAGTACTGGAAGTGCCGCGTTTTGGGCGGACAAAAACTTAAGCCTCCAAAGGCTCTGCACACAGGAATTAGCAGAGCAGGCAGTTCTACTCCACGTGCCATGCAGGAGGTGCAGCAGAAGTCACAAAGCAGTGATGTGAGCAAAGGGCACAGCACAAAGCATCTCCCAGCCCACCAGGGGACAAGTGCTGCGCCGGGCCATGCTGGCAGTGACAGCAGGGAGCCAATGAATTCCCTGCTCAGTGACACCAGAACTGACCGCCTGCTGCCCTCCTCACACCTGCTGCAGCAGAACCCAAAGCAGGGATCGTTCAGCACTGGAACTGCCTACAAATTACATCCCACACCACAACCCGCTGTGTGGACATGCGGTGCCAGCTCGCCTCCTTCCAGCTGCTAAGCAACAACCCCCAACGTTATCTGCTGCCATATGCAGAACAGTTCTCAGGATGCTAGATAAAAGAAATAACCCAAGTAAACATTACTAGCAGGGAAGCTAGCCCACCAGAAGATGCATCAAACCCCAACAAGTAGGTATGACAACATTTGACATCCTTGGAGACTCCCATTTGAGTCACAGCTGCTCAGTGCAATAACCTCCCATAAGCCACCAGCTTACAGGCTGTAATTTGTAGGCAGCCCTACATTCATGAATTCCTATTACCACAGCTTGCACTCAACTGTATACGTTACCTATTAACTCCCCAGTGCTTGATTGCAGTTATAGGTTGCTCTCTAAATGGAAGTCTTGGATTAATTCAAGACTTTCTGAACTCATTTCTGCTCAAGAAAGTCACAACCAGTTATTAACCCTACTAACAACCAATCAACTTTACTCCATCTTAAACAAATCTAACGTGAAAATTGCAGAGGCAACCCTTTAAAATCAGATAAAAGCAGCAAATGAAGAAACAGCTATTTAGCTTTCAGGTATGTGTTTTTAGTCATGCAATTAGTAAGCTCAACAGGGATTATTCAGACAAGCAAGCATGAGCAGAGCTGTGAACCCTTAGGATAAGAAAGCGAGGGTCAGGCTGATTTGTAAGAATTTACTGAACTGATATGGAAACATTACTTTCTCTACACTGACAATGCATTAAAAGGAATTTCCCTTATTGTTTTCAGAATGAAACAGATTATAGTATTTATTTTTTTTCTGTGGAGTACAGACATTGCTAAAGCAAAACCAAAAGCAGGACATGAGTCTTCAGCCAGAGATACAACCCTGTTATGGGCAACAAGCACTGCCACCCATTGCTGGGCAAACTTTAAACGCTTAATGGTATGGAATCATTTCACATGAAGCTGCTGCTGGCTGAGCCTAGATTCAGAGAAACGTAGACTGAAAGAATCTTTAAAAACATCATTAACCCCAAAACATGAAGGACCCAATGCATTTACAAACACCCACAGTTTTCCCCTTGCACCAGCCCAATCTCCTGAATCCTTATGGACCTGCAAACATGCTCACTAAGTCCCATATGTGAGTGTATGTGGTCAGTGAGTGTGGACAAACCAAAGCAACAGAGCTGTGGGATAGAAATGCCAATTAGTGCAAAACCACCCAAAGCTGAATGGCTGTCAAGCACAATGCATTAATGATTCCATTAAGAAGCTAGCATGAGAACTGCTCTGTTAAGATGAACCACACTTAGTACAGAGCCCTACCACCTGCACACACACAGAGATGGAAGGAGAAAAAGTATTCTGTGACAGCACGCACAACAGTTAATCAAAAATGCTTTTAGAGAAGTATAAACCCCACGTTGCTTTGTGTGGGTTTGTTGCCTCTCAGCACCATCCAAATACTAGGCAGCAACCCCTGCTGTAGTTCTGCGGTTTGAGCATTACAGTGGCTGAGATCTCATCTGCAGCGGGGTGATATGAGGAGCACATTGCAGCGCCTGTCCCCCCCCTCCCCCGCCCAGCCCACACCCACCGACGGAACACAACAATAAATGGAACCCCCGGTCTCCCCTTAGGGAACGGGGCACATCCACGGTCCTACCCCCACCCCACGTGGGCAAACGGAGCCGTTCCCAGCCTCAGGGCCACCAGCCCGAATGTGGAGCGCGGCCGAGGGCAATGGGCTGAGAGCGGAGCCCGCGGGCGAGCGCGTACGGGGAGAGCACGGATAGCAGCCCAGGAGGGGAAGGGGAACGGGTGCTGGGAAGGGAACGGGTGCTGGGAGGGGGAGCGCCGGTAACGGGAGCGCCGCGCAGCGCGGCTCCGCGGGGGGACGCGGGGCGGTGCCGCAGGGAGGGCGGCGCCGGGCCCGCACAGCTACTCTGTCGCACACCCGCCCGCCCGGCCGCTCACTCGGTGATCTTGGGGTCGAGGTTGCCGATCCAGAGGCGGTGCCCGTCCTGCAGGGCGCCCTCGGACAGGATGGCAGCGTTCTCCAGCGGTAACGCCTGTCGTTCCGGCTCCATGGCGGCGCGGGGCCGCCCCTCACCATCCCCGGCCTCGCGCAGGCCTCGCCCCGCCCTTGGCGCCCATTGATGACGTCAGAGGGCGAGCGCCGTTTGATGACGACGGCTCGGCGCGACGGTGAGCAATGCCGCGGGTACCCGCCCTCCCGTGTTGCCGCTCCCGGACCCCGGCTCGGCCCGGCTCCGCTCCGCTCGGGCCACGCTGTGTCGCTTTGCACCGCGGTACCGCAGCGAGGCAGACTGGCCTCTGCGGGGCACCGGGCGGGGCGTCCACGGGGTGTGGGAGAAGGGGCCGGGCAGGGCCGAGTGCAGGGGGCGGGGCCGAGTGCGGTGGGCGGGGCCTAATGGGCAATTGCCGGGGGCAGGGCCCGGAATCGGGGCGAGGACCGGGATGGGGGCGGGGCTTGCGCGCACGTGCCGCGTCCAGGGCTGCCGCATGGCTTTATTTGGGTGCGAGGCACAGAGCAGCACTCGTGGCGGGACGCAGCCTTAGAGCGATACTTGTGATTAAGGGGAGCATGAGGGCTTTGGAGCCTCCATCCTAGAGTGGTAGAACTTGAAGTTCTGTTTGACTGGTGCACAAATAGCCAGCCCTGCAGTACCGACTGCTGGCACGCACACACAGACGCACATACCTCAGGCTTGAAGCCTTTTCCTTTTAGCACGCTGATCTACCTACTTCTTCCCTGTACAGGTACCCAATGGCTATGGCATTACGATGCTTTAGGCATCTGCACTCCCTGCTTCATTGCTCTTCACTCACAGTGGTGAGGCGGCTGCCACAGCCCCCAACACGCTGCACAGCTCTGCTCCTGGATGGCTGCAGGCACTGTGCCCACCCGCTGCTGCTGGCCAGGCCACTGGCTACCAAAAAAGGTAAAGCAGAAGCATCCAGTGGTGTTTGCAAACCCCGTACATGATGCCAGATACCCATCGCGGGGAGCTGCTGTTGCAGCAGGGCGGTATGTGGCTGTCATCGCAGTCCCAGCTAGAGCTGGTGCGTGTAGCACGACCTTCACATCTATTTTGGTTTGTGCTCTAAATTGCTGGGCTGTTTACTCACTAAAGAATGTCTGTTTATTTTAGATTCAACTCTGAATCTAACATCAGTTGTAACGTCTTCTTTCTAATCTCTAATGCAATAGTTGAGTATTGTGAGAAACTGAAATTAATTCTGTGTGTAATGTGCAGCTAAAGGTAAAGGGCAGACACAAGCCAAAGTGAACATCAGTGCTGCCTTGGTTGAGGATATTATCAATTTGGAGGAAACCAGCGCAGACATGCAGGCAGTGGTAGAAGCTCTGAAAGAAGATTTCAACAGAAATCTCAATGTCAGAACCTCACAAGGTTGGTACATTTTTGGTAAATGCTCTGTTGCTAGGGTTTTGGGTTTTTTTTTTTTCAAAATTGATTTTCTTTTTATTGAGTTATACACTGGGCACCCAATTACTACAACCTTGACATCCCTTACTAAAGGCTCTCTTCACCCTGAGCTTGACCAGGAAGAATCCATTTTTGTTAATAGCTTCCTGGAAATAGCTTTTCTAAGTGGGAGATGTCAAAAGTGTCTAACTGAACTGTTTGCAGATGTGATGAAGAAGCAGGTTGTCAGCTAATGGTGCAGTAGGGCAGGAAAAATCCAATTGCCATTAAATTAGCCTTTTGGAAATTGCCATCAGACTGGTGTCTGACGTGTACAAACTTTTTTTGCTATGCATCTTTGTGGTCACTGACCTTTACAAGGTTTATTCACCGAGTGAATTGTGTGTTTCAGGAAGGATCATGAATATGTTTGACTAAGCTACAGTTACTATAACACTGAACATATGTATTTTTAAGTAGTATCAAGTTTCAGGGATAAAGTGTAATATTAAACAATGACCAAATTTGAATCATCTACCACTCCAGTTCTGGCAGGGGCACTGCAGTCTTTTGTAGGGCTGGAACGTGTTGCTCGGTCTCTTAACTGTTTATTTTAGCCATCGGTGTTTTTTGTTTTTTTTTTAACTGCACTGATAAAGTACCTCCTGTCCCGTGTGCCTTTTGGTCTGTTAACATTTTGCAGCAGAAATGAGAGAGCAGATTAAGAGTAGCTCAGGGAGAAACAGAATACTCTCAATTAAGTAGTGGATAGCACCTCCTCTTGGGACCTGGAAAAAAAAAAAAAAAAAAAAAAAAGAGGGGTTTAAGGGAACATTGCTAAATTCAAGACAGTAGTTTTCTTGACTTTTATAATAACATCTTGATCTCCTTTAACTTCTAAGTATTAAAAAATAATTATTTCCTCTTAATTCTTCACAATCTTTGTTTAGTTTTCCTATTCTAGTAACAGAAGCAAAAGTTTTGTTTTCATGTGTTTGTGCCCTAACGCTGAAATATTTTACAAATATCACAAGGGATGCATAAACACAAGCAGAACCTGAAGGCTGAAAAAAGACATCATTTTTTTATTTTTGTAACATCTGTATTTTGCACAAGAGAGGGAAAATGAGACACTGTATTTGTACTGCAGCATCATCCCAAACTGTGATGTCATGTTGACATTCCCTTGTGTTTGGTTCTTTCGAGGGGCCCTTGACCACATCATTGTCACAACAAAAGATGGGAAGTTTCCACTGAACCAGCTGGGGCAGATCTCACAGAAGTCCCCTCAGCTCATTGTAGTGAACATGATCAATTTTCCAGAGGTAAGGACACATCACTGGAGGCATGGCAAGGGGAGGTACTTGCCATGGGAGCAAACAGGTTGATACTGAGCAAAGAAACAGGTAGATGAAAGCAGTCACACTGGACAGGGGCTAAGAGCTCAGACAGCACTGTTGCTCTTCGGCTGACACAAGGTGCGTTTTGCTGCAGACTTTGCCATGTGCTTTCCCCAGTTAAGCTGACAAAGTCTCAGAGGAGGTCAGCATAAGGCGCTTGATGCCTAAGTGTTTCCTAAAGCGTACCCAGATTGTGCAACTTGGAAGGATGAAAACTCCCCATCAGTGAGTGCACTGAGTGCCACAACTGAGAGAGCTGGAAAATACCATGACTTTGCCTGCGTCCAGGCAGGAGGGTGGGCTGAGAAATGGGTACACAAGAAACGGAGTCAGATTACCCATGTATTGCCTATGTTTGCTTCCCAAGCCAAAGGATTGTTTTTCACCTGAGCTGGAGCTATTTCTCTCAGTGCAATTGCTTTATACCATAACTGTTTCATAGGCAGATGGAACTCCTTGATAACACTACACACACTACTACTTCACATCATTACTTACAGCATATCGCCAGTGCTTTCTAGCACTGGAAAGCAAATACCAACCCCTGAAGAGTCTAGGATAGAAAATAATTATAGAAGAGGATTTACGACACAGCTTTTACTGAGCATTTTCTTCCTACAGAGCAAGTTCTGTGCATAGAATAACATACTGATGGTCCTAACACGCTGAAATCACCTTTGTCACATTTTCTCTGTCCTTTTGTTTCTGAGTGGGGCAGTTGTATCTCACAAAACGTTGGCAAAGCTTTAGTTTGTGCCTCAGTTGCTAAAAGCTGCACTTCATAAGTGTGATCCACTGCAGTAGCCTGGACCTTAAGTTAACAATAGGAAAGAACATCACAACTAGCACTGCTCCTTGTAGGAAATGCCATGCTAGTGCCAAAGGAACACAGACCAGCTCGGTCTTGTTATTGTCAGCGTCAGAGAATGAAACAAGCTGGCAGAGCGCTGTTGGAGTTCTCAGCAGAACTGTTATTTAACCATAACGTTTGACACCATGAAGGTACAGCAGCGCTCTTAAGATGAGGGGGAGAAGCATTTTAATCACTTTGCAATTAGCAGGCAAACCTGCGCACCTCACCTTTCAAGCAGAGCAGCATCAGCCAGCTGTGATGGAGTTTTTTGTAAAGTTAATCCTAAGTAAGAGGCTGTAAAATAAACATAGAGCTGGGCACAGGCTCTGCTTCTCAGCCAACTGCTACTGCTGTGATGTAATGTGATTACGTTGTAGTGCTGAAGTGGTTAAGTTAGTTAACATTTCCAAATGGTTCTGTGTGATTTCTAGTGGAAAACATTCAACTGGAATTTTTAAATGCTGAGAATCTTTCATCTCCTTTGCCACAGTCAGGCCATGCCTTGGGAATTTATTGTGGTTTCACTCTGCATTGCCTCAAACCATTCAAATAGTTTCAAAGAAGCAAAACAGTTTTCTTCTGTTGTTGCTTCCCCTCTCCCCCCTTGGTACCCTCGCTACCCCGACACTGAGTGCAGCCATAGTTTCCCATTCAGTTTGATCAAAGCTCTCCACACCAATGTAACTTCCTGATCTTACTGGTAACAGAAGTAAATGTTTCCATGTTCTGTGGAGATGGATTGCCAACTATTGACAGAGTTCTGGCATATGGGAATGATTATTTCCTAATTCTTTTTACCTTTTGATCTGTTTTACAGAGCACAGCTGCAGCTATGAAGGCTATAAGGGAGAGCGGAATGAACCTGAACCCTGAAGTGGATGGGACACTAATTCGGGTGCCAGTTCCTAAGTGAGTATCAACCCATGGTTCCCTGAGTTCATCACTGTGCAAGGTAATGCAGCGGGGCTGAGCCTCACATGGAGCCAGCCCTCTGGAGCAGCTCCATACTCAGCACCTCTGCTCATACTGCATCACACAGCATGCTGGCATGCAGACGGAGGCAGCAGCCTTGCTCTGAGCACGTTTGGGTGGTAAATCCACAATTCCTGTGGGTGCTCAGTACCAGCAGTGATGGAGCCCTCAAAACACCCTGAGCAGATGCAGAGGTGTGAGGCTGCCACAGGTGTGATCCAGCCTTGGGGTACTGCAGACAACTGCCACAAAGGGCTTCGTGCACTGCGTGCACACAGACCCCACACACTGCGTTGCACAGAGGTGACTTCTAAGTAAAGATGAACTGAGTTATTCCTCATGCTTTAGATCTACTTTAGAAAATTCTCTTGATTTTTATCTAGCATTTTGATCAGAGAAATCTAATTGCAGCTTTCTGCTGCTGTCGGTAAAGGAAATGACATTTTCATTCTATTTGCTGATTTTCTGTTTCCCCTGTGCTCTCTGCCCTTCCCCCATCCCTCAGGAGAGGAGGCAGAGGAGGAGGGCACCATTATCTTCATAATTGCTGAGGCTCCCGGGTTGCTGCGCAGTGGTTTGATTGTTAATGGGCACTTGGGTCATCCTTGAATATGAATTGCAGGGGAGGAAACTCCGAAACTACAAATCCCAATCTTTAAAAAAAATACTGTTTTTCCAACAAATATGTACATTCTGTCACTTTCTTTCATGGCATTGCAGATCAAAAGCAGGTCTTCTTTTCCCAAGAGAGATCTGTCTCATGAGCTGCCCATTCCTCTGCAGAGAAACTGTTGCTGCTCTCGGTCCCATTCCCCCTGGCAGCTGGCACCCCAGAGCCCCACGTCCAATTCATTTGCAGTTTGCACGATGTGCCCTGCAGGTCTGCCCCTCATGGACTCCTCTCCAATAAGACAGCAGAATTGTTCAGGGTTTTATCCCTTACAGACAAGACAAACAGTTTCTGTCTTTAAAACCTTCTAATGCAAAGGGAGAAAAATGCCCAAGTTCTGAAAGAGAGAACCCTTACATCCCCAAATTGCTTTTTCTGATTTTTCTAAAGTGTTTCATTTTCTCAAATCTCTAAACACGTTCACAAAAAATTCGGGACAGATGCAATGAAATTGCTAAAATGATGGCAGGTGTGCAGAACAAGCAAACGAATCAGAAATTAAGAGACAATAGTGAATAGTGCTCCTGCAGAAATGGATTTTTTCAGGAGGGAAAGCACATGAAAAGTGAAATCAAACCTAAATGATCTTCCCCTGCTCATTAAAACCACTTTTTAATTGGACTTAGGTGGACACACAGGCATTCTATTTTGCCCTACGCACATCGGTGCTTGAGATCATTTCAACTGAACGTTTTAAAATGTTTGCTTTCAGTATTTATTCCATTAGTTTAGGTTTTGCATTGCAGTTAAAACATGCAATGGTTTTAAAGACACACAGGTTGTGTTGGTGTTTACTTCTGCTTCCTGCTGGGATCCCCTCTGCTCCCAGAGGCATTTGCTGTTTGTGTTGCTAGCGCTGCATAGGCAATATTTGTTTGTAGAAAAGTATTCTCTGGGGGTTTAAGAAGAAAAAAAATAGAAAAGAAAAGAAAACCAGCCATGGGAACACTTGTATTGGTCGATCTCGTGGCCGAGTTTGACCTGACCTTGTGTCTTTTATGGTATTGCCTCATTTTTAGATCCATCTTTTTTGGACCCATTGTGTTACACTGGATATTGTTTGTAAATTAGTAATATTTTTACACATGTTTTACTGAAAGCCAGATGACTCATTTGAAAGTTTAATGACTCATTGTGAGCTTTTTTTTTTCCTTTGCCCTTTAAGAAATATGCAAAGATACCTACGGTGAGGAGAAAGGACTCAAGAAATTTCATTTAGAGAAAAAAGCACAAAGCTGAGCTGCATTGCTCCAGATCACTCATCATAATAAGTCTCTTTCACGCTTCTCGTTGAATAATATATTTTGCACCCTATGTTTATCTGCAATTAGGCATGCAGGGTATCTAGTTAAACCTACTTTCCTCTAACTGATCCCTCTCATTCGCAGGAAATTCCTAGCATTTGAGATACAGAAATTATTCTTACCCGCAAAAACGTGCTGTGTTGGAGATCAGATGTGGCCTGCATTGTTTTCACTGCGGGTGTGCTCATGCCATATGCTGGGAAAGGAGCATCCAAGTGCCGCAGTGCTTCAACCACCGGTTGCTGGCTGGGGCAGAAAAAGAAGAGGTGTTACCGTGGGGCAGCACACGGCTCTGCGTGCGCTGCTGCATGGTGCCATGGCCCCGGGCACACGGCAGGGTTTCAGCCCACTGCTCTGTACCTGCAGAGGCTGCGCTGGTCCTGGGCCCTCATCCTTATCCCTGCTGGGGGCGGGCAGCCGTTCCCCGTGTCTGCTTCACACTTTGGCTCTAAGAGGAGGCAGCTGCAACGGTTACTAGACAGAAAAGCAAACACATTTTGAGACAGCTCCAAGTCCCAGATCTGGGGGCAGGATTAAGCAACTGTGCTTAGAAACCGAGGGCCTGGCTTGTGCTGATGGATTCCTTAACCAGAAACAGCATCAGACTGAAGAAGTGTCCATTTCTGGCACTGTTGGTAGCATTGCTAAGAATTTACGTACGGCCTGGGTGGAACGTAAAACCCACTGAGAAACTCCGAGGCGCTGAGCAGTGATAAAAAGGAATTGGTGTTAATAAAGACAGACAAGGAGGCATGAAAGCTGTGACCCTATGCCAAGAAGAAGAGGAAATCTGGCAGCCCTGCATAAACAAAAACATTTCCTTAAAGGCTCAGCAGACCCAAGCAGGCGAGCGATACCCTCAGTACAATCCACCAGAGATGAACACAAGCATGGAAATGAAGGCAAGCTGCACTTGGCCCCAGCTGGGGCAGCCCCTGCAGAGCAGCTCTGCTCGCCACCCAGCAGCTCCCTCTTCCCAGCTCAGCAGACAGGGATCTCTTTCCCTTCCCCCTCCCAAAATGCTGCCTGAGAATCTGACCTCCTGCAGACCTCTGTCTGCAAGCTGTGCCACAGGACCTCTGGCTTGGGATTCTGAAAAAGAGAAGCCCTAAAGGCATCGATGTTGGGATGCACAGGAAACCATGAGTAACCTCGCTCACTTCCAATCAGACATCCCGGTCCTGGCTGCAGCCTGCTCTGAGCAGTGGCCCCTCAGCAGCACCAGATGCTGTCCCCAGTGTGTCCCCTGGCAGGGGCTGTGCCGGGTCTCTGCTCTGGGCCTCTCCGCTCTCCTAGGGGTATGAAATTTCTGTCAGTTCTGGAAAGCCGATTCACCTCTGCCTTGAGGTAGAAATGACTGGTGGTGTTCAGGAACAGTCAGTGCCTCTGCAAACATCTGCAGGAGGGCACCGAGGGGTTGCCACATGGGGCTCAGCTCCCACAGTCCACACTGAGCATTGCTGAGGAGCCCTCACCCCTCGCTCCTCAGCTCTGTGCAGGAAGGAGCTTGGCCTCGCTGTTCCACTCACTCAGGCCATTGCAGCCAATTTCTCAGTATTCCCTATGAAATGTTTATTTTGCAATATCTTCTGTGTGCTGCGTTTTGCATTCTTAAAGTAATGTCGGAACTGCAATAGCCACAAAAATAGTTAAAATATTATTGTTGAGCACCAGCAATCGATGTTGACAGCAGTTGGCTGTTGGTGCTGGAGCATTATCAGAGCTGAGATGATGTGTCAGCTCATCCTGTGTTGGGTTCAGGCTCATGCTGCACTGTGGTTCCCATTTGGGATGAAGAGCTGGGGATTTGCTCTGCACCCCACTGCATGGGGCAAGCTGCAGCCAACGTTCTCTGTGCCTTCTGTATGAGCTGCTCACTCCAGAGCCATTGGTAGTGCTCCTTGTCACATGGGGTGATCCAGGTGTGTCAGTGGAAAGGCCTGGTCACGGTAAGGTCGAGTGAAATAGGAGTTCTGTGGCTTCCAGGTGCAGAACTCCACCTCTGGCACTTGCATGGAGACCGCACTGAGGGCCAGGGATGGACGGAGCTTCCCTCACAGCTTTGCAGGAAAGCTGCACTTCTCAGGTCTGCATCCTGGGTGTGGAGCTGGGTTTTCCCTCTTTCCCCAGATGCTTTGGCAGCAGAAGACATTAAATGCTTCAGCATGACTTCCAGGCACGCCAGTGACAACCACGAAACAAGTGTGTTCAGTCCAAGCCCTTCAGCTTGGGGCTGCAGTAGGAACTTTCCATTTGAGGCTGGAGACTGTCAGTGCAGAGCTGTGTTGCCGTGGCAGACGCTGCACAGAGGCAACTGAGTTGCTCAGGGGACTGAAGAGGGATGAAAGCCCTCTGTGAGCAGTCACAGCACAGCACGGTCTGAGCACAGCCCACAGGGTGCTGTGTGGAGGCCTGCCTACCCTGCCCACCGCAGGAAATCAGTCCGGCTGTGCTACACATTACACTGATCTTTTTTTTTCTCCTCCTCACTGATAGAGTAACCAGAGAACACAGGGAGGGCCTGGCCAAGCTCGCCAAGCAGTCCACCAACAAATCCAAGGAAGCCTTGAGAAAGGTGCGAAGTAAAAGCATCAACCAGGTGAAGAAGTTCAAGAGCAAAGTGTCTGAGGACACCATCTGGCTGCTAGAAAAGCAGGTAAGTTTCTTCCTTGCAGCATATGGCAGTTGTTGGCTCAGTGGGGTGAAGGAGAGCATTTTTCCCACAGCTGACAGAACTTCAGCACTGAGAAATGAGGTGACTCTGAGCTGACTTTTTGGAGTAGGCAGCAGCTGCTGTGTTTGCTATTTCTTTGTGAGATTTGGGGCTTAAATCTCAAAGCCAAATTTATGGTATTATATATGTTATACAATTGTAAACTGAAACAGGAAAACAAAATTTTCCTCAAAAGCTTTTGTAGTGCAGGGGATTATTACACAACCCAGCTGATGGGGAGCAAAGCTGCCCACACCCATCATTGTACCACCACTTACACAGAGCCTGGACATCACTAAACAGCTGGTGCTAATAAGGATTGCTGCAGTTTCTTGTTAATGAGAGGGCTAGCAAGATTCTCTCCGTTAGGAGTTTTTGGCTCTGATTCAGGAAAATACTTAAGCACATGCCTAATTCCCTAAGAGCAAATGTCACTAAAGTCAATTACTTGGGCATAAACTCAGGCACAAGCTGAACTGATGCCTCCGAAGCAGGCTGTGACTTTTTGGCCATTTGTTTATTATCAGCTGAAGTCAGGTACCTTGCAAATGCTTCAGAACTATTCTCTGTGTGCTCACAAAAATAAACATTGACACAGAGAGCGTTTCTGCAAGCAGGAAAAATGGCTGTGCTGTTGTAACTGAATCCTGCTGGGAGGTGGTTTTCCACAGCAGACAGATGTAGAGGTAGTGTCTCACATCTGACTTCCACCTGCATCCAGATTTTTCAGCATGAGGAGAGGTCATATGCTCATATACCTGAGAATTGAGTGCATCTTAATCAGACCTGGGGAAGCAGTGCAGAAAAGCCCCAAAGGCTCCAATTTCTATCTGCATGTGCACCCATCACTCACCCAAAATACACAGATGCACATTTTGGTACTGTTCACATGCTTGCCACATCCGTCCCTTGTTATCAGAGTATCTAATCACTGGGCAGGGCTTCAATGATAGCCACTTAGTTCTTTGTACAAGAAATTTCATGCGTAAGGAAAATAGAAGACTCAGACTTGTGCTGTGCTGCTGCAGATCCAGCAAATGGCAGACAGTGCTGCAGCAGAGATGGACAAGCTGCTGGCAGCGAAGACCAAGGAGCTGCTTGGATAAACACCACGTGTGGACACACTCCCCTTCCAGCAAGAATGGACTGCCCTGTATCCGCTGCCATCCCAGCCTGCAGCCAGGCAGCCTCAGGTGATGGGCAGGGGTTGCTCTCCCAGACCTGGGCACTGGGAGCCCCTGGCTGCTGAGATTTCTGATCCCGGATTGTACGGGAGGGAGGGGGAATGTCTCTGCTGTTCTTCATTCAAGTGTCAACAGAACTGGGTGAAGTAAGATTAAAAATAAAATATTAAGGACAATTGGAGGCTACTGAAAGGATTCCCACAGCATAAGCTGTGACCTAGGAGGTAACACTGCCCTCTGCTTCAGGTAGCAGTTCAGCAAGAGTTGAAGCTCAAGCCTCCAGATGCATGACCACCTCACCAGTCCATTTCCTGCATGTCTGACCCTCGGCAGGCTGCAGTCCCTCTGTACAGCCCCGCTCTGTTGTTTCTAACAACTCTCAAGCTATGCTGGTAGAAGAAAGCACAACATGGAGGGGAAATCCAACAGTGTTCTTGTGTGATCCTTATCATTTATTCTTGCTCAAAATAAAGTCCAGGTCAGCCTGGGAGCTTTGCAAAGCCATCATTTGCCCACATGTGCTGCTGGTGGCATGCTCCAGAGGAAAGGAGGAAGAAGCAGAACCGGGTTCTGAGCATATACCTCAGCCCTTGGTTGCCAGCAGGTACTTCCCAACAGCAGGAAACAGCCTCAGGCAACAGCTAGAGGGAGGGAAGGTGGTGGCCAGCAGCACAGCCCCTCTCCCAGAGCACTTGGGTTCAAAGAGCACCAAGTGCTCTGCAGTCCTTAAATAAACAACTCTCAAAAAGTTAGTTTGTGTGCAGTGGGGAGGGGGACAAGGATGAAGGATTTGCTCTGCTAGGGCCCCACATGTCAACAATTTCTCTGCTTTGTGTATTTTGGCCAAAGCACTTACCATGATAAATGAATAAAGGAAAATGGCAAGCCCAGGGCGGTTACATGGCTCAGTAAATTGCTTTCAGCTGATTACTGTATTTCTTTTGACATTTATCAACTCGGCTTTTTTGCTGTTGTTGCAGCCTCTGCATCCCAGCAGCAGCCAAGGGCCGAAGGGTTTCCCTGTAGCTGTGCAGAACTCACCTGGAGGGCACCACAGAGGCTTCTCATTGCAGAGAAGAATTCCTCAAGTATCTACACAGGGCAGGGGACACAGCTCCCATGTCACCCGCTTGCTGTCCTTGGCCCCAGCACCAAGGGAGCAGCACACAGCAGCCACACCTGCCCTCATGCAGCAGGACAGGGACAAAAGCAGCAGCTGCAGCCCTGGCACCTTCACACATAGGACACCATGGCACCAACCACACACACAGCAGAGTGCAGCTTGGCACACATCAGCCACAGCGCAGGCAGCCAGCACCCAGGAGAAGGGACACAGCACTTACTGTGCCCACGTGAGTTGGCTCACAGCGATGGTTCCAGGTGCGCCTGCTGAACCTGCTCTGCTGCTGCTCCACAGGGCCTGCAGGCTGCCAGCCCTGATCCAGCCACACCAGCAGAGAAAAGTGGAAATAAAAGGCAAACGCTTCCTGCCACAGCATCAGCAGGAAGCCCTCAGTTAGCTGAAGCCTGGGCTGCACCCAGAGCTGATAAGCTGCAGCTGATGCTATTGGAGGGTGGAGAAGGAGCTCCAGCTGTGCTGAACAACACAGGAGGAAAAGAAACCACAGCTAGAAAACACGGCTGTGACGCAGCTCTGATTTCAGTGACGCTGCTTTGGCCACCAAATGAAGTGGGTGCAGTGGCAGGAAGCGTCTCGGGGACTCACAGGGTGGTGGGACACAATGAGGGCTGTGGCCAGACCCCTTGAGCTGGGTGCTGGGAGCCAAGTGCCACCCATCGGGTCCCCCTGTCCCTGCCCAGTGGGCTCTGTGGAGCTCCCAGAGGTCTCACCTCATCATGTGGCCCAATAGCCACCCACAGCTGCCGGCGCGGCGCCGGGGATGGCAGTGCCAGGGGAGCAGGGTGAGCTCCTGCAACCAGCATAGCTGAGAGCTGCAGAGGGGAACCAGAGCAGGAGAGAGCAGCAGGAAAAACTTGGAGGAAGCTGGAAGCTCTCAACACAGTTAAAAAACAACATTGCTCTTCAAAATAGATGTGATTGCACTCCTTGTGAGTCATCGAGCAGAGACACCGAGATTGCTTTGTGCCAGGGATGAGCCCGGGCTCTGATTGTGTGCCTCCCGGATTTGTATAAAACAGAGCATGGATGGCATGTCAGAGTTTACAGCTCGCATACATTTTCAGCAGTGAGCTTTGCAAAATGTATCAATGTAATCTCTGCCTCCTATATTCCGTGTTGATTAGACACGATTTCTGGCTGGATTTTCAGAAAGCTCAAGTGCTTTTTTAATCACTACAGAAGCTCATTATTGCTTTCCAGTGACTCTTATGTCCTTCACTTCTCCTTTCAGATTAGAGTCTATAGTCAGATGAATATTGGATGATTTCATTACATACAAATGCAATCAACAGTTTTGCATAAATTTCTCCTCTTTTCTTGAGTTTCAATTGACCTCAGCACCCGTGGAGGCAGGCGCAATACACATGTAAATGAGCTGGCGTTGCTGCAAAGACACGGATGCGAGAAACAAGATAAACTGTCAGATAATATTCGGGATTTTAAGAGATCAAAAAAATACTTCCTTGCTCAGCCAAGCCGTGAAAATGGCACCTTCAGCTGCTGGGAATGCGCTTTTGTTTTGCTGCGGGTCCGGCTGTGGGCAGCGATGGGAGCGATGGGCAGCAGCGATGCTGTCAGCAGATGAGCAATGCAGTGGATGCTGCCTGGGACAGCTCCGGTGGGAACAGGACCCGGCGGGGACACGGGCACGTGGCATGCCAGGAACACCCACTGCAGCCCAGGACTTGGTGGCCAGCCCTGTTCCAATGGGGTCAGCACGGCCAGAGGGTGCTCAGCCCCATGGGCAGCCCCTCATGGGACGCCTGTCCTTGGCGCTGCTATCTGGGCAATCCCACTACCCTCACCAGCACATAACAATGCCTTTGAAAGATATTTAAACCCGCACTCCATGCTAACAATCAGGGCTAATTTAAACAAACTGTGATTAAACATAAAGGACCTCTTGGTAGGAAAGTGAGGCTGCGGAGCCCTCACCTTGAAGGACTAATCTCAGTGCTCCTGTGAGCAATGCAGCACTCCCACACACGCGTTCGGGGGCCGGTGAGGAAAGAAGCTCTTGGGTTTCTTTTGATACCTTTTTGCACTAATCTTCTTAACAGATTTTTAATTGATGGGAACAGAGCACTTTGCAGCCGTGAAATCTATTGGTGTAATTGCTGGCGGATTAGTCCCATTAAGCACACAAATTACCTGTCTCCAGGCCGCCGGCCCCACCAGGGAGCTCCCCGCACTGGACACACTGAGTGGCCCCATTCTGAAGCAATTTTGATAAAATAAACTCTTTAATCAGGTAAATAATTCCATAAGGGAAATTGCTGCCTTCCCGCAGCCCCCTCCTCCAGCGGGAACCTGGCTAGTTTCAGGGGAACGGAACATGCCTCCAATTACAGACAAACCTTCAGCTCGAAGGGAGAAGCTCATGGCACATGGGACCCCCTTGAAATGCAGCGTCCAAAGAATTAAAGCATTTAAGCTGTCAGCCAGAATCTGCCCGAGCCCTGATTACCTGGGGGTGACACACTGTGTATTTAGGTTCGTGTCTGCTGCAATTTCCTGGCCCCCAGCGTTGATGCTGAGTGACTGCGTCCTGCCCGGGGTCCCTGACACGTGGCCTCAGTGCGGGGACACCGACCTTTGGGGCAATTAGGGACATCCCTCTTGGAGCAGGGGAAGCATGCGGTGCCCCTGAAGAGCCACTGTGTGAGCACGGCTGTGCCCATTTCTCCACATTCACTGAGGCCACATGGCTGCGCTGGTCCCATTTCTGGCAGGGAGGACCCCTTTGGTATGGATGGCATAAGGCTGCTCCTCCTGCGAGGGACGGGGGATCCTTGACTGCCCCATGGGAAGTAGAGAGCAACGGGGCCACGCAGGGGCCGGCACCCACAGTCACAGAGAGGGCTGGGGAGAGAACCCTACACTGCAGGTAATTGGCATCAGATGCTCCCTGACCCGCTGCATCCAGCGGGAAGCTGGAAGCATTTATTTGTCTGAGCTCTATCTGTGCGCGGGAGGCGTTGGCAGTGGCGGAGCTGGGCCCGGTGAGCCTAATGAGCCAGGCTGAAGATGATGAATATGATTGCTGAAAGCGCTTTCCTGAGTCCTTCTTTCCTGGGGCTCAGGTTACGAGTTCCCAGACAGCCTGTCCAGCCGGGGCCTTTCAGCTCTGATTTGTAGCCCCCCAAACAGTGCCTGTCAGCTCCCTGTCCTGGGGAAGTGCTTGGCCCTCATCCGCCGTGCTCCGGGGAAGGGCTGGGCCTGAGCGTGGGCACCGCAGACCCTGCTCAGCCCCGGGGAGAGCTGTGACCCTGAGCTGCCCCACATCTCCCGACAGAAGAGATGCCACGGTGTGTCCGTGGCCATCGGCACTCACTGCGGCACCCTCGGCGCTCACCGGGGTGAAGCAGCATAGCGGTGGTTCTGGCTCCTCCGCTGTCAGCCCGGCGTTGCCTCAGGATGGATCTACCCCCGAATCGCATCCCCACCCAAAGAGCTCCTGCAGGGTTGCACAGAGCCGGGTCTGCCCGTGGGTGCTCAGCTCTGGGGACGCACACCTGCAGGACCCCGAGCACAGGCTGGGGGCAGCGGGGCTGCCGGCTTCCAGGGCAGCTCCCGCACGGCACACCGCCGCTGGGGCAGAAGGAGCTCTGCGGTGCCGACCTCGCGGGTTCGGTGTCCCGGCTCTGCTGCAGCCCCCGGGCGAAGTCCCAGTGACGGACGGCCGAGAGCTGCTCTGAGCCTCCCAGCGCTCCTGCCGGCTCCGCGCTGCCATTGGCGGTGTTCTGCTGCCTCCCTACGGAGCCGGCAGCGCTCGGCTGTGCGCAGCTCGGCACGACGCACACGTGGATGATGGCGACGGCCGCGTCCCCTTCCACCGCCCTCGGCTGGGGTGAAGCGACGGCGGAGCGCCCACGCGGCCCCGCACCCGTCCTTCCCGGAGCCGCCCCCCGAGTCGTGCCGTATCCCCCGGCCCTCCCGCGAGGAGCCGTACTGGATGCAGGCAGGGCTCACCCGGAGCGCAGGAGCAGCGCGTGGTGCTCCAGGAGGGCTGCACGGCGCCCGTCTGATTGGTGCGGTGCGGAGCGGTGCGGAACGGTGTGTGGCCGCTCTTTGTTTTGGGCTTCTGCAGCTCTGAGAGGTGAAAGCAAAGCCCCAGTAGCCCCAAATGCGGCTGCTGCCCTCCACCCGGGGCAGCCCGGACGGTGCCGCCAGGCCCGGCGACGTCCCCCGCGGCCGCCCCCGGGCGCTCTGCAGGGCGCTGCCCCGCACACTGCCTGCAGCCCGTCGGCCCGATCCTGCCCCGCTGGCACCGGGCTGGGAGCAGCACCAGGCGGGAGGCACGGCGACGCTTCCCGATAACCCCATTCGTTCCGCCGTTGGCGGCTGCGGGCAACCCCCGGGGTGCCGGGTTGCGGCACGGCGCTGCCGCCTGAGCTGTACGGCCGCCCCCGGGGCACGGGGCGGGACGGGATGCGGGGACGCGAGGAGCGGGGCGCGGCCCTGGAGGAGCGCGGGGTCCCCGGGGGCCGGGCTGGAGGAGGCCCCGTCCCGGCGGGGGCGGGAGGAGGCGCGACGGGGGCGGGGGCGGCGGGACCGGGCCGGGCAGCGCGGGACGCGGCGGAGCTGCCTATCGCCATGGGCGGTGGGTGCCGGGCCCGGGTCCCCCCGGCCGCGCTGCGGCTTCTCGTCGCCCACGCGATGCTGCTCTGCGCCGCCGGGAGCGCCGCGGCCGCCGGCACCGGTACGAGGGGACGGGCGGCGGGGGGAGACCCCGAGGCGGTGCCGGGGCGCGGGGGGAGCCGATACAGGGAGTGCGGGACCGGGAGCGCCTGCGGACCCGGAACGCGGAGGGGCGGCGGGGCCAGGGTCTGTGTCACGGTGGAGAGGGCGTGGAGAGATCGGGGCCCCCGGCGCTGTCTCTCGCAGTGGTCTCGGGGCGGGATCGCGCCCGTCGCCCCTGCTGGTGCCCGGCCCGAGGCGAGGTGGTGGCATTGGGCTGCGGGCGCTGCAGGGAGGGCCCTCTCCGCGCTGCCCCGACGGCTGCCGGCGACCGCCTGGAACTCCTGGGGAGAACGGGTGCCGTGCCAGCGGCTCTGGGCGCAGCTGCTGCCCGCTGACCCGCGCCTTGTCCCATCCCTGCGGCCTCGAGCTGCGCTGCGTGCCATGTGCTGGCCCCGTGCTGGGCCTAGGCGTCAAAGGCAGCCATGGACCACGATGTGAAATTATCTCCAGTGCTGCCAGCTCCATCTGTGTGCTGGCCCGGGCAGTTCCCTTCAGGTTTGAGGTTGGATACTGACCATGTTCCTCTGCTGTGAAATGATTTTCCTTGCTTCTACATTACAAGACCCAACACACAGAACTTACAAGGTTTGGCAGTTCCTTGGTGAAGCCTTCGTGGCAAAAGCAGCACAGGAGCATGCTGTGCTGGGCATCCCTTGGTGTGCTGTGGCTGCGTGTGCTGCATGCAGTGGTGGTGACCCCATCGCTACTGGGCAGGAAGGAACACAGAGCCCAATGCAGAGGGTGTGGACTGCACGGGGTAGAGGGGCTGTAGGGATGGGGCACGGCCTCCTCCCAGCACCCGCAGCCCTCCTGCAGCGCGGTGGCTGTTCCTGCACAGAAACAATGACCCTAAGGTGGAGACTTCCCTGTATCAATGGGTGTGCGTCCAAAAGGGAACATGAGCCAGGCTCACAGGGCTGCTTTCAAAGTGTGGCTCTGGGAGCCAGCAGCAGGCAGCCATGCACCGGGTCCCATAGGACAGGACCTGGGGACTGCTGGGGACAGCCAGCCCATGGCTGCTGGGACAGACAAACCATGATGGCACAGCCCTGGTGCTGCTGGTGGCAGAACGGGGTCAAGACAGATTGCATCACACAAAGATTATCTCTCAAGCTTTGATTAGCAAAGAGAGCTGACTGAGAGACTGGGGGACCCGTGCTGGGACCTGTGGTGCAGTGAACCCTGTGATAGCTCCAAAAGGCACACAGGCTCCTGAGGACAGAATAACCCCTGCCTGCTGGGTGCTTGCACATCTCCTCACCTCTTTGCAGGCAGCTCCTTGGCTCAGAGCAGTAATGTTTTCTCTCCTTCGAGACTTTCTCTGGCTGTGACCTGGGCTGGGCTCCCACAGAGTCTCTCTGCTTTCTTCTGCGGATATTGCCCTTGGCACCTGTCTGCTGCCTTCGCCTCGGGGTTGTGTATTTGTGTTGGAGCACACGTTTCTGCAGACTGACAGGGCCACTCCAGTTGCATCCTCCTCAAGCCCGGCCCTGTTCACAGGCACAGCTGTCCCTGGTGTCACCGCCTCATCCGGGCTCAGACCCACAATTCCTCCTGCAGATCTGGGTCCATTCCTACTACCCGCGGTCAGGCTCCCCGTGTGCCTGGTGCAGCTGCAGCCCTGCAGGTTGCTGTGCAGGCAGAAGCTGTTGCAGATGACAGTCTGGCTGCAGTGGGCTGGGAGTGGCTCCTGGGCCCAAGAAACCTTCACAAATCAGAAAAACAAGTGCGAACCGTTCACTGTCTTCACAGCTCGGAGCCGTGTACACACTGGGAACGTCCCACCCGATGAGCCCAGCCTGCTCATGATTCACCCCATGTTGTCAGTTTGGCTGCGGTTGGTGGAGCGGATGTTGACCCCCAAATGAGGCATTTTTCAGCAGCTATCGTGGGCATTCGCCGGCTGTGCTGTCATGGAAGGGCTGCAGCCTGGGGCAGGGGGCAGGAGCAGCGTGTCCCACACCTGCGGCCACACCGCTGGATTCCTGCTCAGGGTGGAGGTGGTTGCTGCACGCCGGGACGCGCTCCGTGCCCCCTGGCTGGGACGTGCTGCTCCGCCCCACCCGCGGGTCCCCACTGACACCGCTGTGAACCCGGAGCAGGCAGCAGCCTGCAGAGCCCTGGGCACGGAGCGGGGCTGCTCTTGTAGGCGTTGGTGTTTGCAGCGGGGTTGAACACGGAGCTAACGGTGCAGCAGTACAACAAGGATGCTCCAGCTGTGCTGCAGCGTGGCCCTGCTGGTGAGTTTAGTGCTATGAAACAACAGTTAATTGAGATAAAGTTAAATGAGATAAAGAAGGACCTGCTGCTGCTTCCACATCCACAGGGATGTGACAGCGTCTGGAGACGTGGAAAGGTGCAAGGTGAAAGGGAGCTTGAAGGAAGGGTTGGGAGCTGCACCCTGTGGGCTGGCCCCATAGTGTGAGGGTTCAGGGTCCCAGTGCTGAGAAGTGCCTTTGATGTCTGGGAAACTGCACAGTTAGCTTGTTTTGTCAAAGATGTTTGGTTTTAGCTTCAATTTCCTATGGAAAATGTATTGTGCATTGTGCCAGCCTGCATGAGGTCTGGTTCCAGACCCTGCAGATTTTGAACCAGATCAGGCAGAACCCTTAGGGCTGGGAGTGCAACCGCCATAGCAGATGTGGATGGACACTGATGGTGACAGTTCCCAGCGCCTTGGAGCAGAGTCTATCCCTGGGCGCTGTGTGTCCACCGAGCTCCCTGTGGCAGCTCCGTGCTGGAGGCAGCTGCACACTGCATGCCAAGAACAGTTTACATAGCACAGCCCCACCGCAGCCACTTCCAGCTCCCAGGCTGCCCTCACTCTGCAGCCCCATCGTGCTCCAGCTGTCCTGTGCTGCGGCAGCTGCTTGAGTGCTGGCAGATTGGCAATGTGATGCCACAACACGGTGCTTTCAGGCTTCTCCCTGCACAGCCCCCAGGGCTGCAGTGACACCTCCAGCACAGCCCAGGAGGAGCTGCTGGGACGGACTGGGACCTCAGTGTGCCCCCTGTGACCACAGCCGCACTGGCTGGCTGATGCAGTGGGGACGGCAGGACGGGCGCTTATCTGGTGGCTGCAGCCAGGGTGTGCAGGCAAAGGGGCAGCTGTGGAGAAAGCGACCAGGCCGGGGCTGGGAGGAAGGAGCCCAGCAGTTAGCTCCTTCCTCCACTCAGGGCAGAAAAGCCCTGTACCAAAGCAAACTGCGGCCCAGACAATTGCCATTATTAACGGTGATGTTTGCAGGGATTTCTGCAGCTCTGGGGCACAGCAGTCCATGCACAAGGCTCCAGCAGTGCCTTTCTGCTGCCTTCTGCTGCGCTGGGCTTGGCTGTGTGCAGGGCAGCACGGCCCCGCTGGGGTACAGCGAAGTGCCCAAGACGGTGGCACTGCAGGTGGATGGTGACCTCTCCTCTCTCCCCCCAGTCAACCCATGCTGCTATTACCCCTGCCAGCACCTGGGCGTGTGTATGCGTATCGGCCTGGAAGGCTACAAGTGTGACTGCACACGGACGGGGTACTTCGGGGCCAACTGCACCTCACGTAAGTCCACGGCACTGTGCTGGGTGAGAACTGAGCTGTCATTACCTGGTGCCAAGTGCTGTGGTGTGTTTGTGTCCCACAGCTGAGCTCTGGACACGCCTACGTGACCTGCTGAAGCCCAGTCCTGCCTTCTACCACTTTGTCCTCACCCACTTTAGGTGGTTCTGGGACATCATCAACAGCACATTCATCAGAGACACGCTGATGAGGCTCGTGCTCACAGGTACCAGGGATGGCACCAGGACTCTGGGCATCAGTGTGGGCATGGCTGGCAGCAGGCTGGGTCACTTTGCTCTGCACCACCTGCATGCAGGTGATGTTGGCAGTGGGAGGTACCCTGCACACAGGCTGAGCACCAAGCAGCAGCTGCTGTCGGCACGCCATGTTCCCCCTACAAAGGGCTCTGGAGCGGCCGTGCAGGGAGCAGCTGGTGGAAATATGGAGCTGGTCCTTGTTACTCATGTCCTTGCATTTATCACTTTGCATAAATATTTAGGTTCCAGCTCTTGGAGCCATAGGGACATGTTCACAAGGCTTTGGCTGTTGATTTCAGCATTTATGCATGTTTGTCATCTAATTCATCATCCAGGAATCCATTAGTGCAGAAGCAGAACCGTCCGCTCATGCAGGGACCTGCAGCCTCTGATGGGGGGGCACAGCACAGCACGGCACAGCACAGCAGGACGTGGACGGGCTCTCTGGTTCCTGGGATGCCTGAGGTCTGTGCTGCCCCATGGCACCAACTCAGCTCTCTCCTTCCAGTTCGCGCCAAGCTCATCCCCAGCCCTCCCACCTTCAACTCCCAGTATGGCTACATCAGCTGGGAGGCCTACGCCAATGTCAGCTATTACACCCGCATCCTCCCGCCGGTGCCGGAGGAGTGCCCCACGCCCATGGGGACCAAAGGTACGTGGCTGGCACAGGAACACGGGAGGTGATGAGCATGGGCTGGGTCTTCAGAGCAGCGTCTGGCTCCTGCCTGCACTGTGCTGCAGTAGTTGAGCTGCATGGCCCCGGCATCAGCCCCTGTCCTCCACAGGGAAGCAGCAGCTCCCCGACGCCCAGCTGCTGGCTCAGCGCTTCCTGCTGCGGCACAAATTTGAAGCTGACCCCCGGGGCACCAACTTGATGTTTGCCTTCTTCGCTCAGCATTTCACCCACCAGTTCTTCAAGACCTCTGGAAAGATGGGACGCGGTTTCACCAAGGCACTGGGGCACGGGGTGAGGGCTTGGGGCTCGGTGATGTGGACACACAGCGCAGGGCATGGGCAGGCTGCCACCCCGCTCACACCGTGTGCTCCCACAGGTGGACCTGGGGCACGTGTATGGGGACAACCTGCAGCGGCAGCACCAGTTGCGGCTCTTTCAAGATGGGAAGCTCAAATTCCAGGTACTGCACGGCATGATATACTGAGAGGTGTCTCAGTCCCATGCCCCAAGATTGCTGGAAGCCCACATCCCTCTGGCAGCTACCAGGAGCACGTGGCTTCCTCCCCAACTTACTTTCTGTTCCTGTTCCGCCGAGGTGGTGAACGGGGAGGTGTACCCACCATCTGTCACCGAGGCGCCGGTGCACATGGTCTACCCGCCTGCCATCCCCAAGGAGAAGCAGCTGGCAATGGGGCAGGAAGTGTTTGGTCTGCTGCCGGGGCTCTGCATGTATGCCACGCTCTGGCTGCGTGAGCACAACCGTGTCTGTGACATTCTGAAGCAGGAGCATCCCTCCTGGGGTGACGAGCAGCTCTTCCAGACAGCGCGGCTCATCCTCATCGGTGGGTACTGCAGCATTAGGGGCTGGGGAGTTCTTCTCACAGCCCTCTGGAGATCGTTGGCTTTGGTCTGTCAACAGATTTAGTTTTGAGTGATTTAGCTAAAATTCTGAATCATTTCATTCTAATATTCTTTTCTGGATTCTGGATGGAAGTGACTTGGTGTGAGATCGCAGTAAAACAATTAAAGACCCACGCCAACATGTTCTATTAAGCAGCATGCTGGGGTCAGCTTTCTCAAAAACCATTTCTGTTTTGGCAAAATGACCTTTTTTGGTGGAAAAGTAATTCAGAGAGAAATTCCCCACCAAGTGCCCCAGCCCAGAGTCAGGCAGGTCCTGCACTGCATGTGAGTAGCGCACCCAGCCTGGTGCCCTGCAGCAGGGGGGTTGAGGGGCACTGCCCCCACTGACACTTTCTTCTCTCACCTCCTGCCCAGGGGAGACCATCAAGATTGTCATTGAGGACTACGTCCAGCACCTCAGTGGGTACTTCCTGAGCCTCAAGTTTGATCCTGAGCTGCTGTTCGAGCAGCAGTTCCAGTACCAGAATCGCATTGCGGTGGAGTTCAACCAGCTCTACCACTGGCACGGGCTGATGCCTGACTCCTTCACCATCCAGGGACAGGAGTACAGCTATGAGCAGTTCCTCTACAACACCTCTATGCTCATGGACTATGGTATAGAGGCGCTGGTGGAGTCCTTTTCCAGGCAGATTGCAGGAAGGGTAAGACCTTGTGCTGCTGGTGCATCCCATGGGGCTGTAGTGCCCTGTCTGTCCTACCACAATGCTTGGTGTGTGTGTCCAACCTGTGTGTAGCATTTGCCAACTTTTCCTGGCGGTGCTGTGCATGCTGTGGCCCTCTCCACAAGCAGTGCAGCCTTGGCAGTGCTGTGTGCTCGGCAGTGCTGTGTGCTCGGTCCTGGGACGCTGCAGTAAACGTTGTGCTGCAGCCAGGAGCGTGCGGTGTGCGGGAGGCCCCAGGCCGGGCTGTGCCGCATAGAACAACTTGTCTCATACTGTTCTTTGCTGCCATCACATGGATGTTCTCTTCCAAGTGATGTATCAACATTTTTGACTCGTGTGAAGCAGCATGGCTGCCACCCAGACCTGCTGCTCTCAGGACTCCTGCTGTGACCCCAAACCCAGCGACCCCCACCCCAGGGCCTGGGTGTCAGCAGGGCCAGGATGAGGCTGGGGTCTACTCATGTGGGCACACTCCTCCTCATCCTCTCCTCCTGTAGATCGGTGGAGGGCAAAACATTAATGCCAACGTATTGGGAGTGGCCGTTGGAGTCATCGAGGAGTCGCGGCAGCTGAGGCTGCAGCCCTTCAATGAGTACCGGAAGAGGTTTGGCCTGAAGCCCTACGTGTCCTTCCAGGAGCTCACAGGTAGGGCCCCACTCCCCCAGCTGGGCTCAGGGGCTGCTGGCCCAGCCCATGCTGAGGTCTCTGGGGTTTTCTCGGTGCAGGAGAGGAGAAGAAGGCAGCAGAGCTGGAGGAGCTGTATGGAGACATTGATGCTCTGGAGTTTTATCCAGGATTGCTGCTTGAGAAACCCCAACCCAACGGCATCTTTGGGGAAAGCATGGTGGAGATTGGGGCTCCATTTTCACTGAAGGGACTTCTTGGGAATCCCATCTGCTCCCCAGAGTACTGGAAGCCCAGTACCTTTGGCGGAGCAACTGGCTTCGAGATCGTCAAGACAGCATCACTGGAGAAACTCGTGTGCCTCAACGTGAAGAAGTGTCCGTACGTGGCGTTCCGTGTGCCGGATGCAGTGGCAGCAGGTGAGACCGACAGCAGCCGTGTGGGTGGAGCATCATCCCCAGAGCTGTAGCAGCAGCACAGCCCACAAGGTACGGCCTCACCCAGCCCAGGGAGGGAACAGACCTCTGCCCGGTGCTGAGTGTCCCTGTTGTCCCTGCAGGCAGCGCTGGGGCCAGTGCTCGGCTCATCTCGTGCCAACAGAGCATCCTGCCCTGGGTGGACTCCAGCTCTGCCCCACACCAGCAGGGAGAGGCTGGTGCTCACCTTGGGAAGAGCTCGAGTGCCTGAGGAGACCTCAGCAGACCTAATCTTCCTACCACTGCCCTCACACTAAGCCAGCTTGGGAGCTCACTTGGTAAATCCAAGCGTCCCAGGATGCTCCTGGCCTCTCTGTTCCTCTCCCTCAGCTCCCACTGCCCACTCCTGCTGTGGGGCATCATACTCCAGAGAGCATACAGCACACAGAGCCTTCCCGGCCTCACTGGGGAGGATGTGCTGCAGATGCGCTGCAGGCCGTGCTCTCACCTGGTTCTCCACAGCAGCCCTTCTCTGCCTTCCATCCTGCCTGGCACTGGACAGAGGGTGACCATGCCAGCTGCCCAGCCCTGGGGAGTTCCCAGAGCCCTGTGTCCCCCCCTTGTACTGCTGTCCTGGCATACAACAGGCTGCTCTTAGCTACCTCTGTGCACATCACCCTATAAAGACTCCCCCGCCCTCTGCTCATTGCACTTTCCTGCATTAATAGCTCAGTAAACAACGTTCCAAAGGCACACTGCCTGCTTGACCTGCTCCACAGCACATGCAGACGTAAGCCCTCCCCAACAGCATGACGTGATCACTGGCAGCCAGGGCCTCTGGCCTTGGTCCCAGCCAGATCTCAGAAAATGGACCTCTAAAATAAACAATGTTAAAAACCACTCTCATTTCCTCCAAGTTTTCAGGCTCTCGCAGTGCAGAGACAGGCCAAGGCAGGTGCCCGGGACCAGGCAGAGCTGGGGAAGGTTCAGCAGCACTCACACAGGGCACAGGGATTTCCTGGGTCCCAGCCCTTGCTGCAGTTCCCGTGCTTGGGTGGAAGCACACTGTCAGACAGAGCAAATGGCATCCAGTGGGAGCAGCACACAGCCAAGGACTGCTGCCACATCCCCAGACAGCACCACGCACTGCAATCCGTGCACGATGTGCTTCCAGTGTCACACTGGCTGAGCATGCCTGCGGCCTTGCTGTGCGCAGGGCTCCAGCTCCAAGCATCCTGGTTTCGGTTAGGCCACAAGTATCCTGCTTTTGTTTGCGGCTATCGCAGCCAGCCAGCATTGTTTGTTACCAGCCGATAAGCGTTCTGGCCATTGGGCACAGAGAGAGCTGTCTCAGTGCTCTGTGCCACCAAGGGGACGTTTCCCCAGGAATAGCACAGCTCCCCCCATGCTCTTTGCTGGTCCTTCAGCCCCGTGTTCAGCATCTGTGGGCAGCGCAGCAGCAGTGTGTGCCTGCGGGCTGATGTGCACAGGAGAGCACTGTGCTGTGCATGCGGTGTGAGGAGCAGAAAGGACAGCATCTGCTTGTGTTGGTGTGACCTGTAATGTGTAGTGTAATGATTCACTGAGCACAAAATTACCAACGTGGACACCAGGAGGAAGAGCCTGCAGTGCTTTTAATAGTAGTTCTTTTTTGGTGTTCCTACAAATAAACCCCCAACACTCTGAAAGGGATGTGATGTGGCTGTAGCACCAGAACAGATGGACACAAGGAAATGCACAGCCCAGCAGAGGAGCTGCTGCCTTCCTCCAGCTCCACGAGCAGACACAGGACTAACCAGAGCTGCACCACCAGGCAGGAGAGCCAAATTTACCTTGGCCACATGTGTGCATTTGTCCTGTGCTGGAGAAGCAGCAGATAGAAAACAGGACACAGAAAGGACAGACTGCAAACACAGCGCATGTAACATGGCAGTAGAAAGAAATGTTGCTCACCAAACCTTCACCACACATTAACTTACTGTCCTATTTCAGACACACAAACCAGGCTAAGTATCTGCAAACATTTAAAGGCAATAAATATCAACCTTGTTTTCCAGCACCAGTCACTTTCTTTCTGAGCCCTCTTGCTCTGTGAACCTAATGGATTTAAGAAAGTTTGTTTCATGCTGTCACAACTCCAGCCAAAAATGTTCAGACTTGAGCAATGCCTGCACAAACTCTGCCAAGGCACAAGGAAGGGAACCAACCGCAGCCGCTTTGCTCCAGACTCCCAACCTTTCACAGTGCTTTTATCTCAGAGCAGTTTCACCACACGCACTAAAAAAAGCAGCAGGGTGCTGGTGGGAGGAAAAGGGGGAGGAAAGAACAGGCAGATCCCAAAGGACAGCTTGCAGGTACCTGCCCAGCACCAGCTGCTGCCAGAGCACAGGATGGGCACACCGACTTTCCCACTTTCACCCAGTGTCCGACAGCTGAATCTCATCCTGAATATAAATTACAGAGGACTTTTGGCCAAGATAAGGCCTAGTGCAAGAGACAAAATATCCAAGCACACAACCCATCACAGCTCGTATCTCTACCACCTGCCTGCTGTGCCAGAACCTTTCACAGCTCTGAAAAATGCTGGAACATCCCATCAGGTTTCTGCCCAGAACAGCGCTTTGTGCTGTGCCAGAAAACATAGATGAAACATCTTTGGCAATATTAAAAGACTTCCTTTATTCAAAGTCAAGCAATTTAGTAGGAATGCATCAATAAAAGTGGAGTTCTGACGGTGACGGAACACAACAGCTTGGAGACAAGGAGAGGCATCTGCCTCAAACCCAAACCCAAATTGGCTCACGGCCAAACCAGAATGTTTCAAAACTTTTATTGTAGGTACGTGTTGATACAATTTCATTTTAATTTCCATTCTCTATTGCACATGTGTCTATAATGTGCATATATATATGCATATACAATCCAGTTTTTAATCTGCAGGTTAGGACCTCATTTAAATTAAGATAAATAAAACAGACTTTAACACTTCAACTAAAACATTTACAGATACAGTGTTAGTATGAGCTGAAGTTCTAATCTGTATTGAATGGACAGTAACAAATTGGTAACAAACCAATCCTAAAATCTGTTCCACTCTGCTATGCTGCTTTACATGCATTAAGAACGCTGGGTTTGGGGCACAAAACTACCAGCTGGTCGGCTTGGAAGGATTTAGCTTCAGGAACGGGCAAAAGCAACAGCAGCACTCCAGCCCTGCTTTTCAGCAGCACTAACACATCTTCTCTTTACCCCTCTTCGCCCTTGTGCTCCTTCTTTTCTTTCAGATCAATGATGAATTGGATTCAGGCTTCTCTCCTACACATCTTTTTCCCCCCTTTTGCTACTGGCAGCATAAACCACCTGTCTCATACCTCAGCACCAAAACCTCATAACCAGGACTCAGTCACCTTGCTGCAGGCCATCAGATGGAACAGCAGGAGAGGTTCTGATCCTGTTACAGCTTTACAGCCTTGGGCCCCAACCCCTGCTTGGAACAAATAAAACTTCAAAGTAATTCACAGTCAGCTCTTCCCCCTTCAAACCAGGTTTTATTGTGGTGCTAACATGTGCCTGTCTGCACTACAGACTTACTGAATCTCATCCTGAATACAAATCACGGTTGGTTTGACTTTTTTTCTGAATGCAGGATACCCACACTCAGTGACTTAATTTCAAGTAACCTGAATCTCTTACCACGTTTTAAACTTTGGCTTTCTGCAATTTCCTTAAAACAGCTAAAAATGCTCTTTCAGCTATTTTAAATTACAAATTATTTACCCATCTACTTATACTACTTTTAAAAACAGTTTGAATACATACAACTATAAATGCTTATCCTTGTCCTAAGATCTATTCTTACTATGAACCTAGTGCTTACAAGGAAATTTTTGCACTTCTCCCTGGTGCTCCGAAGTGCCTCACACAAAACTTGCAATTAAATGCAATCATTAAACACAGCATTACATAGCATTACATTTACATAAGGCCAGTCTACTTTCCTCAGAATTAAATAACAAACACGATAAGTCACGTGTGAGAAAGCAAACATAATATCCAATGAAGTGTGCAGAAGATGCAATTCAGTAACAACGAAGTACGGAGTGCACACCTTCAGCGTGCTCATTTGTAGTAGGTGCAGGGAGATTACACCATCATCTGGTCAGCAAAGCCTTGGCCCTGCTCTGCATCACTGAAGGTTTCTATGCTTGCATTCACTACACACTGCTAATGGTTTCCAATGCTGCTTATGTCACAGCTACATAGTGCTAGACTTGGTGGAGGCAGGGTGAACTGTAAATGCAGCAGAAACCCTGGATATTACTTCCCAATATTACTACCTATAAAGTAAGTGAAGCACAAACAAAACAAACACACTTTAATAACAATATAATCACTAAAAAATGATAACGACAAACTTGCTGCAGAAGGGAAGCATAATATACAGCATTCAGGAGCAATAACTTAATGAAAAGACAAATGGGCTCAGTCAGCACTGCTTGGTTTTAATCTGTGCCCACAAGTGGGAACCCTAAGTTTTTGGGGAAAGAGTCACCAGTGTCACTGTGCAACTTTCACAGCTGCAATGCTTTCACCTCAACTCTGCAGCATCTTCTCTGCCAGTGAACTCTGCTGATGCACTGTACAAAAAAGCCCATGCTCCCAAAGAGGGAGGAAAAACAGGACACTAGCAACGATTCTGATCCTGCCTAACACTGTGCAGAAACCACGTACTGAGCTTCAGACAAGGGAGCTCCCATTCCGGAGCTTCTCTACTGGCCCAGGGCTCACCTCCCACAAAGCCTTCCAGTCATCTGTCAGGTCCAGGGATTATTAATATTCAAAATGCATCTGAAGACCCAGCTTAAGCAGGCAATATGCGGACAGACAAACACCAGCACTTATTTAATTTTTGAGGATTTCAGAGATATACAAAATTCTGAGGCTAGTCAAGTCCCAGTTCTGCATTTTGCCAACAAAACTCTCCTTGATGCTCTCCAGGACGTATGTTGGTTCTCTGTCTCTGAAGAGGCAGAGATTATTTTCTGCTGAAATGACTGTCATGAATTCCAGTGGTAGGTATTTTAAAACCTAAGTATGTTTTAAGAGCTGTACCAGAAGGAAGATTTTCCCATTTAAGTCTCAGACAAGGTTAAAGAAAGAAGAGCCCCCTCCAGCTGAAAAGCAATTTTCAGGATCAAGTCAGGAGCTGTTGTTAATTGCAAGTGAGTACTAAACAAAAATTTGATGAATAACAAGAAGGGGACTGAAAGCTGCAGAATGGAAGATGGGACCTTGCTGTGTTAACTCACTGGCAGCAGTTCAATTTCAGGTTAATAAAAGACATGGATGCCTAAAAACTTAATTGCTGAACGGCGTTAGAACTTCATGCTTAGTAAAATACATTTTAACATGTACTTCACTGAGTTAATTTAAGAAAACGTTAGGAATGCTTTAAATTATTTTGAACAAAATTTTAACAAGCGAAAGTCCAAGTGCACGGAGGAGAACAATAACATACCCACACTAAGAAAGTGAACAACGCCTACCACGAGAACATCCCACAGCACAGCTACACCTACTGGCCCCCTGGTGTAAGTGGCTCAGTCTATTTCCAGATCACTGTCTTCACTGTAACACGCAGATGGATTATGTATAGAAGTCAGGAGCACTAGGTCTTTTTCTGGAAGCAGACCACACTCCTGCAAAAAAGCCTCCAGGTCAACAGCAAAAAAATCTTCCCCAAGCTGGTCAGTGATCCGCACAAAATTGCCAATAAGCTCACCTGCCTTATAGACCAGCAAAGCTGGCAGAGCATTATTGGTAAAGCGAGCGCTGGCACCAATGAGCGAACTTTTTACTCTGCAAAATTTAACTGTTGGATACTCAGCAGCCAGACAGATCATGCAGCCATTCAGAGATTCAGCACCAGGGATATCATCTTCGTAAATATGAATCATGATCAGAGTGCTCTTATGCTCTTTATCAACCGTGTCCAAAAACGCTTCTCCGCTGGTAATCTCAAAGACCTGCTTAAATTGCTGCCCACTGTACAGCTGCTGTCTCATCTCCTCCATTCGCTGCTTCCTGTATCGCTGTAAAAATTCCTCATCATCTTCATCATTGTGAATCATGTTATATTCTTGTAACGTCATCTAAAAATACATAGAAAGATACACGACAGAGAAAAAAAGACGACCTGCATCACTATATGGGTCACTTACATAATTAATTTAAATCAAGAGGATTAATGTGGGTCACTCATCTTTAATAACAGGCAAGTGCAACCCACAAAGGCTCAAGCACCTGCTGTATTACACTCCATTTTGATCTAATTAGAAACCGTGTCCAGTGGGAACAGTGATTTCAGCCTTGGGTTTGCTAGTTCCCATATGCTGAACTAATAACTCAAGTGGCTGCTCCACGCTCCCACTTTAATTCAGGTTAATGGTAGCTGTGTGCTTTCACTAAGCTCTGAGCACTGATTTGGGTACCGTGCCTGACCTCAGATTGCTTCTCTTTCACCAGCTTTTTCAATGAGTTTTTAAGCAAACATTTCTTTGGCAAAACAAATACAGTACATTACCTCATCCGTAGAAATGAAATCATCAGGAGTTCACGTATTTTGTTTCTACTCGCCTGCTTTATTAAATGTATCTACTGACCAGATAAGGATTCCTATCTGCTCCACACAAATAATGAAACAAAAAAATCCGGCAATTAAATGGCAATTCCTTTGTGTCATGTTACCTTTCCATTGATTTTTTCCTGAAGCTCTTTCTGCTTTTGCTTATCAGTCTCCTCATCTAAGTGAGATCTACACGTCATAGACAACTTCTTTATGAGACGTTCCATTTCTCTGCGCTGCTCCTGTCTCTGTTCTGTCTCCAGTTGTTTAAACCTTCGCCAGTCGTTAATGACTCCTTTTGGACCTGAAATCAAATATGCTGCCATTTAACCATAAAACAGTAACAAAATTACATCTCTTGTTTAAAATTCCAGTAATTTTATAGAAGCCAGCAGTAAATCAGCAGGCTTATCATAAGGTTTCTGTACACTGTGCAAAATGCTATAATGAAAGAGAAGAACAGACGTAACTTGCTGCTTGTCCTTCAGTTTGTAACTGTTTTTGTCCAAAAAGACAAATCTATCTAGCTGGGCTACCTTCAGAACTGTGCTGAAGGCTAACTCAGATTAATATCTAGGCCTTCAAGAACCCCACAGCTGCAGGAATGACTCAAATATACCTGAAAATAGGGATTTTATTACAACAACAACAAAACAGGAAACCACACAGAGAAAGTACTTACAAAGCAGTTAGTGTGCTATGGTAATACCTGTGTTGACTGCACTGCCATCGCTGCTAAGCTCTACCTCCCCAGCGCTGTCGGGAATGGAGCTCTCCCCTTCTTTGTCTTCCTTCTCACTGTCTTCATCCTCACCCTCACTACTGCTGTAATAATACTGGAGCTTCTCGCCCAGCAGTTTATCATCCAACGCAGTCATTATGTTCTAAAGAACAAACAGAACAGACCACGCACCTCTTAGCTGTGCAGCACAGGATACCACCTTACATGTACAACAGCAGCCTTCCATTCCTTCTGTGCAGCTTTTACCCACACAGAAGCGCTCAGGGCCAACCACCAACACATCCAACACGTGAGTAAACTCTTAATGACAAACATATTTAACACCCAGGATGAATAAAGCCCTACTTGAGTGTCTCAGCACTCAAAAAGCCGCAGTTACAAAGGCTGTTTCTGCAGCGAGGCACTGCAGGGTGGATATCCACGCGTTTTTACCCACGGAGAACAAATTTCTAAGCGTGACTCGGGAGCCCCATCCGCCTCCGCCCTGCAGGCGGGCAGCCCAGCGACGTACGGTTCAGCTTCCGATAGCGGGAATCGTTCTGCCGGCGGTTCCTCGGAGCAGACAGCGGGCTCAGCAGCGGGGCTGCCAGCAACACCTGCAGGGAGATCCGACCGTGAGAGCATCGCACAGCGATGTGCCAGCAGTCACTGCGCCTCGAAATAACGCACTGCGGGCAAGCAGCGCCGTGCCGAAAGCCGCGTTTTGTGTTTAACTCAAGCACACAAAACCACAAAACACATCGAGCGAGCGCGCAGGCAGCGCCACAACGCTGCGCGTAGCAGCTGCAGGCATTGCACGGCAACGCGGCACTGCACGGCACTGCACGGCAACGCCGCACTGCACGGCAACACGGCACTGCACGGCAACGCGGCGCAGCACTGCACGGTCCCCACCTCCCGCCCCCCCCCATAGCAGGCGGCTCAGACGCTTCCGACGCGGACGGCCGCGGGGCCGGCAGCGCTCCTCGCGCAGTGCCCGAGGTTACGGAGGAGCCCGCGGTGCCGCCCAGCCCCGTTGGGCCCCGCCCGAGCCGCCCCTCCGAGCCCGGCCGGCCCGCCGCCTCACCGCCGCCCGCCGCCTTCCGGAGCGCTCCGCGCGGGGCACGGCGGGACGGGGCGGAGCGGGGCAGGGCGGCCCGCTGGGCGGGGAGCGCCGCTGGGTGGAACGCACGGAGGCGGTTAAGGTGGACAAATAATTTTTATTTGTGCATGCAAATACATGTCAATACTGCAAACTTCTTCCATCGATTCTCTCAAACACTGAAAACCATGATGCTCTACTCTGTGACCGGCCAAAGCTAAAACCTCTTCACTTCAGTGCTACAGCAAACACGCACGGCCGCCCCGCACGGGACCCCCTACTCTACCACGAGGGAACAGACGAGTCGGGAACTCAAACCGAAATAAACGGAATAGAATTTACTCCCCCATATAACCCCATTTCATTTTACAGATTTTAAATTATAGTTTTAAATAGAAGCTGAGAATGCGCCATAAAAATGAGCATTAAATCCATCGTAGCGATGGTGCCTGCTTTATACATGATGGGTGTACACCATCTTTTATTTCATTTACATTTCAATCGAACAATAGATTTGCAAAGAAAATGTCTAATACAGACGTAAAAATATTCACACTAGAGCTTCACAATCGGTTGTACAATTGACAAACAGGCCTCTTTTCCCAAACTTTCCAGCTAAGCAAATTTATAAAATGTAATCGATGCAACAAGAAAAAAATTTCCTTAAACTTCCAGGGAAAAGAATACGCAGTAAACAGTATAAATGCGGACAGCAGATGCTGCAAGCTAACCACAATACTTCGGAGTGGCTGTACAGTGGGGATGTGCAGTACAAATCAAAGCCACGTGTGTTGTATCACAACTACCGTATAATATACTTGTTTGCCCAGCTACGAAATGCATGCATCCCATGCCTCGGATTCACGGAGATCTACTCTGGGTAAGTCAGTGGGCTCTGGGCAACGACCCTGGCTTTTGGCAGCGAGAGAAGCAGGCTCCGTTTGAGTTCAGCCTTCGCGGCAACCTCTCGATCACGACTGGAGGTGCAGGGCTAGGTTTGGATTTGGGAATGTCAGCGATTCCTTTTTGGCTTCCCCCGTCACCGACAGCTCCCTTCCCTCGCTGTGCTCCCTTGCCAGCAAAGAGACGCACAGTGCTGCCTGCTGCCAAAGCGCGCTGCTCGATTATCCTGAAAACTGGGTTATTCCAAAGCACATTTGTTGTGTTCTGCTTGCAGAAGAGGTCCCTCAATGAGAGGGAACTGCCTAACAGAAGGGATCAAACTACAACATAAAGAATGGACTTTTACATACTATAGATAATTCGATCGTTTCTCATTTTGTTACACTCTCAAATTCAACATCTTCCTTTAAGCCCAATAATAATGAAGAATCTGTTCACAAAGATGATCAAGGAGCTGCTGGCATACAGTGTCTATGTACAGCAACAGATACAACTTGACAACTTGTGCTTTAAGAAAGCAAACAAAAACATGTTTGGAACTATTCTGAGTGTAGACAGTTATTTTAAGTGTTCTTTCCTCAGCTGTTTCCTACCACTGTGCATTGCTTTGTACCTCATCCAGCCTAGTACACTATTATACAAGAATAGCATTCAGCTCTTGAGCAGAGGATAATTAAAATTGTGCAATAACACAATCATGTTATCAAAGCACTAAAACCTGCCAGATTAGACTTCTACAATGAGCAATTAAGAGCTTATTTAACAATCAGTGTGTACAATTTTTTTGTTTTTAAATCAAGTGTCAAACTTCAGCATCCCTGTACTAGACTACCAAGAACCAATGCCAGTTTGCTTTGCAAAGAGTCTAACCTTTCCTTTGAAGGGTCTAGTATACATTCTACAATGCAAAATCTGCATAAACACTAAGATTCATTTCTTGTCACCTGTTTACAGGAACAAAATATCAGTAGCAGGGCTATCACTCTGCTATAATTATATGTTAAGAATGTACAGATAATTACTTCTCACACAAGCATTCTCCCAGCACAAGCATTAGTCTCTATTAAGACCTATGTGGAAAATGAGGCAAAACAAGGAATGAATCCAGGTAGTGAGGCAACACAATTAACTTAGATACTAATAATTCCTGTATCTCTTGCATGTGAAATCCCTGCTGTACCCCTAAGAGGGGAAAAGAAAAGAAGAAAAAAAAAAAAACACAACAAACTCAAAATGCTTGTCCAAGCAAAGCAAAAGAGCCAATCTCTTTTCCCCAATCTGCTATGGGCCTTTTTTTTTTTCTTTTTTCTTTTTTTCTTTTTTTTTTTTTTTTTTCTTCTGACAGCAAAGGTATCTTAGGCCAAAAGCTAAATGGGAACCACTGCTATTAATGCACAAAAATTAGTAATTATATCTCAGTGTCAGAAAGTAAGCCCTTCCATAGCCCAGAGGCACCTGATTTGCAACTAGACAAATGAATACATACTTGTTCATAGGGTCAAGGGATGAAACTCCACCAAGAAGAAAGCCAGAACTGGGTTCCCACCTGTAGCTTCTACTTGTCAGGGCACTGGAGGGCATAGTTTCATGGCAAAAATCACACAGTCAGTGTTAGAACTGTAAGACAAAAGCTGGCATGCTATTTAAATGCCCAGGTAATTCTTTTGCCTGTCATTCTCTACATTAAAAATTCAAGAAAATAACTAGTCTCAGTTAAGAACCAACTCTCCATATAAAGTATATGGTCATCCTAGAGAACTACTATATCATGGGACCTCCTGCTGCAGGCAAGAGTATATAGATACATTTGTTCTTATATATGCCAATATGGTTGGCAGGAATATGTTAGGCTTATGTAACTTCACTGGACAAACAGGCAAATGTGTGTAAGCAGCTTATTCCAATCCCCCTCCAGCAGAGCACAACCAAGTTTTTAAAACTGCAATTTTAAAATTAAAAAGTTAAGGTAAATACACAATCAATTTATGTAGTATATATTCACCCTCAGATCATGCTGAAGATGTTCTGTGGAGTTCTGGTGCACAGAGGGCTCTTTCCCTGAGGGCAAATAAGGACTTCTCAAACCTTTATATTTTCTCTATTTTTGTAACAAAATAGCAATTTAAAATTTAAAAATCTTTTAAAAAAATTACATCACCTTCAACATGGAAGATCTCACTGTTTAAATATCCATGAAAGAGACATACTTGTTTGCATATCTGTTTTGGAATTACATTGTACAGCAAATAATAGTATCTCAGAAGCATTTCAAAAGTAATATAAATTCGTATTTACAGAATGGTCTTGGTATAAAATATACAACAATCATATTTATGTCTAACATTCTAAGTTAAGTTTAACATCAATAGGAAATAAATTAAGGTGACAAAGGTGGTCTGGTTCTTGTATCCATTCACTTTGAGTTGCAAGTGAAACAAAGCATCGATCTAACCCTAGCTATGAGGTGGCACTGGCTATAGGAAGGTACAGCAACAGCCAAAGGAAACTAAAAGACTACTTGACTGTTTTTCTACATACATTCCTTAACATTTGAGTATTAAGTAGATGTGTAAGATCTTCCATACTGACACCAGAATATCAAAACTAACCCTTGATTTTCAGGTATATTTACAACATAATTATTTCATGGACAGGTTCATTAGGAGAGATATCAAACACCAATATTTACTTAGTCTAATCAGTAACCCTCAGGGAAATGCCAACCCCCACCCCCCAGAAACGTGCACAAAACAGTTATCAAAATCTTACCCGACCACATAGCTGTGATTTTGTAAAATAACAACTCAGACGACCAGTAACATGATCCTCTTTAAGCATTTTGCTAGCAGGAAAAGCCCTTACATGCAGTACACCTGGTGAAAGATCAGCTTGGCTTAAAATATTCCAGTACAATTTTCAGAGTAAACAACTTCACAGAAGTTAATAAAACAAACAAACAAAAAAGTAAAACTTGTCACAAAGAAAAGTAAGAGGACAAACAAGATGGTAATAATCAGGAGGGAGAGTCCTGCTTTCTTTAAAAAAAAAAAAAAAAGCTGATTAAAAGCTTCTTAAAAACCAAACAAACATATGCCCAGGGCTCTACTTCGTGTGCATTTATGGAAAAAAAAAAACAAAAAAAAAAACCTATCTTCAGCTGACATGTCTAACATGATTCTCAGTCACATCTTACAGGGCATAAATTCATACGCTTTTCAGAGCTCTAAAGGTCAGATAATGCTATATTATTGTTATTTTCAAAGTCTTTCAAAATAAGTTGCCACCGAACAAGCAAAAATTAAACCTGAATATAAAATTATGATTAACAACACTAAATAAAAGGTAATAACTGCCTTAAATTCCCAATATTTAGTTTAAATTAAAAACAAAACAGTACAAAAACAGCAATACCATCTTGTTAGTCAGTGCAAACACTACATACAGGGTTTTCAAAGGAAAGCAAAGAGCACCTGATACTTTTTGCCAAGTCATCTGGATTCTATAATCTGCAAGTTGAGAACCATTAATAAAAAAAAAAAAGAACAAACTGCTGTTACATTAGTGCATAACCTCTCAATATGACTGAAAATTGTTTTCTGTATAACTTGGGAGATCAATACCTAGTACGTTAGCTGGAGGACTTAGGCACTTGGTTTACTTCTGGTAACTTTACTTGGACAAGTAGCCTGTGTACGTGTGTATCTACAGTACTAAAGCAGAAATGTGTGTGTGCGTGTGTGTGTGTGTGTGTATGTATGTGCACGGGGGGGAGAAATGGAAACAAAACGCTGCAGCAAAGCACTGCACCACAGACCTGCAAATAACGCAGCAGTGCAAAGCTAATGGTGTGTTAACCCTGTAAAAAGTCTCAAGTCCAAATCCCCACCTCTCAGTCTTCAATCAGGAAACAATACTCCATGCAAAGTTCCGTAACTAAGGAAAAAGCAGCTGCAACAAGACACAAGTTCTTCTCTCATGAAACAAAATAGAGACAAATAAGTTAGTCTTCCTTTCACTAGATGTATCATCGTAGGATCCTGCTAGTTTAAATAACTGAGTTGTTAGTTTTCTACAGAAGCCATTTTAAACAAGAATGGCTCAGATACCGCACCGGATTGCTACAAACTCATAAAAAGCTGCTTTAAGCTTAAGTAAAACAATGTCCAAATTCCATTCATCTGTGGAAAGTGAACGCCTTACCCTAGTAAAGTAAGTTTTTTTTCTTCAGAATGCTAATGCGAGAGGGGCTTGAAGTATCAAAGAGTCCACAGGAAATGCATGACCCCAATATTATTCTTTAAAAAAAATATACATTATATAATATATATTATATATATAAAAAGCTAGTGTAAATGCTTCCACGGTGTGGTCACAAGCTGGAAAGATGAATGCCTTTCAGCTGTTAACCATCCTGCCATTTGCAACAGGCTTTAAAAAGTCATTTTTATCCTCAGACATAATGTGAGCAGTTTTCAAAATGAGGCTGCCAACACTGACTGATGTGCTGATGGGCAGGCAGCTTGCATTGCTAACAGATGTTGTGATCGGCTGACTGAAGCAAGAAGTTACGGGCAGGATTGTTTTCTGCTCCTCCCTGAGGAGAAAAATAAGTTACACAAATATTAAACAAGTACATGCACAAGTATCCAGAACTGAATTTCTGTGCATTAAATAAATAATGACAAACTCATTTTTAGAAACAGGAATAACATCTTACTATGGAAAGGTATGCTCAGGATGTTGAATGCAGTCTGCCTCATTTTCAAAGACTGCATTATACATTAAAAACTACAGAACATATAAACTTAAAATAGTGTATTTTTAAAACTACCTCTCTATAGAGATTTGTGCAAACAGTCTGCAACTCAACCTTTTGGAATTTTTCTAAATTTCTGGCAACTATAAAAATACTTTCAGATTTTTTGCTTACTGAGTACGTGAAAGGTATTTTTAACAGCTGTGACCTGTTTCAGCACATATGATTACAGCAATGCATACAAACAATGGTACCATCCTATGACTTCCACATTTGTGACCTCATTTGACTTCTTAACAGGTTCTTCTCATTTCACCACACAATGCAGATGTCTAACCCAAGTCTGAATGGGTGCGCAGTTCATCCTTAAACACAATTATTTTGCTGCTTCTGTTTGTCTAATACTGGCAGACACTGCTGTTTTGTCTAACACTCACAGAATCACAAGGTCTTCACCTAAACTTTGTCTCTTCTGTTCCATAGATTCTTTCTGGTGCTGCTTTAGTGGATGCCCATTCTCTACAGTTGTTCCATTGAGCAGCTGATCATCTTGAGAACTGATACCTAGCTGTATATCCAGAATCTCCTATAGGAAGAAGGAAAAAATGTTATTGATAATGTTGCTACCAGTCTTAGATTCTCCTATTATGCTCTCCTATACTAAAATGATGGAAATTTGAGTTTCTTCATTAGACTCCTTATTTTTTACATCATATAATTGGAATATCTATTGCATTTTGTTATAGGAGAGCCCATAATGCTCCACTTTCGCCTATCACATCAGATATCTTTAACACAGTTTTGTGGGGGTTTTTTGTTGGTTTGTTTTTCTTTTTAAAAGAAGTAATATGCTATAAATTTGAATGCTTAAAAGGGCTGAAATTCAAACAAAACCTTTTCAAGAAGCTCCTTAGCTGTAGACATTTCAGGAGCTCTTTAAGCATCGCCATCTTCTCACAGCTTTAAAGCTGACATGAGAAGAGACAGATTCCTGATAAGATTTATGATTTATATCTAGATTCCACGCTGTTTGAAATTACAGGGAACTCCAGCAGCTTAGCATTTAGGTAGTGTCAGCAGCCAGGTATCTGAAATATGAGACCCCTGGTGTTAAAAGAAGAGAAATGCTTGGTATCACTACAAAAAGTAAGACAAAAGGCTTTGCTATCAACATAACCTACTAGATTATGTTAGAAGTTTATAAATAACTCATCAAAGGATCTTTCTTAGACACACATTTTGGAACTTACTTCTATTTGTTCACCCTGCCCATCAGGTTCATCTGTGTCAAGGGCAGACAGCTCCAGTTCGATGTCTCGATCTGGCTTTGTATCGGCACAGTCTTCACTATAATCAGTCTGGAAGAATGAAATACTTTCTGTAAATATCTAGTTGGCTTTTCACCTGCTGCCCACAACAGTCACGTGTTGAAATGAAAATAGAAGGTATGTTTCTACGACACAGCATTTGTATGACACAGAAGAGCTAAATGATACAAAACACAAACAGAACTTCAGGCATAGACAAAAGAGAATACACAGCAAAATCTATTAGCAAAATACTGAAAGACAATGAATACCAGAATGGAAATTTCTGTAGAGTTCATTAAGATTTAGATTTTTAATGTGTATAAGTAGAGCAAAGAATAAGGTTCACACTAAAATGGATGGTCACATTTCCACTTCCTAAATGTATGTTTGGAGTAGCAGAACAGCCAGTCCTACTATTTGGTCTACAGAAATAACCAGGTGCAAAAACAACAGGAACTTAACCTGCACCAAATGTTTTACAAGTATTTTGAAACATCAGAATTAAAAAGGTGTCTGCGTGCATGTAAGTCTCAAAGATTTGTTTCATCCCAATCACCCCTTGCTTTACCTCACCATTCCTCAAATCAATTTCCTTGCTTAAAAGATTTAAGGTAAGTCGACTGCCTTCATCTAGAGAATTCCACTTCTGTTGCATGGCTAGTGCATTTGCCTCTCTCTGAAGTAACAATGAGTTACTTTTGGCCTATGGAAAAAACAAACATACCAATTACCTATAGCAACACTTAAACCAGGTTTTAGCAAACAGCAATAGAAATCAGGTCACAAAAAGAACAGCTCCCTCTTCAGACATATAACTGCGTGTTCTTTTAATGTCCAATATCTGTCCTGTCCTGCATTTGCAGACATTTATCAAGCCCACTACTTTCTACCAAAAACAGCCTTACTAATGTCAATGAGTCATAAAAAGTGTTCCAGTACCAATGTCTAGGTATCTCAATGAAGGATTTATTAATGTTACTACTTTCTGCAGATTATACCAAGAAAACAAATTTAATGTTATTTATTTAAGTATGTGGTTTATCTGATCTTACCTGCTGTAATTCAATACTTAATAGATCTCCAGTGCTGGAATGCTTTCTGTGACCAGACAAATCTGTAACTATGAATCTGTCCCTTTGAGAGAAAAGAGGTAAAAATCAGGAATTGAAAACAAATACTCTAAATCAAAGGAACTGAAAGGACTGTTGGCCTATCATTATTAGATCTTTTGTAAAACTAGGTGACTAAGGTAACAAGCTCTTCAAGGCAAGGGAGCAGAGGGGAGACATATTAACAGTGTCCCAGGCATTATATGAAGCAAACATCCTTGTTTTAAATGTAGATGAGGTACGACAAGAAAACCTGAGAATCTACTCAAGATCACAGGTTTGGGTAAGACAGATCAGTAGTGCCTGACTCCCATCCATTTTAAGCTAGGTTTTCCAAAGCTTTATATTGGACAGAAAAGTCTGTTATTTTAAAATTAAAGTCTATTAGGAGTTTTTTTGTTTGTTTGTTTTAACTATATTCAGGATTTTGAACACTAGCAAGCTACAGAAAACAAAGTCCATACCGTTCTGCATAACGTGCTGATGAAGCTGAATCTGAGCCATAAGAACTCCATCTTGAGTCAACAGCATTGACATAAGGAACATAATCTGCAACCATTTAAAATACAATTCATTACCTTCTCCATTCTTGAGAAATAGGGTATACAAAGCATTTATAGTTCTTTGCATTTCCATTGCTGTATTAAGTATAAACTGGATGAAATGCTCATGATATATGCTATATTGTCAGTATGAAGCCTGTACTTATACCTGATACACTGATGGGCTTAGTTGCACTTCCTTGGGAAGCAGTGGCCTGAATTGGATCTGTTGTGTGATAACCCGTGCGGGATGACCTGGAGATTGCACCCCACTTGGAAATGATCGGTCCATCACTAAATGGGATTATAGGATCTTCTTCCTTTGCCCTTCTCTGAGTTTCAAATAAATGCACTCTCCTTTTAACATCCCCGCTGTCCAAATCCTACATATTTAGGAAAGAGAAAGAGATAAATGGACTTGTTTGAGGTCATTCAAATGACTCAGTATACCAACGACTTTCTGATTGTTGCTGAATACAATGCTGAAAAATCTGTTCAACCAGAGACAAGATGGGCCACAATTATTTAACTACTGCCCTTTAACGCTATTTTCAGCATTAAAAGAAGTAATTTTGCTCCTCCAATCTAGTACCTCCAGGCAAAAAAGAGCTCCAGGAGGATTCAAGTCCTTCAGTACTATCTCCTATATCTGAAGATAGCATCAAGAAGGCTTGAGAAGTGATGAGACTTGGCTACACTTGTTTCAAAGAACGTGGAGGCAACCTGCCACACTACATAGCAGAAAATCTCTAAAATCAGGGCTCTCACCCCTCCAAAGGCAAGCTGTGTGCCATGATTCATATCACGTATCTTTTGTTTCTTTTAAGTATTTTTTTTTTCCTCCTTATGGAAATCAAATGACTATTTTATCAAGCTGTATTTTTCCCCTCCATAATTGAACTGTTTATTAGAGGAGAATGTGTCTTTCAATGAAATAAAAGGTATAGTCCAGGATAGTAGCTCTGATACTTGGAATATGAAGCAGCCAACAGTAAATTCATGCTAATTATCCTGAGTCCACAGTATTTCAGCTTTCTTCATGTCATTTCTGAAAAGCGTACACTGCTCTTAGGACAAACCTTAAAAGATTCACTGAAACAATGGCATAGTGAATCTAGAGTCCTGAAAAGGACAGTAATTATTCATACAGCACGGACAATTCCACTTGAACCAAATATGAAATGTGTTTCCGCAATGGAAACACCTGCTCTGAAATTGTCACAATGACAGCATCACCTGCTCAGTCCTGTCAGTGCAACGTATTCTAAGACCAATCTTTTAGATCCTTCAGAAATTTTAAATACACACATACACAAAAATGCTTATTTATGATGTGTGAAGAGAGACAGGATTGAGAAGTCAAAAATGCTTTTATCCCATCAGTCCAACAATTACAAAGCACATTTAAAAATTAATGAGTCTTATCAATTTACAAACCATCTACTCAAAACATTTTGACTACTAGTTTGATTTACAGACACGTTATTAAAATGGTCATTTCAGATGTCTGACAATTTTATTCCTTGCATTACATCCTGTTACAGATGTAAACAAGAGTTTACAAGAACTACAGGGAGATATGCTAAATGATTTCACATGGGCTGGGCTACTTTGAGCTAACATATCAAAAATATTAGCTATCAATTAAAAAAAGCTTGTTTAATCAAACAGAAGATACTTTAGCATGTAAGTATCATTACATTAATGAGGTAACATGCAGAAAACCCCTACCATTAACACGGCATTTGAATTGGCAATCACATCCTTGGGCTCTGAGTCGATAGCATTTATACAAGAGCCAATAGTGCCACAAGACCACGGTGAATAGTGAGAGAGATGATCTTCCTCAAATTTAGTTCCACTCAAATCACTGACACTCTCAGAGAACTATAAAGAAGGGAATAAATAGATGGTAAATAATATAAAAAGGGAATTCAGTCTTAAAATGAGAAAAAAAACATTTACTGCTATTTAATCAAAATATCTCAAAGTCAATCAAGGAACTATACCAATGTACAAGACTTGACTTGGGGGAACCATAAGCCAATTCACAAACAGATTTTAAACCAGTAGTACAGCTGACAGATGTCAAGGCTTTCCCAGTACAAGTAACTGTTTGACTTGTCAAGATAAAAGGCTGAAATCAGTGTTGCTATATTAGTGGCAGGTTTCTTCATGCAGCTACCTGCAGTAATTTAATTCCAAGGAAGTAATGCATTTTTATTTAAATCAGAAGCCAGTGACAGAAGAATGACACAGAACGCTTCAACCTGGATGAAGACTCAAAATCTAATATACCCTGAATGCACTCACTTCAGGTTTACATACCTTGCAAGACCTATTCCAAATGATCACCACGTAACACCTCAAGTGTCAGCAATGAAATTGTCAATCTACAAAGAGTGTTTAGTACAGTAGCTCTCAAAGAATTTCTTGGATGCATTTAAGTAACGTACAAAGATACAAACTGCATCGTTATTGTTTTGTTTCTTTTTCCTCTTCAAAGCAAGCAGTCAAGCAGTTTCTATCTATTTCCATTATCGTTTATAGAGTTGCTCTACCAATGTATTTTGCATTTCTAAGAGGTGTATATTCTCCAGGATAAGGTTGATTTAGTGCTATGATGCCAACTGGAACATAAAAGAAATGGCCCATCTTGGTGGAAAAGAACAGTCATTCCCTATTTTGCAAAAAACAAAACCAAAACCAAGCCAAACAAAAAGACACAAAACAATCTAGGAGGTTCACAAAGAAAGTTCAATAGAGTTATGCTTCCTTTAGTGAGGGTAAGTTGAATCACTTCCTCACTTTAAGTTCTTTCAGAAATCATGTTTACCATCAGTTTACTACAAATTGAATGCATTCATAGTTAGATACTACTCTCTTCTTACTAAAAGACTAAAATCATTTTTTGAGCAACAGATGGCAGATGGAAAATCTATACTAGAGATATTAGATGGCATCTTACAGAAACAGGAAGGGGAAAATAAAGTTCCTTGGCTTCCCACCTCTGTGTTGAAATCTACACTGAAGAGAGGAGAAGGTGGTGTTGGAGATGGTGTTGCCATAGGAAGGGTTGACGATACAAGAGGAGTTTTCTGTGTGTGATATTGTGCCCACTGCTCTGGCTTCCGTCGCAATTGTTCATCATACCCGGTCTTCAAGTGACCACAAGGCTCCTAGCAATAACAAATACAGGACTGTTTACCCTATCATACTCTCACCAGAAGGTGAATACTTGCAGGGGGCACACTTGGAAAACATGCTCCCTTGGGTCTGTAGCCTTCCATTGATATTGTTAGAAGAATTTCACAAGGATTTGGAAGAGAACTTGTTCACGAACAGTAACTCAAGTCTTAAATATATAGTTCATTCAGACAACATGTACAGGAAATCAAGAGGCAGAAGGGTTCTGGTCTTAATCCAGGTAACAGTAATCAACATTACGAGCCCATTTTATTCAATTAAAAAAAAAAACTTTATCATCTGGGGCATATTTCTTGACCACTATGAAGCCAAAACAGAAGAGGTCAATACTAATTATTTATCATCTTTTCAGTAAGAACTTCCAGGATTAAGCCTTAATCCCTCCTCCCTGTCTGGCTTTCACTTACCCTTGGTAAAGGCACAGTCCTCTGTTCATTTGGAGGTTGACAAGCCACGGAGTAATAGCCATCCAAAGAGTTGTATCTCTCACGTAATGATGTCTGATAGACAGATGAGTGCATCACATCCATGGGAGGTAAAGAATTGCTCCTAATAATATCATCCCGTGGGTACATCTGTGGGCGCCAGATGCGTCTGCTGTCATAAACTGGAGCATACATTCCAGAAGGGACGGGAGGAACTGGTCCATACGGCTGCGGAGGAGGAGGTTGGTAAGGAGAATTCAGTCGATCTCGAGGTGGAAACGTACTGTAATGATCGGCATATGGCACGGAAGCAGGTGGGAGGGTGGATTCTGGAACATTATTGGACCTCACAAATCGAGGAACACAGGGAGCCACGCCAGCTGGTACTGTTGGAGGTGGTGGATAGTATCCTTGAAAATTGGAAAAAGGTATATTTTATGTGTCACAAATAACCCAGAATTTTACACCTTCTATAACTGTAACAAGTGTGGTTAAGTATCTTTAGAGAATGAAGTGCAGCACAGTTCTAAAATCTCACTATCAACACTATAATCTCTCTGGAATTAAATTTATGTCAACCATATTTGCAGATGTAGCACCGACCCTTTTATCAGTGTGACCCAAGTTGGAGAACACAGCTTCTCTGCCACTGCTCCCATATAGTATGACTTAACTATGTATGCAACTGAAAAGTCAACATTTTAAACACTTTATACATGAAGGTAAAATAGCACCTCTAAAATAGAAAACTATATTGCTAAAAAAATAAAGATAAGCAATTTCAAAGGTTCCTAAATGACAGTTTCACACTTTGTTCACTCCTCATTGGAAAGAGCTGTCTGAACACATCTATCATTTCTTCTGATAACTTGTGAATGATCTGATGCTAGAGCAAACTCTTAGTAGTTTGAATATAAACATGCACACCAAACCTAAAAGCATAATTGAAACCTTTCAGAACATCTAAACAGTACAAAGTCTCACAGTACATGAAAACACTGTTCTTCCCCAGGGCTCTGAATGCCTAGAGCAGGATAAGAATTTCTTCTAACAACAATACATAATCCAATACTGTATTTCTCTTGTTTATTGAGCACTACATATTCATCTGGGTACGAATCTTGTCCATGGATATCCTCCATGGATAGAGCATGAGGTGAACAAGCCAAACAAAATGCAATTCAATGTAACAAAGGAAAAAGCAGAGGGGAGACCATGTGGTTCAAGTTCTGTATACTGAGGTGCAAGTTGCATAATACACAGCAATCAAAGGCAAGAATCACCAGTAACGGGAGCTGACTGAGTCCCTGCCATCAGCAATGGAAGACAGTATTTTATTGAGTGAAGAACTCAAGAGCTGCTCTTAAAAACATCCGTAAGACTGAAATATAAGTTATTTCTGACTACATAACATGCAGGCATATCTAGATGAAAATTCAAACCTACTCTTGGCTCAGTGTCTCGTACTCACCTGTCTGTGGGTACTGCGGAACTTCATACGACAGCTGAGTTCTGGGATCTTGGAAATACTGAACGTTATCAGAATGTGGAGGGTAAACAGGTACTCTGGGAACAAACTGGCTGGATTTTGGAGGCACAGAATTCACTTCTGTTCCAATATTAGGAGGACCAGCTGAGGTAGCTGCTGCCTGGCTTACAGGAGTCTTGGGTGGAGAACCAATTTTACTGAAAAGGATTACCAAGAAATTATTAAGCAGATCTTTATGTATTTTGGCTAATATCTCTCCACGTATACATTCATATGTAACGTGAAAATTTGGGTGAAGTTATTTCCTCTAGAATTTTAACACCCCAAATTATCGTAAGAGAACTCAAAAGCATATATAAACATTTTGTGATGTACTCATAACCTTACGTAAAATATATTCTGGCAAATATATTCTGGTAGAGACAAAGGGTTTGAAAAATTTAAAGAATCAGTGCTTCATGAAGAAGTACCAAAACAATTTTAAGGGAAAATCCCAAAAGTGGAAAGTTTCCAGGATTAAAGGGATTTCTCTTGTTAAAAACAAAAACACCACATTTTGAATGCAAGTTCTTTGTTTTATGCAGTAACTAAGTTAGGTATCAGTAAAATAGAAGATACAGGGAGGAAATTTTATATCGCATGAAACTATTTAACAGCTAACATAACTGGTGCTGGCTCTGACAACTTGAATCTAAACTTTGTATAATGATAGTTCTCGCTACAGTACTCTTCACAAGTCTGCAGCCAGTAAGCAACAGCAACAATTGCACAGCAGAACCAGAATTCAATATCTATTATTTGTGATTCACAAGTCTGTTTGCCTTTACAATTCAAGAGCAAAATGTTGTGTTTGCTATTTTTATGAAAAAATGTTACCTACTTCTCAGGTAGTGATTCTGTAGGGGATCCAGAAACATTCTGGCCATTGGCTCCGCTCTTCCCTGCCTTCTTGGTGTTCTCCAAAGCTCTTAAGGAGGTGTCTGCACAGCGAGGAATCAACTGGGGAACACCACTTTCTAGATTAGCTATTCCATTAGTACTTGGCACCATCTTTCCTGTTGCTTCAGGGCTTCCTATGACAGAAATTACGCTTCCTGTAGTGGTTGAGACGGTGCTATTAACGCCAACTTTATTTAGAAGGGGGAATGTTCTCACTGTTGCACTGATTTTTTTGTTCCTCAAGCGATACCTACAAACAAACATGTAAACACAAGAGACAGATGATTTAAGAAGTGCTTATTGTGCAGTTTAACGTATTTGAAAAACTAGTAAGAGATTAAGAGGAACATGATAGCCAGGAATTACAGCACTTCACGCTGCTATTTTCAACAGTTTAGCCTAACTTAAGTAGAACACCAGCATCCTCTATGTGACCAAAGATCATCTCCTAGTGGAACATCTGCTTGTGCAGTCCTTTCGAAAGGCAACCGAGTGAAAACAGATTTAAGAATGCATATGTTACATATTACCTAAATAACTCAGTTTAATAACTTAGTCAATTAAAATATAATCAACATTCTCTCTCCTCGGAGTGGTATATTCAATCTATACTCAATCCCTAACAGACACTGAGCCTAGAATCAGTTTCAGAAAAGAAAACTTTACTTCATACAGGTAAAATAAACAACATAACTGGAATTAGTTGATAGATATTTCTTTACTGTACTTCAACTTCATGTTAGAGTTGTAATTTCAAGTGATTAATGAATCCTTCGAAATGGTTTCTAAGGTGTATTTATTCAAAGTTCTAAGGTAACTGCTTGGATTTAAACTGAAAATCTTTAATACTCACTTTTCAAGCTCTTCCTGAGAATGAGCAAATGTACAGTTGGTTCCTCTTGGACATCCCCCTTGTTGTCGAAGGTCTCGGCACATACTTGTTTTGTATTTGCTATTTGGTTGTGGCTTAAAAAACACAAATGAAAGATATTCCACTTACAAACAAACACAAAAAAAGGCATAAAATACACACACAAACATATTCAAGATATTTTTTAACTGTCTTTCATCAGAAGACTAAGGAATTGCTTATGGGTGAGCTAGGCACTATGCTTTTGTATGGATCTCATTGTATTAAGCTCTGCTGTATTCCATATTCGGAAATGTTTTCAAAACTAGAATGCAGCAGATAACAGTATTATTGATTGTTCACAGAAAAGGCCATTAATATTTCAGTGTAACAGTAATTGTTAAGAGTTGCATACTGCATTAAATGTACATCAAGACATGTCATGCAATGATGAAATATAGTAACCTGTGGAGTTTCGTGGCCTTTTCTACTGTAATTCTGAATGAAATCCACCAGCCCATGTACCACCGTCTTTACAGCCACCATTGCATTTTCCAGCTGCTCCCATGTTGGAGATGCTGCATCTAAAATTATTAAAAGCAGGTTTGTCATTGCCAATAATTTCCAAAGAATCATAAATAAGAACTTTTTCCAAAACATCGAGGACTAGAGTACAGCTCAGAGAATCCTGAAGATTTTATGATAGCACTACGGTAATTGGAATTTTGAAATCAGTAACAGAAATTACTTATATAATTTGCTTTGATATTAATGATGTGAAGAGATTAAAAAAGAATAAAACAAAACAACAACTTTGCTTGCTTACCTGGATTTGGGTCTATGTTTGCCAGGAGCTCTAAATGAGGTCTCAGCCTGTTTAAGTTTGCAGGATCACCTGTGCGCTGCAAGACGATCGTCAATTCTTGCACGCTCTTTGCAAAAGACTCTGGAGATTGGAGCTGAAAGTAAAGGTGAGTGTTAGCATGTTTCATCATATAACTGTGAAGTGTCAATTTTAAGATTTCCATTCAGTTGGCTCCTAAATGCAATGTATAGTGTCTTCAGATGGCATACAGCAAGTATCAGTGGAGAGAAATTTAATTTCTCAGCTCAGAATCTGCCCTATGAAGCTTCATCATAAGACACAAATCACAAACTACTGAAAAACAAAATGTCTTCATATGAAGAATATATTACAGTAGGGAAAAGCTTTCATTCTAGTTTTACTTAATACTTGATACAACTAAAGACAAAAAGATAACTTAAGTAATTCTTGCATTTTTATTATAACATTAGTCAAATACCAAAAGGAACTAAAAGCAGTCCTTTGACGAACCTTGTCAATAATGGATTGCATGTGAGATTTATGTGCCAAGTCACCATAAAGAAGGGAAGACCACTGTTCTGGTGATATTCGAAGTCCTGCTTCCATGGCAATGTGAACAATTTGGGCATCATGTTCTCTCCTCAAAGCCTCATAACTCCGAAACTCTTCTTTAAGTTGCATCAGAGAAGAATCTTCATCCCTTTTAGTGACCTAATGAACAAGGATAAACATAAACATTCCTTTAGCTAGAAACCTCCAATCTGTCAGAAAAAAATGCAAAAGCATATTTCTTCTTGAGACTTAGCAGATAAATTATTTTCTTTGTTGTTTTTTTTTCTTCTCCATTTACTCATCCACTTTAGCCAGCAGCAGACAGGCAGCTCTTAAGTTTTAATAGGATCACTAGTGCTAAACTGTGATATCAACTCCACTACTTTCAACTAAGTAATCAATCAGATTTGCTTAAGTCACAAAGCATACAAAGCAGTTATCTGATACACTTAGATATTCAGCTGTTCTTCCAGTAGCTTTTGCTGCCCAATGCTAGATGATTACTTAAAAGAGAAAGTCTCTCAAATTGACTTAAGTGATACAAAAGACGAAAACTTGGCCTCTCTGGTAAATATTCTCCACTATAAATGTGAAGTAAACTGTCTTATTTAAGACATTTCCTATAAAAGAGTGCAAGAGATCTCATCATATTTTTTTTTGTAACATCATGATGTGGTAACCATGGAAGCACCCAAGATTACAGTATTACAGAAGCTTTCTTCAGAATTGGACTTCAAGCTTTGAGAGAATCCAGGCCAGTCTGACACATGTGGCCAGGCCTACTCTTATGAATCCACATAAAGTCAAATACGATTATGATAAATCATTTTATTTCTTCCTGAAGCAGGCGAGGAGTGCCTACAAGTTACATTTCATGTCTCTTTCAAGAGAATTTCCAGCTGATGGACAGCAATTGATAATGAGAGGTAATTACAGAGTTGATTCCACTCAAGTCATGACCATTTGTTCCTTTTGCGTGGATCCTTAAATATTAGATAAATTCACGTCAGTTTTACGCTTTATAGCCTACACCATTTGAATGTATTGAAACAGAATTTATGTAACATTTTACAGGTGAAAGATCAATCCTAAGAAAGGCTCCTTGGAACTGCACTTGTTCAGTAACTAACTTCAAATTCTGGTATTTTACCTTAAAGCATGATGCTCTATACAGTAGCTGCACAACATGACCAATGCTTGTTTTAGAGGCCTGAGGAAATCTTGGTTCTAGCCTTTGCACCACAAAAAGTACCAGAACTTTTCTTGAGAGTGCGGAGCCATCTTCCAGTGCCAGTAATACAAGTTTCAGTGCCTCCTCTTGCATAGCTTTATCAAACAAAAATAAGAAAGGAATAGAAATATGTTGCCAGAAAACAGCATGGTTATCGTGTATTAGCAGCATATGCAGAAGTGTATGAATCATCTCCTGAACACAATTCCTTATTTGTTGTGAACAAATTTTAAGAAATTTGCTAGTTCAGGAGTATCTAAAATTAGCTGATTGTATTTACAGCTAAAGTATGAAGAAGAGAAATTTGCACTTTAGCATCAAAATCTGATCAGAGGCAGCAGTACAACTAGCCTGTGTTACAGATACACTGTGAACAGGTTGTGAAAAAAGCTGATTTATCCATGTTTCTTCACCACCAGTTCTGAATCAATACCTCATAATTTCAATGAGCAGTCAATAAAGCCAAAACAAAACAACAACAAACCCCAACCTTTTAAGAAAGTAGATTTTACTACCACGTAGTCTTCTTTCCCTTCCCTCTTTCTCATAAAGTTGAAAAATGGAAGTCATGGTACTTTCAATTGCACAGAAAAAGTTTCCAAGATTTTTTTGTGTGTGTTAAGAAAAGGTACGTATATATTTATACGTTGCAGATTCTGCAGGTACCTTACCTGGCCCTAGAAACTGACATCCTCGTGCCCTGACAGCAGCCCAAAGATTGGCAGAAAGCTGCTGAGGATTTTGGTGCTGCAAGATCAATTCTGTAACGGTTCTCTCGCCCAGCGATCGAGCTGCTCTCATAGCTCTAACTCGACCTTCTTCCTCTACCAGCTGACAATTCACCAGTGTCACAAGCTTCCTTTGCATTGGACGGCTCAGTGCACTCTGATTCAAGCTAGCAACACCTTCAAAGACAGAGAGAAAAGAAAACTACTGCTTTTAATTGGACAAATTAATCTAGGTAGAACAAACAAAAATGTATAATAGTATGTCTCTAGGACTTGAATTCTAATCACAGGTATCATCATTTCTCTTGGGCAATTCCGGGTAACTCATTAGCAAAAAGAATTTTAATTAGAGTCTTAAATTGACGTCAAACTCATCCTTTGAGGGAAGTTCAGCTTTAGAAAGAAGTTAGTCCCATGTAAGCATTATTAAATATTAATAAAGTATTTTGTAAACTTGAAATCAAGAATCAATTGTCACAAACGTGAATAAGACATGGTAGAAAAATTTGTTATAAAACAAGAGAATTATCCCACTGATGTCTAAAATCAGTGCTTAAAATCACAGAGCTGTTAAAAGTACACCAAAATTGCTGCACCAAAATCCCACTGTTCAGTAGAGACTTACCTTTTCCTCCACTTAATGGCTTTAAGTAGAGTGCCAAATCCTCAACACATTTCTTTGCTACTTCATAATGTTTGTTCTCTCCTACATTACTCAACTTTACTGTCTGATGATCAGGTACCTAAAAAATGTAAAGAGAATATGAAAAAGAATTGTACGTACCCATCTGACCTATATGACAAGCCTATGATGGTACCAACATCACTACCATAATTACATAACACTGCAGATGTACAATGCTTCTTAGGGAAGAGAAAGACAGAACCCATCTAAGTTGTGTGGAATGTAATAAGGAGTAACAGAAAGGAATAAAGACAAGTATCACAAATGAAAGATTATTTTTGTTAGTACTCAACACATTAAGAACAAAATAGGATTAAAAAAAAAGCAATAACCAAGACCTGATGGAAAATGTAGTGAAAAGATAGTTGAAGAACACAAGATTTGTGAGGATGATAAGTGTACAAGACCAGCATGATTTACTACAGAGAAACAAGAGAAGATGTCTTACAACTGGCAAGAACATAAGATGAAAATGTAAAAAACAAAGTTAAATTATTTAAGCATAAAGGCATATAAGCATACAAATAGCTTTGAAGTCTTCAAAGAGAAGAACTAGCAAACTTAACTTGGTGCAAGTACTCAAAGTGCAGTAACAAGGTCAGACTACGAAAATAGAAGGAACATTAGTCACAATATAGTCAATTGTCTGAAAGACACTGCTAGAAGTTCAGAGCCCAGGAAAACGAATGTTGTTAGATCCAGGCAGTGACACAAGAAATAAATTAAGAAAAAAGATGAATTTGAGAAAAAAGATAGTATTATTATCAACAGCTTCATCTAAGCATGCGATAAAACATTAAAAAGAAAAGTAAATGCATCACCAGTGCATCATCCAGGTGTTACAGACAGTATTATGAAAAAGTATGTGAATCAGCATAAGGTGAACAGACTTATTTAGTCTCCATAAAGTGCAGTACTGATTATATAATCACTTGTTTTGCCACTGCTATGAGACAGAACAAGGAACATTCCTGGCCTGATTAGCCAGTGTCTGAAAATGCAACCGAAAAGCTATCATACATATTTTTTAAAAAAACTAGACATATTTCTAAAACTTAGTTAAACAGCTAGCCACTCGGAGCATGTGACATGCAGAAGTGAGACTCCTTGCAAGAAAGTGCACAATAAAGGAGCGCAATCTGCAGGTCTGCTTTTCCAATGACTGCTGTCACAGGCAGTTGTCTAATTTCTAGTAAGTATTTTTCTCCAGTCCCATTTCAGGAGTCTTTTCACACCAGAATTCACTTACAACTCGGAAGTATCTTCATTTTTTGAGAAGTGGACGGACCTGAAAACGATATGGCTCCTTTTACAGTAGATACTGATTTTAAAACACTACAAAGTCAAAGCCTTGCCATTTCTTAGACCAAATGGCGGAAAAACATCAGCGCAAGTATTGTGACTGGCATGTAAACGTTAATAACATGAGATGGCAAAACAAAGAACAGTTTAAATCATACCTGGGCTCCAACTAACTGGAGGAGTGCAAAGTTTACAGGAAGCACATCGATGTCTGTATTGATGGCAGTCTGGTCGAAAGGACATGCCTTGCGATGAAGCTTGTTCAGGCAGGTCTTACAGACAGTGTGAGAGCAACCTAAGCTGATGGGTTTGTGCACATTCTCATCAAACTCGTTGTAGCAGATTGGGCAGGACAGAAATTCTGTCCACTGAGCTGCCTGCACAGGCATTGTGGAAGCTGGACAGTTGCTTAGCAGGCTAGAAGACCATTATTTCACTGTACTACGTTTTGGCAGCTGTAAGTGAATAACAGATTATTTAAAACATGCTTTCTGGTAGTTTAGAATGAGTCTGAATAAAAAAATACCATTTCAATGTTTTATAGACTACCATGGAATTCTTACATCAAAGTACTCAAAACCACAACTTTTTGATAGTTTAATAACTGTACAGAAAGGCTCATGAACTGAATTACTGTAGGCTACAGTAAGTTGAATTTGAACATAATCACAATAAGTGGCATTAAAGTTTTTTTCATAGAATTAAATACAACCTTAGTTAGGAAAAGGAAGACATTTATTGGCACAGAAAGAGCATAAGCATCCAACCTCATCTTAACTCAACCTTTCACAGCTCTAAGAGCACTCTCTGGTTATAGAATGGGCCTGGGAAGGGTGTGAGGAAGGCACAAAATATTACCCATGTTCACTTCATTTGAAGTGAAGTACAGCAATGCTTTCCTTCTGAAGTTTTTATTCATGTTTAACCAGATACCAAACCATTTTCTATTGAGAATCACAAAGAGATACTAATAACAAGAGAAAGTACTATTTTAAGGACACAGCATAGCAGGCCTGGTGGTGCTACAGTTGGACTAGATGATCTTACTGGTCTTTTCCAACCTTAATAATTCTATGACTCTCTTATGTCACCTCCCTCTCCCTCCCCCATCAGAGCACTCGAGAAGGACCGAGATTGTTCTGCCCAGTTTTTTTTACACCTCTATCTGACACAACACAGCTCCACTTCAGCAAACTTGCAGGAAAACATCTGATGTACTGAAAATCCTGGCATTCTGGATAACACTTAAGGATAAAGCAAGCAATAATTTCAATTGGTTTGTTATTAAGTGTTTTCTCTTGAAAATTCCCTGTTCAGAGGTATCATGCATGTCTTTCACATCTGCCTATTCAAAAAAAAAAAAATAAACAACTGTTCTAAAATATGTTGCATTTTACATAACTTAAGTTCTACAAAAAAAGACATCCTGGAAGTTCACTGAAACCATTTACATTAAAACTTTGGTGGAAGACTCACATCCACATCCACCTGAGAGCAGCACAGCCCCACCCTGCCCTGCAATGTGCAGCAATGTTGACTTTCTATGCAACCTGGAGACCTGTTAGTTCACTTCAAGGCTCTGAACAAGCCTATCCTAGCAGCTTATTAGAATGCAAATATTTAGATATTTAAATGACACATTTCAATATATATGTATTTTTTCATGGAAAAAAGGTAATTGTTTTGAGAAAGCTGTGCTCTCTCTCCTGAATTCAGAAACTCTTCACTGTGACTCCACTGTTGGCTCTGGTAACATGTAATCCATGCTAAAGTATTGGACCACTGAAATAATTACATCCACATATCGAGTGGTGCTTTAGTATTTTACATTAATTGTAGCCATCTGTCTAGAAATTCTACTTAACACGATGAACATTCAGTGCCCTTTAAACAGGACTCTTGTACAACATGCCCCTACCTCAGCGCCCTTTCAATATTATGCAGAAATCCCACCCCCCAGAACAAATTCCCACAGTAAACATAAAACAAAACAAACTGGAAGTTGAACCTGTCCCTTAAGAACAAAGCTGCTGAGGTGGTGCTTCCAACACTGGCCAAAATATTCACATGTACTGGACAACAGCAGCCAGCTCGTCTGAAAGCACAGTCAAAGCTCTTGCAGGGATGAAAAAACATGCTCCTCTTTTATCTTCTCTCACTACATTTATCTTTCAACCACTGAAATCCCAAAGCAAAACAAGTAATTGCAAAAACAAATGAGCCAACACACCTAAAAAGGCATTTCATTCCTCTATAAGGAATCCTACCACATCCTTCAGCTCACTTGCTTCAACTTCCCAACCCAAACAGCAGGACAAGGGTTGGACAGAACTGCGGCGTAAAGCCTTGCAGGAAACACCTGCATTCCTGGAACACCAAGGTGCTGCCACCACCACCATGCTGATCCCAGACCAAAACCCAAGGCTTTACACTCCTCTTTGCACAGCCCTGACTGCCCGAGGAAGTGCTGCCATCATGACACACAAGGGGAGAGGTGCAAAGGAAGGCTGGTCACTGGCAGTCTCCGAGCAAACTGCTCATTAACTAGCTCAAATGCAAGAACTCCAACTCAGTATCCACATTCTGTCCCCACAGATACTACAGACACGCACAGCTAACACCACTTCTCTATAGGCTTCTAAAATAGTTGTTTCCCTGACCAGCACGGAAAGAAAACAAAACAGATTCTTGAAGAGCGCACCACTGATACGCACAGATCTCTGCGTATTTATTCATCAGAAACGGCAGATTCTTCTCAGCATGTGCTGACTTCCAGATTTCTTGTCAGGAGAAAGACTAATGAAATGGGCACTCAGTTGAGGAAAGCTCTCAGCTCAAAGCTTTGGGCAGCCACAGCAAGGGAAGCCACCACACCTGCTACCTGCCACTGCCCCACCTGAAGGCTGTGCCTTCAGAAGGTGCCACACCTCCTCCCCATCACGCTGACTCCTACAGAAGGCATAAGCCAAATGTTTAATAAATTCCTGTTCCTTGTCAGAAACAATGGATTTCAGGGACTCCTGAAGAACAAATTGCTTCAGTGCTCTGAACTGAACAGAGAGAAAGAAGAAAACAACATAAAATGAGAAGCCACTGGGGTTTTGGTTTTAAACAGAAAATATGCTCAGTATAATTATCCTTTGTCCTAATCTGTTAAATATGCCACATCTATACAGTGTGCCAGGCTTCTTTTCCTTGCCAAAGCAGAAGCATCCCGCATAGAGAAACAGGTCAAACATACAAGAGTTTGGTGAGGCACAGCAAATTTTACACACGCACACACACACACACACAACTATGTTTACATGTCATTGCTTCGATATATTTTATAGTATTACTATTAAAAGCAGCATTTCAGATGACAAACTAAATGCCCAGCTTCAAAGTTACATAATATATCAGAGTTGAGTCATTTTGTTTGTAATACAGTAACATTTTTCCATTGCAGAAATGGTTGCAATGGAGTTTAGTAACAATGATAACCACTGACTTTCCTGTGATTATTTTAGACCAAGATATTTGATGGAACTGATCGCAGTGACAGGAAGGTGGGTGTGAAGCCCCAGAACCTTCATTGAGCAGCTGTACTACTTCCAGATGATGGAAGCTGTAAGATCTGGATGTTCCTATTTTACATTAACTTTTAGCTACCCAATCCCATGACACAGTGTACAACTAATCCAAGTCGTGGTACTTCTATTACTACCTTTCTCTCCCATGGGAAGTTTGGGATCTCCAGACCATTTTCTAGTAAGTGAGACTGAGATGCTTTTTATCTGAAATACAGACACATTTCATTAATGTCTGTATTTGGAAAAAGGTTCAAATTTGCATGTTAACTTGGCCGGGCTCAGCAGTTACCTGTCTCCTCTGCCTGCCCTCCCAATCTGCCAACCTGAAGGCAGCCAGAACTGAGCTGCAAGGAAAGGCTCCGGAGCACTGCAAAGGATGCTGAGCCCTGCACTGTCTGGAAGAGCAGACTGGAAACACTGCTGACAATGCTTCATTCTCAAATCCGTTCATATCCAGAGCTCGGAGTCCTAGCAGCAGGAGGAGACATTTACTGCTCCACATCAGAAGAACATGACACAAAAGTAGAGAAAGGGACACACTTCAGTTAGTGGCTGGTGTTGCCTTACATCTTAATTCACCAACTAGACTTTTCACCCATGCAGAGATACAAACTTAATTCCTTTTCAATACTTTAAACCTACATTTTCACCTTCCAAAAAAGCAGCCACACAGGTACAGATGGGGGCAATTTCAATCTCCAGCTGAAGCTGTTCCTCACACAAAAGTGCTAAATAGCTCTCAAAGAAGACTTCAGCCTCGTCTTCAGCCGTCCAAGTAGATGACTTGGATTTCCCCTCATTTGCAATGATCATTTGTGCAGTTTTACTAACCAGCTACTGGATCGAATCAAAGCACAATTCTTTGAGCAAGGGAGAAAAAAATTCATCACCTCCTCCCCAGCTAGATGCCCTAATTACCAAGCAGCACGGTGAGAATGCGTCTCATTCTGTGATAACTGTTTTCTTTGAATAGAAAGAAGTCCAACATGAGGTTGAGAGCGTTTCCCATCAGAGCTGCACACCACCGGGCACAGGGCATTAACAAGACATGGGATATGCAAGTACCAGCCCTTGCCAAAGAAAGCAAGGACTGAGGGCTTGAACTCTGCTCCTCCAGGCAGCTGCCCAGGAAGAGAAGAGCAGCAGCAGGCACAGCTCTGATCAGAAGCAGCAGCCTGGTGGTTCCTGCCAAGCCTGCTCTGCTCAGGCCTCCTCACCAGCTCCCTTGTGAGGCTCATGCAAAGGACAGGCTTGCAAACAGATCTTGTGTGAGAATGAGAAATGGAGTAACTCTATAGGGCTCAAAGGCTTCTCTACAGAAGAGATCTTAAAAATAAAAAAATGGCAACCTGTTACGTAGAGTGGGCAGTACAGCCCACTGTGGATTGAATCCACAAACCTTAAAAAAAATAAATTTAATGATTAAATTAAAGAGTCCTTAATATTGACATGCTCCTACTGCTGACTGCAGAGATCGTGTCTTTTCTTTTTTGAAATGATCTCCATCATAATGTGTCATTTATGCAGATTAGCTGTTTGCTTGCTTTACAAAGAGGTAACTTTTTCAAGCCCTCCTTCTCAAGTTATGCAGTTCTGAAAGCATCCTGACTGGCTCACGTCATCAAATTCCAAGTATTAAAGTATTCTCTGCAAAGGCTAGAATCTTTTATTCATTTCTCTTCAGTAGCCACCATTTACAAACCAGCTTCATTAAAGGCTTAGAAATCGTAATAGCTTTGCATCATTCAGCAATGATGACTTGAAATTAAAATAAATCCTCTTTACAGAGCAGACTTGCTTATTTCTACATTCCATAATATCTGTCACATGTGAATCTTCTTATATCACACATCAAATTCTATATGAAGGAAAGCTTTTAGCGACCACTAGAGATGATATTCCAATCCATTTTTTTTTCACTGAACATTCATGCCTCTGGGAATATCTGCAGCCTACTTTAATTCCAGAAAAGTTATCAACAAGAGAAAAACTCAGTGATGCATTAGAACATATAATTCCATCCAGACTATGTTTTGCCAACACACCCATTCGTGCTTTACAGGAGAAGACAGCAATCTTCTTCAGGAACTAAAACCTCAGATCTCCTCTCCCTCCTTAGACAAACTGCCTGTGAGCAGCAGTGCAACTCGCTGACAGAAACTGTGGTTCACTGTTCACTCGGTGACGGCCAAAGTTCACTCACTTCAAGGTACAACCCCCCCTCAAGTCAACACCAGGCAGTGTATCCTCAGTGTTTAACACTGACCCTTTCCTCTTTGTGAGCAGCCAGCTCAAATCCTGTTACCAGATTTTTAATGTTTCCCTTATACTCATGTAATTGCCACTGTGGGGCTTTTGGTGATTTATAGGTGTCAATGAGAAGAGAGTTTGTCCTTGCCACAAACTGATAGGAGTTCAGTATTGACTTTTCAGAACTAATTGAAGGGCAAATACATGAATTTTTTTTCTCTACCAAAATCAGTTGAACTTAAAACTGCCTTAAGAGAAAGGGAACTTATTTCTAAATAGAACCACACTGACACAATTAATCCAACAAGAGATATGTTGAAGAACTCCTTACTCTTCAGGAATATTTTCAGAGAATTTGGACTCTCACGTGCGTGGATTATGGATTAGGTCCCCATGTCTTACAAATCCAGGAGATGTTTTCTTTTTGCAAACACCATCTTCACTATAATGGTTCAACTACGGATATTACAAAGCTCCACATACTAACATTTTTCAAAGAATTTTAGAGCAATACTAATTCCTGTCTGAAACCCCTAGCAAAAAAACAGGCAGCTACCATAAGGGGCGGAAAACCTTTCAAGTTCTTGAAAAGAACAGCTTAACACTCCCACAAATATGGATTTTTCACTTTTTATTGGAATTGTTCAGCCAGTTCAGAGAGACCACTTTCCATTAAGAAAAGCACAGAAGCTAACCAGAGGAAAGGCAATGCACATCTCACAGAGCACACACTGCTAACCACTGCCCTCCGGACTCCAACCAACACAACCTCAACTAAAAAAGATCAGCATTCAAAATAAAGACCTTGAGATATTTGGAGAACTAAGAGTCAAACTGCTGGAATTTGATATTTTTCAGAGAAACAACCATGACCTCGAACAAGGCAGAAGGACAAGTCAGTAAGAAATTTTCTCTTGAGGAAAGTTTTGCCCATATGCAGAAAGAAGTTATTCATTAAAAAGACAGTTAGTTCTTGGGAAAGCGTTTAATTATAAAAATTAAGAATTCAGTGCCTCACAGAACAACATCTCTGTTAATGAAGCAAGCTTCAATTTCTAGAATTCTGAAATGTTTAACATAGACCGAAGGTCAAAAAGAGTATTTGGGTTTAGCAGATGTAAACTGTACGTCCTCATTGGAAATGATAAGTCTTCTTTGCCACAGTTACAAATGTTCAGCCTTGTACTCTGAAGGGCTGTTTTTTGTTTTCTTTTCAACACTGCAGAATAGCTGCAATGGGCACGAGAGAATCTCCACACGAGAGAACCTCCACACGAGCAGCTACAGAACTGCTGTTAGCGCCAACTCCTTCAAAAAAAATTCCAACTTTACATGTAAAGATGGAAGGAAACAGCCCTACACCTGAGCAGCAGGTGCCAGCCTCAACTCAGGCACTGTTTTACCTCCTCACAGGTACAGGCCGCCCTACTCCACACCCTGCCTGCACAGCGATGCTTACAGCTCCCCAACCACACTCGTGTTTGCTATGCTTTCTGCTGACTTCCTCCCTTAACTTAAAGCCCTCGGCGCAGCCCAAGCATCAGCAGAACGAAGGCACGCTTTTCCTGCTCGGCTTTTCTCAGCCTCTGGGGCCGTGACGCGCTGGGCGCAGCGCTGGGCCCTGCTTTCCACCATGACTCCTCTCCACCATTACCGCGATGGAAGCGCCGGGAGCGTTCCGCCGTACCGGAGGCCCCAGGGAACGGGCCGCGGGCAGCACTGACGTGCAAAGGAGGAACCGGGACTGCCCCCGCCGCGGCCGGGAGATAAAGGAGATAAGGGAGATAAGAGAGCAGCGCAGGGAGCAGCCGGGGCGGCTCCGTCCCCGCCCCGCCCCGCCCCGCCCGGCCGCTGACAGCGGGCCCTGCCCCGCCGCGCACCTGCGCCCGGCCCCGGCCGTCATTTCGAAGCCGCCACCAAATGGCTGCCCGGCGGCCTAGCGACGGGGGACGGCCCCCTCCCCGCGGTGTGGCGGCGGGCGGGGCGCCGAGGGACCGCGCTGTGCGGGCCGGGCCGGGCCCCGCTCCCCGTCCGGATTCCGCAGAGCCGGGACCCCGCGGGGCGCCGGGGTGGGGGAGCGGGCGGGCGGGGCCCCGTTGGGTCACCGCGTCCCCCTTTGGCGGCCGCCCCCGCCCAGCCCCGCTCCTACCTGCGAGGCGCGGGCGGAGGGGCCGGGAGCAGGCGGCGGCCCCGGCCTCTCACACGCCATGGGGCGGGCAGCGCGGCGCGGCCCGGCGGAGGCTGCGGGGGCCTCGGCGGCGCCTCCTCATCGCGCTGACAGCCGGGAGCGTCGCCCCGCCCCCTCTCGCGAGAGCCGCCCGCCGCCGCGCGAGAGCCCAACGGCCGCGCCGCGCCCGCCGGCCACGTGACCGCCGCGGGGAGGGAGGAGGCGCGAGGCATCGTGGGAGTCGGTAGGGCGGGGTCGGCGCTGGGGCGTCCTCGCGCCGTCCGGCGAAGGGGCGCCATCGAGACGGCGGCGTAGAGCGGCTCTCGCAATCCGCTAGCGCCTCCCCGCGGTCTTTCAGCGTGCCCCGCCAGGTACCTGCTGCTGCTGTTATCTTAAAATTAAATTCATCACGTTGTAATGACTCTCCAGAAGGAGAGGGAGGGGCTAAACTGTCGCGGTGCTCAAGGAGATTCCCGCACCTGGCGGGAACGGCCGAGGCGCTGAGGAGACGCGCAGGGCGGGAACGCGCTGCAGGGCCGCTCGGAATGGATCGAATGTGATGCGAAGGAGTAAGCGTTCCTGAAACGATGTGCAGTTCTATGTCCATGACAAGCAGTTACATGTACGGAGAGGGGACAGGGAACACCTTCAGTGAGGACGTGCTTAGCAGCAGGCTTGGCATCTGGCACAGCTCTGCGCACCCTGAAACCGTCCGACTGCGGCTGCCAAAGGCGCCATGCGCGGCTCAGCCCGGCCACACACAGAAACACACACACACAGAAACACACACACACAGAAGCACACACACACAGAAACACACACACAGGCCCTGGTTCTGTCGCATAACTGCACGTTTATTGAACTACAATGATCTCTTTTTTTTTTTTTTTTGTCTTTTCCAAAATGCGAGGCTGTTGCACAAGGTGACTCCCAAATGAATGTCACTACTGGACAAAAGAGGTGATTGTAATTCACACTTTAACCAGCTGCTTATTCTGGGTGTGTCACTTTTGTCACTACTCATAAAGACATGGATAGGCAGATGTAGCATGTGTGTTCCAATGAACTAATGCAATGGAATCTTTCACAAAATCTTCACACATCTTCAACTGATATGAAGTCAAACATTTTAATGAAGTTTTGGAGGAATATGGCTCAGTCAGCTTTAGAAAACACAACTTGTCCCTTTTGACTACATGATTTTTGAGGAAGGCATACACATACAGCTTAATGTGAAAGGGAATCCGCAAATATCATCACAATCCAACTAACGCACACTTATGTATTGAATTAAATCAAACGAAGAACTTTAAAAGTACCCAATGAAACAAGTTTTTTAAAAAGCTTCTCAGTGGAAGTTTGCGAAGATAGTGCTAAAGCTGGCATAGCTGATCATTTCCATTACAGGTAGTAACAGGAAACTGCACTGCGTGCACTGTACATGCACAGCCCTTGGTGTAACTGATAAATAAAACCCCAACCAACGACCAATTACAATCATTGAGAATGAAATTAAATCAAACCTGTTAACTGGCATTAAAAGTTGTTGTCTTGTATTTTAAAAACAGCCATGCTATGGAGCACAAATGTGATACTTCTGGACTCAGCAAGAGTTTCACAACAGCATCTGTCAACCTTGAAGGAAAGTGTGTCCACATGTGATACAGACAAGATTAAGAACTGCTTTCTGCTAACTGGAGAATCTGATGTAAGTACAATTACCTCATAACAACAACTGAGTCAATTCTTTATTCATTTCACGTTAAGTGCAAGAAACATATACCAGTCAAAGACAAGTACAGGATAAAGATTCTGCATTACAGGGGTTCACTGCTTGTGATGAAACTCAAATAACTTTTGATAAAGTACAAACACAGCTATCCAAACACACAGTTACTGTTTTACAGTATCACAGAATTAGAAGATCTCTATGTCTAAGTAGTTCTTTTTAAGATACAATGGATTGCTTTTCAAAACGAACATAGCAAGTGTTATTATATAATAGCATACAGTTTATGTTTTCACATTAGTATATGTATCTAAGATTTGTAAGAAAACAAAGACAAATCTTACAGCTCAGCAAATGGGCCTAACTTAATCAGAGTAAGTCAAACAGGCACTAAACACTGGTATGACAGAAGAAATGATATGGAGAGAGAAATCTAGAAAAATTCAGATCTCATTCATAAAACTGAATGCAAGTCCTTCTAATGAGAGTATCCAGTTAAAAAAAAATGAAATGAACTGCAATGCAATACTTTTTTGTTCTCTTTTACCAATTCTCTATTTGCAAAAGGCAACTTGAGTATGAGCACATGCCTTTCTTCTCTTGAATGATCCAGCAAAGTTCAGTCAAGGAAGGAGATGACATCACCATAATTATGCATGAATACAGTGGGGGTGACTGACTTGCTGAATATCTATAAACATCTCTTAGCCATTATAGATCAGGAGTGTCACAGCTCAGGCTTCAGCTTATTGCAATGTCAGTAAAAGTTTAAAAATTGGCAGTGTCTGCCCTTGAAACAAAGGAGTGCAAAACATCATTAAGAGATAATAATTAGAACATTTCAGGGATGTTACAAGACAGGCATGAAACTGTTTCCTGTGTTTTGCCATTTACTTTCAATTAATAAACTAATAAAAAGTCCTTTTGAGGGCTTACAGCAACAGCAGCCCTCACACAAGATGGCTGTTCTCAGGTCCTGACTGATCACCAATCACATATTTTTCCTTTTCTCCATTCTGTGGGGATCTGCTGAACGTGTACAATTTCACCAGATAGAAGCTTTTTGTGGAGCCTGGCTCCACACCCACTCACCTATTAATCACAATCTATTTCAATTTTTGTAATAGTATTCAGGTTTGGTTTTTCGCTGCTACTCCTTCCGTGAACAGATGTTAGGTGCTTTTTAAGAGCAGACTTGTGTTTAAAGTCCATGTCACAGCAATGACACTTGTAGGGCCTGTCACCACTGTGTATGTTCAAGTGATCCTGCAGAGTACTTTTGGCAGTGAACGTCTTCAAGCACACCATGCATTGGAACGGGCGGATACCCATATGGCCCCGGATGTGTCTGTTGAGATTCTTTTTTTGTGTAAATGTTTTACCACATTGCAAACACAAGAAAAGCTTGTGCATTTTTAGATGTCTGAGATAGTTCTCAAGGTGCAAAAATCCTCTTGGACACTTCGGACATTGGTTCCGCCACAAATTATCAGAATCATCCAGATTTTGAAACCCATTTATCTGAGTCGAAGTCCCCTCTGGATTGTCAGTGACAAAAGCCTGAGCGTGAGTTCCTGACATTTCTGTATTTCTGCTTTCAACTGTAGAATTTATCAAGGAGTGCTGGGTTTCGGGAAAATATAAGTTTGTTTTAGAGGAGGTGCAAGGCTGAGGAAAATGATCATTTTCCACATTGGGTACGTTCATAGAATCCATTCTGAAGATACATATTTCATCATCCTTATATCCTATTTCAACTGTCGATATGTCCGGGGTCCCTGTGTCTTTTCTTTCTGAGCCCAAACACTGTGCTGCAGGCTGCAAGTTATCCCCCTTCTCCTGTTTAACAGAGAATTCTAAATTAACTGGGCTATCTTCATAAATCTCAATTATTTCACAGTCTTTATCCGAAACATCATCCTTGCTCCTCAGCTCAGTGTCAGAGGAATGGCACTTCTCTGCAGCCTGGCTGCTATTCTCCATGGAAGCGTCGATTTCCAGGTATTTCGACAGCGCCTCGCTGCACTTCTCCACAATGTGGACCATCTGGAGGTAGCTGGCGGCAGTCAGGTACTTCAGGAGCTCCTTCCTCTTGACCTCCAGCGCACCCGTGTAGCAGGAGAGCAGCAGCTTCCTGCCCACCTCGGCGCTCTGCAGGATGGTGATTCGCACCTGCCTGGACTGGTTGAGCAGGAACTGATCCCTCATGAACGTGGAGCAGGCGGCAAAGATCACCTTGTGCCCGTGGAACTCGGTGTCGTTGATGTAAATGGAGACGTCGCAGAAGAGGTTCTGCTGCCGCAGGAGGTTCATTTTCTGCAGCACCGCATCTCCCTGCTGCTCGAACTGGAAGCGCAGCACCTCCGAGTCCGCGGCCATGGCGCCGGGCCCGCCCGCCCCGGGGCCGAGCTCTCTTCGCCGGTGCCCGCCGAGCGCAGGCAGCGCCGCCGGCAGCTCAGGGCCGGGCCGAACCTCGCTCAGCCGCTCGCCCCTCCGCCCACCCCCCGCTCCCCGGCCACTCCCGGTGCCGCTCCGCCGCCGGTACCGCAGCGCCCAGCCACCCGGAAGCGCCCCCCGAAGCCCCGCCCCTTCCGGCAGCGCGTCCCGCCCCGCGCCGGTGGGAAATGAGAGGCGGCGCGGAAGTTAGCAGCACGTTTATTACAAGACTTGGCACTGCTACAGCGGCACGGCGCCACCCGCCCGGGAGAGGTAGCAACGCAGCGGCCCCGCCGCCCCGTAAGGCGCTCGGGAGGGCGGCGGCGCAGGGCCCCGGGGCGGCCGGGAGGAACGGGCGGCGCCGGCTCCTGCCGCCGGGCCCGGCCCCCCCAGTCTGCTTTGGTAACGCTCGGGATGAGCCTCCCGCCCAGTCTCTGGAGAGGTAGCTGATGCTCGGTCCGTCGGCTGTAGGCCCACGGGAAAGCGCTCATTCAGTGAGTGACGAGAGCCGGCGGTTCACCTGTTCACCTCCTTCTTCTCAAAATCGGTGTATAACGCGAGCTCCCAATCCTTTCCACGGTTTCAGCTGGTGTCGCGCTCTGATTCTCGCTCCTCACCTTTATTCCTCCCAGCGGCTCCAGAACCAGAACCAGAACCACAACCAGCCCCATGGAAGCATTAAGTTCCTTTGAGAGGAGTTCAGCGGCAGCTATCGGTTTTGCCAAAAAGTCAGGGGAGAAAGGCTGACATTTCAATCGTATCAGTTACGGACTTGCAAAACAGGCCCTCTAAACGAAAAAATAAGGAAAGACTCATCCCTGATCCCTGCAGGAGGCTGTGCAGCTGCACCACGTCCTGCAGGAAGACATGCTACATGAGCTACCACCGCTCAGTGAGGTGGTGAGCCCCAACCTCGTAAATCTAAGACTTCTAAGAATTCTATGTCAAATAAATAAAATGCCAACATAAAAATCCTAATATATTCAAGAAGTTATTAAAATATTTTTGTAGTAGACCAGATATTTTTAGGATATGCAGGACGTTGTACAGCACATTAAGTTGTGAGACTATCCACTTACCAGCAAATAGTATTCTACACATTAACACACAGATTATGATAACTGCCATAGTCCTTATCTGAATATGCAGCATCAGCAGCAACAACCACTGGATCTAGTCTTTCACTAACTGGAACAATGCAATGAAGACAACATTTTACATACATGGACAATTAAGTTCATCTTACTCTAAAATCAAGCTGCCTCTGTATATTCTGTTTATAGTAATTCTCACTCCATTTTAATCTAATCCAGGGAAGAGGCAGTACCCAGGTTTTGCTTTTCCAATATCTCTTCTATACTCTTAACTTCTCTGCTCCATATAGGGGCAAATCTTACATGAAATCTACCAGAGCACTTCACATTGCGCTCATCAGCACATTGCCTCTTAGATCTCCACTGCTTCTGGATTTACATAGCTGTCTCCTGCATAACTCTTTTGGTCTGTATCCCTTTGCCAGGCCAAAAGCACAAACGTTTGTAAGTCACCTTTCATCCAACAGGCGTGTTTCATTTTCACTGAAGAAGCAGTCTTCTGCATTTCTGCTTTTTCCTATTTTTTTCTGCCATGATCTCACCAAATGGTCACAAGCAGCCTTTTAAACGAGCAGCCAGTAGTCTCAGCCTTCTCACAAGTTGGTATCACCACAGTGCAGGGTGGACAGAAAACCCATATATCTTGACCAAACCATTTTTTAGTTTCTTAGGATAACCTCTCATCTCTTTGTTTCAGCTTCAGGTCACCAATGGCTACTTCAACAAGCTGTATCCTCCTTGCAATAACATTAAAGCTTTGAAATTCCATGAAGAAACTTTCCAGACAGACCTCCTAATAACATCCATTTTCTTGGCATTTGTACAGTTTTATTCCTTTCTCTGGCAGAAGACCATTTTCTTTATTATGTCCATATTCGTATATTGTTAGATTTTCCACTAATCCCTTACAGCACGTTGACCTGGCTCTGGAAAGTTCTTATTCTCCACATCTATCTTCTTTTTGACATCAGAGCTATAACTTATTTCCACGTAATGAATAACATTATAAAAGCTTTTTAACGATGCAGAAGTTTCTGCCCAAAGTCAGAATGCAAGTGTCAGATGCAACTGTCATGATCTGTTTTAGCTCAAAGTTATTCTGAAAGCAGGTAACTTCAGATGAAAAAGTTTTTTTTTCCCATGCCTACCTATTTTCTGCCCCAAGAACCTGAATTTTTTTAAGTTCCAAAAAGTTACATTTTTGGCCTAAATATATTTGCTACAACTTGAAAGATATAATGCCCTAACTCCATTCCCACTGCTTATTACTTCATAGCTGTCCATGTAATAATAGTTAATGTAACAGTCAAGTACAGTAGTTCAAAAAGTCAATTGCAAAAACGGATTCACAGAATCACCTTGCTTTTCTACTCGAAGGTATGTGGATTTCTGAAAATGGTCTGCAAGATTAACACATTTTTACCATTCATCAGTGTCAAGTCTGCATAAGGAAATCCTGGTTTCTACATACACGTATCTGAAGACCAAGACCAACTTTTGATAATTACATACAAAACATTTTTCTGCTCTAACACACCTTTGGTCATACCTGTTGAGCATTTTTAACCATACAGTAGCAGCCTCCCCCCTATCCCTACCCCCTCATTCAAACACACAAACAATACTACTTTTAGGTAGGAAGCATAATCTCAGCCTCATGGCAAACCTTGAGGAAAAGAGCTGCACTGGAAGAAATACTTATTCCAAACATAAACAGCAGTTCCCTACCAAGGATCAGCCACTTGATTATTAGTCTGTGCTACACTTCAATATAAGAATGCTGCTCTACTGGGAATGGTGTTTAGCAGATGAGAAATTCGTTTCTTTCAGCCTGATTGGGATGTGGGTAACTCCATGGCACTTTTGTGAAGTAATAATCCCAAAATCCCAACTAATATGCCATTCCCACAACATTTGATGTTTAAGGCGGTATACATGAGGTATTGCTAAGTACAGTCGATAGCTGATAAACTAACCTATGGAAATTATGCTACCTATACCTCATCTTAGGCTCTGTAAAATGCTAATGGCATGAATTATGTAGGTCACTTTAAAGAAAAGCGCCCTTTCAGTATCCAAGAAATCAAAAAACTTCATGTTGTTAATGTTCTTACCTACTTATGGTAAGTACTTTTTTCTTTTTCCGTATTAACTGACATGTGGCTCTTATTAGTTCTCAAGGAGACATACACAAGAGTTAAGGGGAAAAAAAAAAGCATGGAGTTCCTATACATTGCAGCTTTTAAAACAGATTATTTTCACAGTGTTACTCCAGCTTTGCTCTAAAACCAATTAGGAAAGTTGTGGTTATGTGAAACAAAATTTATGGAAGATAGATGACAACTTCTAGTTTTGAAGTGCTCACCTTGAATCAGTACATACAATGGTAAGTTCCCCTTTAATACTTCTGTGTATGACAGCTTATGAAACAGGTCATACCTGGCACTCCAGGTGCCGAGCTCACACATTCCAGAGCTGCAACCTACTCTCATTTTGAACAGTTCTATGCAATGATCAACTAACCCTGCCAAAACATTCAGGGCTTCACCTTTTCATAATGCATGCCAACATTAAAAACCCTGAGAGCTTTTAAGATAGTGTTAACTGGCAGCAGAAATGTCTTGAAATAGTTTAGAAAGGGAAAAAAGTGACACAAATATACTTCATTTCAACTGTAGGGGTCTAGGGGTAAGATCAGACAAAAATAACGTTAAGAGGTAAGTTTAAAACAAATGAGCACTATATGGAGTGCTTTCAGTGATCCAGTGCTTTATAATGTAACAATTGGGTTATCTCACACACTCGTCCTCTTTGCTCTTTCCTCCATCTGCCCAGACACAGAGAAGCCTCTAACTGTACAGCAGATGGTTTACTTGCAGCACACAGCAACAGTCTTTCAAAAGGTGTTAGTCTTGAGTCTCCTAATCAGAGAGAAATGAAACAATTAACCCCTTAATCCACAGTAGAGACACAGACAGAAACCTGAAGGAAGATTGTTATTCACAGAAAATACCAAGTAAGACTAAGAACGATGGCTGAAGACCTGCCAGGTTTTGCAATCCAACCCTCCATCAGAAGCCTTTCAGAGCATACCACTAGTTTAGGTAAGAGCCCAAGCCAACTGTTTGCTCCTCTCAGTCATGATCCCTACAAGGGCTGTTTTTAATTGCTTAATTGACACAGGTACTATCATTTCTTAAACTGAGCACAGCCTGAGGCAGCTTCCCTGCATCCAGTACCTGGCTTCCATCGGCCTGCTGACAGACCTTACTGTCTGTAGCAGCGCTACATGTGAATGAATCGAAGTCCACCGTTATGTCTTGAACATTTCTTTCATTGGCATTGTCAAAGCTATTTTTACCATGTAGCTGTTTAAGATGTTTCCTCAGAACAGGCTTATGCGCAAACACCATGTCACAGTAGTTACACTTATGGGGCTTGTCCCCACTGTGCAGGTTGAGATGGTCCTGTAAGGAACATTTCTGAGAGAAGGTTTTCCCACAGATCTTACATTGGAACGGTTTGATGCCTGCATGCACTCTCATGTGCCGGTGGAGATTGCCTTTCTGAGTGAATGTCTTGCCACAGAGGAGACACATGAATAGTTTATGCATCTTTAAGTGATTAGCATAGTTTTCTAGATGCCGAAATACTCTTGTGCACTTTGGACACTGATGGTGCCACTGGAGGCCTTTGTCTATACCACGGTTGTTAGACCCAAACATATCTTTAGAGGCCAGAATGATGTTATCGCTGCCAGCATATGAAAGGGCATAATTGTGGAGGTGGTTTTGCTCTATTTCACTTGCTCTGTTTTCAACAGTGGAGTTGATTAGAAAGTGTTGAGGTTCAGAGGAATGCAACGCAGTTTGTTCAGAAGAAATAAACTGGTTCTGATCCTTCTTATTCCTAACTTCTGTTACCTCCCCAATGGACTCCACCTTGATAATCTGAATATCACTATCCTCCATGTCCATACTGTCTTCTGAAGGTTGAATACAAGGTGAATCTTGTGGCAGAGAGTCTTCATCTTCCCCGTGTTCCTTCAGCTCAGAGGAGTCACTTTGCTGTTCACACTCCTTGCTCTCCAATGGCTGCTTCGGTTTTATGAACTTCCAGAGTGCCTGCGTACATCGTTCAACAATGTGGCTCATCTGCAGAAAGCTCGCAGCAGTTAAGTAGTTTACCAGCTCCATTTCAGGAAACTCCAGAACTCCGCTGTAACAAGATAAAAGCAACTGCCTCCCTACTTCCGAACTTTGCAGGATAGAGATTTTTACATCTCTAGAGTCATTTAATAAGAACTGATCTCTTAAAAAGGGAGAGCCAGCAGCAAATACAATTTTATGCCCATGAACTTCAACATCATCTATATGGACGACAACATCACAAAATTTGTTTTCTTCTCTCAGTTTGTTCATTTTCTGTAACATCGAATCGCCGTAATTGTCAAACTTGAAGTGAAGAATATCTGATCTTTCTGACATTTTGGCACACCTAAAGGAAAGCAGCAAGGGGAAAAAAAAACAAACAAACAAGTGAGAATGCTTTGTTTTGTTTCCAGAACACAAATTAGAAAAGTCTATGTTACACATTACCCTGCAGTACCTTTAAAAAAAAAAATAAAATTGATGCAGTCTGATTACAAAGTAGAAACAATGACAGATATTCTCTTGAAGCAGTGTCCTAAGGAGTCACAATGTTTCCCACATTATTTGTAGAATTTAAAGGGAAATCATGGAAGTATTTTAGCAGTCTTAGCTGTTGTACAGTTTTGCTTCCACATTAAAATTCTTCATACATTTTTGTCTTTTCCAAATATAATGACAACCCTTTAGCATTTGGGTTTTTTGTTTACTTTCATGTTAAAGAGCTTTCATAACACATGAATGCAAGGTGAGGTAGAACCCAGCATCTGCAAGACACAGAAAATTCCCTCTTGCACATATAACATGTTACTTTAAAGACATGCAGCCCAAGAATAATGGTTACAGGTCCTCTAAGACACTCAATGATTTGCAGAAATACTGATATAGGACAAATTCTTTTGCTGCAAGTACTTCTAAGTCCAATTAACCTATCTTAGCAGAAAGGACTACACAGGCTTTCCAGTATCAGCAGCACTGGATTTAAGTGACTGTCCTACATTGCCTTGAAGTTATTTTGTGTGTGTGCACACGAAGAGGAGCAGGTAGTCTGGCCTGTGTTTTTTTAAGGGATTTAAGAAAAAATCTTCTATATAACCCCACATTCTATAAATCATGCTTCCCAGGCTCCCTGATCTGAGTATGTGGGGAATGTAGGAAGTCTTGTTTCTTGCATTCTTTGAAAGACCACTCCTCTAGGAATTTTGTTCTCCTATTTAGAATGAAAAACAGTGGGTTTTCTACAAGACAGATATCAACACGTTATCTTGCAACAGTTCTCTTAAGAGTTTATAAGGCTGATTCTTGATGAAACACATCACATGATACTGACACAGAACCGTGATTGCAGGAAATTAAGAAATCACAGAAGATCAACCAAATGATGCAAGGTTTGGTGAGATGCTATAGCAAAACAACCCCAAAGTTACACCTCACAACTATTAAAATACCACATTGAGCTGGAAAGGAAGCTTTGAAGTTTATAGATGAAAGCAGATACTGCTCTCTTGGGGCATGAAATTTTAGCTCAACGTTCAAGAGGAAATGGAGTTGTGCCTCGTGTAAGTGAATGAATATGCAAGACAAGGGTTCCAGGAGGAACATTTTCAGCAGTATCTGCTGACAGCCCGAGTTGTCCCAGTGTCCTGATGCGATACCATTTTGAGACGTGCACCACATACAGCTACCAGCGTGCGACGTACAGAAAATACAAACTATTGAAATTCGGTCGTACAAGTACGGAGAGGGCGGCAGCATCGGTAGCACGACCGACTTTGTTGCACCTACAGACCGTGAAGCCACACGTCTGAGTCGCCCCGAGTCGCCGTCTGACACACTTCATCTCCGGGGCAATGAAAGCCACCGCTGGGAAGCGGGAAGCCTCCGCCACGCCGCGAGCGAGCGCGCTCGTTAAGCTGCCGCTAAGGACGCCATGGAGCCAAGCAACAGACGCCGCACCTCCCGCAGCCCAAGCCGGGGCCGGGCGGAGCGCAGCCGCTTCGTCGCCGCGAACCCCTCCGGAACCGCCCCGGCCGCTCACGTCGCGGTGCCGCCCGCCTACCCCCGGCCCCGCCGCCGCGCCCGGAGGAAAGGGGCCGCGTACCTGGAGCGCCGGGCCGCGTCACCCCGCCGGCACCCGCTGCCGCTGCCCCCGGCTACGGACCTAGAGAGGGGAGGAGAGCCGCCGTGAGCCGCCGCCCGGGGCTGGCACCGCGCCGCCCCGGCTCGGCCGTCGGCCGCGCCCCCCGGGCGGCCCCGCGCCCCACCGCGCTCCCGGCCGGGCCCGGCCGCCCTCCGGAGGCGGCCCGCGGCGGAGGTGGCGGCGGCGGCGGGGGGGGCGGGAGCCGCGCCCCGCTCCGGGCCCCGCTCCGGGGCCGCGCCCCGCGCCCCGCGCGCCCGCCGGGACCTACGGCTGCCGCCAGCGCCCGCGACGGCGACTCGGAACCGCATTGTTCGGCCGCCGGAAGCGCTCCCGCGCCCTCCGCCCCGCACCCGGAAGCGCCTCGCGGGGCGCCCGCCCCCTCCGCCCGGTCACGTGGTGGGCGGCAGCGGCGGCCCAGGCCCGGCACCGGGAGGCGGCGGCGGCGGCGGCCGGGGTAGGTGGGGTCGCGCTGCCGGCCGGGGCTCCCGCGCCCCGCGCCCCCTCCCTCGGGCCGTCCCCCGCCGCCGGCCCTCGCTCCCTCCCCGGTACCGGTCCGCGCGCGGTGCCGCCCCGCCGTTCCTCGCCTCCCGCCGTTGGGGGAGCGGCGGAGGCCTCCCGCGGCCCGCCCTTCCCTCCGTCTCTGCCCCTGCGGTGTTTCCGGGCCGTCGCGGGCGGTAGCCGCGCCGTGGCCGGGGCGGAGCCCTCCCGCCGGGCGCTGCCCTCAGCCGGGCCCGGGGCGGAGGAGGCCGCGTCGCTCCCCGCGACCCGCAGTGTTCCGGGGCCGCCCCGCGCGTCCGCTGCCCCCGATCCGCGGCCTCTGGCCGTTCCCGGGCGGGTCCCGATCCGCGGCGCTTCGTCGTCTCCAGAGCTGCTTTCTGCCCCGTGTGCCGCAGCGGCGGCGGTTCGTTCGGGTTTTCCCTTCTTGTTGGCAAGTACGTGCCGGAGCCCGGCGGGTCAGTGCCAAGGGCCGCGTCGGCTTGGGGCGAAACGAAGTGTAAATAAACGGACCGCACGCGGTCGGGTTGAAAATCCGTATTGGTAGCGATGAAGCGAGAGTAGAACCGGTGAAAATAACATCTGTGGGCTTCCTCTGCTCGGGTTGCTTGTGGGAAGGGGGAGAGGGAGACAGGAGAGGAGTTTGGGAGAGAAAGGAGAAATTACATTTATTGCTGAGACACAAACTGGGGACCAGGTAATGCATGGCTGTGCTGCTACGTGCAGCTGGGGCTGCACTCCCAAACTCCTTCTCCTGCAGGGGTTTGTTAAATGGTGATACGATTGGTGACATTCTTGTCTACTTTGTTTGAAAGAGAATGCCTGACAGCAGCGGGCACATCAGAAACGCTGTGGTTTTACTTTTAAAGGCTGCTACTGAGCGTAGAAAGGTCAAGGACCTGAGCAGACTTCATTCTTTGTACACAGAAAGCATGTTAACAAATTGAGCCTGGCATTTCCTTCTCTTTCCAACTCCAAGGGCGGGCAGCTTCTAGCAGCATGTATCACATGGAACTCGTTTTTTTAACTCTCACAGCATGTTCTTAAAGTGCAATGTGTGTCTGGTGAGTGGAGCACTGTGTTCACATCAGTCGTGATGAGAGGTGCGGAGGGATGCGGAGCGTTATCTCCTGGCTGGGTGCCTCTGCCCCATGCTGTCCTGCATGTGGCTGTGCCTGCTGGCATGGTGTGCATGGGGCACTGCTGGGCTGCTCCCCCACACTGCTCTGGGCCGGGCTGCCTGAGGCAGCAGCTGTGTTTCTTCTCCGCGCTTTGGTTTCTCAGGGCCTGCAGTTTGTTTCTGGGACTGGAGGACCCGTTTTGGTACGAGAGCCTAAAGTTAGAGTTCTCTCATCTGAGTTCAAATTAAGGTTAAAAGCAAAATTACAACTCCGCTAAGGAGTGTTAACAAAGAGTGTTAGCTGAACTCCTGCGTGTTGTCTGATTCCTGGTTTTGCATGAAATGGGCAATGATTCTGGCAGCCCCTGCGATCTGTGCTTCTCTGTGCCCATGGGGCAGTGGGGCTGTATGCTGAGGCAGTGCTACCTCCTGTCTCTTGAGCTTTGTGGGAACCTCTGTGGCTGTCAGAGGCTTCTAAAATGCTCAGAAAATTTAGCATTGTTGCTATTTGTATATAATTTGCTCTCCTTAGTCATCCAAAAATCTTTATTTTCACATGTAGTATTCCAGTGGTTTTATAGCTTCATTCTGAGTGCAAACTGCTTCTCATTGCCTTTGAGAATGTTTTGCACGGGAAGGAGAGGCTGTAGTTGTTTCCTTGAAGGAGTGGTGGGTGAAGATCAAACAGAGGGTTATGCAGGCTGAGCATGTGATACGTGAGAAGAAGACGGCTGCTGGTGATTGATCTTCCTTGCATGTTTTTTTCCCACAGCTGCAATAGAATATTGCTGCAGGTATATGCTCGGAAGAATTCAAACCACAGCTCCTTTTCCATGTCTCTCAGTGTGACACCAGTTTTGTTCTAACAATTTCTTGCTCTGCTCAGACAGAAAATCTGGGCAGCTGAGTGTCAGACAGCGCTGTGCTTTAGCACTTACCAGGCTTTTTTTCAGGACTCGTTGTGCATTTATAAAGCAATAAATGTGCATTATTTGAAAGTGAGGGGGAAAAAATATCACAGATGTCAAAGCCCATAAAGAGCCAGGAATCCTAAAGAGTGGTGCCTCATTTGTCATAAACCAGCTTTGGGTAGTCCTTCATAAAGCTTCTGAACTCCGCTACAAATTCCACCTTTCACCCTGACTGAATCCAGGGAAGGAGAACTTCTGCTTACATTGGGCTGTGGTGGTTGTTGCTGAGTTCTGTTACAGCAGAGAAATAGAACCAGAAATGATGTTACTTTCAGTGATGAATTTATATGGAGTCAGTCCCCTCAGTGTCCCGGCTGTGTGCTACCTCCTGTATTTCATGATTTTCAATGTTGTATGCAGTGCATTTTTATTATTTTTAGGGGTAGAGGATATAGGTTTGTTCTGCATGCCAAGCTTTTTAACTTTGTTGTTTAAGGTAATTTTGTTTTCAGTAATTTAAGTCACATTACTGTATCATTCCTCTGTACCTCGTGCATCTCTCAGCCATGCTGTGCTTTGTGCAATTGCTGTAGGAACTGCTTCAGGAATGTAAAAGCTGAAAGGATTCTGGATGAGAAAAGATGACCTTTTCTTTCTAGTTTTGCACGGTTATGCTTATTCTCACTTCTGCCCTGAAAACTCCAGGTTTTTTTTTTTGTTGTTGTTGTTTGTTTGTTTTTTAATTGAATTCACCTCTAAATTCTACTTCTGGTGCTGATGTGAAGGCAACTGCTGTTCTAAGCAGCTGGAGGAGTTCACAGCTGAAACCTTGTTTTCTTCTGCTTTCCTTCTGGCATGTTGTGCTACTGTAGCCATTCTAAGTACTGCAAACCAGGTGGTCTTTGGAAGTGGAGCGAAGCAGCCCTGGTTGTGTGTGATTTGCTTCCCTTGTTGCAATGTCACAAGGTTTCATTTGGGCCTCGCTCTTTCTCAGCAATACAAAATGGAAGGTTTTATTTTTTATATTCTATTTACTTTAATCTCTTTTAAATTTATTCTGACTGAACTTACAAGGAAAGTTTTGCTTGTGAGTTGCAGGTCAGGCGCCAAATTCTTGGGAAAGGGTAGGAAGGTAAAGGACCTGGTTTAGGGGCATGGTAAGGATGGGTTGGTGGTTGGTGACCTGAGAGGCCTTTTCCAACCTTAATGGTTCTGTGATTCCAGAGGACAAGTGTTTATTAAATCCACTGAACCATTCTTGAACTTTGGTGGGTTTGTCTTGCAGTTACGTGAGATCTTAGCATGGCATATGGTGTCTTTGGTCTTAGATTGACATTTTCTTAAATAGCCAGAGTAAGGAGGCTGCTACAGCTGGGTGGTTGCTTAAGAGATAGACAAGAATACTTTTAAAATATAGTTTGGTTCTTGGATTTGCAATGTGTAACAGCTGCAAGCATAGAGTGAAGGAGAATCCTACTGAGAATTAGAAATTTAAACAAAACTAAAAGCAGTGACCCAAGAGCCAGCAACGTTGTAGTCCTCATTTACAGCTTTTCCCAATGGTCTGTTGTGAGGGGAAAACCAGGAAACTTATTTAATTAGGTAAGCAGAGAAGTTAATAAAAGTTTGCCTCTCGGTATGCGTTGTGCCCCAGCATCTGTCTCCTGTGGAGGTGTGAAGGCACCTTCAGGCACGTGCATCACTGCGGTGTAGTCGTGTGCCAGGGACAAAACGTGTGAAAACGCGTATTTTATTTGCGCTGAAACAAAGTGGTCTCTTGCAAGGGCTGAGGTGTTGGCTTCTTCAGAGAAACCTTAAAACTCGAGGTCAGCCCTTGGCTGGGTCCTTTCTCCCGATTCCCCATGCTGTAAGAACAGACATTTCGGTCCTTGGGACGGCGGTGCTGTGCTGTGCTGTGCTGTGCTGTGCTGTGCTGTCCCTGCTGCTGCTGTTCCCTCTTTTTGATTTCAGAGGAGCCATGAGCCTGCTGCACGTCATTGCTCTGCTGGGCTTTGATGTTCATCCTTCTGCACCAACGTGTGCTTTAAGGAGCTCAGAGCTCCCTGCAGTGGATTTTTGCCATTGTGAGTTTTCAATTCAGGTAGAGCGATCTGTGAGGCAATCTGCCTGAAGGAGTGATACGAAGCAGTAGGGGAAATAAAGTGCATGGGAAGCAAAGTGAGGGAATATGGAAATTCTCGCTGACTTCAGAAGATACGTTAGTGTTTTTAGTATTTTAAGGCAGTGCTTTTGCAACTGAACCGTTTGGGTGTTAATCCCAACCTCTGTCGCTGGTTCCAGAGGTATTGGGCAATGCGGTGCATCACTAATAAACAAAAGCTTCTTGCAGTGGTCTCCCCTTTCCTGTGCTTTCTTATCTTGTGCAACATCAGTAAGAGTTCTGCTCAGTGTAAGTTTGGTGAAGTTGGGCTAATCAGGACCTTCTGCTGTTGCAATTCTGTGTTGGGAAACTGCTGCAGGGGTTGTGCTGAGCCAGTGGTGCCCCTGCAGTGAGGTGTGCTGTTTGCAGCGCTGCCACAAGAAGGAGCGTACGAAAGCGCAGAGTATTTTCCTGTAATTGAAGTTAATGCTGGTGAAAGGTGTTGGATTGGAAGAATTTGGAAATAGGTGAAATTAATGCTTCAAGACGGGCAGTATAGCAAAATAAATTGCTGAATGGATCCTCGCCTGGGTGATCTTTGCAGCTCGGTGTGACCAAAAGCAGCTCTTCTGCTTGTGCCGCCTTTGTGTGGCAGGTGAGTTCGCACCGTTTGAATGAAAATAATGCAGCTGAGGGGATTTGCAAATGTTTGAAGCTTACTTATATTGTGTTTCAGTATATTTGACTTCAGTTATTTTCAGATTCTCTGTAGATGATGCAGTAAGGAACTTCTTTAGAAATTAGACAGTGCCAACTTTAAAGATGAGAGCTGTGCCCCAGCTTTGAGGTGTCTGCACCTCGTGTCAGATGGTCGCCTGCAGTGGTGAAACTTTTAAAACTGCCTACATTTCTCAGCCAGTGACTGTCACTAGAAGTCAGTGCATCTTTCCAAAAAGGATACGTAAATATCATGAATACTTCTGAACATGAAAGCCAGCGATCACAGGTATATGTTAATGAACAACCCACATCGTTATCATACGCACTGCTTCTGTTGTCCAATGTAAGGTTATTCAGGACTGTGAAGGGACTCAATTGTGGAGTGATCAGGTTAAAAATAACACAGAGGAAAAAAAAAGTGTTGTCATCCTGGCAGATGTTCAAGTCATGTTGGTGGCTGTGGAGGGGGAGAAGGGTATTGATAGAAATAAAAGCAGGCTTTGCTATTTTCAGATGCTTTGTTCTTGGTTCAGAGAGGAATGTGATGAGCTGTGCTGGACGTACCAGCTCACTGCGCTTGGCTGCTCTGCTCCCAGGTTGGGACTGTGCTCCTCCGAGTGGAAGGCAGAGCTTGGGTGGAAAAGGTGCTTGGGTTTGGGCATGCTTGGGATTATGTAAAGACCCAAGCTGTTGTGATAAGGGTGTGACTGGATTTCTGGGAAATTTGATCAGCCATTTTTATTGCAACAGTCTGTTTTGAGCCATTGATTCTGAGAATCTGTGCTGTAGAGTTCAAGGTGTGCAGCTGAACTTCACCTTTTGTTCCTTTCTTCAAATATCTCTCTGTGCCAGTTCTAGCTTTTTAAAATCCTCTTTTGGCTCTGATTCTCAGTACTGATCCAGCCCACGCTGTTCTTCCTGCTTCTTGGAATCTTTTATTGTTCCTTACAGTACAGAAGATTCAACGTAGGCTCACAGAGCACTGTATGCCCCACGGTTCTAGAGCATCTTTAGTACCAAGGGTTGGCTCTAGCTCTTTTCTGGGAGCTGGGAATATGGCTGCAGTGTGCTCCAATAGCACAGAAATTGTTGTGTGTTTTTTTTGTGTGAGCACAGAGGAAAGGAGACAGATTATCTGAAGAAAGAAAATGGGCTATATAGTTCTGGCCTTAAGACGAGTCCCTTGTCACCACATGTAGCAGATGCTCCAAGGGCCCATTTTGTGCTATGTGTAGAGCAGTGTGTGATACGATCATGAAATACTGCAAAAAGATGCTTTAACTTCCCATTTGTGAGCTATGGAAGCCAGTGATCTAATAGTAGTGTGCTTCTTAGCAAAATCAAAGCAGGACTATTAGTGTACACTGACAGAAGAGTTGTGACTTGGTTATGCAGTCAGATGTTATGTTTCTTTTTTTTTATTTTTTTAACTAGTCAGCAGGTTTCTGAAGAGAAACATTTGAGCATTTTAGCATGAAGTTTATATAAGTATTTTTATGATTTTTGTTTTTCAGGAGTTTATAAAATATTTAATCTCATTCATGAGTCGAACTTCCTTTTTAAGTCATGGATGACAAGGCTTCTGTTGGAAAAATCAGTGTCTCTTCAGACTCGGTATCCACTCTTAACAGTGAAGATTTTGTCTTGGTTTCCAGGCAAGGGGATGAAACACCATCTACAAATAATGGTAGTGATGATGAAAAAACAGGACTGAAGGTAAGAATTAATAACCTGAGTTTGTTCACTATTCTTCTAATTCAAACTAACCATAGAAGAGCTTAAAGAGGGACTTCTTTATTGTGGAAAACTTGTCAGAAAGGAGAACTTATTCAGGAACTGATTTTGCCAGTAGTTTCTACATTACTTTGCTGATGTCAAGGTGATAATTAGGTTTTGTGTAAGAGCTTTATCCATCACTACCTGTGGGTTGTTTTCTTTCCCACTTAACTTAATCCCTTATGAAGTCTTTAGTATGAAACAGAACTTGAAACTGTGATTTCCTTACAGCTTGCAGGTAGAAAGCAACATTAACACATTTGATTTGGACGTATTTTTAAATTCAATTATGTATTAAAGTTTTCCCCAATGTGAAACATTCTCTTTAAGAAATGCAAAAGTAGTTATAACTAACAACTTGGCATGAATCTGAGAATACAGGCTTACGTGGGTAGGCTTCTGTGAATTGGAAGGGCATTGACATCTTCTCACTTTTAAAAGGATATTTCTGGAAAGAGACCTTCATCGCTTCTTTTTCTTTTTTTCAGCTACTTAAAGAAAATCTTTCATCCCAATCTATATTGCACAAATCTTTAAGCAAAGTGACACTAATAAGGCGGTCACTCAGAATTCTGTCTTTTTAATGTGTTAAAGGCTGAACGTTTCCTGTAGTGTTTCAGGTTAGTGTGTTCTTGGTGGGAGATGGAAAGACCTATTCCACTGCTGCAAGAGACTACAGTCAGTCACATCTATGTCTTTAAAATAATGTCTTTAAATACGGTAAGGAGTTGTGTTCATCTGGTGGACTGGGTATTCATTCCTCTTTTCCGTAGCAGCAGTTGGTACAGAGACTTTTTTGAGTATTTCTTGATGCCTTTGCTCATCTTTTACTTCCAATTGCTTTCTTTGTTTTTCTTGCATCGATTTGAGTCCCGCACAGTTCAGGCTGGTATAGTGGCTGTTTTCTTTTTTAAAAGACTTCCAGTTAATTCTGTCTCTTAAGTCTCAAGATCTTTTGTTTAATCTGGCAAAAATGTTCACTTACAATTTATTGCAGTTGCAGGATTTTGTATCTTCACCTCATAGATGGATAGTCTGCAAAAAATTTGAAATTTCTTCAATAATCAGCATGATTAAAGACTGCAACCTGACACGAGTCTGTAACCTCGTGGTAGGTGCTGCATATACCAGCAGCTATAAATACTTCAGAATACTGTATGGTTTCCATCCATAGTGGTCCTTTCCTTGAGAATGTCTATGTAGTAATGTAAGTGATTTACCTCACAAAGTCACTGTGCTTCATTTGAGAACCCAGGGGACGTTCATGGTCTACCAGATTTTTCATTCCATGCTGTTATTCCCAAACAAAGTTTGGACATGCAAAATGCCATAGTCTGCAACAACTCTCACTCCACAAGAGAGATATTTGGATTGCTTGTCTAAGGAGTGCCTTACAGTGGCTTTCCTGGTTTGTTAGTATGATAGGATGCATCTTGTTGAGTACACTCAGAGTGTTAAAGGGACATGTGTATGAAGTCATCTTCATAAGGATTACAAGTATTTCAGAGAAGAATATCTGTAATCAATTTCAGACTGACTCCTGAAACTTCCTACTCGACTTTTCTGTACATGTTTACTTCCAAAGTAGTTTATAAAAGACTAGCTCCAGGTGTGCTCAACCACTTGGTGGGGAAAAGAGAGCATTGGCACTGCTGCTTCCCAGTAATCAACAATTGCACAGGAAGGTTGTGCTGTTCCCTGGCTTGGTGCTAAATGTCACAGGGTTTTGCAGGTCTTAAAGATAAGCTTCTTTCTGAATTTGGTGCCAGGACTGAGCACAATCTGTGAACCAAGCTATTCACCTTGAGCCTTTCCATTTCCCAGCATCTGAGTGTACGTACTGCTCCGTTATTGGCTGTAACCAATGTGTGATTGTGTGATTAATGGAAACGTTATGCCTCAGATAAGCAGTCAGTGCTCAGTTTAAGTTCTGTCAATAGGAAAATTCCTGTGTTAATCTCCTTCCTTCTGCTTAAGGCTAGGAAGACCTTTCAGCTGGCCTTCAGATCAGAAATAGTCTTCCAGTGTTTTTCTACAAGAATATAGAGCCACTACTCCAGAATATAGCTTTGTTCTTATCCTTTTTTTAGTCTTCAAATAGTCTTTCAGTAGACAGTTTTACTGTATTATTGAACTGTTTATCTGTGTGAACAGATAAATGGAGTTCTCAAGGTTGTCAAAGAACTGAATGTTAAAAGTACTGTCGCAGTGATATCTGAGAGTTAAAGAGTGTGTGGAAAGAACATAACTACAAAATGAGACCCGAAGTTAGGCATTTCATAGGAGCAAACAAGGAGGAAGGGTTTTTTAAGGAGGATACAATTGCTTTGATATATGTAACCAGGTTGAATTGCAGATGTCAAAATCCATTTGCTGTGATGAGCCCACCAAGAGAAACAGAGAATAAGTGTAGGTTTGTGTGTGAGCAGAAGTCTTTCTCTGGTGCTCTGTTTCTTTAGAAAAGCAGTTTGAGGATCCTACATTTGCTAAATGCAGTCTGACGATGGTGCTAGAATCCAGGCTTGCGTTTGCAGAATGCAATAGGCTGTCAAATTTGTAGATCGAACCTAAGCCTTGCATTGCAAGTCCTTTGCTAGGTTAGAGATCTATATAATAGTGCTATGAGCTGAACTAATGCACAGCAGAGCCTAGGAACACATGAGTGAGGAGAAGGCAGTAACCAACGCTTCTAATAAATGCTTTGTGGCACTGTAAAGAAACTTTTGAAGGTGGCAATGTGCTGTGTAAAAGCGAAGGTCAAATTAGTTTGCAGTGTTGTGAGAAATAGAGAAACCATCAACCAGGCTAAATGGTTTTTGTCTTCCATCTCAAGCAGACCTACATGAATGTACATATTAGAGCCACATTGCTTATTCGCTGCTGCCATTAGCTCTGCTCCACTCTTCTGTGCTGCCTCTTATTGGCTTGGGGGCTGCAGCAGAGTTTCAAACAAGTTTACACTTCGTGTTTGCTCTTCCCACAGCGTGGTGAGTTTATGGGGTTGTGCAAGACTGGCTGAGGTGAAGTTGGCCTTTGTTCATATTTTAGATCTTATTTCTTGGGCAGATGGTTTGTTGCTGTTGATTCTTGGGATTATGAGAACAGAAATCCTTCAGTCCAAAAGTGTATTTGATGTTGCTTTCAGACTTCTTTTGGTGGGTAGCATGGCTTGAGTTCTTGGAAGATTCTACTCTGCAGGCTGTTGTTCTTTGCTGATGCTGTGGACTTCACCTGTATGTTTTTATGCTATACATTAGAATAGTTGAATCTAGACTTTCCTCAATTCTTAACGTACATGGAAGCAGGCATTGGCTTTGCTTTTCTTTACGTGGATCTTATATGTTAAGTTGGATCAGTGCAGTGCTTCAAAGCTGTGTTCTGCTGCTCATACATTTCATTACATTCTATGTAAATCTCCCCTGTCTTTTTCTTCCTTTTTTGCCTGTTTCCTGTTGCGCTGTAAACAGCTTGAGCTTGTGTTTTACTTGTTCCTGCTATTTTTAGGAACTTTTATTTTCAAGGTCATGTTTTATAGAGTAGTATATAGATGTAATTTATTAATATAAACTGTTGTACCAAACACAATAGCTTGGTGTTTGGAGTTGTTTGACTTGTAATCCTGGGCATGAGATAGATGCTGGTTTGTGCCAGAATTTTAAGTTCCGTAGTATATGGTTCCTGTAAAAACAGAAGTTACTTTAGTATTTTAAATACATAGGCTTTAATGGGGCAGGTAGGACGTTTTCATTGATCTGTCATATTTTGTAGCAAAACATATAAATCGTGTACAGTAAAACAACGTGGCATATCTTCTTCCTTCATCCTTTGGAGGAACATCTGCATAAACCTGAATAATAAACTTGATGCTTAAAGGGACTATGTCTTTGACCACATGCTTGTGAAAGATTCTTTTAATTGCTTCTATGATGAGTCATCAAAAAGAATATTAACATTGGGCTGAAAATTTCACACCACTTAGGCTGCTGCATGCTTTCCTGTTGGTTTCAATGAGTACAAGGTCAGGCTGAAGATGAGCGTTAGGAAGTAAACGTGACTTCTTGTCTGCATGATGTCATAATCCTATTCCAGATTCCTCTCTTCCTGTGAAACCTTGCGATCTTACCCATGAGCCACTTAGCATACTTAATTATATTTGGTCCTTCCTGGTACCATTTTGAGAATTAAAATAGACCACTGTAGTGGGTTCTTGTCTAAGTTTCCTCTGCCATAAGCCAACCCTTGTAGCCAGTGACTACAGACTAGTTAAAAGTAATCTCATTTTTTCCGGTACTAGGAAATTCCTACTTTCAGCTCCATTTGTTAGTTTGTTAAAGCAGGGTGGATAGAATCTGATTTGGTGAGCATTTGCATGTTGCAATTTGTGTTTATGGCTGTAACCGTGTTAAATTTATTAACTGCTGTTTCGGTTGGAGGAGCAGCCGGTGGGTGGATGACCCTGTGTCTGGGAGGTGGTGGTTTGTAGTGTGGGTTTTTTTTTTTTGTTTGTTTTTGTTTTTAAATTGAATGGTCTTTTGTGTCCCAACTCTGTGGCTCTTAGATTGTTGGGAATGGAAGCGAACAGCAGCTGCAGAGGGAACTTGAAGACGTGCTGATGGATCCACCTATGGAAGATCAGTCAATTGACCAAGACCATGGTGATGAAGTTAGGACTGATGGTGATGGGGAAGAACCCGTTGTCCTTGAAGCTTCAGCATCTTCTACCATTAACCCAGTGTCGGTGGCAGGACTCCAGAAACCAGAAATGAGTTTGCCAGTGAAACCATCCCAGGGAGGTTAGAAAAAAATGGGGAATACCTGGTGGTATCTTCTGAAATAGCTTTATCTGGGGAAAGACAAGAGAGTTTTAGGTACAGGTGTGTCCAACTGTCCCTGTTTCTCATTAAAATCACCTAACGCGGCTTGGGTGATTCAAGAATTACCATGTACCGAACCATTTTCTCTTCTGAAAACACTTTTTGTACTGGCCTTGTGCAGAAATACTACAATTATTTGCCTGGCTGTATAAAAAAATCATGTATTTAGCTTGTCTGTACATCTTACTACTGCATGGAAAATTGGTGCACTCGTATCACAAAGCTCTCTGAGTGAACTGACCGGTTGTAGAATTTGGATGGCAGTGTTCTCTGCTGTCAGTAACTTGCTTTCAGGCAGGATTTTTCTGAACTGTTTTGGTCTGATCTGTCTTTCTGTAATGTGTTTCTTAGTTACTTTTTACATGCAGTTGGTCAACCTCTGATAATTTACTTATGTATGCCTTGTCTTTCTTATGTTCAACTTTATGTCTTACCTTAGACTGTGGGGATTTGAGCCCTTTTACGCCTGTGACTGATGAGGACAGTGTGGTATTTAGCAAGCTCACCTACTTAGGCTGTGCCTCTGTGAATGCTCCCCGGAGTGAAGTGGAAGCCCTCAGAATGATGTGCATTCTACGAAGCCAGTGCCAGATTTCTCTGGATGTGACTCTGTCAGTGCCTAATGTCTCAGAAGGAACAGTGAGGTATGAAGCTCATTCAGTTGCACTCTGACTTTGTGCATTTGATATTATTATCTTCCAGCAAATGAAATAAGTTACTGTTTTATCTGGGAGAAGTCTTGAGCAACTTAGGATTTCTTTTAGCAGAAAACGTGGATTTTAAAGAAATCTCTGAAAAGTGGGGCTTCAGATTTTTTTACCAATGATATTTTATGCCCAAGGGATCAGTATGAAAAACAGTCATGACCCAGGATGTCACAAAAGCCATGGTGGGAGTGGTTATTGATTAAACAGTTTGGAAATAGCTTGGAAAATATTTGGCTTGTAAGGCAGGATAGGTGCTGGTACACAAGGCTTAGCAGGGATGAGGCCATCCACTCTGTATACTAGTTAGTTTCTGTATGATGTACATTCTCCAGTATTATTAAATTGTTGAGGCTTGCAACTTAATAGCTGGCTGAAATACTTCTTCTAAAACTGCAGGGTTTCTTTTCTGTCTCTCTTTTTACAGACTTTTAGATCCTCAGACAAACACAGAAATAGCAAATTATCCAATCTATAAAATCCTTTTCTGTGTACGAGGGCACGATGGGACCCCTGAATGTGATTGCTTTGCTTTCACTGAAAGCCACTACAATGCAGAACTCTTCAGGATTCATGTCTTCCGATGCGAGATCCAAGAGGCTGTAAGTTGAATCTTTTTGTCAAGTAATCATGTAAACGTAAAAGTTATTTCCAAGATAGAGCAGAATTATATCAGGTACTTTAGAAGTAATACAATTCATTACCTTTCATATCTCAGATGTGAAATGAGAATGCATGTTTAATGTTCTGTCCTTCTAAGAAGTGTAGGAAAAGTTAATTAGACCTACAGCAGCTGCAGGCACTTTTATATAGCCACTTCTTATTGTGTAAGTGAAAATTCAGATTGGTCTTCAGCTGCTAAATTCTGTTCACTTCAATGTTTCTGAACTTTCTTTGTTGCTGTGTAAATGCAGGTGAGCCGAATACTGTACAGCTTTGCCACTGCCTTTCGTCGTTCCGCCAAACAAACCCCACTCTCAGCCATTGCCACTCCACAGACTCCAGACAGTGATATTTTCACCTTCTCTGTGTCACTGGAAATCAAAGAAGATGATGGAAAAGGTTATTTCAGGTATAGGTCCTTCATTCTTGTGCATACAGCATCTGTTTCTCTTATTGGAAAGTGAGGGAATGGGTCTGCTAGAAGTTGTTTTTTTGTGTTGTGCTCAGCCTATACACAGTGCCCCTAGATGTTTAATGCAGCCATTTATAGTCTCCTGTAATTGCTGAAGTGTCTTTATTTCAGTACGGCATGTCTGCCAAATGTTCTGACTTGTTGAGCCAAATATTCTGACTTGGCTCCCAGCCACAGCTTCAGCAGCATTTCTTTTCTTGGATTTGCATCTAGCTCAAGCTTTATTTATTAAATAAATAAATAAATCACATCTAATAATCCAATATTTATTCAGCACCTTCCATTGTAGACAGTCCAAAGGACTGCTCAAGTGCTAGCAGCTGAAAAATGATTAACTCAGAGCCCGAGCATGAAAGATACTGATGGTTCTTGGGCTCAGATGCAGCAGCAGCAATTGCTAGGATGTGTAGCTGCAGCACACGGTGGTTCACTAGGTGATGTTCAGTCCTGCTGGCATGGTACCAATGTTGGTGTAGCCACCATGGTGCAGGTAGTGTAGAACCATCCCAGCAAAGTAGAATCCTATCTACGTTGGGTGTACTGTACAGGTTTTAATTCCAATAGTTGGCTTTAGAGGTTTGACACTAATTCTTGTATGATCTCTGAAGTTCAGACCTATACTTAGTATACTAGAAATTAAAATAACTCTTAGAAAGATTTCTAAAAGAAACGGTTTGCCTCCCTTGTGAAAGAAGAAAGTGATTTGCTGCTTTGTGTAAGTAATAACATGCAATTGCTATCTATTAAGTAATATGAGGAATTGGTATTCAGAAACTTTCTTAAAATGCTGCTGAAATCTCACGAGAATGTCTGATGCTGGTTTTGATACATTCAAAGAATACAGATAAATGATGTTCTGAATATTTTTTTCCCTTTCTGATAAATAACAGTGCAGTTCCCAAAGACAAGGACAGGCAGTGCTTTAAACTCCGCCAAGGAATCGATAAGAAGATAGTGATTTATGTCCAACAGACAACTAATAAGGAGCTTGCTATTGAGAGGTAATTATATAAATTAAAAAAATATATATCTTTATTTGATGTTTTGTGCTCTTTCTTCCGAGGCAGCAGTTTAATAACTGTTTTATGAATACTCTGTTTATGTAACTTAATTCCATGCCTCTAAGTTGAGTGAAACTGTGCAGAAGATCTGACTGGTTTGTTCAGTGTGTGTGTGATGGGGACACAACGTAGGCACAGTGAATTCTTGCACAGATCTGCTTGTTTAGCCAGTGGTCATATCTCCTCTAACCTGTTCAAAAACATTCCTTTCTTCTTGGTTGCATCTGAGAATATTTCTTGTACATATGCTTTGAATCTGCTGTGGTCTGGAATTCTAGAATATGAAGCACCTTTGTAGGGAAGAAGAGAGTTCAGATTTCAAATCTTTCACTTCATGGAAATGAACAGGCAGTTTTTGATAACTGACAGAGTTTAGCGTTTTTTGTAACACAGAGAAAAGATGCAGCTTCTGCCAAACTTTGCAGTCTGACAAAAAGCAGGAGCTTCAGGAAGTGTGGTCAACCAGAGGATGAAGTGCAGCGTATCTCGGTGGGTGGTATTTATGCAAAGTAAAACCATAGGAGACAGTTCCTTGCACTTCATGTGGAATTTCCTGATTCTTGTCAGTATCAAAGGTGAAATTCTATGCAAACATGTCTCAAACCAACCAGCCAAACAAGAAGAAATGAAAAGAGAAGAAAAGAGGCAGTATTGTCCTACCTGCAGAATAGGGAGCCCTTGTTAGGAGATTGTTTGACACGCAGTTGTCTTTGAAAACAGAGATAATTGAACTATTCAGGCCACTGTAGGCAGGATAAAATCATAATGTAAATGTTCTTGTGAAATTGTGCTTGACATTTTTAATATTGGCTTGACATTGTTTTGGTTGATGTGCTTGATACTGTGCTCAAATATCAAGAATTGTTGACATTTCTTACTGCATTCATGGGCTGCTTGTGGTGTGTGATGGAGTATTTACACAATGAATGCTTATGATTTGTTTATAACTAGTAATTTTTGCAGATTAATTTATTTTGCCTGACTTTCCAGATGTTTTGGCCTCCTCCTGAGCCGTGGGAAAGATGTTCGGAGTGGTGACATGCACCTTCTAGATTTGGTAAGGGTCTTTTATTGACAAAATCTAATAACTTATACTGTAATTGCTTACGATCTCAGGGTAGACAGACAAGCTTTAGATGCTTAGGCATGCTTGATGTGGGTTGTTACTGTACATCATACTCTGTTGCCCTGGAAAATTGGGTTGAGTTGTTAATTCTGTTTTTATTTTCAGAGATGATCTCTGTGTTAGGATCATGCAAAATGAACTTCACATGCCCTTTTCTCACCTCTGCTGGAGCTGTTTTATGTAGCTGAAGCTCTTGTAATATAGAAGTTGCTTTAATTTAAATAAAGATTCATAAGCTTCCTTGTTTCCAGGAGTCGATGGGTAAAAGTTCTGATGGGAAATCATACGTGATCACTGGTAGCTGGAATCAAAAATCTCCACACTTCCAATTTGTAAATGAAGAAACACCAAAAGGTATGAACCTAGCCAGATTTTATCCTTAGTCAAGGTAGATAATTTATACAGGGAGCGTTGGATCAGTTCTCCTTTCTTTAAAGTGCATCTTGCACAGACTTTCTTCATAATATGGGATATAATCTCAGAAACAAAACAAGTATAGAAGAAAAGTCTATGTTTAGAAATAATACCTTGTAGGTATAAGTGTGTCTCAGTAAGGAGCTGTACAGCTGTGGGGACAAGGTGCAGCCTCATGGTGCTCTTAGAGTTTAAGAATCCCATTGGGAATTGCACTGAATGGTCTACTGCAGGCTTCCTCTTCACTTAGTTTTGGTGATCAGTTCAAATTTTTCTGCTTCCAAGTTTTTAATACAAAAAGAAAAAGGATTTTGTACTTACGATAATAACAGTGAAATAGTCACAGAATATAATCTGGAAGTAACCCATGCTGCATTGCTCTCTGGAGTTCTGAAACAGATCTGTCTTTACTTCTGTTAAGATGTCAGCTAGCTGATCATCTTTGCAATGTATTGTCACAATTAGCTGCAAAGGTTGGGAAACTCCATGGGAATTGACTGAGCAAAGTCATAAAAGTCAGGTGCTGGGTACAGCCTGCTGCTATGTTTGACTCCTTTTGGAGAATCAGAGTATGTAGTCAATTCTCTGAATTCACACAGCTGAGGGGGTCTTAACGGCTGTTTAGTGAGGTAAGACTTGAGTTTTTTTGTAGGTAACTTCTAAAAATGCATGAAATATTACTTAGCTAGGTGAGAGATCTGCACTGTGGGGTATTTCTCTTATCGTTGCCTTGGGATTTCTCTCTAGATAAAGTACTGTTCATGACTACTGCTGTGGACTTGGTGATAACTGAGGTTCAGGAACCTGTTCGATTCATTCTGGAGACTAAAGTCAGAGTTTGTTCACCTAATGAGAGATTGTTCTGGCCCTTCAGCAAACGTAGCTCTACTGAAAATTTTTTCCTGAAATTAAAACAGGTAACACTTTTTTGTTTTTCTTTTCTTTCACCTGCAGTTAATTAGTGATTCGGCAGGGTTGTTTTTCAAAGGTAATTGTGACATGTTTGACCGTACCCATCGAGAGGTAGGCTTATGGGGTAATGCAGAATAAATAAACATATGCTGAGGGTGAAGAAAATTGTAGTTGCTTTTACCTGTCAGCCATTCAGAATTCCACTGCAGTTGTTTCCCATAGGTTAAAGTAGGGATTTCACTCATGCCCCTGGTTTCTCTAGGAGGAAAAAAATACAAGCAATCACAAACAAATCCCTAGAACTTGTTAAAAACTTTACTGTTTCTTCCAACTTACTTTTTTACCATATCTGCTTAAAAGGAAAGAATTATTTCTGTCTGGAATACTCATAATGACAATACGAGGCAATAACTTGGTCTCAAAATAAGGCTGGGAAGTTGAGGGTCCGTGTTTCTGTAGAGATGATGTACTTGCCATTCTCCTGCTTTAGAAATTACTGCTTTGAATTGAAAGTCCTGGTTAAAGAAGAGGAAAGATAGAGAAGCAAACATCATTGTGGATATATGTGATCTTTCAAGGTTTCATAATTGTGCTTGCAGTTCAAAAAAGCAAGGTTATGTATAATTTTTAAAAGAAGATCTGAATGAAGTAGGATGCTTTTCTGTGGTGGTTTTTATTCCTCATTCACTTTTCTTAAAACACTAATGTATAGTAGCAATATTTCTTGGTAGTAATCAAGATGAGGTTTGCTAATGATTCTTTTTTATGTCTCTCCTATCTTTTACTTAAAATATGAATAAACATTTCAGGAACTGTCCTTCTAAATTTCTTTCAAAAATTGGTTGAGATAAGTCTGTTTGCTTAGGATATCTTTAAGGTGGAATATGGAGATGTTGAGCTGTTAAGGCTGCTGAGCTATAAATATTTTACTACCTCTAAGAGGCACCTTCTCGTCTTGGTGGTTTAAAGGAAGTTTATCTTACCGAGCTAATTCTGTATCTTTTGTCTTACTAAATTCAGAGGCATTGTGACTTATCTCAGCTAATTCTTTTCTTTCCAAAGCACTGTCAGACTGTCCAACTTCCAGTGTTTACTAATGGAAGATTATCAGAATTCATAGTGGAAGCAGCAAATATAGAATGTACTGCCTGATAAGCCTGGAAGGGAAACCTGTTTCTATGGAGCCATGATTAGCCTATTAAAAATACAGCTGTGTGGAGTTGGCTTATCTTACTTTGGCAGTGATTCTTTATTCGGAAATGGTGAAAGCAGAGACATTTCTCAGATTACATTTAGTGATTTAGTAATTTTTAGTTTTGATTCATTTCTCCTCATTTTAAGTACTCCAAAGAATAAAATTGAGCACTGGGAGCTTACTGTAAAGTATGATTTGAAATTTTATTTCTTTTCTTCATCCTTCCTTTTCTGTTCTCTATTTCTATTGCTTTATGACAAAAAAAAAAAAAATCAAAATTATTGGACTGCATTAAAATTTGGGAAACATTTCACAAGGGAAAAATTTCTTTTTAAAGTAAAGGAAGGTGTGAAAGTATTGGAAATTAAGGAGGAAACAGAACCACCTAATAAACTTTGGAACCCAACAACTTGTGTGCGTGTGTTCTCACGGCAACGCACGCGCAGAGGGCTGACTTGGAAACGTTGCTAAAGACAGTTGACATGGTGGGAAAGTTAAATTAGAATTTCTCGTTTCTCCAGAAAATTAGAGAAATTAGACTTCTTTTGAAAGGTTTGAGACGTGTGGCATTAGGATAGAAGCATTTGCATGCCTGTGTGATGCACGCAGTGTTCTGCAGGCATTGGAGGACATTCGCTGCAGAATGTGAGTAAAAATGTTTCCTTCTCTGCAGTTGTGTTCCAAAAAGAAGTACAACCTGTACGAAGTAACCTGGAGATCTGTATAGCTTTTTGTGGTGATTTTTTTTTTTCACAGATAAAGCAAAAGGACAGAAAGAATAATTCAGACACATTATATGAAGTTGTGTGTCTAGAAAGCGAATCGGAGAGGGAGAGAAGAAAAACCACAGCGAGCCCCTCTCTTCGCCTGCCCCAGTCGGGGTCACAGGGCTCAATGATTCCTTCCCCTCCAGAGGATGATGAAGAAGAAGGTAAGATACAGATTGTGTGCTTTAAATTCTTCAGCAAATGAAAACCAAAAAACCCCCAAACAAACAAAATAAAAAAGCCCCATAGTTGATAAATCTTAGTTATGAAACATGTTGAATTCTTTCCAATCAGAATTTGGCTTACTGCTCATGGTTTTTTGGTCTTTGTTTTATTGTTTCTCTGGTTCTAAATCTTGCTTTAATGCTGTGAGTATTCAGTAACCAGTACCTCTGCATTCCTGGATCAGCCTCTCCCTTGTCTGACACTTCTGTGGTTTGTCTGTGCTTTGCTCAGCCCAGGCCTCACAAAATCTTCAGTGTGATATATTTGGAACAATGTGAAAAGAGGCTGCTAAAAATTTGGGATTATCATGTAGCTTCTGCCCCTCCCTGAGCAGCTGTGAAAAGATTTGAGAGTGCAAATGAGAGGCTGGTATTTGAAAATGTAAGCAAGCAGTGTGTTTTAGTGAAGAGGAAAGTATAGACATCTGCAATACATAAAACTGTACCAGGACTTGTCTGAACCTTAATGCATTTTCAATCTCTCTCTTTAAAAAAAAAAAGAAAAAAAAAAAAAAAGGGCTATCAGCATCTGGCCTTACAGCTCTGAGCTGAATATAGATGACTTGAGTTTCTGCTGCTTCTGCTGACATTTAATGTGACCTTGAATGGATTGTTTCACTTCTGTGCCTTACTGTACCTTTATTTAAAAAGCCAACAAGAAAAAAAACAAATTAGTTTCAGATTTAATTCCTTTGCAAAATGTTATTCGTAAAAAAATTCTCCAAGTCTTTGCTATTTAGGAACATACATACATATATACATAAACAAATATATACATACATATGTATATATGTGTGTGTGGTTTTGTTGTTGTTTTACAGTAGATGTAAACTCCTGCATTGCTGACAATTTCAAGTATCAGTTAAGATGGTATTTTTTTAATTCAATCTATGCTGTTTCATCAATAATGCAAAGACAATGTTGACTGCTGTATCAATGAAGTGTATTTTTGTATGTGATGCATGTTGTGAGCATTTAAAGATATTTGACAGTACAGAAGTTCAGTACTGGTTTAAAAAACAAGTTGTGTGATTATGCTCATCTAAGCACTTCCTGCTCAGCTCTCCCTCAGCTGAAAGTCTGATTCAAAAAGCTTAATTTAAGTCAGGGATAGTATCAGAAAATACTGAGTTTCAAAGTAGAAGCACAAAAAAGTTAAAGTAAAATACTTTGTGGACTTTCATGGATGCTAACAATGTGACAAACCTGTGGTGGTCAGTAGAACCACATGGCTTTTATTGTCTTTTCAGCTTGTAGAGTGTGTTAGCTTTTTAGATAGGGAAAATTGTGCTCTTTGAGAATTTTTATGATTTTCCAAACGTTTGGGATATAATTACTAAGGTCTCTAGTCTTGCCTCAGTGGAAATCCAGCTAGATAGGTTGACCAGAGCCTTGTCCTGTTGTTTCTCACATTATCCAGTGATGCAGCACAGAGCCTCTCTGGCTCTTTGTGTCAGAGCTAGGCCATTTTCAGGGAGTTTTTTTTTTTTTTCTGTTCTGGTAGCCAGAATTTCACATGTTGCAGCTTGTCTTCTGCATCTTATCACATCTCTGTGCAGCTCTGAGAAGAGACTGCTTCTGGCTTTTCTGTGTTAAGCACACAAACAGTGCATCCACAAATGAGGAATTTCTCTTGCCACAAGCTAATGCAGTTAGTAAAGCAGTGTTTGTATGTGCTGTGGTAATGTCTATTGATCTCACAGCATCCCCTCTATTCTGTTGGCAGACAATGATGAACCTCTCCTGAGTGGTTCTGGAGATGTTTCCAAGGAGTGCGCAGAAAAAATTCTGGAGACGTGGGGAGAGTTGCTGTCCAAATGGTGAGTGGCAAAATTGCATTCTGAAGATACAAATTCTGAATGCTGTCAGTCTGTTTGCTCCTTCTGTCTGGATTTTTTCTTATTTCCAGAAGTGAGCTGAAATTATTTTGGGTTTAGTCCTGTTTCATCCCCGTAACACCCTGTATTCTCTGGCTTTGGATTTCTTCAGGGAATGTTTTTAAGTATTTTCAGTTTTGAGTGTGTATTTAAATACAGCATAGAAATTCTTTTATGCTGCTTCCTTAGGTGATTGTCTCTTAAAATGAGTATATATGTAAACTTCACTGGAGTTTTGTTACAGAAAAATCTAAGCTAAGTAATAAAAGAAGAGGTGCATTTTCTTGTCTTTATTTGCATGAAACTTTTCCATTCCTCTTTGTAATTCTGATTTATTTCACAGCCGTTTTTCCCTGCAGCTGTCATATCTTAGTAACTGCAGCTTAAGAATATGGGAGATTTGTACTTGGATAGCAAAGATGCTTTTCCTCCCTTCTCTGAAGGAAGATGGCTCTAAAGCCTGCCAAGAGGGAAGTACATGAGTTCTATTTTTTTTCCTACAAAATGCCAATTTATAAAACGAGCGTTTCTTGACAGTCAAGTTGCTAATGCAACACCTGTTTTCCATTAATGAAGGTTCCTTTAGTCACCCACCTCCAAGTACCCTGAGTGATTTTAAGAAACTGATGTTAAGTATTGAAGAATTCAGGGTGTTTTTTTTTTCCTTTTTGCAAAGAGAGATGACAAGCACAACATCATATTGAGCTCAAATATGCCGTGTTTCAGCTCTTGCTTTAGTTGTTGCCTTCTGCTACTCAATATCATTGAAGAGCAGGATGAGGGCTGCACAGCAACCGAGGGCATTGGATGTAAGGAGAAGGACAGCAGATTAGATGGAGTCTCATGCACTTTAGCAGAGGGAAAGCACTGATGTGACCTCTTAGCCAGGTCTCATCAGTCTTTGAATTAAGGTTATCACAGCTTAGAATTATTTCTTCTGTGGTTGCTTGGTGCTCATTTAGGCAGCAGCTTTTACTGCTGGTTTGTTTTTGCACTACTGTGTGGGACTTGGTTCATAGCAATGGGTGCAACAGAAATGGACACTTCTGTAAGAAGGGGGTGGCTGTGTTAAGGTCGTTTTTTCTTCCCTCTCCTGGACTTATAGAAGCTCCATTAACAGCTGAGCTCTGTTCATTTGTTGCTATGAGAAAGTTTCAGCTTGAGTTTTTTGTAATTCTTCTGAGGGCTGAAAGATAATTAAGCTACCTGACTCCAATTGAAAATGTTTTGGCAGCTCTAAGAGGATATGAAGAGCTTCTTTGCTAATGCTGCCAACAACAGCTTTCATGTGTGTTAAAGGGCTTTCCTTCTTAACTAACAATGAGTATTTGGAAATAATGATCCTTGAGCTTTTCACATAAGAGGATTGAAAATCATAAAAATCAGAGTTCAGGTAACTTCATGCTAGCTTTTTAGAATCCTATAATTAGATTTATATAGCAATTAAATGTGTGCTGGTATTTTGTGATTTCTTATTAACGTTTGGCTCATACTTTCTAACTGGTGAGTCAGAATTCTTTCGTCTCAAGATAGTTTTGAAAAATGTGATAATGTATGGCCACAGCCTTAAAGTTCATGGCTGTATTCATTAAAATTACTGTTGTACTTACTCAGGTCTAAAGCCTTGATTTAATAGGCCTTTACTGACTGGTCTTTGATTTTAATATTTGGTATGGTAAGTATTTTATATAAACATGTAAACGTGATACGTAAGTTTATAATTATGGATGTATGTAGATATAAGTGTAATTGTTATATAAATGTTATCATAATTATTTGGTTTAAAGAAAACAAAATGAAGGAGGTTGTAATGACTGTAGCTCCTGTGTGGTACAAACTGAGCTAAATGTCCAGCGTGGCCCAGATGGCTGCAGGTCGCTGTGATGGAACTGGAGGAGGGCAATAAGGATTCCCAGCTTGTGTAAAATTTTCTGTATGCCAGACTGTTAAGGCAGATTATTAAATACAAGTTTATTAAAAGAATGCAATCAATATGAATTAAGTTTAGCTTTTGCCTTTATTTATCAGTGCTCTTAATCATTTCACTTTTTTTTTTTTTTTTGTAACTGCAGAAAAAATATGATTTCTTTGATTTAAGGGCTCTGTATTTTGGGCATTTAATGTATGAACCACAAATGGATTGTTGAGCTTAACTGCATAAATTAAGTTCAGTTTTTACAACTTGAGTGCTGTAATTTATGAGCTGTCAACCAGTCCCACTTGAAAAAAAGGGAGCTGTTTAGTTGGGAATAGCTTGTGTAACAGTGGCAGCTCTTGAAATGTCTGGGTGCAGCTTGAAAACCCTGCATGGTTTTTTGGTAGTTCTGCTACAATGGGGTTCCATGGTTACCTGTCCAGTCTGTGGAAGGAGCAGAGAGCAGGGCTCGCTTCTGCAAAGAGTGTGGTTTTTTGGTGTGGTTTGAGCTTTTACAAATGTGGTACCTCTCCCCCAGTTCTAGTTTTTGCTGTGGGCTTTTGGTTTGTTGAGTGTTTTATAATGTATGCTTTTATTATATTTAAATTTCTTAGGAATCAAGAAAATAGTTTGCAAAGTTCTCCAAATCTGTTTTTTTCCTTAAGTTCTCACTTTGTTAAGAATTTCATTTATTCTTGACAACATGTGGAGCATCTTCATGTTCCTGTCATCTGGCATGTCTGGTGCTGCACATCACTTGTTCATCTACCTGTTTATTTCTGCATGGATAATCGTAACAAAGCCTTCCCCTACACCAGGCACCTCAATTTGAGCGTGAGGCCCAAGACACTGTCAGCACTGGTGAGAAGTGGTGTCCCTGAGGCCCTGAGAGGAGAGGTCTGGCAGCTGCTGGCAGGGTGTCATAACAACGATCACCTGGTGGAGAAGTACCGAATCCTCATCACAAAGGTAGAATGCTTTTTTCCATTTCCCTCCCTCTGGAATATTAATGTAAGGAAATAGAGAAACTCCCAAGTATGTAACCTCTTGCTTAAAGGCTGATGTGTTGACTGAATGTGGTGTATCAACCAGTGAGGGGAATTCAGTCAGCAAAAAAACAAACCCAAAAAACTAACATGTAATATTAGTTATTGCCATATTTCTAGAGTGTTCTCATAATTCTTGCTACACCCAGATGAGTTCTGAGTTAATTTGTCAGAAATTAATATTCTGACAGATTCAGGGAGCCCATTTCCTTTGCTTGTTTGGATTTCATGGATGAGAGCTGAATTTTGTTCTGTTGTCTTATTAAATGTTTATGCTAGAAATCCAGTGCTAGTTGAATTGCAGCTTTTTTTTTTTCTGAGTTAGGAAAAAAAGCACGTTGTACATTTTGCACTAGAAGCAGTTTTTTAACTTCTCGTCTTGAATGCTGACCTCAATAACATGGGAAAATAAATAAAAGAAAATCAGTTACAGCCATCATTGAGTGTTTCTGAAAGTTGTAAAGTGACAAAGAGAGCACGAGATATTTCTTCCTTACCAGAAAATCCATGTGCTGATTTGGTTTCAATCATTATCGTTACAGACAAGTTCTGTTTTACTATTTTCATCAAATGTGTGTCTCTAGAAGGACTGTGTTGAACTCCCTAATATGGCTGCCTGCATAGTAGAACTGTAACTTGTGTTTTTGGTGAATAAATCATATAGATATTATGGAGGTTGAGTGCTCTTGCAAGGAGCATGTCAGAGCTACCCTTGCCGTGCTGTCACAGTTGCTTTGTGACTGGATGATTGTGTCACTTTTCCCTCTGTTTCAGTGTTTTGGTATCAGGATGGGAAAGGGGGTTTCTGGCACAGTGGATGGCACATCGTGCAGCCATCTTTGTGATTAAAAAAAAAATGAATCGTGTAACATCTGGTGTTTAAGTCTGTGAGACACTTCTGCTCGTTTATGCTGGGCAGACACAAAGGAGACGACCTGGATGTGATGTGTTGGAAGCATCTCTGGTGTTGAAGCATCATCTGGGGGCTGGCTGACCAGCACTGTGCCCTGCAGCAGGGGGATGGCTGCGCCTGCAGCAGTCATTCAGCGTGTAAACTAATTAAGGAATTAAAGACAACGAGCACTGAATGGCCATTTTCATGCCCTGCTGCCTTCTCGTTAAGTTGGTAGTACGCTACCAGCAATAACCAAGTCCAGCAAATGAACATAAATTCTGCTTTAAGATGGGAGTGCCTTATTGGACCTTGTTCTGGCTATTTGCCTTGTGACTTAAATACAAACTACATGGAAATGGGCTGTGATTCTTTCTGTAGGGTGGGCAGAGAGGATTGTGCTTTTAGAGCAGAATTATCTGTTTGGTGAATTCACACTGCCATAGTGACTTTGTCAACCTGCAGACAATGCAGTGAGAAAAGGTTACCAAAATGTTATCAAGAAGGTTATCTCTGGCTGATGAGGACCTGAGCCAGGACTTGGAAAGATGATGTTTGCAGACCCATTGTGTATAGTATATGCTAACAGTATGACGAAGCTGTACTACATCTTGTCATTTTTTTATTTTCAAGCCTTTAATACGTTATTTGATAATTTTTAGTTCTAATGCAAATAATTATTCTTACTGCTCTGAAAATAGCAGCTCAGTTACAGTCAGTATGCACCAGTGGCAAGATGCTTTATAATGCACTGCTTTGCTGGCCTCATAATGCTCTGTCATGTTTTGCATGGCACTAATGCAAACTCCACTCTAACAAGAGTGCAGTTATTTGTATTACCATGCACTGGAAACGGTCTGTTGAGGAAGGCTGCTGTGGTGCAGTGTTGAGGAGTTGATGTGAAGCCTTTGCTCTTCAGTGCAAACAGGAGATGCAGTGTGGCACTGTGAGTACTCATCATCCAGTGCCCCTTCTCTCTTAATGTTGACCTCTATTTCTGTAGCTGTATTTGATTTTTGCCAGGCTGTTCGTGACCCCATGTGGCAGCACAGCCCCAAATTAATAAGGATCTGTGTTGACAGCTGCTTCAAAAGCATCTGGCCTCTTTCAGTGATTTTTTTATTGTGAGCAGGGTGTTGATGTGGTCTCTCCAGCATTTCTTGTGATTTTTGCTGCTTTTCTGTGGAATTGTGGGTTCTGGTGCTTGGGGAATTGTGTTTTTAGCTTTGTTTTGCAAATTAACTGCGAGAATAATTTCTTGTTTTACTGTTAAAGTGTGGGTGCCCAACAGTTGAAAGAGAGATGTCTTCCAGTGGGTTTCCCCAGTGAAGGCTGTATCTGGTTTTCGCAGTAAATCTGATTTGTGCATGAAGGTGAAAAGCAACACTGAATCCACAGCTTAAGGTGTGCTGTGTGAAGCCTTCGTGGCCGTGTTCTTTCATTCATTATCTGCTCTGCATTGTTTTGGTAAGCACTAGCTGGGTTTGGGCTCTGTGCTTTTATTGTTACAGCAGTGTCTGAGTTGCACCACTGTGGTGCTTCCACAAATTACTTTTGAGAATTTGTACACCATCTGTGTGCAATAATGAAGCTTTTAGCAAACTCCAGATTGCCACGCTCATGATGGAGAGTGTGGCTGAAAGCCAGCCCAATGAATTGAGGTCACGTCCCCACTGGGGGCTGAAAGAAAGCTCTAGGTGAGACGATCTTGACGATCCTTTGAGAGGCGTCTGTTCCTGGTAGGATTTTGGCAGTCATGGCTATGGCTGTTGATCTTTGGGCTTTGGCCCCTGAATGGGAGGAGGAGAGAGAAGGGGACTCGCTGCGGTGTCAGTGAGTACCTCAAGGACAGATGCCGAATGTTTTTAGCAGTCAGAGATGGAAGGAGACATGGCTGAATGGATGAACTATAAAGCTGGTTGCAGAGGTTAAAAATAAATCATCATCAAAGCAAAATGCCTACTTTTCAGACCAGATTTTTAGAGGATTAATACATCTCCTGAACCTTTCAGATCAGTGGAGGTCTTGTGGTTTTCTTGCAGATAAATGCTTCATAATACCGTAATTTTAAGAACCTGATATTTGAAATATTGAGGAAACAATAAGAAGTTTTGGGTGTAGGTCTGTGTGGGAGGACATAAGGGGAAAGGATTAAACAAACAAAAAAACCAACCCAAACATGAGCTATTGTACCAGATAAATACACCGTATTAAGAAAAAGTCAAAATGAGAGGTAAATAAATAAATACAATGCAGAGGCAGAGGGATGTCATCCTGGGTAACATTTCTGACAGGAGTTGATCATGGTTACAGTTGGGCTCCTTCCAGTTTTTCCTGCAGCAGGGCTCTTGCTGCTCACTTTCTCATTTTTCCCTTTTGTCTCCATGAGCAGAGGATTACAGTGCACAAATTCTACTAAATACACCCTCAGTCTTGGTGCAGATTACACTAATATTTAATGAAGAAATTAAAAATGTCAGTACCATTATTTGAGTGAATGGGTTGCTTCATCAGTGGCATGCAATACAGCAGTGCTTTAGCTGTGGGTGGCTAACGTTTATTCTCCATGAGTCGCAATCAGGATTCCATGTATTTCTTTAAGAGGAATCCGTGTAATTTTCTAGGAGTACAGAGGGCCACGATTATGTATAATTAATTGAAATTAAACTTAACTTACATCTGTGAAGCACAGTGTGGAAGAAGTATGACATAGGTTTGCTGTTGGCGCACCTGAACTTGCAGATCCCTTGTTTGATGAGTTTTGATCATGTGGTGATAAAAGTTTAATTATCTTTTATTAGCAGTTGGTCTCCCAAGAGTTCTCATTGTAATTTTGAGTTCTTGAATACCTTTTGATAGTCTCAGCTGAGGTTGTACTGCATCACTGGGAGAAACGCCTAAATGCAGAGGTATTTTCAATGATTGGCACCCAGAATCCCGGCTCTCAGCTACCAAAAATACACATTTTCACATCTCTGAGAGGCAACTCTTGGTTGTCTGCTTGGCACTGGGCCCCGGAGCTGCTCTGGTAGGGTTATATCCTGCTCGGTCACCTTTTTACTTCCAGTTCCAGCTTCCCATGTGCCGCAGGTCGGCATTGAGTCACTGTGAGCTCATGGTCACACCGTGGTTTGGGTGCCTGCACTGAGCAGCTGTAGGTTGGCCTGGACGCGGAGCAGAGTTGTTACCCTGTGCTGAGGGAACACCGGGCTGTCAGCTAAAGGAGAACATTCCCTTACGTAGAAATGCCTGTTGGCAATATAGGAGTTAAGCCTGGACTGCTAATAAAAATAAAACAAAAAACGTGAATTTGATTTAGAGGAACATCTTTTGTTTTGAAATTTGAGCAACCAGACGTTGTTCTGGGCAGTCTCAGGATTTCCAATACCACCTTATTTTTATATATCTGAGATATATTTGAAGTTCACTGTGTGCTGTTTTCCTAAGGATGTTTATAATGTGCCTATTCATGCCTAAGGAGCCAGAAATACTATGTGAATCAATTGGTATGTAAATCATTCTCTGCTTTGGAAAGATAGGAGATCATTTCTCCAGCAGTAATTCAATCATAGCTTGTTTTTTGTATAACCACAATACACTTGCCTAAATTTAATTCAAAGTTTATGTTTCCTAGCTACAGTTCTAGTACTTAATTTTCCATGGGTAGAAATGCCATAAATTATAACAGAAATGAAGGACAATGGCAAAGTGATCTTTTGGGGGAAAGGGGTGGAAAAGTAACATTTTTGGTTTTGGACTTCTGTAGGAGACAGAGTAAAAATCTGCCAAGTCATGGTGTTGTCCAGCCAAGGCTTTTGACCAGTAAAAACACACTGCAAAATGGCTTTTCTACCTACAAGTCAACTGAAATCCCAGGTGTTGCAATGTGATGGCTTTGACATTGCTTCCTTTGGCTGTACCTCCATTTCCACTGGGTATCCAACAGCGTGATGAAAGCTTAGCTTACATTAACCAAAACCTTGGGTTTCGGTAGGATCCAGTGTGTGGATTTGAGCTGGTACTGGTGACAGTTACATGCTTTCATTTTGGACAAAAGGACTCCGGTGGCCGAAGAGCCTCACCTTGCTCCACTGCTGCTGAGCTCAGTGAGCAGCTCCTGGCCCTGGGCTCAGATCGAGACTCTGCCTCTCTGCAGGCTGTGCTTTGCAGCATGTTGAGCGGGTGAGATGTTCTCAGGTGTTATCCTGTCTGTGGGCAAATGAGATAGCAGCATCCCGTTACGACATCCATGCCTTGGGTGCATAGGAGAGGCATTCCTGGTCAAATATGTGTGGTGGATTTGTTGCTGGTGTGACTCCTGTGCACCACTGCTCTCTGGAATGCAGCAGGCTTTTTGTTTTGTAGAGCTGGTTTAGTTCGCGTTGGGTGCTGTAGGTGATAGTGACGCCTTTGCACTTTGTGTGCACGTACGCAGGAGGTGGCTTTCCCTTCGGAGCAGCACCTGAATTACCAATGAACCGCATCTCTCGGCTCGGATGCCCTTGGTTTCAGGTGTCTCCTAAGCAACACAAACTACGCCGGGAAAAAGACGCCGTTTCCCCTCAGAACGGGCATTTCCCCACCAGGGCTCCTATAGAAAAGCCTTCAGTCCCGCTAGACGCTCGCTCTCTCCTCCCAGCTCGGACCGCGGCTACCCGCCCTGCCCAGGCGGTGGGGGAGCAGAGCAGGGCAGGGCACGGCGCGCCCGCAGGACCGGGCGGCAGCCGCCGCGCTGCAGGGACGCCTGCCTCGCCGTCGGCTCCGAGGTCGCGCAGGGTGAGGCACCGCGGCGGGTGCGGGGGGAGGCGGCGGCGATCCCGCGGGGCTCGGCCCTTCCCGGGGCGGGGGATGCGGGGGAGCCCGGCCGGGTCCCCGCCGGCGCCGCGCCCTCCCCCGCGCTCCTGCCCGCCTCCCTCCCCTTCCTCCCGCCGTCCCCTCCCCCGGCTCCGCAGCGCCGGGCAGAGCGGAGCCGCCGCGCTCGCTGGGGACGCGCGGGGCTTTTGTTCGCCGGCGGCAGGTGAGGGCCGGGCCGCGGCCGCGCGGAGCCCCGGGCCGGGCGGGGGGCGGCGGGGCCGGAGGGACGTGATCCCGGCGGGGCGGGCGAACAAAGCGGCGCGCAAGATGGAGCCAGGAGAACGGGGCTGCGCCCCCCGCCCCTCCGCGCATCTCTCCGCACGGGCGGCCGCGGGAGGCGCGGACCGGGAGCCGCCGCTCGGTGGGCCCTGGGCGGGTGGCGGGGAGCGGCGGAGCGGGGCCGGAGGCGGCGGGAGCGGGGGGGATGATGCCGTAAAACGCTTTCCCCTTCTCTTCTGTCAGCGTTCGGGAGGACTCCCATCCGCGCTCGAGGAAGGCTCCTTCTCCCTCTTCCCCGTCCCTCAGCCCTCCTGAGCGAGGCGGCCCACCCGGAGGGCTCTAATAGCCGCCCTGTGTCAGCGTGAAGTTGCTGACATGACTGCCGCCGGGTCCCCGTGCACCGGTAGCGGCACGGAGCCGGGTTTAAAGGGGAATCGCGCCGCAGACAATGCACAGCAGCGGCAGCTGGAGCAGCCCTGGGGACCCGAGCTCCGGTTCTGACATTGCTGCACGCAGAGCCCCGGCCGCAATGACAGCAGCTGCCTGGGGCGGCTGCAGGCAGCAGGCAGGAGCATGAAGTAGAGATCACTGCAGTGCTCAAGATGAACTCCTCTTTGGTTGGCAACCAGAGTGGCCGGCCATTCTGTCTCCTGGCCATTAGCTATTTGGAGACCATCAATTTTTGCCTCCTGGAAGTGGTTATTATTGTGTTCCTCATGGTGCTGATTATTTCGGGCAACATTATTGTGATATTTGTCTTTCACTGTGCACCTCTGCTGAACCACCACACCACCAGTTACTTCATCCAGACTATGGCGTATGCTGACCTCCTGGTGGGCGTGAGCTGTCTGGTGCCTTCTTTGTCCCTGCTGCACTACCCAGTTGTTTTAAGCGAGTCTTTGGTTTGCCAAATCTTTGGTTACGTGGTATCGGTGCTGAAGAGCGTCTCCATGGCCTCTTTGGCATGCATCAGTATTGACAGGTACATTGCCATCACCAAACCGCTGACTTACAACACGCTGGTCACCCCGTGGAGACTGCGGATCTGCATCCTGGTCATTTGGCTGTACTCCTGCCTGGTCTTCTTACCCTCCTTTCACTGGGGAAAGCCTGGATACCACGGGGACGTGTTTCAGTGGTGTGCCAATTCCTGGAACACCGATCCCTATTTCACTCTCTTCATCGTGGTGATGCTGTACGCCCCGGCAGCTTTCATTGTCTGCTTTACGTACTTCAACATCTTCCGCATCTGCCAGCAGCACACCAAGGAGATCAACGAGAGGAGGGTGCGCTTCAGCTCTCAGGATGGGGAGGCAGGGGAGGCACAGCCCTGCCCGGACAAGCGCTATGCCACGGTTCTTTTCCGTATCACCAGTGTCTTCTACATCCTCTGGTTGCCCTACATCATCTATTTTCTGCTGGAGAGCTCCAACGTCTATAGTAATCGCGTTGCATCCTTCTTGACCACTTGGCTTGCCATTAGCAACAGTTTCTGCAACTGTGTCATTTACAGTCTCTCCAACAGTGTCTTTCAGAAGGGGCTGAAGCGTCTCTCGGGGGCGATTTGTGCCTCTTGTGCCAGACAGAGGGTAGCCAAGGACTCCTCTACCTCTAGGAGCAAAAGATCTTCCAATGGATGTCACGTTTAAGACACCTATCAGCTTGACTGGGAAGTGCAGGGACAGCTCTGTAATTTGCAAGAAGTTAAATATGATTTTATGATGTCCAGATTTGCAAAAAGGTTTCTGAGAAATGCTGCTGACACAGAAGAATCAGGAGCACATATCATTGTGGTTTCACTTTAAAAAAATTTATTGCTGTGGAGGCGGCTGTGGAGTTTCACCTCCATATTCGTTTTTAAGAATAAAGCTGTATCTTGACACTTACCTCTCCAGCTGGTGTGACTGAATGGAGTGGGTGTCTGAGAGCTTCAGCAAAATGTAGTCTTTCTTACAGTTCTGCTAGGTTCTTTTGAGATTCGTGCTTCACATGTAAATGATAGATCTGAAGTGGAAATGTCATGGGATATGGTATATTACAGGGATTTTTTAATATATGCCAAAGTATATTGACAAAATTTTCCAGCGTTGTAACAGAAGGGGCCAAACAACTTGTTTTTCAGTGCTACCTAGACAGGACTTCTAGAACAGTGGGGAACAATGTGAATGTTTTCTCATGAGCGTGGTCTCACGGAGCCGTGAGTGCAGCTCTGATCTGAGCCGTCCCCGGTGCCGTTCCCCTGGTTGGCTGCGTGTGCAGGCAGTGCAGCGACTGCATTTTCCTGGTTGTTGTCAAGTAAGAAAAACTTGAATCAGACCACATCTAGCAGTTAAATAAAATGTGTTTTGATAAGCTAAGGGAAAAATACTTGTCATTTTATGATACCAGAATTGTGGCACCCTCTTGAGAATGATGCCAACATGTGAAAATTATTCTCCAAACAGTGGAGAAATGCCACATTTTTGTGTGGAAATTTTCTCAAGAACAACTTTAAAAATAACATGTTCTTCTCCCCCCCCCTTTTCTTTAATCTAAATTCTTTTGATATTTTACATACTAGAACTTAGGGAGAAAGGAAAGAAAACAATTGTCTTCTAAACAGCTAAGGGAACTATGTTGTAAATTTAACTGTAGTATTTGAGTTATTCATAAGCACACAGAGCTAAATCAGAGACATTTTTCTTTAGGCTTCCGGGGATTAAAGATGGTTCGAATATAGCAGGAGCTAAATCCTGTTGGCAAACATATATTTAACTGGTCAAACAATGTACAGTGTCTGAGAAACAAAGTTTCATTGACCACAGCTTTTCTCAGGCTTGCTTAAACGAAGTGTTTTGGGGTATTGTGATGCCATTAAGAATGCAGTACAGTCCTCAAATTGATTGGTTTTTCAAAAGAATGTCTTTTTACTGGTGTTGTATTGGAATAGTAAAGGGTTTGTGAGCCATGTCCTATAGCAGTGCATTACATCTGCATGGCCCTTTGCAGCCCTGGCGCTGCGTTGGGTGCTGTAACTTTGGGGAATTCTTTGAGCTGCTGTATTAAGTCAAGGTGGGTTGACTCTTGTCATATTGGGAAAGGAAAAAACATAGGGGAAGTTAGTTTCAGAAATGTGTTTTAGAACTGGGGCAGTTCTCTTAGCCAAAGGAAGGACTGTGTGTATTTGTTCTCAGGTCTGCTGTTGTCGTTGACCAAGATGATCTCTGTTTTTTAGTGGTCCTGCACACACCTTCCCTCCTCTGTGATCTGCTGGGAGCTCCAGTCCCTGGGCTCATGTGGTTTGCCCCGGGACAAAGCCATGTCGTGATCTGCTTTCAGTGTTCATCCGTACAGGCCGGTCTTAATTTATCCTCCATAGTTTATCTGAAAGTTTAAGGCGATGTAAATCCTCATGCCCTCACAACATTGCTTGTTGTCTGTCATATTAAGACGTTGTCTAGGTCAAGGGTTTACGCCGTCATCTTTGCACAGACAGCATAGAGGAGAATCATTCTGCTAAGCTGTGTCTGTCTGCAGTTTGGTCGGAGACACCTGGCCGTGCCAGGTAGCCTTGGCGGCTGGAGCAGAGCACGGTGGTGCAGTGAGTCATTTATAAACGGTGCATTAGCTCACAGCTGGCTAATTGTTCTCTAGTGTTTTGTAGGTGTCATAGCATGGGTGGGCTTTAGGGAGCAATTTAAGGGCTTTAGTCACTAATATCGAAGCATTCCTGTGTGGTATTTTTGGAGCAACCTCTCAGGTAAATTCCCAGTAGCTTTTCTCTGACTCTTCACCTTAGCTAACATTTCCACGTCTTTGAAGCAATGCAATCTAGCATTCAAAGCATTTGATTAAATTTAATAGAAGAAAAAAACCAATCTGCTAGGCTTAAAACCCTCAGTATGATCATTTCAGGTTAAAGTGGAAGCTGGAGGACAAATGTTTTTTTTTTTTCCCCTCCAAATTTTATGGCATGAATAAAAGATTAAGTAGGAGTATTCAGTGCTAGTTTTTGAGAATATGGAAGTTTAGCATAAATTACAAGGGCTTACTGATGGCATAGAGATTTAACTTGAGTTGAAGCAGTTGCTGCTTAAGCTGTAAGCCTGGACTTGTACTTAGTGTAGTGGTTGCTACAGATTTAGATGGAAATTTGCAGCCATTGTTGTTTGCAACTGAACTTTAATTGTAATATTCATAACAGCTAGGCTTTCGTTCACTCATCTCAAAGTCTTCAGCTCGGGTGATTTCCATGAGAGGTGAAAGTCAGAATCTGGAAGTCTCTTCCAAGGTAAGAAGAGCGGAATTGCAGCCAGCTGAAGCATTCAGGTTTCATCCTGCTTTTTCAGGCAGTTTCTAATATTGCATCAGTTGCCTGGTTCATTAGTCTGTATTTCTAGTTCTGTCTGTGCTAATTTATCTGTGTTTTAAATTCTAAGTTACATTTTCCCTGTCAGTTAAAGGCTGGTCAAGGTTTATAGGGGATGAAGTGGTTTAAATATCTGCATTGTTTGACTCCACTGTCTTCAGTGAAACTGCATGGAGGTGGTTCTTGGTCCCTGTGCCAACTGTGCAAGAAAGAATTTTGGAAAGTATTACCTTGTTTGCTCAGCAGTCCATTTAACATCCTTCCTCAGGTAGTTAACGTGAGGCACAGTAGTCCTTTTCATCACCATATGTGCTATGAGTTGTTGGGCAGCGGGCTTTCTGCTTGGGTTGCTTTCATCATTGTACATACGAAACTAATCTTTCTTGGCCATATCTGTGTCAGAGCGTGCCTGGTCATTTAGAAATTGGTGTCAAGAGCACTGTGTATGTAAACACCACAATGGAGACGATGCAGAAATCAAATTCTATCTTCATAAAAATTGTGTGTTGTGGTATAGCTAAATGAACTAACTTCGAGATTCCATCTTATTTTTTATTTTTCAAATCGAGTTGCTGCAAGGTCCAACTTACATGGTAGAATTCAGTAGGTTTTTTTAATGCCACAGGAGAAGATTTCTATACGCACAACTTCGCAGAATGTGAATATTTGCTTCATGGAGCATTTGCTTCATTGAAAAAAATAATACTGGAAGTTTGGGCTGTTGTGGCGTTGTTGTTTCCCAAATAGGCTGGGAGAAAATCTGTGAATTATCATTTTAATAATTTTTAATCAAGTGACAGTATTTTTAAACACAACAGTTATCTTTTGCGTGAAACGAACGTTTTGTTGTCATCTACTGTTAGTTTTTTATTAAATATTACTGGTGTCTATGGTCTTTATTTACTTTTGGAGGGGTTGAACTTGTATCTCAAGCTTCTTACCACTCAGAAATTTGTTTCTTTTAGTTAGAATTCTGACGTGGCTCTGTGTCAGAGTGCCAAAGGACAGTCGTGAATATTTGTCATAAGTCTTCTATAGGGAGAAAGCAGGGCAGAGGACTGAGGCACGGGGGATTCAGGAGCTGCAGGAAGGGTTTTTCTCAGAGCAGAACCTTGAATGAGAATTCCCAAATCTTAGACCTGCACTGCATCTCCGAGGCATCGCTCCTTTCCCCTTCGCATAAAGGTTTTACGTGTAAGAGGTCCTAAATTTCAGGAAAAAGGTGCTTCCAAAGGATACGTTGTGAAATGGAAATATTCAGTGTGAAAAATTGATGAGCAGCTTTCTGATATTTGTTGTGTTGTTAGCAGCTGTATCGAACCTTTGTGAGCTGGGAAGGCAAACTTCTCAGTCTGCCTTATTCCACATCTGGAGTTGAAGTTGGTTAAACTTGTATCCCTAACTCGGGTTGGTGCTTTAGAAAGTATTTTTCTTAGGAACTAATATGTGAGCGTGGGAGCCAACCTTTAGGTGTGACAAACAAAAGGCCCATTTTTTCCCAATGGCTGTATTAATCTATTATAGTTATAATTCTGTATGAGGAGGTGAAAGTTTTGAAGGTTTTATTTAATCGTTGTTTAAACACATCTTTAGTGCTGCGTGCTTGAAGCATCTGCTAAAACATTTGCCTGACCTGGTCCTTGTGTTGTTCCTAAGGTTAAAAACCCTTTTCTTTCCATCTCCCACTTTGCAGAATGCAATGCCACATCCTTTCAGTGATACCATTCAAAATAAACTTGAACTTTACCTCGCCACCAATTCTGTCTGAAGCTGAAAAAGCACATTTGTAGCAGATGCAAGAGGTGTAAAGCCTCCACAGTTTTTTCTGACGGTGGGAGAAGGAAGGAATGGGCACTTCACAAACCCTGGGGCTGTTCTGCTGAGGAAGGCAGAAGCTGGGGCGTGGAGGAGGAGGCCAGGTCTGTTGGTTCTGTTGGTTCTCCCCAGGAAAGCAGTGCTTCCTCCCTGTTCTGCAGGCTGTGTCTGTTCCCTGCTCGTCTCTTTCCACGCTCTCCAGTCCCTCCTTTAGGATGATGAGAGAGTTCCCTATCATGGAAATAATATATTTTACACTAGGAATGTTCTGACTTGAGGCCGGCATCTTGAAACTTCGCGGTTGTCGTTTCCCTTACTGCCTATGCATTGCTGTCACTGCTTTGAAAGATGTTTTCTGCAGAGAAGCCAAGGCAAGCTAAAGTTAGCTACATAATAATCTTTTGGAAGAGGAAAGCTTTTGAACGTTAAAATGTAGTATATGTAGAAGCAGGTCATTGTGTTTAGAGAAAGAAACTGAAAGTTGCTGCCAGGGGAAACAAACAAAAGAAACCTGTGGGACAGCACTGCGTGCGTGCGCTTCTGATATGATGTAGGCTGCAGTTGTGTCAACACAATGGAGTATTTAGTTTGGGTCACATCATTTAGAACACACTGTTGTAAAGATGGAGTTAACCTTTCTTGCAATGCTGCAGTGCTCGGGTTCTGCCCACACTGGGAGCAGGGATTCTCCTGCTCTTTGCCGCTTGGCTGCAGTGGGACAGCGTGGCTGAGCTGGCGTGGCCGAGCCTTGGTGTGGTACAGCTGGTGTAGCTGCTTTCTGCCTCTCTTGTGACTCGAGGTTATCTGGGTGTGAAATACTGCTAGGCAGAGAGCTGTGCTCGTGGCTCTCTGCTCCTTACTGACTTGTGCTGCTCTGCAGCTCTTGCTCCCATCGCCGTGTCACACAAAGCACCGTCTGTCTGCTCTGGGTGTGTGTGGTGGTTGGTGCAAGGAAGTGTTTGTGGCTTTCACCTGTAAACTGTTTGCATCTCTTGAGCTTTGGCACTTAGTGAAAATGTTAACGTAAGCTTTATGTTCTTGCATCCTGACCCAAGTTGTTTATTTACAACCTGACTGCACTTGGGTAGTCTGCACAGTCAGAGCTGATTCTCCACCTCACGAATTTGCAGTTACTGAAACCGAGAGCCAGGAGTGATCCCCGCCTGTGTGTTGGCCTGGAAGCAGATCCCAGCAGCACGGCCTTGCGGGCAATGGGCTCTGCATGCTGGTACCATGAGGGTGGTAGTTCTGGAATTGAAGCATTGGATTCTCAGGCGTCGCTGGAGACCCTTCGGTTCAAAAGTTACACAGTTGAAGCAGCCCCTCCTAAAGATGAACTCAACAAGTCTTGCTGTGCATGTGTGTCATCCTTCACTGCTAGGGAGCTCACGTGAGGTGAGCAATCAAATACTTGATCAAAAAAAGTCATTCCTTCATTGTAAATTGGAAAAAAGTTCTTCTGGGATTTCAACTGTAAGTGAATCCTTGAAAATCAGTAATTAGATTAGTAAAGGGTGACGTTCTAATATGCTGGCAGGAGTACTGAGGGATTTGTCAGGGGAAAACAGCCAGACTTCGCACTGAAGTGGCGTAGGTATATTTATAGTGCTAGTGATAGTTGTGTGTGCGTGAAGACTTTGGACTATTTTAATATAGCGTAAGGCTTTGAGCTTTAGCCGACTGAAGTTGCTCGTTTTATGAAGTTACATTAGTACAACACTGTGAAATATTTTTAAATATTAGCGTTGCTGCGTATTAAGAGTGTTTCATAAGAACATTTTAAAAAACGTTTTCTATAGATGCCGTCAAAGGAATTGATGTTTAGCATACAAAGAAATAACTCCCTGAGGGCGGTGAGGTGCTGGGTGTGTTCCTGATCAGCTCCGTTTTTGGGGGATCCAGTGTTTCTCGAGGATAAATTGTCATTAAAACCTACTAAAAATAATGGTTAATCCTGGGGCCGCAGGAAGCAGTGCTCCCTCCAGCCATGCTTTGGAACTGCCTGAAGGGGTTTGACATCACACGTGTTGTGTTCACAGAGTGATGTCTTTGGAGGTGCTGTACAGCACGGTGTTTTGCAAGTTGCTATGCTGATAAATTTCTCTCCATATGTAACCTCTGAAATCAAGTTTCTATTGTAATTCTAGCATGTAAACACTAGATTCAATTTTGTATTCCTTTAATGAATGCAACAGGATGGAAATGAGTTTGCGATTGCTAATGATGAGCTTTCTTACTGTTCTTAATCCTCGTGGGTATGTCTTTTCTTCAGGGAGTTCAGAATTGTATTAGTACCTTTTAAATTGTTTTTCCACGTGCTGTTTACAATTAAACTGCAAGCATGGGAGGCTATGCATGCATGTGCTTTTAGGTTGCTTTGCTGAACAAAATACAGTGGAGCCGCATCCTTTGAAGGATGCTCTCTTGTCTGCACATTCCACCTCTGTCTGCTCCTTCGCAGTCACGGGGACAGCAGAAGCCACTGCTCTGATTATCTCAGTGTGTTCTGCAACGTTTGTTTGTCTGTTTGAGGGTTGCTGTGAGGAGCCGTATGGGGAGACAGTCCAGCTCTGTACACGAGCAGTGCCACGGCTGGAGCTTTTTCCTGAGTGTCAGTGGAAAGGCCAAGAATCTACAAAATCACACATAGGAATGTGTGTGTGTTGGTAGAAACTTTGAATGCTGGAAATCGTTTTGTATTAAAAGACGAGCAAGAGGTGCGAGTGCAAAAGCCCTGCTCTGAAGGACTGCAGGAAACAAATCCACCAAAGCAGATCAGAAAAGCAGACAGGTGAATTTGAGCCTTTCCAGCCCTTCTCTCGTTGTGACGCAGTGCTGAGCGCTGAGGTCTCGGCGCTCCTCATCTCTGCCTGGATTCGTTCTGTGGGTATCCGGGAAGGGAGAGGAGGTGGAGATGGGAGTTTGGATGTTCGGGACAGCTGAGGAACAGTTATCATTGTGGCTCCAAAAATACGTATTTTGTGCCAACTCAGAATTGTTAAGATGCGGGGCAGAGGGATCCTCCTCCCCCCTGTTCTCATAGGCGTTTCTGTAGCTGATTTTTTGGCTAAGGGCGATAAAAGGAAAAAGTATAGTTGAGCCAAAACCTACAAGTGTTACTGATTTAAAATAACTCACATATTTTTAAACATTAAGTGAACTACGTTAAACTGAACTATGTAAATACCTGATGCTAAGTCTTTGCATAATTGTTTCCAAGAGGTATTTTTGCTATGAGGTATTAAAACTCAAAGAACTGCAGCATTCCCTTTGAGATGATCTGTACTCTGGCTCTCATACATCTCTTGACTTGTTTCCTCTTTGCTGTAGATGCACATACATACAGATATATGTATGTATTTTTAAAACAGACGGTTTAATGTGGTAGAGTTGTACAGTCACACAGTTTAGGGCTTTGTAAAATATGTAATTTTAAGAATGTCAATGTGGTTCTTAGCAAATTTTATAAACACTTTTCTGAATCTATCAGCACTTCCCATCCTAAGAGAAACCGCACATATTTCAGTGATTGTTCCACTGGTTACATCTTTGTCTGCCATTTGTTTTGAATTGATGTAATCTTGATACTACTAAAATTTCAAGGGCTGTTGACGTGTTTCACATAGCCTAGATTGCCTGTTAGCCAAATGTATGGATCATGCATCAACAGTACTCAGTAGCCTTACTGTTCTGCCTAAAGCCTAGCTAATTTATTTGATATTCTCTCTTTAAAGAGAGGTCCTTGGAAGGAGCAGCATAGTTTAGGATGCTCCTTCTCTTTAAAGGGAAACTCAGAATTGAATAGCAGTACTTGTTGATCAGTGATGTTATTGTAGCCAAAGGATGCATGGGTGGTTACTAGGAAGTTTTTGCTTCAAGTTTCTTGATGAAATGTCGTGTTCTACAGAGCTGTGTGAAGAGTGTAGTTTTTTATTCTGAAATGCACTTGTACACTTTATTTGAAAGGTCTGAATGGATCATGAATACGTTTAAGAAATAAATGATACGTCACACGTTTTCACGTCTTGTCTCAGATGACTTTTATGTAAGTGGGCGGTGGTAAAGGTGTGTTCTGTGTGGAGGGGGTGGGTTTTTCCTCTCCTCTTTGCTCTTCTCAGTAGTCTGGTTTTGTTGTAATCACGAAGAGCAGGACGACCTTCCATTGTGCACTGTATGTCTGCGTGTTACCCATGCGTGATGTGGGGAGCTGAAGGCAAACTCCTCTCTGTATTTTTCCTGTGGGAAACTTGAGCCCTAAAAGGAAATGAACACAGCTAAAGGGCTGGATATCACAAGGGATTCACTTTTATTTTTAGAATTGCTCTATATTGCCATATTTGGACTGAAAGTATGCTGTATCAGTGCACCATTGTATCAAATTGCAGGTGTTTCTCCAAACCATTCATTTTACTTCCACGAATCCCTCTATTTATTTGTGAATGTTCTCTGGGTAACACTTCTGTTCTCAGGACAGCATATCTCGTGAGAAGCTAACAAGCCTGTTGCTTTGAAAGTGGCTTTCGTAGTACTTCCTTACGGTCTCAGTTCTGGGTGTAATTCTGTGTGCTGAAATCCTCTCACATTGCTTTGGTCCACGTGCAGGGAATGTGCTCTGGGTAAAAGTCAGTATTAATACTACGTATCAAAAGTAATCTTGGGAACACCATTAACCTGCAAAATAAATAAATTTGGCGATGCAGTGTCATGCAAACATTAAAAATAACTACCAAGTGACCTTTCATTATTTTAGAATGTATGTGAAATGTGCAGATCTTATCAGAACCACCTACCCTTAGTGTGTAATGCTGTCCTGTCTGTACAAGTTTCAGACAGCTTTGGCTTTTTCTGCTCCTTGTGGCTGCTGGAAGCTGTGAGCTGACTCGCTGCTCTCCAGTGCCTTGCCTGTGCCCTGCAGCAACGTGCCTTGTGCTGATCAGACCCCAAATGAAGCGTGGAACATTTGCTGACTGAAGGAATCTCCAGACCTTTCTTCTCATAGTCATTTCTGACTGTATGACAAAACCATTGCAAAGTTACTGGGACCTCCCTGAGTAATTGCGATGTGAAAGTGGATTCCATGGTGACAAGAGTGAGAGTTTTGCAGAGCTTCAGTTTTGTTTTCCTGTGAGGATGGTGTTTGAATTCAAATTTGTGTCAGCCCTGGGAAGAGGTGCTGTCAACTCCAGCTCTTCCAGGTCTTCAAAGTGTGGCTGAAGGTACAGAAAATGCTTCCAATGTCGCTCAGTTTCACTTTCAAGACATTGGTCAAGACTGCAGCTTCATTTGCACATGCTGGGATAATTCTCCCAGGAAGGATCATAAACATGCTAAACTTTGGAGAAAAGCACAAGGAATATGTCCTTTAAGTGTATCCATCTTAGCAGGTGGGAACCAGTATGTTTTTTTTAGGAAAACTGATAAAGTAGATGGGCTTTTATCTGCTAGACTGCATCCTAGTTTCTGTAATTACTCTCGTACTTTTTGATTCAGCAGGAGAGGAAGTTTTTAGTATAACTCCACTAATATTTTAAAGGGCACAACAAAGGGGAAGGAGAGGTATGTTGTTAGTCTGAGCATCCGCATTTTCCTGCTTTCCTTTGGAGCAGTGAACTCATGTGAGAATTTTAATCTTTATTGCGCTTGCCTCAGTTCTCATGGCTGTTTTCCATTCTGTTTTCTTTATTACTTTCTTTTTCTTCCTGTCATTCTTAGCTTTCTATTTTTCAATCCCAGTTTGTGAAGGGTGTGGGTTCAGAAGGGTTTCCTTCAGTTCCCAGTCCCCTGAAAGCATGAGAAATTGCCCATTGAGCCAATTCTCACAGCAAGGTATAAAAATAGGAGTAAAGAAAAGGTTGCACAATGCTCGGATTGCAGCAGTTTGTACTAGTGGAGAGATTTCAAAGCTGGTTTGAAAAGCATTTTTAAACCTTATCATTTCCGCTAATTTTTCTCTCACTAAGCTCTGTTTCAGCTGCAGGAACTAGCCTTACAGATTGCTTGAAGAGTTGCACTGAAACATAGGAGTCAAGGGCTAAACAAGTCACGCAAAGCCAGAGAGGGACTGCTGATTTTTAGTCGTAATGACAGTGAAGTCTGTCATGTAAGTTTCCAACCAGATGCTTTTGCTTCTGCTATTAAATAAGCAAATTTAAAAGGCAAGTGAATTTAAGATTATTTTCTGTAATCTATGCCATTACAGCAGAACACAGGTAACACTCTGGAAATCCAATTGTTCAGTGCCACAAATTGCTGTTGGCAGTGAACAGTACCTGCACTCTTGCATAGCAGGGTACTTCGCTGTAATTCAGTCTTGCAGCCTTCCAAAAAATTGGTTGTTATCAGGAAGACCTTATTCAAAAAGTTCTCAGAATTCATTTCTGAGCTTTCTGGGCTCTCGGGTGGTGCGTAGGAAAAGTCCTCTTTGATAGTGGAAAAAGGAACCATGGTAGGCAAAGGAAACATCTGCAGACAAACAGAGGCTTTTGTTTCTGTGTTACTACTGACATCCCAGCCTCTCCTTCCCATTTGGTGGTGCTCACAAACCTGTGGAGGGGTCTTTTTTCCATGCTGCAGGTCTCCGAGCCCCACACACAGCTGTGCTGGCGCCAGCTCTGCTCTGAGGGATGCCACTGGTTCCCAGCCACCGCTGCTCACAGCTCTTCGAGCCCAACAGGTTGTTGTTCCAGTTTTCAAAGAATATCCAGGTCTCCATGCAGCATGATGAAGCCCGGCTTAAGCATCTACAATAGGAATAGTTTGCGAAGTGAACTGAATGAACTGGATGAGATGGATCAAAACTGTGCCATGTTTAACATTGACAGAGACCTTAGAAGACCCCACTGTGGGAATGCCACCTGCTTGCTTTCCCCTTCTGAACCGAATCTGTCCTGGATGGCACTTCAGGCTAAGCTGGACACTGTTCACAAATGCTTATGGTTGCACATGGTGTGTCTGACACAGACCTAAAAAAAAGTTTGCATATCCTTGCCCATCCTGTGCAATACTGACAAATCCCATTAGAGCTGGCTGTTTGACACCAGTCTTGCCCACTGATTTCAGGGAGATCACGTGGTATTCAAATTGGATTACCATCGGGAGGAGAAGGCCTACGTTTCCCTTTTTACTGCACTGAATTATTATGCTTTGTCAAACTCTTTTAATCTCTTCTAGGAGTTTTCACTACTTCTTGTGTAGGACTTGATGCAGACTCGCATGGTATTTCTTCCAATTACCTTTTCAGTCTGTTGTTCAAACTTAATGTTTTAATTGTATGCTGTTATTGTGCAGCTTTCAAAGCACTTTAGACTTGGGAAATTATTGCATCTGAGAAATGTAGAGAACAAAGTTCCATCCTCCTGATGCTGAACTGCCCTGCTCCTATAGGCAGCCATCCCTGCACTTTATTATGTTTTGCTGTATGCTGCTCTTACGTGATTTTCTACTTCTGAATTGCTTAATTTTATGGAAGGAATGGAGAGTGGTTTCACTAGCTGAAGCATTTAGGAGAATGAATAAAAGAACTTAGGACGGCATTATACAGCTGCTTACAATTGTTCGTTACCCGCCGCAGTTTAAGACAAATGAAATGTGACCAGGCAGGCCTTTGGAAGACTCCAAGGGAAGGCTGCTGTCTGCATTGCAATGTCCCGGAATGCTTTTGTGTGTGTGTGCATGTGCTTTTTCTGCCACTCACTGACTGTTCCCAGATGTGCTTAGGTAACCAAATCTATCAAGATTGTGATCTGGAGCTGCCAGCCTGCAGGCAGTCTGTTCTGGTTGAGTAGACTGTATTTGTTAAATTTAGAACAGTGCGCAGAACACGATGTCAATCCCTCAACTCAGCCCTCGCATATAGTAATTTATTCTCTTCTGACGTGTTTTGGTTTATAGTACCTTGATTTTTGTTTTTACTTTTTCTAATAGGAGTCTCCACAAGACAGTGCTATCACTCGAGACATCAATCGAACGTTTCCTGCTCATGATTATTTTAAAGATACTGGAGGAGATGGTCAGGACTCCCTGTACAAAATATGCAAGGTATTATTTACATTCTTATTCTGGTAATTAATGTTTAAAATCATTGACAGATGTGTCTTTGTTACCTGAGAACGTGTGGATATTACAATTAGTTCACTGTACCTTGGAGGCAGACTCTGCCTCGTTCTTCATTGCAGTTGTTTACCTGGTCATAGTGCCATTCAGATGGGTGTTCTGAAGTTGTAAGCCCTCTGGATTCCTGAGCACTAAGTTGTTTAGTACAGAAACTTCACATAATTCCAGATGTGTCAGCCTGGATCAAGGCTGAGGGGAGGAGATGTGCTTCAGTTTAGAAATTGTCATTTTTTTCCCCTCGTATCCAAAGATACGTATCCAGATGGAATGTAGAGAGAGGGACACAACAGATCCTCAGCTAAAGGCTAAAATGCAGTGAGAGAGAAGTGGGATCCATCCCTGTGGTAGCAGGAAGGCTGCTCATCCCATTTAGTGTAGTTGGATAGAGATTGAAATAGAAACCCATATGTGTGTTTGTGACAGGCCTCCCTGACCCACACTTGTACAGTTCACTCTTACAACAGAGATAGCTGCATTGTTCTGAGCGTGACAAACATTGGCAAAATGCAGATATGAAGAAAGAATATGAAATCTTTTAGTGCTCTTTCTTTGTGTTACTGGTGTTTCTCTTCCACAAATGACCTCCTAACATCCCTGGAGCTGTTTAGGGGTTAAAGCTCTCAGATAAGGAGCTTAATAGACTCCAACAGTCTCGCTGCATTACTGTAACCAGCCACTGCTACTGTTTGTCATGGTTTGATTTTCACATAGGTTATCCTCTCCTTTGAATGACACCGGGGGCACCAATACACCTCATGAAAATTTCATGAAGTTGTGTTCAGTGCAATATTTTGTTTTCTTTGTGCTTTTAGCTCAGATATGCTGTAAAAAAAATTGGATTCCTTTTTTAGGCCTATTCTGTCTATGATGAAGAGATTGGTTACTGTCAAGGCCAATCGTTTCTTGCTGCTGTGCTGCTTTTACATGTAAGTGGTGTTTTTTTTTTCTTCCAGTTTGTTTTTAGCTTAAGAATAAATATTGCTCCACATGTCTGGGACATGGCAGCTCCTGAACAAGTGGGGTTGCAGGCTGCTTACCCACTTAAATGTTGGTCACTAATAATGTGATTTTAGGCAGAATAGTAAATTGTTTAGAACTAACTGTAGTATTCATAACAACTCTTGTCTACTGTCAGTGTTCATTTCACTGTGTTTCTGTTTCAGGACCCCTTCCAATTGAAACTCCACAGGCTTGTACTCATGATCACTAGTAGGCATGGAATTTGTGTATCAGACAACTGTAAATGTTTCTGTTACAGGGTTTCAAGGTCAGATTTAAGCCTTTTGGAAGACCTTTCTATTGAAATCGGTCAGAAGTATGGTTGGTAATCACCATATGTTGTGCATACACAGAAGTAGTGTATTTGTGGCATTGATGGGATTCAGTTTCTTAGTGCTTTGAACATTATACTGCCTTTATTTGGGCTCCTGTATTATAGCCCTTTCTGCTTTTTGATTTTAGAGGTTATTGAAGGATAAAATAGTTTTTTATTTTGTTAAGAATACCTTTTTTAACCTAATGTTATTGGTAAAAGAGGCCTTATCAGAGTAATATCCTTTAACTGCTTGGGTGTTCAGAAGCCAGGGAGTTTGATGCTTACTGTAAATCAGAAGCAAAAGTTTCAGATTTGCTCATGCTTAGGAAATATGAGAGGATTTGAAATCAGTACCAATTATTTATAGACCATTCTTTTTTAAATCAACGTCTGCTTGTTCTCAGTGTGTGTCTGCAAGTGGGGCAGTTGCAGCTGAACAGTTCGTAAGCCCTGTAGGGTTCTGAGATTTCTTCTCCCCAGCTGATTCTCAGTGACTGGTGCTACCAGTGAGAACTGGGTATGAAGGCATCTCTGCAGCTTTCAGTGGAAGTCTGGTCTTCATGGAGCATTTTCCATAATGTTGTAAAGTCAGTGGAGGATGCAGAACATAACATAAACTCGGTTCTTTTTAAACGTCAGCCAAATAACTAATCATAAAAACCTTCTAGTTCATCGTTACTGTAATGTGAAACATTTGCTTGATGACCAATTAATTCTTTATTACTGTACTGAATCAGATCAAGAAGGCTGATACTTCCTGATAGGAGAACTGAACACTTCTACTGAAACATACATGCTTCTGATTTTTATTGTCTTATATCCATTTCTTGAATATCCATTGCATTAGAGAGACTCGTGGAGAATGGAGAATTCTTTCTTTAACAGTTAGGTATTGCCTGTGGAAATAAAGTATGCAATAAAAAGACTGAATTTCAAATAGGTTTCTTTGAAATGAGCCTTTGGAGTACAGCTGCTAGGGAATACAGATATTGAAAAGCATTGCAAAATGGAGTCCATCACTACCAGCCCAGTGCATGTCAGCAAAGTTTTCAGTTTTAACAAACTCCATCTGCAGATTAATAATAGAATACTGAGGTGGGTGTTCTGGCCTTTATAGGAACAAGTGATTGGCCTGAAGTCAGACTTTACTATAGAAATATAGAAAGCTGAATTTTTGTGTTTGGGAAAAATGTCTAAACACTGACAGGCCATGATGAGTGTATCTTTGGTTTTTGGCAGGGAAGGGATATTGAACTTTCCTAAGCCAGTGATGAATTGTGATAAATTAAGTTTTTGTTAGCAATTACTGCTCTGTCTTATTCATGGCAGCTGAAAAATAAGCGTGAAATGTAATTAATGTCACTTAAAAAGGTAAATACATAGCTAAAAATAAGGGAAAGATCCTGTTTAACATCATCTGATGATACTGCATTTGTCTTAGTTACGTAGGTGACAGAATTAGGCTGTTGAAAATCTGTAGGATTCTGGCATGATGTGTAACAAATACGACAAGAAGCTGCGTTGGTCTTGGTGTCTGTAAGATGTATTTTTAGTTGGGTGACGGGGAAGTGGTTTATCCCACTGAATGTGAATGAAGTGCAGTTTCCAACACCAGGCCTCATTTTGTGTGTTGGTACTCTTGGCTACTTTGGAACTGGCTACGAGCGGGTTAAAAAGCAGTAACAGTTTGGCCTTTCTGTATGAAGGAGGGGATCACAGTAAGGGCAGATGGAACTGCTATGAAGGATTTAAATGCGCTTTCTTCTCACAGATGCCTGAAGAGCAAGCTTTCAGCGTTCTGGTCAAAATCATGTTTGATTATGGACTCAGGGAACTTTTCAAACAAAATTTTGAAGATTTGCACTGCAAGTTCTATCAGCTGGAGCGCCTCATGCAGGTAGGGGCTCGGACTTGTGTGAAGTGAATGATCAGGACCTGCAGCTCAAAACAGCAAAACAAGCTGTTTGTCTTACAAGCAAACAGCGTTTGTAGCCTCTTAGTAAAGAGGCAGCGTGAGGACTGTCCGCACTGAAGGCCTTCTGAGAACACAGTGTGCTGGGCAGAGTCCTGTCTGTCACCGCAGCAGCGCAGTGGGTTTGGGGCCGACACGTCCGACCCCGTGGGGCTGCTCTCTTCCTGACTGCCCCAGCAGGGGCCTCGCTGCATACAGCTGCAGCGCCTTGCAGGGTCAGCACAGCGCTGCCTGGGTTCCTCACTAGGATGTGAGCTCAGGAACTTGGCTCATTGTGCATTTAATACAGCGTGCTGAGCATCCGCACTGAGCCCTCAGCGTCCTTGCAAGGCTCTTCAGCATGTCAGGCAGCTGCTCTGTCAGGTATGGATGCAGAAACCTGCCTTTCTGCACACACACTGGTTCTACCCAACTCCTGTTATACTTTGGGATTTCAACTGCTCCTCCAAGATGGTATAAATTAACTTTCTTTCTTCCTTTCTTTTCCATTATTATTATTAGGAATACATTCCTGATCTGTATAACCACTTTCTGGACATTAGCCTTGAAGCACACATGTATGCTTCCCAGTGGTTCCTTACACTGTTCACGGCAAAATTCCCTCTCTACATGGTCTTCCATATTATTGACTTACTCTTATGTGAGGTAGGTGTTGTAACTGAAGACTTGCACTACTAGTAACTTTTGACCCTATTTCACCATCTTGATTCACATCCTTGTTACCAGCTGTTATTCCAGAGCTAGGCAAGTGATACTTATTTCTACCTAGAAGTGTTACATTTTTACAGTGGAAGAGTTCTCAGCATTTTAAAGAAATGGATTAGGAATATATATATATATGGTTATAATATCTTATTTCACAGAGTACTGTTTAGTGTGGATGTAATTCCATACAGTGCTTGTGGGATGTAAATTAATTTACAAGTGTGGATGAAAGTTTCCAATTTTCTTCTGTTATTGAATTGTGTTATACACTCTGCTAACGTTTGTGTTGGTTTGTTTTGTGTTGGTTTTTTTTTTTAGAATGTGGATGCAAAAAGGCCATCCCATGTAGAGTAGCTCAGCTAATTTCTGTGCTGGTGATCTCACAAGCCTGGGGCCCTTTTTCCAAGAGACTTGAAGTCTCTTTATACTTCCCAGCATATATTTAGAAAGCAAAACTATTTACTTCAAGATTTGGACAAATGCATGTTTTAAAACAGCATATTTGGTAGCATGTTGGTAAATAGTATAATTTGATTAGGAGCTCGTTAACATATATTAACAATTCATGTTTTGTACCAAAGCATCCATGAGTTATCTCATGATTTACTTTTACTGGCTGATTAACATTATTCTGCATTCTCCACCAGGTCTGTAATTGCTTATGTGGAGTGGTACAATTTGTCTAAATTTTGGACACTGAAGGGTTTCAGCATTCATAAATCTCCTGGTCAGTTTTACCCTTTCTCTGTTATCATCTGCTGCTTACTTTGTCCATGTGCCAATGTAATTGAAGGCAGCAGATGGTATCTAGAAAATCAGTTATATTTGTTTAGAAACACATTTTAAATTCACAAATAGTAAACGTGTTCCTAGTGAATGCTGAATTTTTTTATTGCTTTAAAATGAGAGTGGAAAGAAAGACAATCTTGAAATCTGATGAGCAGTGTGTTGTGATTAGGGAAGGCACCCCTTAGGAAGCTGTATGCTACTACTGGTTACAGGGACTGTTATAATTAACCGGGCAGCTTAAGTAAATCACCTCTAACAAACAGTGGCAAAGTAGATAATGTGAGACTCTGTCCTAAAGGGAGTTACCTTCTTTTTCATTGCAAGAATTATCCCAACTTTTGAATACCAGAAATTAATGTATTCATGTATATATTGCTGCATTTGAGTTCAGTGTTTTCAGAAGTTGCTGTATGAAAATTAAATCATCTTGAGCTGACCAACTAGTCCTTAAAGTGCAGCACCTTCATCATTCTGGAGTTTAGAGCTATTAAGATAGTAAAGCCTGTGCTGAAATACTGGTTTGCTATCAGTAATGGCAATCCAGTGAACGTACTTCCCTAACTGAAGTCATTTAATGTAGTACCTGTTTGCACTTGTATCCTTGTTCTCATCTTTGCAGAAACTAGACTAACAACAAAATCCAGCAAGTAGATTAAAAACTAGGATTGCAAATACCAAGAAACTAACTTATTTTGTCATTATTTTTCTCTCTAGGGAATAAGTGTTATCTTTAACGTTGCACTGGGATTATTAAAAGTGAGTATCCAAGTTCTAACACGGTGCTTTCTGCACCATGGTGCCATTGTGCACAGGTAGCAAAAATTAAGATGCCTGTTAATTTTTAATTTTTTTTAAGCTAGGAGCATCCTGTATTGCATATGCTGTTGTCTGTCATCCTCAGTGCGGCAGAGTGCTTTTGGGGGATGGGTGGCAGGGAAATAGAAAGCTGCAGAAATAGAAACAAATGCTATTTACAGAAGGTTAACAAGTAGATAAGTTCTTGGGAGCTTTACAGAACTGTTGTTGCTGTATTTTCTCTGGGAATTCAGTAATTGTCCAAAATCCACTTTGCAATTGCTGATTTTTCTTTCCTCGTCTGCAGACTACCAAGGATGATTTGTTACTGACTGACTTCGAAGGGGCTTTAAAATTCTTCCGTGTTCAGCTGCCCAAGAGATACCGCTCAGAGGAGAACGCAAAAAAGCTGATGGAGTTAGCCTGTAACATGAAGGTAAAGATGTGGTGATGGCAGCTGTGAGCATATCTTCAGTGGGTACAATTTCTGAGGTACACAGTGAGGCTTTTTTCGTTTGAGGCAGTGGGAGTTAACGTTTGTTCCCTGCTAACCCCTATGTCTCAAACACAGTGACATGCACTTTATATCAACACGTGAGAACAAACCCTTATAATGGAATTTCAACCAAATGTTACAAAGTTAGTAGCTTTTGGTGTAATATACTGGTAGGTTCAAAATCTTTTTTTTTTTTTTTTCCTTCTTCAAACTCACTAGAATAATTCTCCTGTAGCATCAGTGCATAATTACAGTCTCCCTAGTACATGAACTTCCATGGCACTTGGGGTACTAGCACAGTGGTATTCTCCATAGAACTCCAGCATTTCTTATGACATGAGTGTAGAAATTAGGAAGTAACCAGGAAGCAAGCAAGCTATATAAACATCCAATCACTGAAGAGAAGCCACAGATCAGACATTCTGGGCATATCTATCTGGTCAAGATGAGGTGTAATGACTGCATTTGCCTTTCATGTTTCCAGATAGCTTGTTTTTCTTCCCACTCTGCCAAATCTCCCTTCATTCCAGCGTGTGTGAAGTAGTTAAAGCAAACAGTGAAGACTGTGCACTGCTTCCCTGAGTGCTGAGTGTTTTCAGGGGGTTAAATGGAAGTTTATGGAGAAAATGCAAACTGTGTTACTGGGCTGTGCACAGTTGCTGTGTTGCCTCTGATTGGACATTGCACATAATTGCTTTCTTTGACCTAACATATAAGTCCTTCGCTGTCAGTAGAAATCTCCAGCTTTGTATCTGGAAGTGCTTTTGAGCAGAAAAGGGCCTGATGTCAAAATAAATCATTTATAGGAAGGGAGAAGTAGCCTAGCTAAGGCATTGTGATTACAACAGCATTCTGCTGAAAAGGAGGTCAGTGAATGATGAGCTTGAGACAGCAGTAGCTTCTTAAAGTGAGTCTTCAGTGTTCTCTGCCCTTGAAATCCTGGTGGGACTTCAGTATTCATTTCTGCCTTCTGTCACCATGGAGGCCCAGAGGCCTTGCTGACTTCTTGAGCATGGATCCTGCCAGGGCTCTGTTATCAAGAACTGGTGAGAATAGTGAATGTTCTCATGATCACCTCATTATTAGTATCCAGGGGCAACACTAGTTTAATGCACTCCTGTCTGACTGGCAGTGTGGCTTCTTCTCCTTTCAAGAGCTGACCTTTACATAGCGTGAGATTTGGTGTATGAAACCCAACAGCACAGTTCAGCAGGAGCAGAGCAGTGAAATAATCTCCTGAAGTTACAGGCTGTATTGTAAGTAAGGGGTTAATATTCTGGGCTGCTGAGTAAGGATCACTGCAGCAGCTGTAATAGGGCTGGACCCACTCCAGGTGCATGGGCTGGCTTCTCTGAAGACTCAATGGAAGCACATTCAACTGAATGTTTCTGTGCAGCTCTCACTAGAGGGAGCCTAGCTACCAGTTTTCTGCAGCTCGTTCCAAGTAAGATTGTTAATGATAAGAAATAAACGTAAGAGGAACTGAAGCATGTTTTCCACTGTCTGTCATTTATGCATATCAAATTTGTTTCTTAGACAAAATATGGGAATATTTTCCTCTTAAAAAATAACTTCATATTATTTGGTTTATTGAAATAACAATAAGGGTTCGGCAGCATTTATTAGTGGTGATTCAGTTTGGATGTGTACTGCTTTGTATGTGAAATGCTGTTAGTGGTTTTAGCACATACTGTCACTAATCTCCTGCAGCACACTGCACACCCAATAGCTGACACCAGGGAGGGTGCTGGTCAGGATCTGATGCAGTTCTTGTGTGTTCTCTGTCCCTGTAGGACTTGAACACTGCACAAAATACTGATTTTAATCCGTGTTTCTCTCCCTTCTTAGAGACGGGAAAACTGCTTTTTGCATCTGTAGTTTCTTTTAAAGTAAGCACTTCAACATGATGGTAAATGCTACTGCTGAAAAAGCAGCTGAAGAAACCTCAGTATTATGTTAGGTCAGAAATTAAACACGTATGGTGGCTTTCAAGAGATTCAGTTTTGCTAAGCAGCTGTAATATTTTGGGTATCAAACAGCTGTAAGTACCAAGGAGGACTCAGGTAGGATGCTCTTAGGAATCCCCTTCTACCACTTTTCTATATTTCACAAAAGGATAAGAAATAGGGATACTTTTGTGATTATATTGAGTGAAATAGATTTTCTTGACCATATCCAAAGGTTTGACGTTCAAGAAAAGATTGTTAGCTGTGTTTTAGAGAAGGCAGAAGTTGCCCAAAGCTCACAGCATAACCCTTTGTGAATTGTGTATCTTTTTATTGATGTTCTGGACAGGAACTAATAGACTGCTTTAATTTAGATTAGCCAGAAGAAGTTGAAGAAATATGAAAAGGAATATCACACCATGAGAGAGCAGCAAGCTCAGCAGGAGGATCCAATAGAAAGATTCGAGGTAATGTTTACCTACTGTAATCTGATTTAACATGCAATACCTGCAGGAATTTTTTTTTTTAAGCTGTTTTGTCTTCTGACAAGGCCATGTACACTTACATCCACTTACATGTTATAAGCTGAAGAGTTGTATGTAAACTTTAACATCTGTCTGTGTGATGGGAATTGTAAGAGAATATAGAGTGGCTTTCCCAGTACCATCCACTCTCTCATTTTTCCAGCATGAAAATTTTATTTTCAGCCATTAGGAAATGAGTGTTTGTAGGAACCTCTTGGTAGGGTGTTGATGGCAGAGTGACACTCCTACCACTGCATTCTTCAAAAACATTTCACCATCTCAACAAGTAATAGATGAGTTATTAATGTGTGGTTTCTTCTCAGGGCTAATGTTTAATTTGCTTTATTTTGTATTTACTATATGGCTAGCAGCTCTTGTCCTCCTTGAATTTCATGCAGGTGGAGTTGTCTTTTAATGTTTGAGATGTAAGCTGGACATTTGCATTCATGCACAGAGTGCTGTGTTTTATAGATAAACACCTAGCAAAACCTTTTTCTTGACTTTTTTGTCTGCCTGTAGCGTGAGAACCGGCGTCTACAAGAAGCAAACATGAGGCTTGAGCAAGAAAATGATGACCTTGCACACGAACTGGTGACCAGCAAGATTGCTCTGCGGAAAGATTTAGACAATGTAAGATGTTTTTATGCTCTGTAGTGGAGACAAAGTACTAGGGCTAATTTCTAGTGACTCCTCTCATTGTACGTATGACAGAGTATTTTCATACTTCGTAATGCTTAACTTTCTGCTGATGGGGTGATAAATCCCATATTCTTTGTTCCTTATGGAATGTATTTTCACTTGTGTCTTGCCTCCAGGGCTAGGGATTGCCTTTGTTTTTTTTTTATGAGACTACTGGGCTACTGTAGTCCTTCAGGACAGCAGGTTGAGCAGATGCAGGTCATCACATTATGTGGTGTGGAGAAGCACCATTACAGGGTGTCTGATATGCTGCAAAATGTGGTACAGTTGATGTGGGTGAGTTAGGATTCTTTCCTCCTTACCCATACTGCAGAATAATGATATATAGACCTGTGCCAGATACCCACAGGAAACAGGACCAGCATCTGAAATATGGAATCTTCTGAAAAGCATTCAGCCTGGAGAGAGAAGAGAGGTTCTAAGCCTGGACTTGATTAGTTACTTTCTTCTCTATGTATATTGAAAGAAAGTATAGCAGGAGCTAAGTCTTCAAATAGCTCATAGAAGGCTGTGCAGAATGCCTACTGGTTGCTCTCAGAAGGTGGACTGCAGCAAAAAAAAAAAAAACAAAACAAAACTGCAGAAGTTTTTGTATCTGTTATTAACTGTTGCTTGGGGCTGCTCTAGCCCATATAAACCAATTGTGCTTTTATTCCTCTAAATAGAGAGCTAAGAGAGGAAAAAAAAACTGAGTAAAGTCTTTGAGATACACCGGTGGATATGTAACACTCATGCCTTCAAAGATGGTAAACGATGTTGGTAGCATTCAGGTTATCCCCCAGGAGGAGATAGGTAGGTTTGATCCTATGTTGGGACCCTGATTAATTCTTCTAATTGGAAGCTGCAGTGGTAAGTTTCATTCTACTAGCCAGATGTCCTGAAAGAAAAGTACCAAAGGAGATTGCTTAATACACCTTTTCTAATAATTTCATAGGGTCTCTGAAATCTTGCAGCCTAAAAGATCAAAGCAAAGCATTTGGAAATACGAGAATTTCCTTAATAACCTTTGCACTAGACCAGAAAATAGGCTTCATTTTTCTGCTATTGCTAGACTCCCATATTCCAGTTTCCTTTAACTTTAAAACAGCTTAAAAACCATATATAATGAAAAGGTGTTCTCTTTGCCTTTGCCATCTGTTTTAAAGGATCAGCAGGACTTTAAGGGACTAAAATTCACTGTTTGATTTTCTTCCTTTGAAGGGAAATGGTACAGCTACTTTCTGAACATTCTATATATCAGTTGAGTTATTGATCTATTTTTATGTTGAATTCATACACCTATTGGGAAGTACTGAGTTGCTGTGTATAAGACAGGAAAAGCTGTCTTACTTTGCAGAGCAGCTTATGAACAGCCCAAGATTTTACAGCTATGCACCTTTATTCTTAAAAAAAAAAAAAAGTAGTAAGAAAGGATTGTGTGCTTTCTGGTGGGACATCTCTTTTCTTAAAAGAGGAATCTGACACAGTAAAGATGGTATTACATTCATTGGTAGGCATCGTGAAGGAGTTTTTTAATGTTCCAGAGAC